>NW_027363083.1:1250000-1850000 GCF_046119375.1 Phyllobates terribilis
TAATCTTTAGAAAGGTGTAGAAAAAATGCTGTAAAGTAAGAACGCTTCAAAAATAGAAATGTTAATGATCTATTTAATCAATTAACAAAATACAAAGTGAATGAACAAACGAAAAATCTAGATCCAATCAATATTTGGTGTGACCAACTTTTCACTTTAAAACAGCGTCAATTCTTCTAGGTACACCTGCGCAAAGTCAGGGATTTTGTAATAATACAGTCAGGTGTCTGGTCATACACCATAGCAAGACTGAGCAAGAATACACAAGGAAGTTATACTACATCAGCAAGGTCTCTAAGGCACAAATTTCAAAGCAGATTGAGGGTTCAAGATTAGAGATGAGCGTTGTTCTACTCGAACTATTCGCCAATCTCAAATTCGAGCTGTTTTGGGCGGTGTTCGAGCCGGTCGGCGAACACGAACAATTTGAGAAAAATTCGGCTGTTCGAGGTTATGTTCGATAACTGTTCGTGCACCAAAATCATAACTGGATTTTTTCTCAGTAATGATGAAAATTAATGTTAATACGCAGTTTGAGTGTACAGCGGGGCGGGGGGAGGGGCAGGGGATGGATCTCTGCAGGAACAATGAAGATCTCCATTTTTTTTTCTCTTTCCCGCATTTGCAGTGGGGAGGTGCAATCTGTCAGCCTATCAGCAGCGCACACACGGAGCGAAGTGCTTTTTTTCACACAAGCAAGGGCATGTGTGATTGGCAGTGTATGTCACATGTCCTTGCCCTATAAGACCAAGCCATTTTCCCCATCGCCACCATTTTCTCACTGCTGCAGCTGCGTGTTAGACGGCACCGCTGTTGCTGTGTGCGCTATACCTTGTTAATTTCAAGCCAATTTTCGCACAAATATACAGATAGCTTGGGAGTAGGGAATAGTTGTGATTGCAGTCCTTTTAAGGACTAGGTTACAGCATTTCCTACGACTTTTATCAGGCAGGTCTGTGCTCTTAAATAGATAGATTGTGGGAGTAAAGACTAATTGTAATTGGAGTCCTTTTCAGGACTAGGTTACATCAGTTCCTATCAGTTTTTGCCAGGCAGGTCTGTGCCAGTGCTGTGCAAGTTTTTTTCACAGCATTTGGCTGAATCTAGCAAAGCTAATCCTTTTTGGCCTATTGCAGAGTGTGTTAGTCAGTGGAGTAGCCTATCTGTGTTGCAAGATATACCACCTGTGTATAGAATACCAATTTTTTTACTGCACCTAGTGAAGTAAAATCTTTTGGGCATAGCATCATTCTATTAGTCCATCTATACTGACCTCCATCAGGTTGCAAACTGAATATAATTTTTTTCTGCATCTAGCTCTGAAAAAATATTTGGGCTTCTAGCAGTGTGTGGGACTTGGTCTATTAGTCCATCTATACTGACCTCCATCAGGTTGCAAATTAAAAATAATTTTTTTCTTCATTTAGCTCTGAAAAAATATTTGGGCTTCTAGCAGCGTGTGGGACTTGTTCTATTAGTCCATCTATACTGACCTCCAACAGGTTGCAAATTAAAAATAATTTTTTTCTGCATCTAGCTCTGAAAAAATATTTGGGCTTCTAGCAGTGTGTGGGACTTGGTCTATTAGTCCATCTATACTGACCTCCATCAGGTTGCAAATTAAAAATAATTTTTTTCTTCATTTAGCTCTGAAAAAATATTTGGGCTTCTAGCAGCGTGTGGGACTTGTTCTATTAGTCCATCTATACTGACCTCCAACAGGTTGCAAATTAAAAATAATTTTTTTCTGCATCTAGCTCTGAAAAAATATTTGGGCTTCTAGCGGTGTGTGGGACTTGGTCTATTAGTCCTTCTATACTGACCTCCATCAGGTTGCAAATTAAAAATATTTTTTTTCTGCATCTAGCTCTGAAAAAATATTTGGGCTTCTAGCAGTGTGTGGGACTTGGTCTATTAGTCCATCTATACTGACCTCCATCAGGTTGCAAATTGAATAAAAAAAATTTCTGCATCTAGCTCTGAAAAAATATTTGGGCTTCTAGCGGTGTGTGGGACTTGGTCTATTAGTCCATCTATACTGACCTCCATCAGGTTGCAAATTAAAAATAATTTTTTTCTGCATCTAGCTCTGAAAAAATATTTGGGCTTCTAGCAGTGTGTGGGACTTGGTCTATTAGTCCATCTATACTGACCTCCATCAGGTTGCAAATTGAATAAAAAAATTTTCTGCATCTAGCTCTGAAAAAATATTTGGGCTTCTAGCGGTGTGTGGGACTTGGTCTATTAGTCCATCTATACTGACCTCCATCAGGTTGCAAATTAAAAATAATTTTTTTCTGCATCTAACCCAGCCAATAGTTTTGGCCTAATACCACAGTTTGGCCACTCAGCTCTGCTCGGTTACCATCCATTGTTTTTTTGTGCAAACAACTCCAGAGTTGTGAATTAGTTAACCACCAAAATGAGTGGAAAAAGGCCTGCTGCTGGTGGAAAGGGGAATAGGCGTGTTGGGAAGGGGAAAAAAGGTTGTGTCCGTGGGGTAGGTGCAGAAGAAAGACCATCTTCCAGCCAAACTAAAATGTCTACTTCTTTTAGCGGACAATGTGATAAGATCCCTTTCTTACGGCCACGCCAATCGCTACAAATTCCAGATGAGGCACAAAAACAGCAGGTGCTTCAACGGATATCAAGTGCTCCTTTAAGTGGGCTCTCCTCCACATCAACTTCAACATCACAAATACTCCAGTCCTCAAAGGTGTCACCCAAATCGCACTTGCTTCCTCACAGCTCCCAAATCTCCAGCTGCCCGTCTGAGTATGAGGTAGAACAGATGGTTGAGTCTGCAGAGCTGTTTACTCATACTATAGCCTGGGAATCAGAGGTCGACTCCAGCGCTTCTGTGAATCCAGACGAGGAAATGATCTGCACTGATGCCCAGAATCTTTATGAGTCGGATCCAGGACCAGACACAGAAGGTTCTGACCATAATGTAGACCCTCATTCCCAAACTGTAACTCCTGTTGGTGGAGACAATGAGGAAGACGATGATAAGACTCAAATACCTGATTGGAGCGACAACTTTAGTTTTTTGTCAGGGCAGGAACAGGTTGGCTCTGAGGACGACGGGTGTGATAACGCACAGGGTGATGATGATGAGGTCGGAGATCCCACTTACTGTCAACCCACAGTCAGCCAAGAGATGAGGTCAGCAGAGGAGGTGGAGGAAGATGCTAGTGACGACGAGGTCAGGTTGCGCCTTCCTGGACAGAGACGTAGTACTGGAAGCACGTCAACAACTGCATCCTCAAACACAACTCTGCCTCTCACCACAAGTCGTGGTGGCTCTTCAGGTCGCATGGGTGCTAAGCCTTGCATAGCCTGTGCATTTTTTCAGATCGATAAAGATGACCCAACTCGTGTTATCTGTAACATTTGTCAGCAAAAGCTAAGTAGAGGCCAAAAAATACATAGTTTGAGTACTTCATGCATGAACCGGCACATGGACATGAAGCATAAGTTGCAGTGGGAAGCTCAGTGTGCTACAATGCGGTCTAGCCGGCCGGGCCAACCACCGTCTGCCATATCTTGTGCATCCGCGGCCTCTTCATCCTCTGTGACTGGGGGGACAGCAGTCACACCTGTTTTGGGGCGCAGACCTGCCACCTCTTTACCCGCAACAGCCAGCGTGTTTGGCAGGTCATCATTTTCTTTGGAGGTGGTAACACCAGCTGGTCTTGAGCGCTGTCCGACATCGATAGCACCACCTTTGGATCAAGGCAACCTAACATGTCCGCCTGCATCTTCCTCACAGACCGGCAGTTTGCCGGGGACACCCTTATCAACCCCGTCTAAGCACAATAGCCATCCCTCGGTCCCTCAGATGTGGACAAGTAAAAGACCATTTCCTCCTAGCCATGAGAAAGCTAAGAGGTTGAATTTCACCATCTGCAAGCTCTTGGCTACAGAAATGCTGCCTTTCCGCCTGGTGGACACAGAGGATTTTCGAGACCTTATGTCCGTCGCAGTGCCCCAGTACCAGATGCCCAGTCGGCACTACTTCTCAAAGAAAGGTGTGCCTGCGCTCCACCAGCATGTCGCACACAACATCAGCGCTTCTTTGAGAAACTCTGTGTGTGACAGGGTGCATTTCACCACAGACACTTGGACGAGTAGGCATGGACAGGGGCGTTACATGTCGCTGACTGGGCACTGGGTAACTATGGTGACAGCAGGACAAGGGGCTGCTGTCCAAGTCTTGCCGTCCCCACGAGTTGTGCGTCAATCCTCTTTATGTCATTTTTCCTCCACTGCTTCTGCCTCCTCAACCTCCTCTCGGTCTTCCACCTGCACCCAAAGCCTGTCTGGTCATGCCACAAGCTTTCTAACTGCGCAGAAGGGATCCTGCACACCTCCTTACTATGCTGGCAGTAGGGCTCAACGTCATCAGGCGGTTTTTACATTGAAATGTCTGGGAAATGTGAGTCACACAGCTGAGGAGTTGTGGTCAGCTCTGGAGAACCAATTTCATGAATGGTTGTCTCCACTGGACCTGAAACCAGGGAAGGCCGTGTGCGACAATGCTGCAAACCTGGGTGCGGCCCTTCGCCGGGGCAATGTCACACACGTGCCTTGTATGGCTCACGTGTTGAACCTGGTTGTCCAGCAATTTTTAGCCCACTATCCCAGACTAGATGGCCTTCTGCAGAGGGCACGGTCGCTGTGTGCTCACTTCCGCCGTTCGCATCCCGCAGCTCAGCGACTTACATCTCTACAGAAGTCGTTGGGCCTGCCACTTCACCGGCTAAAATGCGATGTGCCTACCCGGTGGAATTCAACTCCGCACATGTTGCAGCGACTGTGGCAGCACCGACAAGCCCTGGTGCAATACGTTCTGACGTATAGCCTGGGCCAACGAGATTCAGAGGTGGGGCAAATCACGCTGGAGGAGTGGTCTCAGATCAGGGACCTATGCACCCTTCTGCACAGTTTTGAAATGGCGACGAAGATGTTTAGTGCTGACGATGCCATTATCAGCATGACTATTCCGGTGATTTACATGCTGGAGCACATGTTAAACAGAATTCGGAGTCAGGTGGTGGCACAAGAGGAGGTGGAGGAAGTAGAGGAGGAGGAGTTGTATGCGGAAGGGCTAACATCTGCAAGGTCCAGACGGTCGGCAGCACCAAGGCGGCAGGCATGTGAGGGTGGGGGAGATGATTTTACCAGGGCGCATGGTAGCAGCCAAACTAGTGAGGAAGGTGCAGGAGCCCAGGAAGAAGTGGAGGACGAACTGATGGAAGACTCATCAGATGAGGGAGACCTTGATCACATTTCTGTTGTGCGAGGTTGGGGGGAGAGGACAGAGGAAGGAAGCATGATTGCTACCTCGCCACCAACACAACAGGGACTTGGTGCTCCTGGATGCGCAACACACATGAGTGCCTTCTTGCTGCACTACCTGCAACATGACCCTCGAATTGTGAGAATTAGAAATAATCCTGACTACTGGGTTGCCACACTGTTAGATCCCCGGTACAAAAGTAAATTTGCAGAAATTATTCCTGCCATAGAAAGGGATGCACGCATGCAGGAGTATCAGCAGAGACTGTTGCAGAATCTTACATGTGCTTTTCCACAAAATACCAGTGGTGCACGTAGTGAATCTCACAGTTCCAACTTGCCAACCGTGGGACCGTCAAGTGTTCAGCACTCAAACCGTAACAGAACCACAGTATCTGCTGGTAACATCAATTTTGCGGAATCATTTCACCACTTTTTTAGCCCATCCTTTGCAAGGCCACAGGAGACAAGAAGTCTGACACATAGTCAACGCCTAGAGACGATGGTACAGGAGTATCTCCAAGTAAACATTGAAGCCACGACTGTGTCACTGGACCCTTGCTCTTTTTGGGCTTCCAATCTGGATAAATGGCCGGAGCTAGCCACTTACGCCTTGGAGATCTTGTCATGCCCCGCAGCCAGCGTTCTGTCTGAACGTGTGTTCAGCGCTGCTGGTGGTGTGCTGACAGATAAGCGCACGCGGCTCTCCACTGATAATGTAGACAGACTCACGTTCATAAAGATGAACAAATCATGGATCCGAAACGACTTTTCTACCCCTGTGTCATCCTGGGGAGAGTAAAAGCTTGATGATTGGTTAAAATCACCCTACCAACCGTTTTAAGCTTTCAAATTACTAATCATGTTTATCTGTATCTTGACTGGAAAATAATTTGGGCTTTGTAGCAGTGTGCAGCACTGATCCTATTAGGCCATCTATAATAAGCTTCACCAGATTTAAAATTAAAAATAATTTTTAGCTGCATCTAGCCCGGAAAATAATTTTGGGGCTCCGAGATGCGCAAGACACATAAGTGCCTTCTTGCTGCACTACCTGCAGCATGACCCTCATATTGTCAGAATTCGAAGTAATCATGACTACTGGGTTGCCACACTCTTAGATCCCCCAAACTTTTCGATCAACCTTTTCATTTTAATAAAGACCAAAAAAATGGTCATTTTTGAAATTATAAGCATTAGCAGGTTGTTAGAAACTGAAATCAAACAGTTTTCAACTCAAAACTTTATTCTAGGTGATGTTACATTTTCACATAGGACCCCTTGTTCGAAAGGAGCTTCTGAACTCTCTCGTCCATTGAATTTGTCAGGTTTTGGATGGTTTCTGCTTCAATTGTTTTGCATGAGGACAGAATACCCTCCCAGAGCTGTTGCTTAGATGTGAACTGCCTCCCGCCATCATAGACACTCCTTTTAATGATGCTCCAAAGGTTCTGAATGGGGTAGAGGTCAGGGGAGCATGGGGGTCACACCATAAGTTTGTCCCCTTTTATGCCCATATCAGCCAGAGATGCAGATGTTTTATGTGCAGCATGAGATGGTGCATTATCATGCAGAAAAATGATCTTGCTGTGAAATACACGGTTCTTCTTCTTGAACCATGGCAGGAAGTGCTGTTTGAGAAAATCCACATACATTATGGAGTTCATCTTTAGCGCCTTCAGGGATCCTAAAGGGGCCGACAATCTCTCTCCCCATGATTCCAGCCCAAAACAATACTCCACCTCCTCCTTGTTGGCGCTGTAGCCGTGTTTGCGTGGGGTGTCCATCAACCAGCCATCCTCCACTCCATTCATCTGGACCATCGAGCGCTGCACGGCACTCATCCGTGAACAAAACAGTTTTGAAATCAGTCTTCATGTAATGTTTGGCCCACTGGAGCCGTTTCTGCTTGTGTGAAGTGGATAGAGGAGGTCGACAGGATGGCATATGCACAGCTGCAAACCTCTGAAGGACCCTGCATCTTGTTGTTCGGGGGACGTTGGAGGCACAAGCAGCTTCAAAAACTTGTCTGCTGCTATGACAAGGCTTTTTTGCCGCTGCTGTTTCAACCTGACGTAATTGCCTGTAGGAAAGAGTCCTCAATTTGCCCTTATCAGCACGCACACGTGTGTACTGTGAATCAGCTACATACTTCTTGATTGCCAAGACACTTCATCCTGATCATCGCACAATGTTGATTGTAGTCATGCCTTGACCTAAACACTCCACAATTTGTTGCTTCTCAGCAGCCGACACATCCTTTTTCTTTCCCATTTTGGCAGAAAATGTAGGCTGCTTATTAATGTGAGAGAGCCTTCTTAAGTAGTCTTGCCTTTCATTGGACACACCTGCCAAACTAATTAGCACAGGTGTCTGCAATTGCTTACAGTGATATAAAGAGCCCTGACACACATCACCATCAATGAGTTTAACTGACAAACAAACAAATTCTTCCCTTATCACTCCTAAACACTTTTTGCATAATAATTTGGAACGCGGTGTACATGTGCTTTTCCACAAAACACCAGTGGTTCACGTAGTGAATCTTACAGTTCTAACTTGCCAACCGTGGTCTGTATGGAGTTGTTCAATAAAGGGCCCAAAATTAAGATAACATAGATGGGAGAGGTCTCTATGAATAGGAATTCCTAAGTATTTGATACCCTGTGAGGGCCAGGCAAAGGGAAAGTTGGACTGGATGGAATCCTATATGGATTTAGGGAGGGAGACATCGAGGGCCTCAGACTTCGCTGCATTGATTTTAAAATTTTACCATGTAACAAAGTGATCTATTTCAGCCATAACAGCAGGGATGGATATATGTGATTGAGTGATATATACTAGGACATCATCAGCAAATAGAGAGCACTTGTACTCGGTGCCTCCCACCTCAATCCACCTAATATTGGGGTTATGGCGAATTGATGAGAGCAGGTGCTCCGTCACTAGGATGTATAAGAGAGGGGACAGAGGACATCCCTGCCTTGTCCCATTGGTGATTGTGAAAGGTGATGAAAATGTTCTGATGCACCCCCTGGGCCTTGGGACACCCGGAGCCGGACCCTTTTTGGTGGATGCTGGTGGTTGTAGTCTTCGTGGCGGTGACCCGGTTCCGTGGCTCAGGGTGGTCAAACCAGTGGCGGAACTATTTATGTGGTTTTGATGTTTAAATGTCCGACTACGCCACCCGTGGATTGCGGTCAGAGTGAACCGCCGCTGCAGGGCAGACCGCTGAGGCTGGTGTTGTGGGTGCAGCAGAGCGTAGCATAACTCCCCACGGGAGGAGTATAGCCTCAGGGCAGTGTATGCGGAGGATGGGGGTGATGGTGCAGGGCAGCAGCAGTAACGACACGGAGTCAGTGATGCAGTTCAGGGCCTTTACTCACAGTTCTTATTATCCAGACCACGTCTGCAGGTAACGGCTGCCCACGTCGTACTGTGCTCACCAGGTGAGGGGCTCAGACAACTCCCAGATAACTTTGGAGCGCTTCACAGGACCCCCTTTGTGTGTCCTTTGTCTGGCCTTTCTTACCAACACTTCTGTCCGGCTGCCTCGGGCCTCCTCTTGGTAAACTTGGCGCCAGTTTCCCTGACCCTATGTGGTGCCTTCCTAGCGGGTGGAGCAAGGGGCTGCGCCACATAAAATGTCAGAGCCTCCGGTTTCTAGCTGAGGGTCGTTTCCTGCCTCCACTAGTTCGGGGACCGGTCTCCCCCTTTGGCCTGACCCCTCCACGCAGGTGGATTCGGGCGTGCGGTGGCGACTCGCCCGTCCGCACCCCTGGGATCCCTTCATTCCTCGTTCCTGGAGCCTTCTCCGCTCCTCTTCCTTCCTTCTCCCTCTTGCAGGCCTGGGCCTCTGTTACTAGGCCCGCCTCCAGAGCAGAGCTCATGCAGAGCCCCTGCTCCCTGCCACTTCTGCTCAGACTTCTCTGCACTGAACTAAGATGGTGCCCACCTTTTATACTCCCTTCTCAATGCACCCAGGAACTGCTTCCTCCCTGCTCCTGCACTGCAGGGTTCCCCTTCCTCAGTGTTCCCTCCCCCCACTCCAGCCAGGGACAGGGACTGTCGTGCCCATCTCAGGGGCATATTGGTCGCCCTGCCCCACGGCAATGTGGTGTAATGCATGCAGGTGTCGGGTCCTGATCCACACTCCATCCTTATCTGAGAGTGAGATATCACACCTCTGGGTGAGGTGCAATACGTCTGTAGCAACCGAGCCCTCGGTGCTACAGTTCCATTTATCTTCAGCCTAGGTGACGTATTGTGATACAGGGCCGTGATTTTGGCTATAAAAGGGTCCCCTAGACCCCTACCCCAAGCTTTTTAAGAGAATCATATATGGCGTGCCAGGAGACTCTATGGAATGCTTTCTCAGCATCCAACGAGAGTATCTACTTACAAATTTTTAACTGCATCTAGCCCAGGAAATACTTTGTGCCTAGTAGCAGTGTCTGCTAGTCAGCGGATTATCCCGGCTGTTAAGCAAGCTACACCACCTGTAGTTTGGACACTTAATTTTTTCAAAGGAAATGCTTCGGGACCACGGGATACTTAGTGAAGAGCATCAGGAGGCACCCCAAGGCATAGGGGCTGGGACTGGCACTAGGATGCCTTGCGGTGGACAGCCGAGCTCGATCCTTATAAAAGCTTTTTAACTGCAGCAGCTTTAGTGGACGCTACTGGAGCTGGAATTACGCGGCTGCTGGCATGAGACTTGCCCTCCAATAGATCCTTGTAAATGGATTTAAAGTGTATTCATTCAAATTAGAGAGACAATTTAAATTAAAAAGCTTAGAGCTGCCTCCACCACAGGGGGGCTCTCTCGACCCACCAGCGGACAGGCACCAGTATTGGGAGAGGGGGGCTGGCCGTCAGGGTTCACCGCGGCTCTGGCACAAACCCGGCGACACGGAGGTGGCACGGGCAGGAGCGGACTGGCCGTCTCGGCTTCTCACTTTTTGGATTTTAGAAGGGCATGACATGCCTATATCTGTGTCTCCCCCTCCTTTTACTCCTCCACCTCTTTTCTTTTCGCATGACTATATGTACTTGTCACTTTTCCATGTGTTAGTTGTGTCTTCTGAGCAGTTTGTCAGCTTTTGGACACCTTTGAAGGTGTTTTCTATGTGTTTCTATGTGTTTTTGTTTGCCTGCCATTGGTTTTAACGGTGTTCGAAGGTGTTCGACGAACAGTTCGACGAACAGTTCGGCGAACACACGGGTGTTCGACGAACCGAACCGAACTCGAACACTACGGGGGTGGCTCAACACTAATAAGGACGTCCTCTGTACGGTAACTTCAATTTAGATGTCTCAGTACAGAGGTGACTAGATCAGAGTTGCTGTAGTGAGATTCATAGTTTGTGTGCACCGTACTGTGTATAAGGACGTCCTCTGTACAGTAACTTCAGTATAGATGTCTCAGTACAGAGGTGACTAGATCAGAGTTGCTGTACTGAGATTCATAGTTTGTGTGCACCCTACTGTGTATAAGGACGTCCTCTGTACAGTAACCTCAATCTAGATGTCTCAGTACAGAGGTGACTAGATCAGAGTTGCTGCACTGAGGTCCATGATTTCTGTGCACTGTACTGTATATAAGGACGTCCTCTATACAGTAACTTCAGTCTAGTTGTCTCAGTACAGAGGTAACTAGATCAGAGTTGCTGCAGTAAGGTTCATGATCTCTGTGCATTGTACTGTGTATAAGAATGTCCTCTGTATGGTAACCTCAATCTAGATGTCTCAGTACAGAGGTGACTAGATGGGAGTTGCTGTACTGAGATTCATAGTTTCTGTGCACTGTACTGTGTATAAGGACGTCCTCTGTACAGTAACTTCAGTCTAGTTGTCTTAGTACAGAGGTAACTAGATCAGAGTTGCTGTACTGAGGTCCATGATTTCTGTGCACTGTACTATGTATAAGGACGTCCTCTATACAGTAACTTCAGTCTAGATGTCTCAGTACAGAGGTGACTAGATCGGAGTTGCTGTACTGAGGTCCATGATTTCTGTGCACTGTACTGTGTATAAGAACGTCCTCTGTACAGTAACCTCATTCTAGATGTCTCAGTACAGAGGTGACTAGATCAGAGTTGCTGTACTGAGATTCATAGTTTGTGTGCACCGTACTGTGTATAAGGACGTCCTCTGTACAGTAACTTCAGCATAGATGTCTCAGTACAGAGGTGACTGGATCGGAGTTGCAGCACTGAGGTCCATGATCTCTGTGCACTGTACTGTGTATAAGGACGTCCTCTGTACAGTAACTCCATTCTAGATGTCTCAGTACAGAGGTAACTAGATCAGAGTTGCTGTACTGAGATACCTAGTTTGTGTGCACCGTACTGTGTATAAGGACGTCCTCTGTACGGTAACTTCAATTTAGATGTCTCAGTACAGAGGTGACTAGATCAGAGTTGCTGTAGTGAGATTCATAGTTTGTGTGCACCGTACTGTGTATAAGGACGTCCTCTGTACAGGTATTTCAGTATAGTTGTCTCAGTACAGAGGTAACTAGATCAGAGTTGCTGTACTGAGATTCATAGTTTGTGTGCACCGTACTGTGTATGAGGACGTCCTCTGTACATTAACCTCATTCTAGATGTCTCAGTACAGAGGTGACTAGATCGGAGTTGCTGTACTGAGGTCCATGATCTCTGTGTACTGTACTGTGTATAAGGACGTCCTCTGTACAGTAACTTCAATCTAGATGTCTCAGTACAAAGGTGATTAGATCAGAGTTGCTGCAGTAAGGTTCATGATCTCTGTGCACCGTACTGTGTATAAGGACGTCCTCTGTACGGTAACTTCAATTTAGATGTCTCAGTACAGAGGTGACTAGATCAGAGTTGCTGTACTGAGATTCATAGTTTGTGTGCACCGTACTGTGTATGAGGACGTCCTCTGTACATTAACCTCATTCTAGATGTCTCAGTACAGAGGTGACTAGATCGGAGTTGCTGTACTGAGGTCCATGATCTCTGTGTACTGTACTGTGTATAAGGACGTCCTCTGTACAGTAACTTCAATCTAGATGTCTCAGTACAAAGGTGATTAGATCAGAGTTGCTGCAGTAAGGTTCATGATCTCTGTGCACTGTACTGTGTATAAGGACGTCCTCTGTACAGTAACTTCAGTCTAGATGTCTCAGTACAGAGGTGACTAGATCAGAGTTGCTGTACTGAGATTCATAGTTTGTGTGCACCGTACTGTGTATAAGGACGTCCTCTGTACAGTAACTTCAGTCTAGTTGTCTTAGTAAAGAGGTGACTAGATCAGAGTTGCTGTACTGAGATTCATAGTTTGTGTGCACTGTACTGTGTATAAGGACGTCCTCTGTACAGTAACCTCAATCTAGATGTCTCAGTACAGAGGTGACTAGATCAGAGTTGCTGCAGTAAGTTTCATGATTTCTGTGCACTGTACTGTGTATAAGGACGTCCTCTGTACAGTAACTTCAGTCTAGATGTCTCAGTACAGAGGTAACTAGATCAGAGTTGCTGTACTGAGATTCATAGTTTGTGTGCACCGTACTGTGTATAAGGACGTCCTCTATACAGTATCTTCAGTATAGATGTCTCAGTACAGAGGTGACTAGATCAGAGTTGCTGTAGTGAGATTCATAGTTTCTGTGCACCGTACTGTGTATAAGGACGTCCTCTGTACAGTAACCTTAGTCTAGATGTCTCAGTACAGAGGTGACTGGATTGGAGTTGCAGCACTGAGGTCCATGATCTCTGTGCACTGTACTGTGTATAAGGACGTCCTCTGTACAATAACTTCAATTTAGATGTCTCAGTACAGAGGTGACTAGATCAGAGTTGCTGTAGTGAGATTCATAGTTTGTGTGCACCGTACTGTGTATAAGGACGTCATCTGTACAGTAACTTCAGTATAGATGTCTCAGTACAGAGGTGACTAGATCAGAGTTGCTGTACTGAGATTCATAGTTTCTGTGCACTGTACTGTGTATAAGGACGTCCTCTGTACAGTAACTTCAGTCTAGTTGTCTCAGTACAGAGGTTACTAGATCAGAGTTGCTGTACTGAGATTCATAGTTTGTGTGCACTGTACTGTGTATAAGGACGTCCTCTGTACAGTAACTTCAGTCTAGATGTCTCAGTACAGAGGTGACTAGTTGGGAGTTGCTGTACTGAGATTCATAGTTTGTGTGCACCGTACTGTGTATAAGGACGTCCTCTGTACAGTAACCTCAATCTAGATGTCTCAGTACAGAGGTGACTAGATCAGAGTTGCTGCACTGAGGTCCATGATTTCTGTGCACTGTACTGTGTATAAGGACGTCCTCTATACAGTAACTTCAGTCTAGTTGTCTCAGTACAGAGGTAACTAGATCAGAGTTGCTGCAGTAAGGTTCATGATCTCTGTGCATTGTACTGTGTATAAGAATGTCCTCTGTATGGTAACCTCAATCTAGATGTCTCAGTACAGAGGTGACTAGATGGGAGTTGCTGTACTGAGATTCATAGTTTCTGTGCACCGTACTGTGTATGAGGACGTCCTCTGTACATTAACCTCATTCTAGATGTCTCAGTACAGAGGTGACTAGATCGGAGTTGCTGTACTGAGGTCCATGATCTCTGTGTACTGTACTGTGTATAAGGACGTCCTCTGTACAGTAACTTCAATCTAGATGTCTCAGTACAAAGGTGATTAGATCAGAGTTGCTGCAGTAAGGTTCATGATCTCTGTGCACTGTACTGTGTATAAGGACGTCCTCTGTACAGTAACTTCAGTCTAGATGTCTCAGTACAGAGGTGACTAGATCAGAGTTGCTGTACTGAGATTCATAGTTTGTGTGCACCGTACTGTGTATAAGGACGTCCTCTGTACAGTAACTTCAGTCTAGTTGTCTTAGTAAAGAGGTGACTAGATCAGAGTTGCTGTACTGAGATTCATAGTTTGTGTGCACTGTACTGTGTATAAGGACGTCCTCTGTACAGTAACCTCAATCTAGATGTCTCAGTACAGAGGTGACTAGATCAGAGTTGCTGCAGTAAGTTTCATGATTTCTGTGCACTGTACTGTGTATAGGGACGTCCTCTGTGCAGTAACTTCAGTCTAGATGTCTCAGTACAGAGGTAACTAGATCAGAGTTGCTGTACTGAGATTCATAGTTTGTGTGCACCGTACTGTGTATAAGGACGTCCTCTATACAGTAACTTCAGTATAGATGTCTCAGTACAGAGGTGACTAGATCAGAGTTGCTGTAGTGAGATTCATAGTTTCTGTGCACCGTACTGTGTATAAGGACGTCCTCTGTACAGTAACCTTAGTCTAGATGTCTCAGTACAGAGGTGACTGGATCGGAGTTGCAGCACTGAGGTCCATGATCTCTGTGCACTGTACTGTGTATAAGGACGTCCTCTGTACAATAACTTCAATTTAGATGTCTCAGTACAGAGGTGACTAGATCAGAGTTGCTGTAGTGAGATTCATAGTTTGTGTGCACCGTACTGTGTATAAGGACGTCATCTGTACAGTAACTTCAGTATAGATGTCTCAGTACAGAGGTGACTAGATCAGAGTTGCTGTACTGAGATTCATAGTTTCTGTGCACTGTACTGTGTATAAGGACGTCCTCTGTACAGTAACTTCAGTCTAGTTGTCTCAGTACAGAGGTTACTAGCTCAGAGTTGCTGTACTGAGATTCATAGTTTGTGTGCACTGTACTGTGTATAAGGACGTCCTCTGTACAGTAACTTCAGTTTAGATGTCTCAGTACAGAGGTGACTAGTTGGGAGTTGCTGTACTGAGATTCATAGTTTGTGTGCACCGTACTGTGTATAAGGACGTCCTCTGTACAGTAACCTCAATCTAGATGTCTCAGTACAGAGGTGACTAGATCAGAGTTGCTGCACTGAGGTCCATGATTTCTGTGCACTGTACTGTGTATAAGGACGTCCTCTATACAGTAACTTCAGTCTAGTTGTCTCAGTACAGAGGTAACTAGATCAGAGTTGCTGCAGTAAGGTTCATGATCTCTGTGCATTGTACTGTGTATAAGAATGTCCTCTGTATGGTAACCTCAATCTAGATGTCTCAGTACAGAGGTGACTAGATGGGAGTTGCTGTACTGAGATTCATAGTTTCTGTGCACTGTACTGTGTATAAGGACGTCCTCTGTACAGTAACTTCAGTCTAGTTGTCTTAGTACAGAGGTAACTAGATCAGAGTTGCTGTATTGAGGTCCATGATTTCTGTGCACTGTACTATGTATAAGGACGTCCTCTATACAGTAACTTCAGTCTAGATGTCTCAGTACAGAGGTGACTAGATCGGAGTTGCTGTACTGAGGTCCATGATTTCTGTGCACTGTACTGTGTATAAGAACGTCCTCTGTACAGTAACCTCAATCTAGATGTCTCAGTACAGAGGTGACTAGATCAGAGTTGCTGTACTGAGATTCAAAGTTTGTGTGCACCGTACTGTTTATAAGGACGTCCTCTGTACAGTAACTTCAGTATAGATGTCTCAGTACAGAGGTGACTAGATCGGAGTTGCAGCACTGAGGTCCATGATCTCTGTGCACTGTACTGTGTATAAGGACGTCCTCTGTACAGTAACTCCATTCTAGATGTCTCAGTACAGAGGTAACTAGATCAGAGTTGCTGTACTGAGATTCATAGTTTGTGTGCACCGTACTGTGTATAAGGACGTCCTCTGTACGGTAACTTCAATTTAGATGTCTCAGTACAGAGGTGACTAGATCAGAGTTGCTGCAGTAAGGTTCATGATCTCTGTGCACTGTACTGTGTATAAGGACGTCCTCTGTACAGTAACTTCAGTCTAGTTGTCTCAGTACAGAGGTAACTAGATCAGAGTTGCTGTACTGAGATTCCTAGTTTGTGTGCACCGCACTGTGTATAAGGACGTCCTCTGTACAGGTATTTCAGTATAGTTGTCTCAGTACAGAGGTAACTAGATCAGAGTTGCTGTACTGAGATTCATAGTTTGTGTGCACCGTCCTGTGTATGAGGACGTCCTCTGTACAGTAACCTCAATCTAGATGTCTCAGTACAGAGGTGACTAGATCAGAGTTGCTGCAGTAAGGTTCATGATTTCTGTGCACTGTACTGTGTATAAGGACGTCCTCTGTACGGTAACTTCAATTTAGATGTCTCAGTACAGAGGTGACTAGATCAGAGTTGCTGTAGTGAGATTCATAGTTTGTGTGCACCGTACTGTGTATAAGGACGTCCTCTGTACAGTAACTTCAGTATAGATGTCTCAGTACAGAGGTGACTAGATCAGAGTTGCTGTACTGAGATTCATAGTTTCTGTGCACTGTACTGTGTATAAGGACGTCCTCTGTACAGTAACTTCAGTCTAGTTGTCTCAGTAGACATGTGACTAGATCAGAGTTGCTGTACTGAGATTCATAGTTTGTGTGCACTGTACTGTGTATAAGGATGTCCTCTGTACAGTAACTTCAGTCTAGTTATCTCAGTACAGAGGTTACTAGATCAGAGTTGCTGTACTGAGATTCATAGTTTGTGTGCACTGTACTGTGTATAAGGACGTCCTCTGTACAGTAACCTCAATCTAGATGTCTCAGTACAGAGGTGACTAGATCAGAGTTGCTGCACTGAGGTCCATGATTTCTGTGCACTGTACTGTGTATAAGGACGTCCTCTATACAGTAACTTCAGTCTAGTTGTCTCAGTACAGAGGTAACTAGATCAGAGTTGCTGCAGTAAGGTTCATGATCTCTGTGCATTGTACTGTGTATAAGAACGTCCTCTGTATGGTAACCTCAATCTAGTTGTCTCAGTACAGAGGTGACTAGATGGGAGTTGCTGTACTGAGATTCATAGTTTCTGTGCACTGTACTGTGTATAAGGACGTCCTCTGTACAGTAACTTCAGTCTAGTTGTCTTAGTACAGAGGTAACTAGATCAGAGTTGCTGTACTGAGGTCCATGATTTCTGTGCACTGTACTATGTATAAGAACGTCCTCTATACAGTAACTTCAGTCTAGATGTCTCAGTACAGAGGTAACTAGTTCAGAGTTGCTGTACTGAGATTCATAGTTTGTGTGCACCGTACTGTGTATGAGGACGTCCTCTGTACAGTAACCTCAATCTAGATGTCTCAGTACAGAGGTGACTAGATCAGAGTTGCTGCAGTAAGGTTCATGATTTCTGTGCACTGTACTGTGTATAAGGACGTCCTCTGTACAGTAACTTCAGTCTAGATGTCTCAGTACAGAGGTGACTAGATCAGAGTTGCTGCAGTAAGGTTCATGATTTCTGTGCACTGTACTGTGTATAAGGACGTCCTCTGTACAGTAACTTCAGTCTAGATGTCTCAGTACAGAGGTGACTAGATCGGAGTTGCTGTACTGAGGTCCATGATCTCTGTGTACTGTACTGTGTATAAGGACATCCTCTGTATAGTAACTTCAGTCTATTTGTCTCAGTACATAGGTAAGTAGATCAGAGTTGCTGTACTGAGATTCATAGTTTGCGTGCACTGTACTGTGTATAAGGACGTCCTCTGTACAGTAACTTCAATCTAGATGTCTCAGTACAGAGGTGACTAGATCGGAGTTGCTGTACTGAGGTCTATGATATCTGTGCACTGTACTGTGTATAAGGACGTCCTCTGTACAGTAACTTCAGTATATTTGTCTCAGTACAGAGGTAACTAGAACAGAGTTGCTGTACTGAGATTCATAGTTTGTGTGCACCCTACTGTGTATAAGGACGTCCTCTGTACAGTAACTTCAGTCTAGATGTCTCAGTACAGAGGTGACTAGATCGGAGTTGCTGTACTGAGGTCCATGATCTCTGTGCACCGTACTGTGTATAAGGACGTCCTCTGTACAGTAACTTCAGTCTAGATGTCTCAGTACAGAGGTGACTAGATCAGAGTTGCTGTACTGAGATTCATAGTTTGTGTGCACCCTACTGTGTATAAGGACGTCCTCTGTACATTAACCTCATTCTAGATGTCTCAGTACAGAGGTGACTAGATCGGAGTTGCTGTACTGAGGTCCATGATCTCTGTGCACCGTACTGTGTATAAGGACGTCCTCTGTACAGTAACGTCAATTTAGATGTCTCAGTACAGAGGTGACTAGATTAGATTTGCTGCAGAAAGGTCCATGATCTCTGTGCACTGTACTGTGTATAAGGACGTCCTCTGTACAGTAACTTCAGTCTAGATGTCTCAGTACAGAGGTGACTAGATCAGAGTTGCTGTACTGAGATTCATAGTTTGTGTGCACTGTACTGTGTATAAGGACGTCCTCTGTACAGTAACTTCAATTTAGATGTCTCAGTACAGAGGTGACTAGATCAGAGTTGCAGCACTGAGGTCCATGATCTCTGTGCACTGTACTGTGTATAAGGACGTCCTCTGTACGGTAACTTCAATTTAGATGTCTCAGTACAGAGGTGACTAGATCAGAGTTGCTGTAGTGAGATTCATAGTTTCTGTGCACCGTACTGTGTATAAGGACGTCCTCTGTACAGTAACCTTAGTCTAGATGTCTCAGTACAGAGGTGACTGGATCGGAGTTGCAGCACTGAGGTCCATGATCTCTGTGCACTGTACTGTGTATAAGGACGTCCTCTGTACAGTAACTTCAATTTACATGTCTCAGTACAGAGGTGACTAGATCAGAGTTGCTGTAGTGAGATTCATAGTTTGTGTGCACCGTACTGTGTATAAGGACGTCATCTGTACAGTAACTTCAGTATAGATGTCTCAGTACAGAGGTGACTAGATCAGAGTTGCTGTACTGAGATTCATAGTTTCTGTGCACTGTACTGTGTATAAGGACGTCCTCTGTACAGTAACTTCAGTCTAGTTGTCTCAGTACAGAGGTTACTAGATCAGAGTTGCTGTACTGAGATTCATAGTTTGTGTGCACTGTACTGTGTATAAGGACGTCCTCTGTACAGTAACTTCAGTTTAGATGTCTCAGTACAGAGGTGACTAGTTGGGAGTTGCTGTACTGAGATTCATAGTTTGTGTGCACCGTACTGTGTATAAGGACGTCCTCTGTACAGTAACCTCAATCTAGATGTCTCAGTACAGAGGTGACTAGATCAGAGTTGCTGCACTGAGGTCCATGATTTCTGTGCACTGTACTGTGTATAAGGACGTCCTCTATACAGTAACTTCAGTCTAGTTGTCTCAGTACAGAGGTAACTAGATCAGAGTTGCTGCAGTAAGGTTCATGATCTCTGTGCATTGTACTGTGTATAAGAATGTCCTCTGTATGGTAACCTCAATCTAGATGTCTCAGTACAGAGGTGACTAGATGGGAGTTGCTGTACTGAGATTCATAGTTTCTGTGCACTGTACTGTGTATAAGGACGTCCTCTGTACAGTAACTTCAGTCTAGTTGTCTTAGTACAGAGGTAACTAGATCAGAGTTGCTGTATTGAGGTCCATGATTTCTGTGCACTGTACTATGTATAAGGACGTCCTCTATACAGTAACTTCAGTCTAGATGTCTCAGTACAGAGGTGACTAGATCGGAGTTGCTGTACTGAGGTCCATGATTTCTGTGCACTGTACTGTGTATAAGAACGTCCTCTGTACAGTAACCTCAATCTACATGTCTCAGTACAGAGGTGACTAGATCAGAGTTGCTGTACTGAGATTCAAAGTTTGTGTGCACCGTACTGTTTATAAGGACGTCCTCTGTACAGTAACTTCAGTATAGATGTCTCAGTACAGAGGTGACTAGATCGGAGTTGCTGTACTGAGGTCCATGATCTCTGTGCACTGTACTGTGTATAAGGACGTCCTCTGTACAGTAACTCCATTCTAGATGTCTCAGTACAGAGGTAACTAGATCAGAGTTGCTGTACTGAGATTCATAGTTTGTGTGCACCGTACTGTGTATAAGGACGTCCTCTGTACGGTAACTTCAATTTAGATGTCTCAGTACAGAGGTGACTAGATCAGAGTTGCTGCAGTAAGGTTCATGATCTCTGTGCACTGTACTGTGTATAAGGACGTCCTCTGTACAGTAACTTCAGTCTAGTTGTCTCAGTACAGAGGTAACTAGATCAGAGTTGCTGTACTGAGATTCCTAGTTTGTGTGCACCGCACTGTGTATAAGGACGTCCTCTGTACAGGTATTTCAGTATAGTTGTCTCAGTACAGAGGTAACTAGATCAGAGTTGCTGTACTGAGATTCATAGTTTGTGTGCACCGTCCTGTGTATGAGGACGTCCTCTGTACAGTAACCTCAATCTAGATGTCTCAGTACAGAGGTGACTAGATCAGAGTTGCTGCAGTAAGGTTCATGATTTCTGTGCACTGTACTGTGTATAAGGACTTCCTCTGTACAGTAACTTCAGTCTAGATGTCTCAGTACAGAGGTGACTAGATCAGAGTTGCTGCAGTAAGGTTCATGATTTCTGTGCACTGTACTGTGTATAAGGACGTCCTCTGTACAGTAACTTCAGTCTAGATGTCTCAGTACAGAGGTGACTAGATCAGAGTTGCTGCAGTAAGGTTCATGATTTCTGTGCACTGTACTGTGTATAAGGACGTCCTCTGTACAGTAACTTCAGTCTTGATGTCTCAGTACAGAGGTGACTAGATCGGAGTTGCTGTACTGAGGTCCATGATCTCTGTGTACTGTACTGTGTATAAGGACATCCTCTGTACAGTAACTTCAGTCTATTTGTCTCAGTACAGAGGTAACTAGATCAGAGTTGCTGTACTGAGATTCATAGTTTGTGTGCACTGTACTGTGTATAAGGAAGTCCTCTGTACAGTAACTTCAGTCTAGATGTCTCAGTACAGAGGTGACCAGATCAGAGTTGCTGTACTGAGATTCATAGTTTGTGTGCACTGTACTGTTTATAAGGACGTCCTCTGTACAGTAACTTCAATGTAGATGTCTCAGTACAGAGGTGACTAGATCAGAGTTGCAGCACTGAGGTCCATGATCTCTGTGCACTGTACTGTGTATAAGGACGTCCTCTGTACGGTAACTTGAATTTAGATGTCTCAGTACAGAGGTGACTAGATCAGAGTTGCTGTAGTGAGATTCATAGTTTGTGTGCACCGTACTGTGTATAAGGACGTCCTCTGTACAGTAACTTCAGTATAGATGTCTCAGTACAGAGGTGACTAGATCAGAGTTGCTGTACTGAGATTCATAGTTTCTGTGCACTGTACTGTGTATAAGGACGTCCTCTGTACAGTAACTTCAGTCTAGTTGTCTCAGTAGACATGTGACTAGATCAGAGTTGCTGTACTGAGATTCATAGTTTGTGTGCACTGTACTGTGTATAAGGACGTCCTCTGTACAGTAACTTCAGTCTAGTTATCTCAGTACAGAGGTTACTAGATCAGAGTTGCTGTACTGAGATTCATAGTTTGTGTGCACTGTACTGTGTATAAGGACGTCCTCTGTACAGTAACTTCAGTCTAGATGTCTCAGTACAGAGGTGACTAGTTGGGAGTTGCTGTACTGAGATTCATAGTTTGTGTGCACCGTACTGTGTATAAGGACGTCCTCTGTACAGTAACCTCAATCTAGATGTCTCAGTACAGAGGTGACTAGATCAGAGTTGCTGCACTGAGGTCCATGATTTCTGTGCACTGTACTGTGTATAAGGACGTCCTCTATACAGTAACTTCAGTCTAGTTGTCTCAGTACAGAGGTAACTAGATCAGAGTTGCTGCAGTAAGGTTCATGATCTCTGTGCATTGTACTGTGTATAAGAACGTCCTCTTGATGGTAACCTCAATCTAGATGTCTCAGTACAGAGGTGACTAGATGGGAGTTGCTGTACTGAGGTTCATAGTTTCTGTGCACTGTACTGTGTATAAGGACGTCCTCTGTACAGTAACTTCAGTCTAGTTGTCTTAGTACAGAGGTAACTAGATCAGAGTTGCTGTACTGAGGTCCATGATTTCTGTGCACTGTACTATGTATAAGGACGTCCTCTATACAGTAACTTCAGTCTAGATGTCTCAGTACAGAGGTAACTAGTTCAGAGTTGCTGTACTGAGATTCATAGTTTGTGTGCACCGTACTGTGTATGAGGACGTCCTCTGTACAGTAACCTCAATCTAGATGTCTCAGTACAGAGGTGACTAGATCAGAGTTGCTGCAGTAAGGTTCATGATTTCTGTGCACTGTACTGTGTATAAGGACGTCCTCTGTACAGTAACTTCAGTCTAGATGTCTCAGTACAGAGGTGACTAGATCAGAGTTGCTGCAGTAAGGTTCATGATTTCTGTGCACTGTACTGTGTATAAGGACGTCCTCTGTACAGTAACTTCAGTCTAGATGTCTCAGTACAGAGGTGACTAGATCGGAGTTGCTGTACTGAGGTCCATGATCTCTGTGTACTGTACTGTGTATAAGGACATCCTCTGTACAGTAACTTCAGTCTATTTGTCTCAGTACAGAGGTAACTAGATCAGAGTTGCTGTACTGAGATTCATAGTTTGTGTGCACCCTACTGTGTATAAGGACGTCCTCTGTACAGTAACTTCAGTCTAGATGTCTCAGTACAGAGGTGACTAGATCGGAGTTGCTGTACTGAGGTCCATGATCTCTGTGCACCGTACTGTGTATAAGGACGTCCTCTGTACAGTAACTTCAGTCTAGATGTCTCAGTACAGAGGTGACTAGATCAGAGTTGCTGTACTGAGATTCATAGTTTGTGTGCACCCTACTGTGTATAAGGACGTCCTCTGTACATTAACCTCATTCTAGATGTCTCAGTACAGAGGTGACTAGATCGGAGTTGCTGTACTGAGGTCCATGATCTCTGTGCACCGTACTGTGTATAAGGACGTCCTCTGTACAGTAACCTCAATTTAGATGTCTCAGTACAGAGGTGACTAGATCAGATTTGCTGCAGAAAGGTCCATGATCTCTGTGCACTGTACTGTGTATAAGGACGTCCTCTGTACAGTAACTTCAGTCTAGATGTCTCAGTACAGAGGTGACTAGATCAGAGTTGCTGCAGTAAGGTTCATGATTTCTGTGCACTGTACTGTGTATAAGGACTTCCTCTGTACAGTAACTTCAGTCTAGATGTCTCAGTACAGAGGTGACTAGATCAGAGTTGCTGCAGTAAGGTTCATGATTTCTGTGCACTGTACTGTGTATAAGGACGTCCTCTGTACAGTAACTTCAGTCTAGATGTCTCAGTACAGAGGTGACTAGATCAGAGTTGCTGCAGTAAGGTTCATGATTTCTGTGCACTGTACTGTGTATAAGGACGTCCTCTGTACAGTAACTTCAGTCTTGATGTCTCAGTACAGAGGTGACTAGATCGGAGTTGCTGTACTGAGGTCCATGATCTCTGTGTACTGTACTGTGTATAAGGACATCCTCTGTACAGTAACTTCAGTCTATTTGTCTCAGTACAGAGGTAACTAGATCAGAGTTGCTGTACTGAGATTCATAGTTTGTGTGCACTGTACTGTGTATAAGGAAGTCCTCTGTACAGTAACTTCAGTCTAGATGTCTCAGTACAGAGGTGACCAGATCAGAGTTGCTGTACTGAGATTCATAGTTTGTGTGCACTGTACTGTTTATAAGGACGTCCTCTGTACAGTAACTTCAATGTAGATGTCTCAGTACAGAGGTGACTAGATCAGAGTTGCAGCACTGAGGTCCATGATCTCTGTGCACTGTACTGTGTATAAGGACGTCCTCTGTACGGTAACTTGAATTTAGATGTCTCAGTACAGAGGTGACTAGATCAGAGTTGCTGTAGTGAGATTCATAGTTTGTGTGCACCGTACTGTGTATAAGGACGTCCTCTGTACAGTAACTTCAGTATAGATGTCTCAGTACAGAGGTGACTAGATCAGAGTTGCTGTACTGAGATTCATAGTTTCTGTGCACTGTACTGTGTATAAGGACGTCCTCTGTACAGTAACTTCAGTCTAGTTGTCTCAGTAGACATGTGACTAGATCAGAGTTGCTGTACTGAGATTCATAGTTTGTGTGCACTGTACTGTGTATAAGGACGTCCTCTGTACAGTAACTTCAGTCTAGTTATCTCAGTACAGAGGTTACTAGATCAGAGTTGCTGTACTGAGATTCATAGTTTGTGTGCACTGTACTGTGTATAAGGACGTCCTCTGTACAGTAACTTCAGTCTAGATGTCTCAGTACAGAGGTGACTAGTTGGGAGTTGCTGTACTGAGATTCATAGTTTGTGTGCACCGTACTGTGTATAAGGACGTCCTCTGTACAGTAACCTCAATCTAGATGTCTCAGTACAGAGGTGACTAGATCAGAGTTGCTGCACTGAGGTCCATGATTTCTGTGCACTGTACTGTGTATAAGGACGTCCTCTATACAGTAACTTCAGTCTAGTTGTCTCAGTACAGAGGTAACTAGATCAGAGTTGCTGCAGTAAGGTTCATGATCTCTGTGCATTGTACTGTGTATAAGAACGTCCTCTTGATGGTAACCTCAATCTAGATGTCTCAGTACAGAGGTGACTAGATGGGAGTTGCTGTACTGAGATTCATAGTTTCTGTGCACTGTACTGTGTATAAGGACGTCCTCTGTACAGTAACTTCAGTCTAGTTGTCTTAGTACAGAGGTAACTAGATCAGAGTTGCTGTACTGAGGTCCATGATTTCTGTGCACTGTACTATGTATAAGGACGTCCTCTATACAGTAACTTCAGTCTAGATGTCTCAGTACAGAGGTAACTAGCTCAGAGTTGCTGTACTGAGATTCATAGTTTGTGTGCACCGTACTGTGTATGAGGACGTCCTCTGTACAGTAACCTCAATCTAGATGTCTCAGTACAGAGGTGACTAGATCAAAGTTGCTGCAGTAAGGTTCATGATTTCTGTGCACTGTACTGTGTATAAGGACGTCCTCTGTACAGTAACTTCAGTCTAGATGTCTCAGCACAGAGGTGACTAGATCAGAGTTGCTGCAGTAAGGTTCATGATTTCTGTGCACTGTACTGTGTATAAGGACGTCCTCTGTACAGTAACTTCAGTCTAGATGTCTCAGTACAGAGGTGACTAGATCGGAGTTGCTGTACTGAGGTCCATGATCTCTGTGTACTGTACTGTGTATAAGGACATCCTCTGTACAGTAACTTCAGTCTATTTGTCTCAGTACATAGGTAAGTAGATCAGAGTTGCTGTACTGAGATTCATAGTTTGTGTGCACTGTACTGTGTATAAGGACGTCCTCTGTACAGTAACTTCAATCTAGATGTCTCAGTACAGAGGTGACTAGATCGGAGTTGCTGTACTGAGGTCTATGATATCTGTGCACTGTACTGTGTATAAGAACGTCCTCTGTACAGTAACTTCAGTATATTTGTCTCAGTACAGAGGTAACTAGATCAGAGTTGCTGTACTGAGATTCATAGTTTGTGTGCACCCTACTGTGTATAAGGACGTCCTCTGTACAGTAACTTCAGTCTAGATGTCTCAGTACAGAGGTGACTAGATCGGAGTTGCTGTACTGAGGTCCATGATCTCTGTGCACCGTACTGTGTATAAGGACGTCCTCTGTACAGTAACTTCAGTCTAGATGTCTCAGTACAGAGGTGACTAGATCAGAGTTGCTGTACTGAGATTCATAGTTTGTGTGCACCCTACTGTGTATAAGGACGTCCTCTGTACATTAACCTCATTCTAGATGTCTCAGTACAGAGGTGACTAGATCGGAGTTGCTGTACTGAGGTCCATGATCTCTGTGCACCGTACTGTGTATAAGGACGTCCTCTGTACAGTAACCTCAATTTAGATGTCTCAGTACAGAGGTGACTAGATCAGATTTGCTGCAGAAAGGTCCATGATCTCTGTGCACTGTACTGTGTATAAGGACGTCCTCTGTACAGTAACTTCAGTCTAGATGTCTCAGTACAGAGGTGACTAGATCAGAGTTGCTGTACTGAGATTCATAGTTTGTGTGCACTGTACTGTGTATAAGGACGTCCTCTGTACAGTAACTTCAATTTAGATGTCTCAGTACAGAGGTGACTAGATCAGAGTTGCAGCACTGAGGTCCATGATCTCTGTGCACTGTACTGTGTATAAGGACGTCCTCTGTACGGTAACTTCAATTTAGATGTCTCAGTACAGAGGTGACTAGATCAGAGTTGCTGTAGTGAGATTCATAGTTTGTGGGCACCGTACTGTGTATAAGGACGTCCTCTGTACAGTAACTTTAGTATAGATGTCTCAGTACAGAGGTGACTAGATCAGAGTTGCTGTACTGAGATTCATAGTTTCTGTGCACTGTACTGTGTATAAGGACGTCCTCTGTACAGTAACTTCAGTCTAGTTGTCTCAGTACACATGTGACTAGATCAGAGTTGCTGTACTGAGATTCATAGTTTGTGTGCACTGTACTGTGTATAAGGACGTCCTCTGTACAGTAACTTCAGTCTAGTTGTCTCAGTACAGAGGTTACTAGATCAGAGTTGCTGTACTGAGATTCATAGTTTGTGTGCACTGTACTGTGTATAAGGACGTCCTCTGTACAGTAACTTCAGTCTAGATGTCTCAGTACAGAGGTGACTAGATCAGAGTTGCTGCACTGAGGTCCATGATTTCTGTGCACTGTACTGTGTATAAGGACGTCCTCTATACAGTACCTTCAGTCTAGTTGTCTCAGTACAGAGGTAACTAGATCAGAGTTGCTGCAGTAGGGTTCATGATCTCTGTGCATTGTACTGTGTATAAGAACGTCCTCTGTATGGTAACCTCAATCTAGATGTCTCAGTACAGAGGTGACTAGATGGGAGTTGCTGTACTGAGATTCATAGTTTCTGTGCACTGTACTGTGTATAAGGACGTCCTCTGTACAGTAACTTCAGTCTAGTTGTCTTAGTACAGAGGTAACTAGATCAGAGTTGCTGTACTGAGGTCCATGATTTCTGTGCACTGTACTATGTATAAGGACGCCCTCTATACAGTAACTTCAGTCTAGATGTCTCAGTACAGAGGTGACTAGATTGGAGTTGCTATACTGAGGTCCATGATTTCTGTGCACTCTACTGTGTATAAGGACGTCCTCTGTACAGTAACTTCAGTCTAGTTGTCTCATTACAGAGGTGACTAGATCAGAGTTGCTGCAGTAAGGTTCATGATCTCTGTGCACTGTACTGTGTATAAGGACGTCCTCTGTACAGTAACTTCAGTCTAGATGTCTCAGTACAGAGGTGACTAGATCAGAGTTGCTGTACTGAGATTTATAGTTTGTGTGCACCATACTGTGTATAAGGACGTCCTATGTACAGGTATTTCAGTATAGTTGTCTCAGTACAGAGGTAACTAGATCAGAGTTGCTGTACTGAGATTCATAGTTTGTGTGCACCGTACTGTGTATGAGGACGTCCTCTGTACAGTAACCTCAATCTAGATGTTTCAGTACAGAGGTGACTAGATCAGAGTTGCTGCAGTAAGGTTCATGATTTCTGTGCACTGTACTGTGTATAAGGACGTCCTCTGTACAGTAACTTCAGTCTAGATGTCTCAGTACAGAGGTGACTAGATCAGAGTTGCTGCAGTAAGGTTCATGATTTCTGTGCACTGTACTGTGTATAAGGACGTCCTCTGTACAGTAACTTCAGTCTAGATGTCTCAGTACAGAGGTTACTAGATCGGAGTTGCTGTACTGAGGTCCATGATCTCTGTGTACTGTACTGTGTATAAGGACGTCCTCTGTACAGTAACTTCAGTCTATTTGTCTCAGTACAGAGGTAACTAGATCAGAGTTGCTGTACTGAGATTCATAGTTTGTGTGCACTGTACTGTGTATAAGGACGTCCTCTGTACAGTAACTTCAATCTAGATGTCTCAGTACAGAGGTGACTAGATCGGAGTTGCTGTACTGAGGTCCATGATCTCTGTGCACTGTACTGTGTATAAGGACGTCCTCTGTACAGTAACTTCAGTCTATTTGTCTCAGTACAGAGGTAACTAGATCAGAGTTGCTGTACTGAGATTCATAGTTTGTGTGCACCCTACTGTGTATAAGGACGTCCTCTGTACAGTAACTTCAGTCTAGATGTCTCAGTACAGAGGTGACTAGATCGGAGTTGCTGTACTGAGGTCCATGATCTCTGTGCACCGTACTGTGTATAAGGACGTCCTCTGTACAGTAACTTCAGTCTAGATGTCTCAGTACAGAGGTGACTAGATCAGAGTTGCTGTACTGAGATTCATAGTTTGTGTGCACCCTACTGTGTATAAGGACGTCCTCTGTACATTAACCTCATTCTAGATGTCTCAGTACAGAGGTGACTAGATCGGAGTTGCTGTACTGAGGTCCATGATCTCTGTGCACCGTACTGTGTATAAGGACGTCCTCTGTACAGTAACCTCAATTTAGATGTCTCAGTACAGAGGTGACTAGATCAGATTTGCTGCAGAAAGGTCCATGATCTCTGTGCACTGTACTGTGTATAAGGACGTCCTCTGTACAGTAACTTCAGTCTAGATGTCTCAGTACAGAGGTGACTAGATCAGAGTTGCTGTACTGAGATTCATAGTTTGTGTGCACTGTACTGTGTATAAGGACGTCCTCTGTACAGTAACTTCAGTATAGATGTCTCAGTACAGAGGTGACTAGATCAGAGTTGCTGTACTGAGATTCATAGTTTCTGTGCACTGTACTGTGTATAAGGACGTCCTCTGTACAGTAACTTCAGTCTAGTTGTCTCAGTACAGAGGTGACTAGATCAGAGTTGCTGTACTGAGATTCATAGTTTGTGTGTACTTTACTGTGTATAAGGACGTCCTCTGTACAGTAACTTCAGTCTAGATGTCTCAGTACAGAGGTGACTAGTTGGGAGTTGCTGTACTGAGATTCATAGTTTGTGTGCACCGTACTGTGTATAAGGACGTCCTCTGTACAGTAACCTCAATCTAGATGTCTCAGTACAGAGGTGACTAGATCAGAGTTGCTGTACTGAGATTCATAGTTTGTGTGCACTGTTCTGTGTATAAGGACGTCCTCTGTACAGTAACTTCAGTATAGATGTCTCAGTACAGAGGTGACTAGATCAGAGTTGCTGTAGTGAGATTCATAGTTTGTGTGCACCGTACTGTGTATAAGGACGTCCTCTGTACGGTAACTTCAGTCTAGTTGTCTCAGTACAGAGGTAACTAGATCAGAGTTGCTGTACTGAGATTCCTAGTTTGTGTGCACTGTACTGTGTATAAGGACGTCCTCTGTACAGTAACTTCAGTCTAGTTGTCTCATTACAGAGGTGACTAGATCAGAGTTGCTGCAGTAAGGTTCATGATCTCTGTGCACTGTACTGTGTATAAGGAAGTCCTCTGTACAGTAACTTCAGTCTAGATGTCTCAGTACAGAGGTGACTAGATCAGAGTTGCTGTACTGAGATTCATAGTTTGTGTGCACTGTACTGTGTATAAGGACGTCCTCTGTACAGTAACTTCAGTCTAGATGTCTCAGTACAGAGGTGACTAGATGGGAGTTGCTGTACTGAGATTCATAGTTTGTGTGCACCGTACTGTGTATAAGGACGTCCTCTGTACAGGTATTTCAGTATAGTTGTCTCAGTACAGAGGTAACTAGATCAGAGTTGCTGTACTGAGATTCATAGTTTGTGTGCACCGTACTGTGTATGAGGACGTCCTCTATACAGTAACTTCAGTCTAGATGTCTCAGTACAGAGGTGACTAGATTGGAGTTGCTATACTGAGGTCCATGATCTCTGTGCACTGTACTGTGTATAAGGACGTCCTCTGTACAGTAACTTCAGTCTAGTTGTCTCAGTACAGAGGTGACTAGATCGGAGTTGCTGTACTGATATTCATAGTTTGTGTGCACTGTACTGTGTATAAGGACGTCCTCTGTACAGTAACTTCAATCTAGATGTCTCAGTACAGAGGTGACTAGATCAGAGTTGCTGCAGTAAGGTTCATGATTTCTGTGCACTGTACTGTGTATAAGGACATCCTCTGTACAGTAACTTCAGTCTAGTTGTCTCATTACAGAGGTGACTAGATCAGAGTTGCTGCAGTAAGGTTCATGATTTCTGTGCACTGTACTGTGTATAAGGACATCCTCTGTACAGTAACTTCAGTCTAGTTGTCTCAGTACAGAGGTGACTAGATCGGAGTTGCTGTACTGATATTCATAGTTTGTGTGCACTGTACTGTGTATAAGGACGTCCTCTGTACAGTAACTTCAGTCTAGTTGTCTCATTACAGAGGTGACTAGATCAGAGTTGCTGCAGTAAGGTTCATGATTTCTGTGCACTGTACTGTGTATAAGGACGTCCTCTGTGCAGTAACCTCAATCTAGATGTCTCAGTACAGAGGTGACTAGATCGGAGTTGCTGTACTGAGGTCCATGATGTCTGTGTACTGTACTGTGTATAAGGACGTCCTCTGTACAGTAACTTCAGTCTATTTGTCTCAGTACAGAGGTGACTAGATCAGAGTTGCTGTACTGAGATTCATAGTTTGTGTGCACTGCAGGATAGGATTAGATACACAGCTCAGTAGTCAGTATCACACAGGATAGGATTAGATACACAGCTCAGCAGACAGTATCACACAGTTGAGGATTAGATACATCGCTCAGCAGACATTATCACACAGGAGAGGATTAGATACACAGCATAGGATTAGATACACAGCTCAGCAGACAGTATCACACAGGAGAGGATTAGATACACAGCTCAGCAGACAGTATCACACAGGAGAGGATTAGATACACAGCTCAGCAGACGGTATCACACATGAGAGGATTAGATACACAGCTCAGCACACAGTATCTCACAGGAGAAGATTAGATACACAGCTCAGCAGACAGTATCACACAGGAGAGGATTAGATACACAGCTCAGCAGACAGTATCACACAGGAGAGGATTAGATACACAGCTCAGCAGACGGTATCACACATGAGAGGATTAGATACACAGCTCAGCACACAGTATCTCACAGGAGAAGATTAGATACACAGCTCAGAAGACAGTATCACACAGGAGAGGATTAGATACACTGCTCAGCAGACGGTATCACACAGAATAGGATTAGATACACAGCTCAGCAGACAGTATCACACAGGAGAGGATTAGATACACGGCTCAGCAGACAGTATCACACAGGATAGGATTAGATACACAGCTCAGCAGACAGTATCACACAGGAGAGGATTAGATACACAGCTCAGCAGACAGTATCACACAGGAGAGGATTAGATACACGGCTCAGCAGACAGTATCACACAGGATAGGATTAGATACACAGCTCAGCAGACAGTATCACACAGGAGAGGATTAGATACACAGCTCAGCAGACGGTATCACACAGGACAGGATTAGATACACAGCTCAGCAGACTATCACACAGGATAGGATTCTAAACACTATTCAGCAGACAGTATCACACAGAAGAGGATTAGATACACAGCTCAGCACACAGTATCTCACAGGATTGGATTAGATACACTGCTCAACAGACAGTATCACACAGGACAGGATTTGATGCATAGCTCAGCAGACGGTATCACACATGAGAGGATTAGATACACGGCTCAGCAGACAGTATCACACATGGGAGGATTAGATATACAGCTCAGCAGACAATATCACACAGGAGAGGATTAGATACACAGCTCAGCAGACAATATCACACAGGAGAGGATTAGATACACAGCTCAGCAGACAGTATCACACAGGATAGGATTAGATACACGGCTCAGCAGACAGTATCACACAGGATATTATTAGATACACAGCTCAGCAGATGGCATCACACATGAGAGGATTAGATACACAGCTCAGCAGACAGTATCACACATGGTAGGATTAGAGATACAGCTCAGCAGACACTATCACACGAGAGGATTAGATACACAGCTCAACAGACAGTATCACACAGGAGAGGATTAGATACACAGCTCAGCAGACAGTATCACACAGGATAGGATTAGATACACAGCTCAGCAGACAGTATCACACAGGAGAAGATTAGATACACAGCTCAGCAGACAGTATCACACAGGGAAGGATTAGAGATACAGCTCAGCTGACAGTATCACACAGGAGAGGATTAGATACACAGCTCAGCAGACAGTATCACACAGCATAGGATTAGTTACACGGCTCAGCAGACAGTATCACACAGTAAAAGATTAGATACACTGCTCAGCAGACAGTATCACACAGCATAGGATTAGATACACAGCTCAGCAGACAGTATCGCACAGGAGACGATTAGATACACGGCTCTGCAGACAGTATCGCACAGGAGAGGATTAGATACACGGCTCTGCAGACAGTATCACACTGGGGAGGATTAGATACACAGCTCAGCAGACAGTATCACACAGGAGAGGATTAGATACATGACTCAGCAGACAGTATCACACAGGAGAGGATTAGATACACAGCTCAGCAGACAGTATCACACAGGAGAGGATTAGATACACAGCTCAGCAGACAGTATCACACAGGAGAGGATTAGATACACAGCTCAGCAGACAGTATCACACAGGAGAGGATTAGATACATGACTCAGCAGACAGTATCACACAGGAGAGGATTAGATACACAGCTCAGCAGACAGTATCACACAGGAGAGGATTAGATACACAGCTCAGCAGACAGTATCACACAGGAGAGGATTAGATAAACAGCTCAGCAGACAGTATCACACAGGAGGGGATTAGATACACGGCTCAGCAGACAGTATCACACGGGAGTGGATTAGATACACGGCTCAGCAGACAGTATCACACGGGAGTGGATTAGATACACGACTCAGCAGACAGTATCACGCAAGATAGGATTAGATACACAGTTCATCAGACAGTATCACTCAGGAGATGATTAGATACACAGCTCAGCAGACAGTATCACACATTAGAGGATTAGATACACAGCTCAGCAGACAGTATCACACAGGAGAGGATTGGATACACAGCTCAGCAGACAGTATCACACAGGATGGGATTAGATAAACAGCTCAGCAGACAGTATCACACAGGATGGGATTAGATACACAGCTCAGCAGACAGTATCACACAGGAGAGAATTGGATACACAGCTCAGCAGACGGTATCACACAGGAGAGGATTAGATACACGGCTCAGCAGACAGTATCACACAGGAGAGGATTACATACACAGCTCAGCAGACAGTATCACACAGGAGAGGATTGGATACACAGCTCAGCAGACAGTATCACACAGGAGAGGATTAGATACACAGCTCAGCAGACAGTATCACACAGGAGAGGATTAGATACACAGCTCAGCAGACAGTATCGCACAGGAGAGGATTAGATACACGGCTCAGCAGACAGTATCACACAGGAGAGGATTAGATACACAGCTCAGCAGACAGTATCACACAGGAGAGGATTAGATACACAGCTCAGCAGACAGTACCACACAGGAGAAGATTAGATACACGGCTCAGCAGACGGTATCACACAGGAGAGGATTAGATACACAGCTCAGCAGACAGTATCACACAGGAGAGGATTAGATACATAGCTCAGCAGACTGTATCACACAGGAGAGGATTAGATACACAGCTCAGCAGACAGTATTACACTGGAGAGGATTAGATACATAGCTCAGCAGACAGTATCACACAGGACAGGATTAGATACATAGCTCAGCAGACAGTATCACACAGGAGAGGATTAGATACACTGCTCAACAGACAGTATCACACAGGACAGGATTAGATACATAGCTCAGCAGACAGTATCACACAGAATTGGATTAGATACACTGCTCAACAGACAGTATCACACAGGACAGGATTAGATGCATAGCTCAGCAGACGGTATCACACATGAGAGGATTAGATACACTGCTCTGCAGACAGTATCACACAGGAGAGGATTAGATACACAGCTCAGCACACAGTATCACACAGGAGAGGATTAGATACACGGCTCTGCAGACAGTATCACACAGGAGAGGATTAGATACACGGCTCAGCAGATAGTATCACACTGGGGAGGATTAGATACACGGCTCAGCAGATAGTATCACACTGGGGAGGATTAGATACACGGCTCAGCAGATAGTATCACACTGGGGAGGATTAGATACACGGCTCAGTAGATAGTATCACACTGGGGAGGATTAGATACACAGCTCAGCAGACAGTATCACACAGTAGAGGATTAGATACTTGGCTCAGCAGACAGTATCACACAGTAGAGGATTAGATACACAGCTCAGCAGACAGTATCGCACACGAGAGGATTAGATACACCGCTCAGCAGACAGTATCACACAGGATAGGATTAGATACACGGCTCAGCAGACAGTATCACACAGGATAGGATTAGATACACATCTCAGCAGACAGTATTACACAGGAGAGGATTCGATACACAGCATAGGATTAGATACACAGCTCAGCAGACAGTATCACACAGCACAGGATTAGATACACAGCTCAGCAGACAGTATCACACAGGAGAGGATTAGATACACAGTTCAGCAGACAGTATCACACAGGAGAGGATTAGATACATGGCTCAGCAGACATTATCACACAGGAGAGGATTAGATACACAGCATAGGATTAGATACACAGCTCAGCAGACAGTATCACACAGGAGAGGATTAGATACACAGCTCAGCAGACAGTGTCACACAGGAGAGGATTAGATACACAGCTCAGCAGACAGTATCACACAGGAGGGGATTAGATACACAGCTCAGCAGACAGTATCACACAGGAGGGGATTAGATACACAGCTCAGCAGACAGTATCACACAGGATAAGATTAGATACACTGCTCAGCAGACGGTATCACACAGCATAGGATTAGATACACAGCTCAGCACACAGTATCTCACAGGAGAAGATTAGATACACAGCTCAGCAGACAGTATCACACAGGAGAAGATTAGATACACAGCTCAGCAGACAGTATCACACAGGAGAGGATTAGATACACAGCTCAGCAGACGGTATCACACAGCATAGGATTAGATACACAGCTCAGCACACAGTATCTCACAGGAGAAGATTAGATACACGGCTCAGCAGATAGTATCACACAGGAGAAGATTAGATACACAGCTCAGCAGACAGTATCACACAGGAGAGGATTAGATACACAGCTCAGTAGACAGTATCACACAGGAGAGGATTAGATACACAGCTCAGCAGACGGTATCACACAGCATAGGATTAGATACACAGCTCAGCACACAGTATCTCACAGGAGAAGATTAGATACACGGCTCAGCAGATAGTATCACACAGGAGAAGATTAGATACACAGCTCAGCAGACAGTATCACACAGGAGAGGATTAGATACACAGCTCAGTAGACAGTATCACACAGGAGAGGATTAGATACACAGCTCAGCAGACAGTATCACACAGGAGGGGATTAGATACACAGCTCAGCAGACAGTATCACACAGGATAAGATTAGATACATAGCTCAGCAGACGGTATCACACATGAGAGGATTAGATACACAGCTCAGCACACAGTATCTCACAGGAGAGGATTAGATACATGACTCAGAAGACAGTATCACACAGGAGAGGATTAGATACATGACTCAGAAGACAGTATCACACAGGAGAGGATTAGATACACGGCTCAGCAGACAGTATCACACAGGAGAGGATTAGATACACGGCTCAGCAGACAGTATCTCACAGGAGAGAATTAGATACATGACTCAGAAGACAGTATCACACAGGAGAGGATTAGATACACGGCTCAGCAGACAGTATCACACAGGAGAGGATTAGATACACAGCTCAGCAGACAGTATTGCAGAGGATAGGATTAGATACACAGCTCAGCAGACGGTATCACACAGGACAGGATTAGATACACAGCTCAGCAGACAGTATCACACAGGGCAGGATTAGATACACTGCTCAGCAGACGGTATCACACAGAATAGGATTAGATACACTGCTCAGCAGACAGTATCACACAGGAGAGGATTAGATACACAGCTCAGCAGACAGTATCACACAGGGCAGGATTAGATACACTGCTCAGCAGACGGTATCACACAGAATAGGATTAGATACACTGCTCAGCAGACAGTATCACACAGGAGAGGATTAGATACACAGCTCAGCAGACAGTATCACACAGGATAGGATTAGATACACAGCTCAGCAGACAGTATCACACAGTTGAGGATTAGATACATCGCTCAGCAGACATTATCACACAGGAGAGGATTAGATACACAGCATAGGATTAGATACACAGCTCAGCAGACAGTATCACACAGGAGAGGATTAGATACACAGCTCAGCAGACGGTATCACACATGAGAGGATTAGATACACAGCTCAGCACACAGTATCTCACAGGAGAAGATTAGATACACGGCTCAGCAGACAGTATCTCACAGGAGAGAATTAGATACATGACTCAGCAGACAGTATCACACAGGAGAGGATTAGATACACGGCTCAGCAGACAGTATCACACAGGAGAGGATTAGATACACAGCTCAGCAGACAGTATTGCAGAGGATAGGATTAGATACACAGCTCAGCAGACGGTATCACACAGGACAGGATTAGATACACTGCTCAGCAGACGGTATCACACAGAATAGGATTAGATACACAGCTCAGCAGACAGTATCACACAGGAGAGGATTAGATACACGGTTCAGCAGACAGTATCACACAGGGTAGGATTAGATACATTGCTCAGCAGACAGTATCACACAGTAAAGGATTAGATACACAGCTCAGCAGACAGTATCACACAGGACAGGATTAGATACACAGCTCAGCAGACAGTATCACACAGGATAGGTTTAGATACACAGCTCAGAAGACAGTATCACACAGGAGAGGATTAGATACACTGCTCAGCAGACGGTATCACACAGAATAGGATTAGATACACAGCTCAGCAGACAGTATCACACAGGAGAGGATTAGATACACGGCTCAGCAGACAGTATCACACAGGATAGGATTAGATACACAGCTCAGCAGACAGTATCACACAGGACAGCATTAGATACACAGCTCAGCAGACGGTATCACACAGGACAGGATTAGATACACAGCTCAGCAGACTATCACACAGGATAGGATTCTAAACACTATTCAGCAGACAGTATCACACAGAAGAGGATTAGATACACAGCTCAGCACACAGTATCTCACAGGATTGGATTAGATACACTGCTCAACAGACAGTATCACACAGGACAGGATTTGATGCATAGCTCAGCAGACGGTATCACACATGAGAGGATTAGATACACAGCTCAGCAGACAGTATCACACATGGGAGGATTAGATACACAGCTCAGCAGACAGTATCACACAGGAGAGGATTAGATACACAGCTCAGCAGACAATATCACACAGGAGAGGATTAGATACACAGCTCAGCAGACAGTATCACACAGGAGAGGATTAGAAACAGCTCAGCAGACAGTATCACACAGGAGAGGATTAGATACACAGCTCAGCAGATGGCATCACACAGGAGAAGATTAGATACACAGCTCAGCAGACAGTATCACACAGGGTAGGATTAGAGATACAGCTCAGCAGACACTATCACACGAGAGGATTAGATACACAGCTCAACAGACAGTATCACACAGGAGAGGATTAGATACACAGCTCAGCAGACAGTATCACACAGGATAGGATTAGATACACAGCTCAGCAGACAGTATCACACAGGAGAAGATTAGATACACAGCTCAGCAGACAGTATCACACAGGGAAGGATTAGAGATACAGCTCAGCTGACAGTATCTCACAGGATAGGATTAGATACACAGCTCAGCAGACAGTATCACACAGGAGAGGATAAGATACACTGGTCAGCAGACAGTATCACACAGGAGAGGATTAGATACACAGCTCAGCAGACAGTATCACACAGCATAGGATTAGTTACACGGCTCAGCAGACAGTATCACACAGTAAAAGATTAGATACACTGCTCAGCAGACAGTATCACACAGCATAGGATTAGATACACAGCTCAGCAGACAGTATCGCACAGGAGACGATTAGATACACGGCTCTGCAGACAGTATCGCACAGGAGAGGATTAGATACACGGCTCTGCAGACAGTATCACACTGGGGAGGATTAGATACACAGCTCAGCAGCCAGTATCACACAGGACAGGATTAGATACACAGCTCAGCAGACAGCATCACACAGGAGAGGATTAGATACACAGCTCAGCAGACAGTATCACACAGGAGAGGATTAGATACATGACTCAGCAGACAGTATCACACAGGAGAGGATTAGATACACAGCTCAGCAGACAGTATCACACAGGAGAGGATTAGATACACAGCTCAGCAGACAGTATCACACAGGAGAGGATTAGATAAACAGCTCAGCAGACAGTATCACACAGGAGGGGATTAGATACACGGCTCAGCAGACAGTATCACACGGGAGTGGATTAGATACACGGCTCAGCAGACAGTATCACACGGGAGTGGATTAGATACACGACTCAGCAGACAGTATCACGCAAGATAGGATTAGATACACAGTTCATCAGACAGTATCACTCAGGAGATGATTAGATACACAGCTCAGCAGACAGTATCACACATTAGAGGATTAGATACACAGCTCAGCAGACAGTATCACACAGGAGAGGATTGGATACACAGCTCAGCAGACAGTATCACACAGGATGGGATTAGATAAACAGCTCAGCAGACAGTATCACACAGGATGGGATTAGATACACAGCTCAGCAGACAGTATCACACAGGAGAGAATTGGATACACAGCTCAGCAGACGGTATCACACAGGAGAGGATTAGATACACGGCTCAGCAGACAGTATCACACAGGAGAGGATTAGATACACAGCTCAGCAGACAGTATCACACAGGAGAGGATTGGATACACAGCTCAGCAGACAGTATCACACAGGAGAGGATTAGATACACAGCTCAGCAGACAGTATCACACAGGAGAGGATTAGATACACAGCTCAGCAGACAGTATCGCACAGGAGAGGATTAGATACACGGCTCAGCAGACAGTATCACACAGGAGAGGATTAGATACACAGCTCAGCAGACAGTATCACACAGGAGAAGATTAGATACACAGCTCAGCAGACAGTATCTCACAGGATAGGATTAGATACACAGCTCAGCAGACAGTATCACACAGGAGAGGATAAGATACACTGGTCAGCAGACAGTATCACACAGGAGAGGATTAGATACACAGCTCAGCAGACAGTATCACACAGCATAGGATTAGTTACACGGCTCAGCAGACAGTATCACACAGTAAAAGATTAGATACACTGCTCAGCAGACAGTATCACACAGCATAGGATTAGATACACAGCTCAGCAGACAGTATCGCACAGGAGACGATTAGATACACGGCTCTGCAGACAGTATCGCACAGGAGAGGATTAGATACACGGCTCTGCAGACAGTATCACACTGGGGAGGATTAGATACACAGCTCAGCAGCCAGTATCACACAGGAGAGGATTAGATACACAGCTCAGCAGACAGCATCACACAGGAGAGGATTAGATACATGACTCAGCAGACGGTATCACACAGGAGAGGATTAGATACACAGCTCAGCAGACAGTATCACACAGGAGAGGATTAGATACATGACTCAGCAGACAGTATCACACAGGAGAGGATTAGATACACAGCTCAGCAGACAGTATCACACAGGAGAGGATTAGATACACAGCTCAGCAGACAGTATCACACAGGAGAGGATTAGATAAACAGCTCAGCAGACAGTATCACACAGGAGGGGATTAGATACACGGCTCAGCAGACAGTATCACACGGGAGTGGATTAGATACACGGCTCAGCAGACAGTATCACACGGGAGTGGATTAGATACACGACTCAGCAGACAGTATCACGCAAGATAGGATTAGATACACAGTTCATCAGACAGTATCACTCAGGAGATGATTAGATACACAGCTCAGCAGACAGTATCACACATTAGAGGATTAGATACACAGCTCAGCAGACAGTATCACACAGGAGAGGATTAGCTAAACAGCTCAGCAGACAGTATCACACAGGATGGGATTAGATACACAGCTCAGCAGACAGTATCACACAGGAGAGAATTGGATACACAGCTCAGCAGACAGTATCACACAGGAGAGGATTGGATACACAGCTCAGCAGACAGTATCACACAGGAGAGGATTGGATACACAGCTCAGCAGACAGTATCACACAGGAGAGGATTAGATAAACAGCTCAGCAGACAGTATCACACAGGATGGGATTAGATACACAGCTCAGCAGACAGTATCACACAGGAGAGAATTGGATACACAGCTCAGCAGACGGTATCACACAGGAGAGGATTAGATACACGGCTCAGCAGACAGTATCACACAGGAGAGGATTAGATACACAGCTCAGCAGACAGTATCACACAGGAGAGGATTGGATACACAGCTCAGCAGACAGTATCACACAGGAGAGGATTAGATACACAGCTCAGCAGACAGTATCGCACAGGAGAGGATTAGATACACGGCTCAGCAGACAGTATCACACAGGAGAGGATTAGATACACAGCTCAGCAGACAGTATCACACAGGAGAGGATTAGATACACAGCTCAGCAGACAGTACCACACAGGAGAAGATTAGATACACGGCTCAGCAGACGGTATCACACAGGAGAGGATTAGATACACAGCTCAGCAGACAGTATCACACAGGAGAGGATTAGATACATAGCTCAGCAGACTGTATCACACAGGAGAGGATTAGATACACAGCTCAGCAGACAGTATTACACTGGAGAGGATTAGATAAACAGCATAGGATTAGATACACAGCTCAGCAGACAGTATCACACAGGAGAGGATTAGATACACAGCTCAGCAGACAGTATCACACAGGACAGGATTAGATACATAGCTCAGCAGACAGTATCACACAGGAGAGGATTAGATACACTGCTCAACAGACAGTATCACACAGGACAGGATTAGATACATAGCTCAGAAGACAGTATCACACAGAATTGGATTAGATACACTGCTCAACAGACAGTATCACACAGGATAGGATTAGATACATAGCTCAGCAGACGGTATCACACATGAGAGGATTAGATACACTGCTCTGCAGACAGTATCACACAGGAGAGGATTAGATACACAGCTCAGCACACAGTATCACACAGGAGAGGATTAGATACACGGCTCTGCAGACAGTATCACACAGGAGAGGATTAGATACACGGCTCAGCAGATAGTATCACACTGGGGAGGATTAGATACACGGTTCAGCAGATAGTATCACACTGGGGAGGATTAGATACACGGCTCAGCAGATAGTATCACACTGGGGAGGATTAGATACACGGCTCAGTAGATAGTATCACACTGGGGAGGATTAGATACACAGCTCAGCAGACAGTATCACACAGTAGAGGATTAGATACTTGGCTCAGCAGACAGTATCACACAGGAGAGGATTAGATACACAGCTCAGCAGACAGTATCGCACAGGAGAGGATTAGATACACCGCTCAGCAGACAGTATCACACAGGATAGGATTAGATACACGGCTCAGCAGACAGTATCACACAGGAGAGGATTAGATACACCGCTCAGCAGACAGTATCACACAGGATAGGATTAGATACACATCTCAGCAGACAGGATCACACAGGATAGGATTAGATACACATCTCAGCAGACAGTATTACACAGGAGAGGATTAGATACACAGCATAGGATTAGATACACAGCTCAGCAGACAGTATCACACAGCATAGGATTAGATACACAGCTCAGCAGACACTATCACACAGGAGAGGATTAGATACACAGCTCAGCAGACAGTATCACACAGGAGAGGATTAGATACATGGCTCAGCAGACATTATCACACAGGAGAGGATTAGATACACAGCATAGGATTAGATTCACAGCTCAGCAGACAGTATCACACAGCATAGGATTAGATACATAGCTCATCAGACAGTATCACACAGGAGAGGATTAGATACACAGCTCAGCAGACAGTGTCACACAGGAGAGGATTAGATACACAGCTCAGCAGACAGTATCACACAGGAGGGGATTAGATACACAGCTCAGCAGACAGTATCACACAGGAGGGGATTAGATACACAGCTCAGCAGACAGTATCACACAGGATAAGATTAGATACACTGCTCAGCAGACGGTATCACACAGCATAGGATTAGATACACAGCTCAGCACACAGTATCTCACAGGAGAAGATTAGATACACAGCTCAGCAGACAGTATCACACAGGAGAAGATTAGATACACAGCTCAGCAGACAGTATCACACAGGAGAGGATTAGATACACAGCTCAGCAGACAGTATCACACAGGATAAGATTAGATACACTGCTCAGCAGACGGTATCACACAGCATAGGATTAGATACACAGCTCAGCAGACAGTATCTCACAGGAGAAGATTAGATACACGGCTCAGCAGACAGTATCACACAGGAGAAGATTAGATACACAGCTCAGCAGACAGTATCACACAGGAGAGGATTAGATACACAGCTCAGCAGACAGTATTACACAGGAGAGGATTAGATACACAGCTCAGCAGACAGTATCACACAGGAGAAGATTAGATACACAGCTCAGCAGACAATATCACACAGGAGAGGATTAGATACACAGCTCAGCAGACAGTATCACACAGGAGGGGATTAGATACACAGCTCAGCAGACAGTATCACACAGGATAAGATTAGATACACAGCTCAGCAGACAGTATCGCACAGGAGAGGATTAGATACACGGCTCTGCAGACAGTATCACACAGGATAGGATTAGATACACGGCTCAGCAGATAGTATCACACTGGGGAGGATTAGATACACAGCTCAGCAGACAGTATCACACAGTAGAGGATTAGATACCTGGCTCAGCAGACAGTATCACACAGGAGAGGATTAGATACACAGCTCAGCAGACAGTATCACACTGCGGAGGATTAGATACACAGCTCAGCAGACAGTATCACACAGTAGAGGATTAGATACTTGGCTCAGCAGACAGTATCACACAGGAGAGGATTAGATACACAGCTCAGCAGACAGTATCGCACAGGAGAGGATTAGATACACCGCTCAGCAGACAGTATCACACAGGATAGGATTAGATACACGGCTCAGCAGACAGTATCACACAGGAGAGGATTAGATACACCGCTCAGCAGACAGTATCACACAGGATAGGATTAGATACACATCTCAGCAGACAGTATCACACAGGATAGGATTAGATACACATCTCAGCAGACAGTATTACACAGGAGAGGATTAGATACACAGCATAGGATTAGATACACAGCTCAGCAGACAGTATCACACAGCATAGGATTAGATACACAGCTCAGCAGACAGTATCACACAGGAGAGGATTAGATACACAGCATAGGATTAGATTCACAGCTCAGCAGACAGTATCACACAGGAGAGGATTAGATACACAGCTCAGCAGACAGTGTCACACAGGAGAGGATTAGATACACAGCTCAGCAGACAGTATCACACAGGAGGGGATTAGATACACAGCTCAGCAGACAGTATCACACAGGAGGGGATTAGATACACAGCTCAGCAGACAGTATCACACAGGATAAGATTAGATACACTGCTCAGCAGACGGTATCACACAGCATAGGATTAGATACACAGCTCAGCACACAGTATCTCACAGGAGAAGATTAGATACACAGCTCAGCAGACAGTATCACACAGGAGAAGATTAGATACACAGCTCAGCAGACAGTATCACACAGGAGAGGATTAGATACACAGCTCAGCAGACAGTATCACACAGGATAAGATTAGATACACTGCTCAGCAGACGGTATCACACAGCATAGGATTAGATACACAGCTCAGCACACAGTATCTCACAGGAGAAGATTAGATACACGGCTCAGCAGACAGTATCACACAGGAGAAGATTAGATACACAGCTCAGCAGACAGTATCACACAGGAGAGGATTAGATACACAGCTCAGCAGACAGTATCACACAGGAGAGGATTAGATACACAGCTCAGCAGACAGTATCACACAGGAGAAGATTAGATACACAGCTCAGCAGACAATATCACACAGGAGAGGATTAGATACACAGCTCAGCAGACAGTATCACACAGGAGGGGATTAGATACACAGCTCAGCAGACAGTATCACACAGGATAAGATTAGATACACAGCTCAGCACACAGTATCTCACAGGAGAAGATTAGATACACGGCTCAGCAGACAGTATCTCACAGGAGAGAATTAGATACATGACTCAGAAGACAGTATCACACAGGAGAGGATTAGATACACGGCTCAGCAGACAGTATCACACAGGAGAGGATTAGATACACAGCTCAGCAGACAGTATTGCAGAGGATAGGATTAGATACACAGCTCAGCAGACGGTATCACACAGGACAGGATTAGATACACTGCTCAGCAGACGGTATCACACAGAATAGGATTAGATACACAGCTCAGCAGACAGTATCACACAGGATAGGATTAGATAAACTGCTCATCAGACAGTATCACACAGGAGAGGATTAGATACACAGCTCAGCAGACAGTATCACACAGGAGAGGATGAGATACACGGTTCAGCAGACAGTATCACACAGGGTAGGATTAGATACATTGCTCAGCAGACAGTATCACACAGTAGAGGATTAGATACACAGCTCAGCAGACAGTATCACACAGGAGAAGATTAGATACACGGCTCAGCAGACGGTATCACACAGGAGAGGATTAGATACACAGCTCAGCAGACAGTACCACACAGGAGAAGATTAGATACACGGCTCAGCAGACGGTATCACACAGGAGAGGATTAGATACACAGCTCAGCAGACAGTATCACACAGGAGAGGATTAGATACATAGCTCAGCAGACTGTATCACACAGGAGAGGATTAGATACACAGCTCAGCAAACAGTATCACACAGGAGAGGATTAGATACACAGCTCAGCAGACAGTATCACACAGGACAGGATTAGATACATAGCTCAGCAGACAGTATCACACAGGAGAGGATTAGATACACTGCTCAACAGACAGTATCACACAGGACAGGATTAGATACATAGCTCAGCAGACAGTATCACACAGAATTGGATTAGATACACTGCTCAACAGACAGTATCACACAGGACAGGATTAGATACATAGCTCAGCAGACGGTATCACACATGAGAGGATTAGATACACTGCTCTGCAGACAGTATCACACAGGAGAGGATTAGATACACAGCTCAGCACACAGTATCACACAGGAGAGGATTAGATACACGGCTCTGCAGACAGTATCACACAGGAGAGGATTAGATACACGGCTCAGCAGATAGTATCACACTGGGGAGGATTAGATACACGGCTCAGCAGATAGTATCACACTGGGGAGGATTAGATACACGGCTCAGCAGATAGTATCACACTGGGGAGGATTAGATACACGGCTCAGTAGATAGTATCACACTGGGGAGGATTAGATACACAGCTCAGCAGACAGTATCGCACAGGAGAGGATTAGATACACGGCTCTGCAGACAGTATCACACAGGATAGGATTAGATACACGGCTCAGCAGATAGTATCACACTGGGGAGGATTAGATACACAGCTCAGCAGACAGTATCACACAGTAGAGGATTAGATACCTGGCTCAGCAGACAGTATCACACAGGAGAGGATTAGATACACAGCTCAGCAGACAGTATCACACAGGAGAGGATTAGATACACAGCTCAGCAGACAGTATCACACAGGAGAGGATTAGATACACGGCTCAGCAGACAGTATCACACAGTATAAGATTACATACACTGCTCAGCAGAGAGTATCACACAGGAGAGGATTAGATACACAGCTCAGCAGACAGTATCACACAGTAAAAGATTAGATACACGGCTCAGCAGACAGTATCACACAGGAGAGGATTAGATATACAGCTCAGCAGACAATATCACACAGGAGAGGCTTAGATACACAGCTCAGCAGACAGTATCACACAGGATAAGATTAGATACACTGCTCAGCAGACAGTATCACACAGGAGAGGATTAGATACACAGCTCAGCAGACAGTGTCACACAGGAGAAGATTAGTTACACGGCTCAGCAGACAGTATCACACAGTAAAAGATTAGATACACGGCTCAGCAGACAGTATCACATAGTAAAAGATTAGATACACTGCTCAGCAGACAGTATCACACAGCATAGGATTAGATACACAGCTCAGCAGACAGTATCACACAGTATAAGATTAGATACACTGCTCAGCAGACAGTATCACACAGGAGAGGATTAGATACACGGCTCAGCAGACAGTATCACACAGTATAAGATTAGATACACAGCTCAGCAGACAGTATCACACAGTATAAGATTAGATACACAGCTCAGCAGACAGTATCGCACAGGAGAGGATTAGATACACGGCTCTGCAGACAGTATCACACAGGATAGGATTAGAAACACGGCTCAGCAGATAGTATCACACTGGGGAGGATTAGATACACAGCTCAGCAGACAGTATCACACAGGAGAGGATTAGATACTTGGCTCAGCAGACAGTATCACACAGTAGAGGATTAGATACACTGCTCTGCAGATAGTATCACACAGGAGGGGATTAGATACACAGCTCAGCAGACAGTATAACACCGTATAAGATTAGATACACTGCTCAGCAGACAGTATCACACAGCATAGGATTAGATACACGGCTCAGCAGACAGTATCACACAGGACAGGATTAGATACACCGCTCAGCAGACAGTATCACACAGGATAGGATTAGATAAACCGCTCAGCAGACAGTATCACACAGGAGAGGATTAGATACACCGCTCAGCAGACAGTATCACACAGGATAGGATTAGATACACATCTCAGCAGACAGTATCACACAGGATAGGATTAGATACACATCTCAGCAGACATTATTACACAGGAGAGGATTAGATACACAGCATAGGATTAGATACACAGCTCAGCAGACAGTATCACACAGCATAGGATTAGATACACAGCTCAGCAGACAGTATCACACAGGAGAGGATTAGATACACAGCTCAGCAGACAGTATCACACAGGAGAGGATTAGATACATGGCTCAGCAGACATTATCACACAGGAGAGGATTAGATACACAGCATAGGATTAGATACACAGCTCAGCAGACAGTATCACACAGGAGAGGATTAGATACACAGCTCAGCAGACAGTGTCACACAGGAGAGGATTAGATACACAGCTCAGCAGACAGTATCACACAGGAGGGGATTAGATACACAGCTCAGCAGACAGTATCACACAGGAGGGGATTAGATACACAGCTCAGCAGACAGTATCACACAGGATAAGATTAGATACACTGCTCAGCAGACGGTATCACACAGCATAGGATTAGATACACAGCTCAGCACACAGTATCTCACAGGAGAAGATTAGATACACAGCTCAGCAGACAGTATCACACAGGAGAAGATTAGATACACAGCTCAGCAGACAGTATCACACAGGAGAGGATTAGATACACAGCTCAGCAGACAGTATCACACAGGATAAGATTAGATACACTGCTCAGCAGACGGTATCACACAGCATAGGATTAGATACACAGCTCAGCACACAGTATCTCACAGGAGAAGATTAGATACACGGCTCAGCAGACAGTATCACACAGGAGAAGATTAGATACACAGCTCAGCAGACAGTATCACACAGGAGAGGATTAGATACACAGCTCAGCAGACAGTATCACACAGGAGAGGATTAGATACACAGCTCAGCAGACAGTATCACACAGGAGAAGATTAGATACACAGCTCAGCAGACAGTATCACACAGGAGAGGATTAGATACACAGCTCAGCAGACAGTATCACACAGGAGGGGATTAGATACACAGCTCAGCAGACAGTATCACACAGGATAAGATTAGATACATAGCTCAGCAGACGGTATCACACATGAGAGGATTAGATACACAGCTCAGCAGACAGTATCACACAGGATAGGATTAGATACACGGCTCAGCAGACAGTATCACACAGGATAGGATTAGATACACAGCTCAGCAGACAGTATCACCCAGGAGAGGATTAGATACACAGCTCAGCAGACAGTATTGCAGAGGATAGGATTAGATACACAGCTCAGCAGACGGTATCACACAGGAGAGGATTAGATACACTGCTCAGCAGACGGTATCACACAGAATAGGATTAGATACACAGCTCAGCAGACAGTATCACACAGGATAGGATTAGATACACTGCTCAGCAGACGGTATCACACAGAATAGGATTAGATACACGGTTCAGCAGACAGTATCACACAGGGTAGGATTAGATACATTGCTCAGCAGACAGTATCACACAGTAGAGGATTAGATACACGGCTCAGCAGACAGTATCACACAGGATAGGATTAGATACACAGCTCAGCAGACAGTATCACACAGGACAGCATTAGATACACAGCTCAGCAGACAGTATTGCAGAGGATAGGATTAGATACACAGCTCAGCAGACAGTATCACACAGGATAGGTTTAGATACACAGCTCAGAAGACAGTATCACACAGGAGAGGATTAGATACACTGCTCAGCAGACGGTATCACACAGAATAGGATTAGATACACAGCTCAGCAGACAGTACCACACAGGAGAGGATTAGATACACGGCTCAGCAGACAGTATCACACAGGATAGGATTAGATACACAGCTCAGCAGACAGTATCACACAGGACAGCATTAGATACACAGCTCAGCAGACGGTATCACACAGGACAGGATTAGATACACAGCTCAGCAGACAGTATCACACAGGATAGGATTCTATACACTACTCAGCAGACGGTATCACACAGAAGAGGATTAGATACACAGTTCAGCACACAGTATCTCACAGGATTGGATTAGATACACTGCTCAACAGACAGTATCACACAGGACAGGATTAGATGCATAGCTCAGCAGACGGTATCACACATGAGAGGATTAGATACACAGCTCAGCAGACAATATCACACAGGAGAGGATTAGATACACAGCTCAGCAGACAGTATCACACAGGAGAGGATTAGATACACAGCTCAGCAGACACTATCACACAGGAGAGGATTAGATACACAGCTCAGCAGACAGTATCACACAGGAGAGGATTAGATACACAGCTCAGCAGACAGTATCACACAGGATAGGATTAGATACACAGCTCAGCAGACAGTATCACCCAGGAGAGGATTAGAAACACAGCTCAGCAGACAGTATCACACAGGAGAAGATTAGATACACAGCTCAGCAGACAGTATCACACAGGAGAGGATTAGATACACAGCTCAGCAGACACTATCACACAGGAGAGGATTAGATACACAGCTCAGCAGACAGTATCACACAGGAGAGGATTAGATACACAGCTCAGCAGACAGTATCACACAGGATAGGATTAGATACACAGCTCAGCAGACAGTATCGCACAGGAGAGGATTAGATACACAGCTCAGCAGACAGTATCGCACAGGAGAGGATTAGATACATAGCTCATCAGACAGTATCACACAGGAGAAGATTAGATACACAGCTCAGCAGACAGTATCACACAGGGTAGGATTAGATGCACAGCTCAGCAGACAGTATCACACAGGAGTGGATTAGTTACACGGCTTAGCAAACAGTATCACACAGTAAAAGATTAGATACACTGCTCAGCAGACAGTATCACACAGCATAGGATTAGATACACAGCTCAGCAGACAGTATCGCACAGGAGACGATAAGATACACGGCTCTGCAGACAGTATCGCACAGGAGAGGATTAGATACACGGCTCTGCAGACAGTATCACACTGGGGAGGATTAGATACACAGCTCAGCAGACAGTATCACACAGGACAGGATTAGATAAATTGCTCAGCAGACAGTATCACACAGGAGAGGATTAGATACACAGCTCAGCAGACAGCATCACACAGGAGAGGATTAGATACATAGCTCAGCAGACAGTATCACACAGGAGAGGATTAGATACACAGCTCAGCAGACAGTATCACACAGGAGGGGATTAGATACACGGCTCAGCAGACAGTATCACACGGGAGTGGATTAGATACACGGCTCAGCAGACAGTATCGCACAGGGCGGGATTAGATACACGACTCAGCAGGCAGTATCACGCAAGATAGGATTAGATACACAGTTCATCAGACAGTATCACTCAGGAGATGATTAGATACACAGCTCAGCAGACAGTATCACACATTAGAGGATTAGATACACAGCTCAGCAGACAGTATCACACAGGAAAGGATTGGATACACAGCTCAGCAGACAGTATCACACAGGAGAGGATTAGATACACAGCTCAGCAGATGGTATCACACAGGAGAGAATTGGATACACAGCTCAGCAGACGGTATCACACAGGAGAGGATTAGATACACAGCTCAGCAGACAGTATCACACAGGAGAGGATTGGATACACAGCTCAGCAGACAGTATCACACAGGAGAGGATTAGATACACAGCTCAGCAGACAGTATCGCACAGGAGAGGATTAGATACACGGCTCAGCAGACAGTATCACACAGGAGAGGATTAGATACACAGCTCAGCAGACAGTATCACACAGGAGAGGATTAGATACACAGCTCAGCAGACAGTATCACACAGGAGAGGATTGGATACACAGCTCAGCAGACAGTATCACACAGGAGAGGATTAGATACACGGCTCAGCAGAGAGTATCACACAGGAGAGGATTAGATACACAGCTCAGCAGACAGTATCACACAGGAGAGGATTGGATACACAGCTCAGCAGACAGTATCACACAGGAGAGGATTAGATACACAGCTCAGCAGACAGTATCGCACAGGAGAGGATTAGATACACGGCTCAGCAGACAGTATCACACAGGAGAGGATTAGATACACAGCTCAGCAGACAGTATCACACAGGAGAGGATTAGATACACAGCTCAGCAGACAGTACCACACAGGAGAAGATTAGATACACGGCTCAGTAGACGGTATCACACAGGAGAGGATTAGATACACAGCTCAGCAGACAGTATCACACAGGAGAGGATTAGATACACAGCTCAGCAGACAGTATTACACAGGAGAGGATTAGATAAACAGCATAGGATTAGATACACAGCTCAGCAGACAGTTTCACACAGGAGAGGATTAGATACACAGCTCAGCAGACAGTATCACACAGGACAGGATTAGATACATAGCTCAGCAGACAGTATCACACAGGAGAGGATTAGATACACTGCTCAACAGACAGTATCACACAGGACAGGATTAGATACATAGCTCAGCAGACGGTATCACACAGGATTGGATTAGATACACTGCTCAACAGACAGTATCACACAGGACAGGATTAGATACATAGCTCAGCAGACGGTATCACACATGAGAGGATTAGATACACTGCTCTGCAGACAATATCACACAGCATAGGATTAGATACACAGCTCAGCAGACAGTATCACACAGTATAAGATTAGATACACTGCTCAGCAGACAGTATCACACAGGAGAGGATTAGATACACAGCTCAGCAGACAGTATCGCACAGGAGAGGATTAGATACACGGCTCTGCAGACAGTATCACACAGGATAGGATTAGATACACGGCTCAGCAGATAGTATCACACTGGGGAGGATTAGATACACAGCTCAGCAGACAGTATCACACAGTAGAGGATTAGATACTTGGCTCAGCAGACAGTATCACACAGGAGAGGATTAGATACACAGCTCAGCAGACAGTATCACACAGGAGAGGATTAGATACAAAGCTCAGCAGACAGTATCACACAGGAGAGGATTAGATACACAGCTCAGCAGACAGTATCACACAGGAGAGGATTAATTACACGGCTCAGCAGACAGTATCACACAGTAAAAGATTAGATACACGGCTCAGTAGACAGTATCACACAGGAGAGGATTAGATATACAGCTCAGCAGACAATATCACACAGGAGAGGATTAGATACACAGCTCAGCAGACAGTATCACACAGGAGAGGATTAGATACACGGCTCAGCAGACAGTATCATACAGGAGAGGATTAGATACACAGCTCAGCAGACAGTGTCACACAGGAGAAGATTAGTTACACGGCTCAGCAGACAGTATCACACAGTAAAAGATTAGATACACGGCTCAGCAGACAGTATCACACAGTAAAATATTAGATACACTGCTCAGCAGACAGTATCACACAGCATAGGATTAGATACACAGCTCAGCAGACAGTATCACACAGGAGGGGATTAGATACACAGCTCAGCAGACAGTATCACACAGGAGAGGATTAGATACACAGCTCAGCAGACAGTATCACACAGCATAGGATTAGATACACAGCTCAGCAGACAGTATCACACAGTATAAGATTAGATACACTGCTCAGCAGACAGTATCACACAGGAGAGGATTAGATACACGGCTCTGCAGACAGTATCACCCAGGATAGGATTAGATACACGGCTCAGCAGATAGTATCACACTGGGGAGGATTAGATACACAGCTCAGCAGACAGTATCACACAGGAGAGGATTAGATACACGGCTCTGCAGACAGTATCACACAGGATAGGATTAGATACACGGCTCAGCAGATAGTATCACACTGGGGAGGATTAGATACACGGCTCAGCAGATAGTATCACACTGGGGAGGATTAGATACACGGCTCAGCAGATAGTATCACACTGGGGAGGATTAGATACACGGCTCAGCAGATAGTATCACACTGGGGAGGATTAGATACACAGCTCAGCAGACAGTATCGCACAGGAGAGGATTAGATACACGGCTCTGCAGACAGTATCACACAGGATAGGATTAGATACACGGCTCAGCAGATAGTATCACACTGGGAAGGATTAGATACACAGCTCAGCAGACAGTATCACACAGGAGAGGATTAGATACTCGGCTCTGCAGACAGTATCACACAGGATAGGATTAGATACACGGCTCAGCAGATAGTATCACACTGGGGAGGATTAGATACACAGCTCAGCAGACAGTATCACACAGTAGAGGATTAGATACTTGGCTCAGCAGACAGTATCACACAGGAGAGGATTAGATACACAGCTCAGCAGACAGTATCACACAGGAGAGGATTAGATACACAGCTCAGCAGACAGTGTCACACAGGAGAAGATTAGTTACACGGCTTAGCAGACAGTATCACACAGTAAAAGATTAGATACACGGCTCAGCAGACAGTATCACACAGGAGAGGATTAGATATACAGCTCAGCAGACAATATCACACAGGAGAGGCTTAGATACACAGCTCAGCAGACAGTATCACACAGGATAAGATTAGATACACTGCTCAGCAGACAGTATCACACAGGAGAGGATTAGATACACAGCTCAGCAGACAGTGTCACACAGTAAAAGATTAGATACACGGCTCAGCAGACAGTATCACACAGTAAAAGATTAGATACACTGCTCAGCAGACAGTATCACACAGCATAGGATTAGATACACTGCTCAGCAGACAGTATCACACAGGAGAGGATTAGATACACAGCTCTGCAGACAGTATCGCACAGGAGAGGATTAGATACACGGCTCAGCAGACAGTATCACACAGGATAGGATTAGATACACGGCTCAGCAGATAGTATCACACTGGGGAGGATTAGATACACAGCTCAGCAGACAGTATCACACAGGAGAGGATTAGATACTTGGCTCAGCAGACAGTATCACACAGTAGAGGATTAGATACACTGCTCTGCAGATAGTATCACACAGGAGGGGATTAGATACACAGCTCAGCAGACAGTATAACACCGTATAAGATTAGATACACTGCTCAGCAGACAGTATCACACAGCATAGGATTAGATACACGGCTCAGCAGACAGTATCACACAGGAGAGGATTAGATACACCGCTCAGCAGACAGTATCACACAGGATAGGATTAGATACACCGCTCAGCAGACATTATCACACAGGGGAGGATTAGATACACGGCTCAACAGTCAGTATTACACAGGATAGGATTAGATACACATCTCAGCAGACAGTATTACACAGGAGAGGATTAGAGATACAGCTCAGCAGAGAGTATCACACAGGGCGGGATTAGATACACAGCTCAGCAGACAGTATTACACAGGATAGGATTAGATACACATCTCAGCAGACAGTATTACACAGGAAAGGATTAGATACACAGCATAGGATTAGATACACAGTTCAGCAGACAGTATCACACAGCATAGGATTAGATACACAGCTCAGCAGACAGTATTACACAGGAGAGGATTAGATACACAGCATAGGATTAGATACACAGCTCAGCACACAGTATCACACAGAAGAGGATTAGATACATGGCTCAGCAGACAGCATCACACAGGAGAGGATTAGATACATGGCTCAGCAGACATGATCACACAGGAGAGGATTAGATACACAGCATAGGATTAGATACACAGCTCAGCAGACAGTATCACACAGCATAGGATTAGATACACAGCTCAGCAGACAGTATCACACAGGAGATGATTAGATACACGGCTCAGCAGACAGTATCACACAGGAGGGGATTAGATACACAGCATAGGATTAGATACACAGCTCAGCACACAGTATCACACAGAAGAGGATTAGATACATGGCTCAGCAGACATTATCACACAGGAGAGGATTAGATACACAGCATAGGATTAGATACACAGCTCAGCAGACAGTATCACACAGGAGAGGATTAGATACACAGCTCAGCAGACAGTATCACACAGGAGAGGATTAGATAAACAGCTCAGCAGACAGTATCACAGGATAAGATTATATACACAGCTCAGCAGACATTATCACAGGAGAGGATTAGATACACAGCTCAGCAGACAGTATCACACAGGAGAGGATTAGATACACAGCTCAGCAGACAGTATCACACAGGAGGGGATTAGATACACAGCTCAGCAGACAGTATCACAGGATAAGATTATATACACTGCTCAGCAGACGGTATCACACAGGAGAGGATTAGATACACAGCTCAGCAGACAGTATCACACAGGAGAGGATTAGATACACAGCTCAGCAGACAGTATCACACAGGAGGGGATTAGATACACAGCTCAGCAGACAGTATCACACAGGATAGGATTAGATACACAGCTCAGCAGACAGTATCACACAGGAGAGGATTAGATACACAGCTCAGCAGACAGTATCACACAGGAGAAGATTAGATACACAGCTCAGCAGACAGTATCACACAGGAGAGGATTAGATACACAGCTCAGCAGACAGTATCACACAGGAGGGGATTAGATACACAGCTCAGCAGACAGTATCACACAGGATAAGATTAGATACACTGCTCAGCAGACAGAATCACACAGGAGAGGATTAGATACACGGCTCAGCAGACAGTATCACACATGAGAGGATTAGATACATAGCTCAGCAGACAGTATCACACATGAGAGGATTAGATAAACAGTTCATCAGACAGTATCACACACGAGAGGATTAGATACACAGCTCAGCTGACAGTATCACACAGGAGAGGATTAGATACACAGCTCAGCACACAGTATCACACAGGAGAGGATTAGATACACGGCTCAGCAGACAGTATCACACAGGAGAGGATTAGATACACAGCTCATCAGACAGTATCACACAGGAGAGGATTAGATACACAGCTCAGCAGACAGTATCGCACAGGAGTGGATTAGATACACGGCTCAGCTGACAGTATCGCACAGGGCGGGATTAGATACACAGCTCAGCAGACAGTATCACACGCGATAGGATTAGATACACAGCTCAGCACACAGTATCACACAGGAGAGGATTAGATACACGGCTCAGCAGACAGTATCACACAGGAGAGGATTAGATACATGGCTCAGCAGACATTATCACACAGGAGAGGATTAGATACACAGCATAGGATTAGATACACAGCTCAGCAGACAGTATCACACAGCATAGGATTAGATACACAGCTCAGCAGACAGTATCACACAGGAGGGGATTAGATACACAGCTCAGCAGACAGTATCACACAGGAGAGGATTAGATACACAGCTCAGCAGACAGTATCACACAGGAGAGGATTAGATACACAGCTCAGCAGACAGTATCACACAGGAGAGGATTAGATACACAGCTCAGCAGACAGTATCACACAGGAGAGGATTAGATACACAGCTCAGCAGACAGTATCGCACAGGAGTGGATTAGATACATGGCTCAGCTGACAGTATCACACAGGGCGGGATTAGATACACGGCTCAGCAGACAGTATCACACACGATAGGATTAGATACACAGTTCATCAGACAGTATCACACAGGAGAGGATTAGATACACAGCTCATCAGACAGTATCACACAGGAGAGGATTAGATACACAGCTCATCAGACAGTATCACACAGGAGAGGATTAGATACACAGCTCAGCAGACAGTATCACACAGGAGAGGATTAGATACACAGCTCAGCAGACAGTATCACACAGGAGAGGATTAGATACATGGCTCAGCAGACAGCATCACACAGGAGAGGATTAGATACACAGCTCAGCACACAGTATCACACAGGATAGGATTAGATACATGGCTCAGCAGACAGTATCACACAGGAGAGGATTAGATACACAGCTCAGCAGACAGTATCACACAGGAGAGGATTAGATACATGGCTCAGCAGACAGCATCATACAGGAGAGGATTAGATACACGGCTCAGCAGACAGTATCACACAGGAGAGGATTAGATACATGGCTCAGCAGACAGCATCATACAGGAGAGGATTAGATACACGGCTCAGCAGACAGCATCACACAGGAGAGGATTAGATACACAGCTCATCAGACAGTATCACACAGGAGAGGATTAGATACACAGCTCAGCAGACAGTATCACACAGGAGAGGATTAGATACACAGCTCAGCAGACAGTATCACACAGGAGAGGATTAGATACATGGCTCAGCAGACAGCATCACACAGGAGAGGATTAGATACACAGCTCAGCACACAGTATCACACAGGATAGGATTAGATACATGGCTCAGCAGACAGTATCACACAGGAGAGGATTAGATACACAGCTCAGCAGACAGTATCACACAGGAGAGGATTAGATACATGGCTCAGCAGACAGCATCATACAGGAGAGGATTAGATACATGGCTCAGAAGACAGCATCACACAGGAGAGGATTAGATACACAGCTCAGCACACAGTATCACACAGGATAGGATTAGATACATGGCTCAGCAGACAGTATCACACAGGAGAGGATTAGATACACAGCTCAGCAGACAGTATCACACAGGAGAGGATTAGATACATGGCTCAGCAGACAGCATCATACAGGAGAGGATTAGATACATGGCTCAGAAGACAGCATCACACAGGAGAGGATTAGATACACAGCTCAGCACACAGTATCACACAGGAGAGGATTAGATACACAGCTCAGCAGACAGTATCACACAGGAGTGGATCAGATACACAGCTCAGCAGACAGTATCACACAGCATAGGATTAGATACACAGCTCAGCAGACAGTATCACACATGAGTGGATTAGATACACGGCTCAGCAAACAGTATCGCACAGGGCGGGATTAGATACAGGGCTCAGCAGACAGTATCACACATGATAGGATTAGATACACAGTTCATCAGACAGTATCACACAGGAGAGGATTAGATACACAGCTCAGCAGACAGTATCTCACAGGGCGGGATTAGATACACGGCTCAGCTGACAGTATCACACTGGATAGGATTAGATACACAGTTCATCAGACAGTGTCACACAGGAGAAGATTAGATACACAGCTCAGCAGACAGTATCACACATTAGAGGATTAGATACACAGCTCAGCAGACAGTATCACACAGGAGAGGATTAGATACACAGCTCAGCAGACAGTATCACACAGGATGGGATTAGATACACAGTTCATCAGACAGCATCACACAGGAGAGGATTAGATACACGGCTCAGCAGACAGTATCACACAGGAGAGGATTAGATACACAGCTCAGCAGACAGTATCACACAGGAGAGGATTAGATACACAGCTCAGCAGACAGTATCACACATTAGAGGATTAGATACACAGCTCAGCACACAGTTTCACACAGGAGAGGATTAGATACACGGCTCAGCAGACAGTATCACACAGGACAGGACTAGAAACACAGTTCATCAGACAGTATCACACAGGAGAGGATTAGATACACGGCTCAGCAGACAGTATCACACAGGAGAGGATTAGATACACGGCTCAGCAGACAGTATCACATAGGAGAGGATTAGATACACGGCTCAGCAGACAGTATCACACAGGACAGGACTAGAAACACAGTTCATCAGACAGTATCACACAGGATAGGATTAGATACACGGCTCAGCAGACAGTATCACACAGGAGAGGATTAGATACACGGCTCAGCAGACAGTATCACATAGGAGAGGATTAGATACACGGCTCAGCAGATGGTATCACACAGGATAGGATTAGATACACAGCTCAGCAGACAGTATCACACAGGATTAGATACACGGCTCAGCAGGCAGTATCACACAGGAGAGGATTAGATACACGGCTCAGCAGACAGTATCACACAGGAGAGGATTAGATACACAGCTCAGCAGATGGTATCACACAGGATAGGATTAGATACACAGCTCAGCAGACAGTATCACACAGGATTAGATACACGGCTCAGCAGGCAGTATCACACAGGAGAGGATTAGATACGCAGCATAGGATTAGATATACAGCTCAGCAGACAGTATCATACAGCATAGGATTAGATACACGGCTCAGCAGACAGTATCACACGAGAGGATTAGATACACGGCTCAGCAGACAGTATCACACAGGAGAGGATTAGATACACAGTTCACCATCACTGCGTTATAATAGCACTGCAGTATGTGGTGAGGGACTACAACTCCCAGCAAGTTTATTTCTTTTTATTTTACACGCTGCTGTTTTCCACAGTGAATTACCAGAAAGATCTGCACCAAAATCATGAAGTGCAAATTTGCTGTTGTGGATTTTCTTGCGGATTTTTGCTAATTTGCTCTGATTTTCTATGGAAATCCTCCAGGAACAATCTGCCACATTTGAACAGATCTTCAGGCCTCATTCAGACATCTGTAGTTTTCTGGTACATTAAAAAAAAAAGCAAAAAAAAACAAAACTGATTTTCATCAAAGGGATCGATCTGAATTGTATCAATGTTTGTTACTATATGCAAATAAAAATATATATATATATGGATATATGAACTGCCCCATAGATGATAAAGGTGCGTATTATGTCTGTCAATAACATGGATGTAAAAAAACAGACGTGTGAATGAGACGTTCACCCCACAAGATCATCCAGCAATAGTGCAGCTCTGACCTGACACATAGCATTCACAGAAAGGCTGCTGATCAGCACATATGATGTCTGTGATCTATAAAGAGTCCTCCACATTGTACCCACTACATATACATTCACAATAAAGCTGCCCCCGTAACATCAACTGCCCCACACCTACCACATATAGCCAGGTCCCCGCTCCCCCACACAAAGTATATAGCCAAGATCCCCGCTCCCCCACACACAGTATATAGCCAGGTCCCCGCTCCCCCACACAAAGTATATAGCCAGGCCCCCGCTCCCCCACACACAGTATATAGCCAGGTCCCCGCTCCCCCACACACAGTATATAGCCAAGATCCCCGCTCCCCCACACAAAGTATATAGCCAAGATCCCCGCTCCCCCACACAAAGTATATAGCCAAGGTCCCCGCTCCCCTACACAAAGTATATAGCCAAGGTCCCCGCTCCCCCACACAAAGTATATAGCCAGGTCCCCGCTCCCCCACACAAAGTATATAGACAAGGTCCCCGCTCCCCCACACAAAGTATATAGACAAGATCCCCTCCTCCATGTATAGCATATTTATCCAGGTCCCCGCTCCCCCACACAAAGTATATAGCCAGGTCCCCGCTCCCCCACACAAAGTATATAGCCAAGATCCCCGCTCCCCCACACAAAGTATATAGCCAAGATCCCCGCTCCCCCACACAAAGTATATAGCCAAGGTCCCCGCTCCCCCACACAAAGTATATAGCCAGGTCCCCGCTCCCCCACACAAAGTATATAGACAAGGTCCCCGCTCCCCCACACAAAGTATATAGACAAGATCCCCTCCTCCATGTATAGCATATTTATCCAGGTCCCCGCTCCCCCACACAAAGTATATAGCCAGGTCCCCGCTCCCCCACACAAAGTATATAGCCAGGTCCCCGCTCCCCCACACAAAGTATATAGCCAAGGTCCCCTCCTCCATGTATAGCATATTTATCCAGGTCCCCGCTCCCCCACATATAGCAAAGAGAACCAAGTCCAGCACCCCCTCCCCCACCACACAGCATACGGAATATAGACAAGACCCCCACACAGCATACGGTATATAGACAAGTCCCCCACACCTAGCAGACAGTATATAGATAAGTCCCCCACACACAGCATACAGTATATAGACAAGTCCCCCACACAGCATAAAGTATATAGACAAGTCCCCCCCCACACAGCATACAGTATATAGACAAGTCCCCCACACACAGCATACGGTATATAGACAAGTCCCCCACACACAGCATACAGTATATAGACAAGTCCCCCACACACAGCATACGGTATATAGACAAGTCCCCCACACACAGCATATGGTATATAGACAAGTCCCCCTCACACAGCATACGGTATATAGACAAGTCCCCCACACACAGCATACGGAATATAGACAAGTCCCCCACACACAGCATACGGTATATAGACAAGTCCCCCACACACAGCATACGGTATATAGACAAGTCCCCCACACACAGCATACGGTATATAGACAAGTCCCCCACACACAGCATACAGTATATAGACAAGTCCCCCACACACAGCATACGGTATATAGACAAGTCCCCCCCACACAGCATACGGTATATAGACAAGTCCCCCACACACAGCATACAGTATATAGACAAGTCCCCCACACACAGCATACAGTATATAGACAAGTCCCCCCCACACAGCATACGGTATATAGACAAGTCCCCCACACACAGCATACGGTATATAGACAAGTCCCCCACACACAGCATACGGTATATAGACAAGTCCCCCCCACACAACATACAGAATATAGACAAGTCCCCCACACACAGCATACAGTATATAGACAAGTCCCCCACACACAGCATATGGTATATAGACAAGTCCCCCTCACACAGCATACGGTATATAGACAAGTCCCCCACACACAGCATACGGTATATAGACAAGTCCCCCACACACAGCATACGGTATATAGACAAGTCCCCCCCACACAACATACAGAATATAGACAAGTCCCCCACACACAGCATACAGTATATAGACAAGTCCCCCACACACAGCATATGGTATATAGACAAGTCCCCCACACACAGCATACGGTATATAGACAAGTCCCCCCCACACAACATACAGAATATAGACAAGTCCCCCACACACAGCATACAGTATATAGACAAGTCCCCCACACACAGCATATGGTATATAGACAAGTCCCCCTCACACAGCATACGGTATATAGACAAGTCCCCCACACACAGCATACGGTATATAGACAAGTCCCCCTCACACAGCATACGGAATATAGACAAGTCCCCCACACACAGCATACGGTATATAGACAAGTCCCCCACACACAGCATACGGTATATAGACAAGTCCCCCACACACAGCATACGGAATATAGACAAGTCCCCCACACACAGCATACGGTATATAGACAAGTCCCCCACACACAGCATACAGTATATAGACAAGTCCCCCACACACAGCATACGGTATATAGACAAGTCCCCCCCACACAGCATACGGTATATAGACAAGTCCCCCACACACAGCATACAGTATATAGACAAGTCCCCCACACACAGCATACAGTATATAGACAAGTCCCCCCCACACAGCATACGGTATATAGACAAGTCCCCCACACACAGCATACGGTATATAGACAAGTCCCCCACACACAGCATACGGTATATAGACAAGTCCCCCACACACAGCATACGGTATATAGACAAGTCCCCCACACACAGCATATGGTATATAGACAAGTCCCCCTCACACAGCATACGGTATATAGACAAGTCCCCCACACACAGCATACGGAATATAGACAAGTCCCCCACACACAGCATACGGTATATAGACAAGTCCCCCACACACAGCATACGGTATATAGACAAGTCCCCCACACACAGCATACGGAATATAGACAAGTCCCCCACACACAGCATACGGTATATAGACAAGTCCCCCACACACAGCATACAGTATATAGACAAGTCCCCCACACACAGCATACGGTATATAGACAAGTCCCCCCCACACAGCATACGGTATATAGACAAGTCCCCCACACACAGCATACAGTATATAGACAAGTCCCCCCCACACAGCATACGGTATATAGACAAGTCCCCCACACACAGCATACAGTATATAGACAAGTCCCCCACACACAGCATACAGTATATAGACAAGTCCCCCCCACACAGCATACGGTATATAGACAAGTCCCCCACACACAGCATACAGTATATAGACAAGTCCCCCACACACAGCATACGGTATATAGACAAGTCCCCCACACACAGCATACGGTATATAGACAAGTCCCCCCCACACAACATACAGAATATAGACAAGTCCCCCACACACAGCATACAGTATATAGACAAGTCCCCCACACACAGCATACGGTATATAGACAAGTCCCCCACACACAGCATACGGTATATAGACAAGTCCCCCACACACAGCATACGGTATACAGACAAGTCATAGAATCATAGAATGGTAGAGTTGGAAGGGACCTTCTGGGTCATCTGGTCCAACCCCCTGCTCAAAGCAGGATTCACTAAATCATCTCAGACAGATGTCTGTCCAGCCTCTGTTTGAAGACGTCCATTGAAGGGGAACTCACCACCTCTCGTGGCAGCCTGTTCCACTCATTAATCACCCTAACTGTCGAAAAGTTTTTTCTAATATCTAATCTGTGTCTCCTCCCATTTAGTTTCATCCCATTGCTTCTAGTCTTTCCTTGTGCAAATGAGAATAAAGAAGATCCTTCTACAATGTGACAGCCCCTGACATATTTGTAGACAGCTATTAAGTCTCCTCTCAGTCTTCTTTTTTGCAAGCTAAACATTCCCAAATCCTGCAACCGTTCCTCATAGGACATGGTTTGCAGACCAGTCACCATTCTGGTCGCTCTTCTCTGAACTTGCTCCAGTTTGTCGATGTCTTTTTTAAAATGTGGTGCCCAAAACTGTACACAGTATTCCAGATGAGGTCTGACCAAAGAGGAGTAAAGACCGATAATGACTTCACGTGATCTAGACTGTATGCTTCTGTTAATACATCCCAGAATTGTATTTGCCTTTTTTGCTGCTGCATCACACTGTTGACTCATGTTCAGTCTATGATCTATTAGTATACCTAAGTCTTTTTCACATGTACTGTTGCTTAGTTCTATTCCTCCCATTCTGTATATGCTTTTTTCATTTTTATTGCCCAGATGTAGTACTTTGCATTTTTCCCTGTTAAAAACCATTCTGTTGGTTGCTGCCCACTGCTCCCCCACACACAGCATACAGTATATAGACAAGTCCCCCACACACAGCATACGGTATATAGACAAGTCCCCCACAAACAACATACAGTATATAGACAAGTCCCCCACACACAGCATACAGTATATACACAAGTCCCCCACACACAGCATACAGTATATAGACAAGTCCCCCATACACAGCATACGGTATATAGACAAGTCCCCCACACACAGCATACGGTATATAGACAAGTCCCCCACACACAGCATACAGTATATAGACAAGTCCCCCACACACAGCATACAGTATATAGACAAGTCCCCCATACACAGCATACAGTATATAGACAAGTCCCCCACACACAGCATACAGTAAATAGACAAGTCCCCCTCACACACAGCATACGGTATATAGACAAGTCCCCCACACACAGCATACTGTATGTAACATACCTGGCGGCGTCCTTGCATAGTGGTCCATCTCCCACTGTGCAAGAGCGCGCACTTGATCTCCAGTCCAGTCTGCTAGTCTGGCTTCCCTCCGTGCTGTCTGTTAGCCTCTGCTTCTGCTGCTTAAGGGCGGCTCCCGATCACTTCTTGCTTTTTGTACCTGCTGCAGGCACACCCCTTGTGCGTCCTCAGCCTATTGCTGTCTATCATCTGGTATTTAAACCAGCTGCTCCAATTAACCCATGCCTGAGCATTGTGTTCTGTCAGTTGGCCTTTGGTTACTGATATGCCAGGTCCTGTTTATGTTTCCTGCCTTCGGTATCAGTTCCCGTGTCTGAACTGTGTCCTGTCTGTATTATCTTCTAGCCTGTTGTCTTCTGCCTATCCTGGAGGCTGTATTTCCAGGCCTGTGTGAACTTGCTCCTGCCTGTTCGTTCCGCCTTCTAGGGGCCGCATACCTAGACCCGCTCCTTTATCTTGCTGCTGTGTCTGTTCTTGTCTGAATACTCTCCTAGCTTGCTTTGTTTTTCTCTGTGTCCGTACCTTCCCTTTTTCTGCAGAGTCTGAACTCGTACCTAACTCCTGCTCGTTGTCACTGTACTTCCGTTTGTGAGTTTGTGGTCCACTCGCTACTTCTCTGCAAGTACCCTGTGGGTATCTGGTTCTGCCTTTCCCTTCTAGTCTGTTCCGTGTGAACAGAGCCCTGTCCCCTCCGCGTTTGCGGTTTCGCTTTGCTCTGCCCTGTCCCCCGCGTCTGCGGTTTCGCTTTGCTCTGCCCTGTCCCCCGCGTCTGCGGTTTCGCTTTGCTCTGCCCTGTCCCCCGCGTCTGCGGTTTCGCTTTGCTCTGCCCTGTCCCCCGCGTCTGCGGTTTCGCTTTGCTCTGCCCTGTCCCCCGCGTCTGCGGTTTCGCTTTGCTCTGCCCTGTCCCCCGCGTCTGCGGTTTCGCTTTGCTCTGCCCTGTCCCCCGCGTCTGCGGTTTCGCTTTGCTCTGCCCTGTCCCCCGCGTCTGCGGTTTCGCTTTGCTCTGCCCTGTCCCCCGCGTCTGCGGTTTCGCTTTGCTCTGCCCTGTCCCCCTCGTCTGCGGTTTCGCTTTGCTCTGCCCTGTCCCCCGCGTCTGCGGTTTCGCTTTGCTCTGCCCTGTCCCCCGCGTCTGCAGTTTCGCTTTGCTCTGCCCTGTCCCCCGCGTCTGCGGTTTCACTTTGCTCTGCCCTGTCCCCCGCGTCTGCGGTTTCGCTTTGCTCTGCCCTGTCCCCCGCGTCTGCGGTTTCGAATTTGTCTCCCAGTCTGTACTGGACCCTACCCAGCCTGCGCTCTAGTCTGCCTGTTCCTGTATTCCCCGGTGTGGGTCAACAGCCGTGTCCAGAGTCTGACCTGGAGTAGACCCTGGTCCCTCTGATCGGTTCCTCCCTGGTGCACTGGCGTCGTATGCCGTCATGCGACCTTGGTCGGATCGGGCAGATACTTAGTTACGCCCCTCCAGGCACTCTCCGGTTCATGGCACAGTGGAATCACTACATACACACACGCACACGCCACTCAGCCCAGGCGTGTGCATTACACTGTATATAGACAAGTCCCCCCCACACACAGCATACAGTATATAGACAAGTCCCCCACGCACAGCATACAGTATATAGACAAGTCCCCCATACACAGCATATGGTATATAGACAAGTCCCCCCCCACACAGCATACGGTATATAGACAAGTCCCCCATACACAGCATACGGTATATAGACTAGTCCCCCACGCACAGCATACAGTATATAGACAAGTCATAGAATCATAGAATGGTAGAGTTGGAAGGGACCTCCTGGGTCATCTGGTCCAACCCCCTGCTCAAAGCAGGATTCACTAGATCATCTCAGACAGATGTCTGTCCAGCCTCTGTTTGAAGACGTCCATTGAAGGGGAACTCACCACCTCTCGTGGCAGCCTGTTCCACTCATTAATCACCCTAACTGTCAAAAAGTTTTTTCTAATATCTAATCTGTGTCTCCTCCCATTTAGTTTCATCCCATTGCTTCTAGTCTTTCCTTGTGCAAATGAGAATAAAGATGATCCTTCTACAATGTGACAGCCCTTGACATATTTGTAGACAGCTATTAAGTCTCCTCTCAGTCTTCTTTTTTGCAAGCTAAACATTCCCAAATCCTGCAACCGTTCCTCATAGGACATGGTTTGCAGACCAGTCACCATTCTGGTCGCTCTTCTCTGAACTTGCTCCAGTTTGTCTATGTCTTTTTTAAAATGTGGTGCCCAAAACTGTACACAGTATTCCAGATGAGGTCTGACCAAAGAGGAGTAAAGACCGATAATGACTTCACGTGATCTAGACTGTATGCTTCTGTTAATACATCCCAGAATTGTATTTGCCTTTTTTGCTGCTGCATCACACTGTTGACTCATGCTCAGTCTATGATCTATTAGTATACCTAAGTCTTTTTCACATGTACTGTTGCTTAGCTCTATTCCTCCCATTCTGTATATGCTTTTTTCATTTTTATTGCCCAGATGTAGTACTTTGCATTTTTCCCTGTTAAAAACCATTCTGTTGGTTGCTTCCCACTGCTCCAGTTTATTTAGGTCTTTTTGAATCCTCTCTCTCTCTTCTCTAGTATTAGCTATCCCTCCTAGCTTTGTGTCATCAGCAAATTTAATCAGTTTACCCTCAATTCCTTCATCTAAATCATTGATAAAGATGTTGAACAATACAGGTCCCAGGACGGAGCTGGGACAAGTCCCCCCCCACAGCATATGGTATATAGACAAGTCCCCCACACACAGCATACTGTATATAGACAAGTCCCCCACACACAGCATACTGTATATAGACAAGTCCCCCACACACAGCATACAGTATATAGACAAGCCCCCACAAACAGCATACGGTATATAGACAAGTCCCCCCACACACAGCATACGGTATATAGACAAGTCCCCCCACACACAGCATACGGTATATAGACAAGTCCCCCCACACACAGCATACGGTATATAGACAAGTCCCCCCACACACAGCATACGGTATATAGACAAGTCCCCCCACACAGCATACAGTATATAGACAAGTCCCCCATACACAGCATACAGTATATAGACAAGTCCACCACACACAGCATACTGTATATAGACAAGTCCCCCACACAGCATACGGTATATAGACAAGTCCCCCCCACACATAATATATAGACAAGTCCCCCCCCACACAGCATACGGTATATAGACAAGTCCCCCCCACACACAGCATACGGTATATAGACAAGTCCCCCCACACAGCATACGGTATATAGACAAGTCCCCCCACACACAGCATACGGTATATAGACAAGTCCCCCCACACACAGCATACGGTATATAGACAAGTCCCCCACACAGCATACAGTATATAGACAAGTCCCCCCCACACAGCATACGGTATATAGACAAGTCCCCCCACACACAACATACGGTATATAGACAAGTCCCCCACACACAGCATACTGTATATAGACAAGTCCCCCACACACATAATATATAGACAAGTCCCCCCCCCACACAGCATACGGTATATAGACAAGTCCCCCCCACACACACAGCATACGGTATATACACTGTGTTCCAAATTATGTAAATAATATTTTCTCAGATTTTCCCAAATTACCTATATGAATTGAAGTCATTGTAATTTTCCAGTCAAATAACTATTAGAGTACAATTGAAAGGTTTTTGTACAAACTGCCTATGATAACAGTATATTTTTAAAAAAATAAAACACTCAAACTGCACTCAAAATGCATGTTCCAAATTATTATGCACAGCAGAGTTTTCAACCTTTTCATTTTAATAAAGAACAAAAAAATGGTCATTTTTGAAATTATAAGCATTAGCAGGTTATTACAAACTGAAATCAAACAGTTTTCAACTCAAAACTTTATTCGAGGTGATGTTACATTTGCACATAGGACCCCTTGTTCGAAAGGAGCTTCTGAACTCTCTCGTCCATTGAATTTGTCAGGTTTTGGATGGTTTCTGCTTCAATTGTTTTGCATGAGGACAGAATACCCTCCCAGAGCTGGTGCTTAGATGTGAACTGCCTCCCGCCATCATAGACACTCCTTCTGATGATGCTCCAGAGGTTCTCAATGGGGTTGAGGTCAGGGGAGCATGGGGGTCACACCATAAGTTTGTCCCCTTTTATGCCCATAGCAGCCAGAGATGCAGATGTGTTATGTGCAGCATGAGACGGGGCATTATCATGCATGAAATGATCTTGCTGCGGAATGCACGGTTCTTCTTCTTGAACCATGGCAGGAAGTGCTGTTTGAGAAACTCAACATACATTATGGAGTTCATCTTTACCCCTTCAGGGATCCTAAAGGGGCCGACAATCTCTCTCCCCATGATTCCAGCCCAAAACATTACTCCACCTCCTCCTTGTTGGTGCCGTAGCCGTGTTTGCATGGGGTGTCCATCAACCAGCCATCCTCCACTCCATCCATCTGGACCATCGAGATCATTTCATGCATGATAATGCCCCGTCTCATGCTGCACATAACACATCTGCATCTCTGGCTGCTATGGGCATAAAAGGGGACAAACTTATGGTGTGGCCCCCATGCTCCCCTGACCTCAACCCCATTGAGAACCTCTGGAGCATCATCAAAAGGAGTGTCTATGATGGCGGGAGGCAGTTCACATCTAAGCAACAGCTCTGGGAGGGTAATCTGTCCTCATGCAAAACAATTGAAGCAGAAACCATCCAAAACCTGACAAAATCAATGGACGAGAGAGTTCAGAAGCTCCTTTCGAACAAGGGGTCCTATGTGCAAATGTAACATCACCTAGAATAAAGTTTTGAGTTGAAAACTGTTTGATTTCAGTTTGTAATAACCTGCTAATGCTTATAATTTCAAAAATGACCATTTTTTTGTTCTTTATTAAAATGAAAAGGTTGAAAACTCTGCTGTGCATAATAATTTGGAACATGCATTTTGAGTGCAGTTTGAGTATTTAATTTTTTTAAAAATATACTGTTATCATAGGCAGTTTGTACAAAAACCTTTCAATTGTACTCTAATAGTTATTGGACTGGAAAATTACAATGACTGCAATTCATATAGGTAATTTGGGAAAATCTGAGAAAATATTATTTGCATAATAATTTTGAACACAATGTAGACAAGTGCATAGCTGTGCTAGGGTAGGAGTGGGAGGAGCCTTCCTTCTCTTGTCAGTGCTGGCCCTGCAGTCGGGCCCACCAGGGAATTCCCCAGCAGGCCAGTCCGAGCCTGGTCACATGCTGACTAGAGTCTCAGACACCTCTCTGAGTAGCCCACTGATAGAAGTGGATGAGAATCTAGTCGGCATTTGACCTCAACTATTACATCATAACACCGGCTTTATCTTTTTAAAGCTTTGTAACCTTTACTCACTTTATGAATCAGCCATAGATAAAACTCAGTAAGGATGGGTTGCTACTGTGTGCAATTTGCCAGCCAGCCCAGAACAGCGGTGACCTGAGCCGACAGCAGCGACTTGAGTAGACTGTGGCCACCTGAGCCAACAGCGGCATTTATATTGCGCTATCGTCAGGAAATGGATGACAATGGCAGTCAGGGGAATGGTGAAGGCCTGCATGGCTGCCATCTTGGTACTCCTGTGAAGTTCATCCACAGTCTGGACTTAATCATATAAACTGTATACTGCATTACTAGAGGATTACTGTATATAGAATAAGCAGTCAAGAGATTGCAGGTTCAAGTGCCCTAAGGGGACATAAAAAAATAAAGTAAAAATGGAAAAAAAAGAAAAAAGTTTTACAAAGGAAAAAAAATAAACAAAAATGTTAAATCACCCCTTTTTTCCGAGGTAAAAAAAAAAGAAAATAAAAAAGAAACATTTTATATTGTCGTGTCTGTAAAAGTCCGACCTATCAAAGCCCAAATTATTTAAACCGCACGTTAAATAGCGGAAAAATAAATTAAGAAGCCAGAATTGCCGTATTATGGTGTCACCAAACAGTAATAAATAACCCGGTATTGTGTCACCATTTTGTGAGACCCTGCATTTGTTCCATGTTTCTGCTGATGAATCTGGGCGAGGTTCGCTTTCTGCTCGCCGACCTGCGGGGGTTATTGATGCCATTCTCTGCCGTCTACAAACTTTTCATCTCTTTTTGATGCATTTTTTGGGAGGTAAAATTACCCAAAAAGAAAAAAAAAACTGGGTGTTTAGATTATCTTTGCTGTTGGGCATTTGCTGTAGGGGTTAATATATTTATGATTTGATAGATCGGACTTTTTGTCAGTGTGTCAATACTAAATAAATAAATATATATATATAATGGTTTAGTCTTGCTTTGTATTGACAAATGGAGGTAGGAAATTTAAAAGGATTTTTTTATATATATAAATTTCAATTTTAATCCTTTTCTATCACATTATTTTTTGGTCCCGTTGGGCAACTTGAACCAAAAATCCACAACTCATTGGAATTGCGACACTTAAATTCTGCGGATGTCGGGAAGGGGATAAAGAGAATAAAGTAACTTTGCAGAAGGCTTCCGTTTTGTGTACACAGCTCCTGTGCTGACTTAGTGTTCTCTTTGGTTACGCCACACACCCATTCTGTGTCCGGCCCCCACAGATCGCCATCTCCATATATATGGGGGGATTTCCTCATGTGACGACCCCTCTGCCGATGTATACAGATCACATGTGGCTTCACCTTCAGCTTTGATCTCCGCAGTCTTCAGTTCCGGATCCTCCAGGATGAGGGATAAATCTTTCTTGCTCTTCATTCCCCTCCGTGGCTGATACAGCAGCTCCACCGCGCCGACGTTCACCTCATAGGGAGGAATCGCTCCGCAAAGACTGTTCTCAGCCACAGGACGATCCGCCGGATACAGGAGGAAAGTTCTCCTCTCTGCAATGAAGGATTATTCCACTTTTCTGCCATTTGTAAGATCTCTGCTTGTTGTCTGAGAATAAAATCATTCTTGTTAATATCCAGAACCTGAAAAAATTCTAATCCTGACAGCAGCGGAGCATTTATTACAATGGTATTCAGTCTAGACGATCCCCCTCCTGTCCTGACCGTTTGCTACAATGTATCAGTGCTGGGAAAATCTATCAGTTCGGACTTGGTTTCCCTTACAGAGGATTGTCCAGGCCAGACACCATTGTGCCCAGTGGCGTCCCGCCAATGGCGGCAGGCCACGCGACTGCTATGGGGCCCGTGAGCTGGGGGGGCCCCATAGCAGTCGCCTGCACTGTGTACCCCTGCATCAGGTCCCCCTCCTGCACCCAGGCAAGCGGAGGGGCCCTGAGCAGGCGGGGGGCTTACTCGCCGTCGGGCATCCCGGCGCGCCATGGGCCACCCCCGCCTGCTCAGGGCACCGGCCGACACAATACTTACCTCTTCCGGTGCCCTAGACGCTAGAATGTATGGGATCCTTCCAGGTATGATGTCATTTCCGGGGGCGTGTTCTAGTTCAGCACCAGATGCCAGAGTCTCATGCAGAGACAGAGCTGCTGGTGAAGCTGCAGGAGGAGGTCAGTATCCTAAGCTGAGAAACAGGAGATTGTTCTATTAATTGCTGGTCTGATGTCTTTTCTTCTTGTTGTTTTTGGGGTGAGGGGGCTTGATACTTGCGAGTGAGGGATTTGGGGGGGTTAATGCTGGAGGGCAGTCTGGTGGGGTTAATTAATGCTTGTGGAGATCTTAGGGGGCTCTGGGGAATAATGCAGGGATAATGTGTGCTTGTGCGGGCCCTAAGGGGATGCTGTGGGCTTGTGAGGGCTCTGGGGGGGATGCTGCGGGCTTGTGGGGGCCCTAAGGGGGATTTTGCGGTCTTGTGGGGGCTCTGGGGGGGATGCTGCGAGCTTGTGGGGCCCTGGGGGAGATGCTGCGGGCTTGTGGGGCCCCGGGGAGGATGCTGTGGGCTTGTGGGTGCTCTGGGGGGGATGCTGCGGGCTTGTGGGGCCCTGGGGGGGATGCTGTGGGCTTGTGGGGGCCCTGGGGGTATGCTGTGGGCTTCTGGGGCCCTGGGGGGGATGCTGTGGGTTTGTGGGGGCCCTTGGGGGGATACTGTGGGCTTGTGGGTGCTCTGGGTGGGATGCTGCGGGCTTGTGGGGCCCTGGGGGGGATGCTGTGGGCTTGTGGGTGCTCTGGGGGGGGGTGCTGCAGGCTTGTGGGTGCTCTGGGGGGGGATGCTGCAGGCTTCTGGGTCCTCTGGGGGGGGTGCTGCAGGCTTGTGGGGGCCCCGGGGGGATGCAGAAGGCTTGTGGGGGCCCCGGGGGGGATGCAGAAGGCTTGTGGGGGCCCCGTGGGGGATGCAGCGGGCTTGTGGGGCCTCTGTATGGGGTCCAGCCTGCATATGGCATTACATGGGGACCAGGCAGTATTCTCTACGGTGAATTATATGGGATCCAGTATTTTGTATGGAGCATTATATGGGGCTCATAATACTGTATGGAGGACTATGTGGTGCCCATAATATTGTATGGAGGACTTAGTGGTGCCATAACACTGTATGGAGGACTATACTGTCCGGTCTGCACTGTGCGCTGTGAGGATTCACCGGTTTCTGAGCTATTGTAGAATTTACAATAGATATCACTCATGAAATGTAAGGAGTCAGTGAAATGTTTGGCATTGTACTATATCTATATCTATAATTTCTCTGCTGTATCTGTGCATCATGAATGGTTGGCTGTGTTAAAGGGGCCACTGAGACTCTTTCGCCCGGGGCCCACGAAAACCTGGAGGAGGGAGCATCATGTGACACTCCCTCTCCCATCATTCCTCCTCTGCGTCTGACGCAGCAGCATGATGACGCGCCACGCTGTGTCAGACAGTGGAGCTGGCAGCTGCTGAGGTGATCAGCTGCAGAGACTGAAGCAGCAGGGAACGAGGAGCGGTAAGTATGTATTTATTTTTAAAATCAGTGTGTACTGATAATACTGGAGGACTGGGGCTGCATTTTACCCTACGGGTGGGGGGGGCTGCATTTTACCCTATGGTGGGCTGCATTATACTGCGTACAGGACCATGGAGGAATGCATTATACTGAGTGGGGAGCCATGGCGAGTGTCTTATACTGTGTGGAGGACCATGGGGGAGTGCATTGTACTGTGTGGAGGACCATGGGGGAGTGCATTGTACTGTGTGGAGGACCATGGGGGAATGCATTGTACTGTGTGGAGGACCATGGGGGAGTACATTGTACTGTGTGGAGGACCATGGGGGAGTGCATTGTACTGTGTGGAGGACCATGGGGGAGTGCATTGTACTGTGTGGAGGACCATGGGGGAATGCATTGTACTGTGTGGAGGACCATGGCGGAGTGCATTATACTGTGTGGAGGACCATGGGGGAGTACATTGTACTGTGTGGAGGACCATGGGGGAGTGCATTGTACTGTGTGGAGGACCATGGGGGAGTGCATTGTACTGTGTGGAGGACCATGGGGTAGTGCATTGAACTGTGTGAAGGACCATGGGGGAGTGCATTGTACTGTGTGGAGGACCATGGGGGAGTGCATTGTACTGTGTGGAGGACCATGGGGGAATGCATTGTACTGTGTGGAGGACCATGGCGGAGTGCATTATACTGTGTGGAGGACCATGGGGGAGTACATTGTACTGTGTGGAGGACCATGGGGGAGTGCATTGTACTGTGTGGAGGACCATGGGGTAGTGCATTGTACTGTGTGGAGGACCATGGGGGAGTGCATTGTACTGTGTGGAGGACCATGGGGTAGTGCATTGAACTGTGTGAAGGACCATGGGGGAGTGCATTGTACTGTGTGGAGGACCACGTGGGAGTGCATTATACTGCGTGGAGGACCACGAGGGAGTGCATTATACTGCGTGGAGGACCACGAGGGAGTGCATTATACTGCGTGGAGGACCATGGCGAGTGCCTTATACTGTGTGGAGAACCATGGCGAGAGTCTTATACTCTATGGAGTGTGGAGAGGTGTGGGGCAGTTGGGGGATCATACTTTACACTGGGAGTTGAGGTCGGGTACAGTAGGGTCATTATACTGATTATGTTCACAGACCAGCATGAAAGTTGGGCTGATCTCTGATTCAGTCATAAATCATCGCAGAAATAAAAGAGCTGGAAACTCCACTTCGTAAGGAGCTCACTGACTGAATCTCAAGTTAACTCATTCTGCAGCCATCAATGTGCTGCTGGGAAACAAAAAGCTGGTAAAGGCCGAACAGAGCAAATGTTACATGAAGCAAAATAGTAAAAAGTCTTTTTAGACCAATATACATGTATTTAAAGGGATTGTCCGGTGTGAAGCTGAAGGCTGCAGTCATCTGTGTGACTCTCTGTGACTGCAGACTTGTAATCCTCACATCATGTAGACTGCGCGCTGCCAGCATTATTCTCAGCCCAGAGATGGCAGAAGCCCCTGTATCATGTGTACAGGAATTGTGCCCCCTCTCCCCGGGGAGCAGCAGTGCCTCGTCCTCCAGATACATGAGGGTCCCATCGGGGAGATCCGCATGTACCGGCCATGATGTCATCTCCATGGATACGGCATCAATGTGCAGAGCAGAAGACCCCTGTAAGGGAGAGCTCAGACGTGGGGGGATTGATGTGGATGTGAGGAGCAGATCCCCCCATATTCACAGATTATCGCACAATACATGTGGCCTTGCACAGGAAAAACTGCGAGGAAAGAAGAAATCAGATTTCTTACAATATAGAATAATGTCCTCCTGCCCTCGCTCATGTCCAGTATTATTTATCCCCTGACCTTTAGGGTGGGGAACCCCTCCTGAGCCCCCTCCATTATATAGGAGCCATATATCTGCTCCATTACTGGCAGAAGGTAAGGAGCCAATCACACTGCACGGCTTCTGCTTCCTGCTCTAAGCCCCGCCCACCTGCCTTCCCTTGAGATCTCCATGACAACCCTTGTGTGACTACAGTGACAGGCCACGCCCCCGAGGATTCTGATCAGTGCGGATGTCTCCATATTGCTGAGGACTGTGAGCGGCTGATGGGCGGAGCCAGCAGCGATGTGAGGGGCAGAGCCAGCAGCGATATGAGGGGCGGAGCCAACAGCGACATGAGGGGCAGAGCCAGCAGTGATATGAGAGGCGGAGCCAGCAGCGATGTGAGGGGCGGAGCCAACAGCGACATGAGGGGCGGAGCCAGCAGCGATATGAGGGGCTCTCACAGCACTCACAGGAGCAGGTGTGTGTGCAGCCCGTTCCTCTGCTGTGGGTGTTGTGGTGTGTGAGCTTCGCCGTGTATATATATATATATATATATATATATATATATATATATATACAGTTGAAATCAGAAGTTTCCATACACTGTATAAATAGACACATCTGCATGTTTTTCTCAATATCTGACATGAAATCAGAATAAACCTTTCCCATTTTAGGTCAATTAGGATTACCATAATTTTTAATATTGCCAAATGCCAGAATAATGAGCGTCTCTTGTAAGGGGCATTAACAGCGTCTTGTTATACCACTCTGACCTCCGCGTCTCTTCTGAGGGCCATTAAAAGAGTCTTGTTATACCACTCTGACCTCCACGTCTCTTGTAAGGGGCATTAAAACCGTCTTGTTATACCACTCTGACCTCCACGTGTCTTGTAAGGGGCATTAAAACCATCTTGTTATACCACTCTGACCTCCACGTCTCTTCTGAGGGGCATTAAAACCATCTTGTTATACCACTCTGACCTCCACGTCTCTTGTAAGGGGCATTAAAACCGTCTTGTTATACCACTCTGACCTCCACGTCTCTTCTGAGGGGCATTAAAAGCGTCTTGTTATACCACTCTGACCTCCACGTGTCTTGTAAGGGGCATTAAAAGCGTCTTGTTATACAACTCTGTCCTCCACGTCTCTTCTGAGGGGCATTAAAAGTGTCTTGTTAAGCTACTGGGACCTCCACGACTCTTCGAACGGGCATTGCATTTCCTCATAATTTTTGGAAGCTTTTGCTTGGAAGGCATAAGCAAATACTATGGGAGACCCACTCCCCAATAATGGGAATAATGTTTTTAAGATGCTGTACTGTATGGCTCTTGTAAGGGGCATTAAAACCGTCTTGTTAAGCTACTGTGACCTCCACGTCTCTTCAAAGGGGCATTAAAAGCGTCTTCTTAAGCCACTCTGAACTCCACAGGTCTTCCAAGGGGCATTGAAATGTTGTTTTTAATTACCTTACCTCTAATCTCCACGACTCTTCCAACGGGCATTGCATTTCCTCCTAATTATAGTCAGCTTTTGCTTTTCAATGCAAAGGTGAAAACTAAGGGAGACACACTCCCCAATAATGGGTAGAAGGTTTTTAGTATGCTGTAATCCACGTCTGTTTCAAGGGGCATTGCAGTTCCTCATAATTTTTGGAAAGCCTTCCATTCACTGCTTAGGCCAACAGTGTAAAGGAGACCCAGTTGCTATAAATGGAAAAACGGTTTAGTTAAGGCCCTCTGACCTCCATGTCATTTCCAAGGGGCATTGCAGTTCCTCATAATTTTTGGAAAGCCTTCCATTCACTGCTTAGGCCAACAGTGCACAGGAGACCCAGTTGCTATAAATGGAAAAAAAAGTTTAGTTAAGGCCCTCTGACCTCCATGTCATTTCCAAGGGGCATTGGAGTGCCTCAAAAGTTTTGGTAGGCATTGCACTCACTGTATGCCCTATAACTGTGTAGCCGAACCGCTCCTTTTGTTACAGAAACATATCCTACAAGACATATGTGGTTGACTGGCCTGATATTGATGTGAACGGTCCCTGCTCCTCCTGCTCTTTCTCCTTTGCCACTACCTCATCCATCATTTATCACTTGAAGCTTTGTTTTAACGAGAGTCATAGAACTTGGATAGTAGCAGGAAAACATCCAGCAATCCTCAGAGGAGGTAGGATATGCACCAAAACGCTGACCACCTCAGGCCTAGCCGCTACTACATACATGCGCTTGCATTCCTTGAAAACAAAGCAGATGCTAACTTCTATCATCCTCATCATGCTCCTCACCTTGGCACTCTCAACTCCCCTGATAGAGAAGCCAGGGCCCACCGGAGAAGTCGGGTTCTCTGGTGGGCTCGTCCAATGCTGCCCTAAAGCAGGCCAGTCTAAGAAAAGTGTGTGGGGATGTTCCGCGGTGAAATCAGGGCGGCTGGGGACCGTTTATGGACACCTGGCCGCGGGGCGGCTGGGGACTGAGTGTGGACACCCGGCCGCCCCCTGGCGGCTTGGGACTGAGTATGGATACCTCGCTGCCGAAGCAGCCATGAGGTAGTGGCCACCTTCGGCCTCCACATGCCTAAAAGGCCCAATTTCAAGTGCACGCAAGCTAGCAGTATGGTATTGCAGCCTGGGGGTGGGTTGGTGGCAGGTTGCACACTTATGCTTGCATTCCAACAAAACAATGCAGATGCTAACTTCTATCATCATCATGCTCCTCACCTTGACACTCTCACCTCCCCTAATGGAGTCGGGTTCTCTAGTGGGCTCGTCCAATGCTGCCCTAAAGCAGGCCAGTCTAAGAAAAGTGTGTGGGGATGTTCCGCGGAGAAATCGGGGTGGCTGGGGACCGTCTATGGACACCCCGCCGCCCCTAGGCGGCTGGGGACCAGGTGTGGACACCCAGCCGTGGGGCGGCTGGGGACCGAGTGTGGACACCCGGCCGCCGGGCGGCTGGGGACTGAGTATGGATACCTCGCTGCCGAAGCAGCCATGAGGTAGTGGCCAGCTTCGGCCTCCTCAAAACTAAAAGGTCCCATTTCAAGTGCAAGCTAGCAGTATGGTATTGCAGCCTGGGGGTGGGTGGGTGGTTGGCTGCATATTTGCGCTTGCATTGCAAGGAATGGGGGAGGTACAATTGAACACTGCCCTGGGACAAGGACTTGCACGGGGATAGTTACAAGTCTGCATCTTCTGATGCGGCAAGGATCACTTCTGATGGGCACACTTTTAGGCAGTGACCTGGGAGTCAGAGATGCTTCCAAGGGTCTTCCCCATGCTGTTCCCATGTCTTTTCAGCACTGTATGCATGTGTCACACAGCACATGGCCAGATAAGGTTGTAAAATGTTAAAATGACATTTCCCGGTGAATGCATTTGTCACAGTTGAAAGCAATACAAAAGTGCAAAAACGCATAAAAAATGCTACTTGTGAACATAGCCCAAGGTGTGGAGGAGTATTTTTGTTTTTGGTTATTTATTTTACCTTATACACAAGTCTTTACCCTGGAAAGGATGTTCCTTAACATATTTCACAGGAAAAAAGTTTCACTTTCGTTTTTGAACGTTTTCTTATGAGCCTGTAAAAGTGCCTCTGAACACATAGTTGACAACAGTGACCTGGGGGTCATAAATGCTTCCTGGGGCGATCCCCATGCTGTCCCCATGTCATCTGAGCACTGTCACTATCATTTTGGGCACTTTTTAGGCTTTCTACAGACTGCCGGGGGTGCCGCCGCAAAAATGCTCGGGTCTCCCATAGACTAACATGGGCTCGTTGCTCGGGTCGAGCACTCGAGTATCACGGCGAGCTCGGGCCGAGCTTTGAGCACCCGAGCATTTTAGTGCTCGCTCAACACTATTTATAACGGGGGCACAAGCTAGTGACTGATTTATATTCTCAGTGGAGCAGACTTCATTGCGGTGAATGATATACTCATGGGCACAGTGTGGCACATATTTGCATTTGGTGGCACAGTGGGCGGCATTATTTATTTAAGTCGCTTATATTTGTAACATTTTTGTTTTTCAGGAGTGCGGTGATCTGCTGAAAAGTGCGGAGCAGCCGAAACCTGGACAGCAAACTGCAAAGACGAATCATGGCGGGAAGTCGTCACGAAAGACTGGACTAGGTAAAGAAGAGAAGAAAGAGAGCGACTGCAGTGTATAAACTGGAGGGTTAGGTGGGGCCCATTATATTATAATAAATCTATGTGGGGCCCATTATATTATAATAAATCTATGTGGGGCCCATTATATTATAATAAATCTATGTGGGGTCCATAATATTAAAGGGACGGATATGTGGGGCCCATTATATAATAATAAAATCTATGTGGTGCCCATTATATTAAAGGGAAAGCTATGTGGGGCCAATTATATTAAGGGGAAAGCTATGTGGGGCCCAATATATTAAAGATAAAGCTATGTGGGGCCCATTATATTAAAGGGAAAGCTATGTGGGGCCCATTATATTAAAGGGAAAGCTATGTGGGGCCCATTATATTAAAGGGAAAGCTATGTGGGGCCAATTATATTAAAGAGAAAGCTATGTGGGGCCCATTATGTTAAAGAGAAAGCTATGTGGGGCCCATTATGTTAAAGTAAAAGCTATGTGGGGCCCATTATATTAAAGGTATAGCTATGTGGGGCCCATTATATTAAAGGGAAAGCTATGTGCGGCCCATTATATTAAAGAGAAAGCTATGTGGGGCCCATTATATTAAAGGGAAAGCTATGTGGGGCCCATTATATAATAATAAAATCTATGTGGTGCCCATTATATTAAAGGGAAAGCTATGTGGGGCCCATCATATTAAAGAGAAAGCTATGTGGGGCCCATTATATTAAAGGGAAAGCTATGTGGGGCCCATTATATTAAAGAGAAAGCTATGTGGGGCCCATCATATTAAAGGGAAAGCTATGTGGGGCCCATTATATTAAAGAGAAAGCTATGTGGACCCATTATATTAAAGGGAAAGCTATGTGGGGCCCATTATATTAAAGAGAAAGCTATGTGGGGCCCATTATATTAAAGAGAAAGCTATGTGGGGCCCATTATATTAAAGAGAAAGCTATGTGGGGCCCATTATATTAAAGAGAAAGCTATGTGGGGCCCATTATATTAAAGAGAAAGCTATGTGGGGCCCATTATATTAAAGAGAAAGCTATGTGGGGCCCATTATATTAAAGAGAAAGCTGTGTGGGGCCCATTATATTAAAGTAAAAGCTATGTGGGGCCCATTATATTAAATGGATAGCTATGTGGGGCCCATTATATTAAAGGGAAAGCTATGTGCGGCCCATTATATTAAAGAGAAAGCTATGTGGGGCCCATTATATTAAAGAGAAAGCTATGTGGGGCCCATTATATTAAAGGGAAAGCTATGTGGGGCCCATTATATAATAATAAAATCTATGTGGTGCCCATTATATTAAAGGGAAAGCTATGTGGGGCCCATTATATTAAAGAGAAAGCTATGTGGGGCCCATTATATTAAAGGGAAAGCTATGTGGGGCCCATTATATTAAAGAGAAAGCTATGTGGGGCCCATTATATTAAAGGGAAAGCTATGTGGGGCCCATTATATTAAAGAGAAAGCTATGTGGGCCCATTATATTAAAGGGAAAGCTATGTGGGGCCCATTATATTAAAGAGAAAGCTATATGGGGCCTATTATATTAAAGGGAAAGCTATGTGGGGCCCATTATATTAAAGGGAAAGCTATGTGGGGCCCATTATCTTAAAGGGACATCTACGTAGGGCCCATTATATTAAATGGATGGCTATGTGGGGCCCATTATATTAAAGAGAGAGCTACGTATGGCCCATTATAATAAATGTATGACTATATGGGGCCCATTATATTAAATGGATGACTATGTGTGTTCCATTATATTTAATGGAAGGCTATGCGGGGCCCATTTAATTATGATAAATTCTATGTGGGGCACATGATATTAAATGGAAGGCTATGTGGAGCCCATTATATTTAATAGAGGGCTATGTGGGGACCAATACATTAAAAAGAAAGCTATATTGGGGCCCACTATGTTATCTGGAAGGTTTTGTGGGGCCCTCTGTATTAAATTGAGGGCTATGTGAGGCCTATTAAATTAAATGGAAAGCGTTGCGGGTCCCATAATATTATATGGAGGGCTATGTGAGGCACATTTATCAAATAAAGGGCTATGTAGCACCAATTATATTAAATGGAAGCCTATGTTTTGTCCATTATATTAAATAGAGATGTATCTTGCCTCCATTATAATAAATGGAAGGCAATGTGGGGACTATTATATTAAATGGAGGGTTATGTGGGGCCCATTATATTAAATGGAAGCCTATATGGAGCCCAGTAAATTAAATGTAAAGCTATGTGGGGCCCAATATTTTAAATGGAAGGTTAAGTGGGGCCAATTGTATTAAATAGAGGGCTATGTGGTGCCCAATATAAAACATGGAAGGCTTTTTGGTGCCCATTATATTAAATAGAGGGATATTTTGGCCCCATTTTATTACATGGAAGGCTATGTCAGGTCCAATATATTAAATGGAGTCCAGTGCGGCCTATTATATTAAATTGAAGGTTATGTGGGGTTCAATAAATTAAATGAAAAGCTATGTGGAGCCCAATAAATTAAATTATAGTACATGGAAGGCAATGTGCGGCTCATTATACTATATAGAGGGCTATGTGGGGGCCATTATACTTTATAGAATTCTATGTGGGGGTCCATTATACTTTTGCCAATGGCAAATTGTGTGTTCCGGTGGCACTCCAAAGTTAAAGGGTGTGCTCCGGTGGCACTCCAACGTCATAGGGTGTGCTCTGGTGGCACACCAATGGCAAAAAGGCCAAAGAGTAGACCCTGGTGGCAGACTGAGCAGCTCTAGAATGCGCCCCAGTGGTAAGCAATAGGGGCCAAAGAATGCACCCTGGTGGCAGGCTAAAAAGCTCTAGAGTGCGCCCCAGTGGTAAGCAATAAGGCCAAAAAGTGCACTCCGGTGGCAGGCTAAAAAAGCCTAAGAGTGCCCCGGTGGTAAGCAAAATGGTCAGAGTGTACCCCGGTCGCAGTTAAAAAGCCCAAGTTGGGTGCCCCGGTGGTAAGCTAAAAGGCCAAAGAGTGCACCCCGGTGGAAGCTAAAAAGCTCAAGATGGGTGCCCCGGTGGTAAGCAAAAAAGGTCACATATTGGGCCCCTCTGGTAGGCCTACGGGAAATAGAGTTCTCCGATGGCACGCCAACGGTAAAGGGTGTGCCCGATGGTACTCCAATGGTAAAGGGTGTGCTTCAGTGGCATGCCAGTGGCAAAAAGTGTACTCCGGTGGCATGCTAATGGTGAAAGGTGTGCTCTGTTGGCACCCCAACTGTAAAGAGTGTGTTCCAGTGGCACCCTAGCAGCCAATGGTGTACTTCGGTGGCAGACCATCGGGAAATGGTGTGATATGTAAGGCTCATGATAACAAAAGGGAGGGCTATGTGGGACCCATTATTTTATATGGAAAGCAAGGTGGGGCCCATTATATTAATTAGGGGCTTATGTGGGGCTCTTTATATTAAATAAAAACATATGTGGGCCCCATTAAATTAAATGGAAGGCTATGTGGACCCCATTAAATTATATGGAAGGCTATGTGGACCCCATTAAATTAAATGGAAGGCTATGTGGGGCCCATTATATTAAATGGAAGGCTATGTGGGGCCCATTATATTAAATGGAAGCCTGTATGGGGCCTAATAAATTAAATGAAAAGCTACAGTATGTACAGCAATAATAAAAATGGTAATAATACAGGGTGGGCAATTTATATGGATACACCTAAATTAAATGGGAATGGTTGGTGATGTCAACTTCCTGTTTATGGCACATTAGTATATGGGAGGGGGAAACTTTTCCAGATGGGTGGTGACTATGGTGGCCATTTTGAAGTCGGTCATTTTGGATCTAACTTTATTTTTTTCAATGGGAAGAGGGTCATGTGACACATCAAACTCATTGAGAATTTCATAAGAAAATACAATGGTGTGCTTGGTTTTAACATAACTTTATTCTTTCATGAATTTTTTACAAGTTTATGACCACTTATAAAATGTGTTCAAAGTACTGCCCATTGTGTTGGATTGTCAATGCAACCCTCTTCTCCCACTCTTGACACACTGATAGCAACACCGCAGAAGAAATGCTAGCACAGGCTTTCAGTATCCGTTGTTTCAGATGCTGAAAGGTTATATGGGGCCTATTAAAATAAATGGAAGACTATGCAGGACCTCTTGTAATAACTAGAAGGCAATTTGTGGCCCATTATATTAAACTAGATGGTGGCCCGATTCTAACTCATCGGGTATTCTAGAATATGTATGCGGCCGGCCGCGACCAATCAGCGAACCGTGTTAGTGAGGACCGGAGAGCATGTTTAAATTTGGCGCCAAAACCGGTGATTGGTCACGGCCGGCGGCCGCGACCAATCAGCGAATCGTATTATTGAGAATCGGGGAGCGGGTACTTCCACTGTGAGCAGCCGGGAGATGACTGGCTGCTCGCAGCAGAAGTATCCCAACCGGCGGCGCCGCTCCCCGGTCCTCCCTTCACACTTGCCGTCGGGAGATAAGCGGCCCTAGCCACTGATCTAGCGACGGTAGCTGCATGGAGGTCAGCGGCGCCGCCGGTCGGGGTACTTCTGCTGCGAGCAGCTGGGAGATGACCGGCTGCATTGCCACTGACCTCTGTGCAGAGCGGTGTTTAAATTTGGAGCCAATATCGCTGATTGGTCGCGGCCGCCGAATCGTATTAGTGAGGACAGGGGAGCGGCGCTGCCTGTGCGGGTACTTCCGCTGCGAGCAGCCGGGAGATGACCGGCTGCTCGCAGCAGCAGTATCCCGACCTGTGGCGCCGCTCCCCGGTCCTCCCATCACACTTGCCGTCGGAAGATCAGCAGCCCTAACCGCTGATTTCCCGATGGTAGCCGCATGGAGATCAGCGCCGCCGCCGGTCGGGGTACTTCTGCTGCGAGCCGGAAGTTGACCGGCTAGCGCCGGTCATCTCCCGGCTGCATCGCCGCTGACCTCCGTGCGGCAGATGAGCCGCTAATGGCCGCCATCTTTTTCTGAAATCCCACGTCGCTGATTGACCACGGTCGGACCAATCAGCGACGCAGGACTTCCTGGACAGAAGGACAGACAGACAGACATGATATGACGATTATATATATTAAATGTAAGGTTATGTGGGGCCCAATATATTCAATGAAAAACTATATGGGCCCATTATATAAAAGAAAAAGCTAAGTGAGGCCCATTTTATTAAATGGATGATGGTGTCCTCCAGTGGCAAGCCAGCGGGAAAGTGGTGTGCTCCGGTGGCAAGCCAACGGGAAAGTGGCGTGCTTCGGTGGCAAGCCAACGGGAAAGTGGCGTGCTCCGGTGGCAAGGCAACGGGAAAGTGGCGTGCTCCAGTGGCAAGGCAACGGGAAAGTGGCGTGCTCCGGTGGCAAGGCAACGGGAAAGTGGCGTGCTCCGGTGGCAAGGCAACGGGAAAGTGGCGTGCTGCGGTGGCAAGCCAACGGGAAAGTGGCGTGCTGCGGTGGCAAGCCAACGGGAAAGTGGCGTGCTGCGGTGGCAAGCCAACGGGAAAGTGGCGTGCTCCGGTGGCAAGCCAACGGGAAAGTGGCGTGCTCCGGTGGCAAGCCAACGGGAAAGTGGCGTGCTCCGGTGGCAAGCCAACGGGGAAGTGGCGTGCTCCGGTGGCAAGCCAACGGGAAAGTGGCGTGCTCCGGTGGCAAGCCAACGGGAAAGTGGCATGCTCCGGTGGCAAGCCAACGGGAAAGTGGCGTGCTCCGGTGGCAAGCCAACGGGAAAGTGGCGTGCTCCGGTGGCAAGCCAACGGGAAAGTGGCGTGCTCCGGTGGCAAGCCAACGGGAAAGTGGCGTGCTCCGGTGGCAAGCCAACGGGAAAATGGCGTGCTCCGGTGGCAAGCCAACGGGAAAGTGGCGTGCTCCGGTGGCAAGCCAACGGGAAAATGGCGTGCTCCGGTGGCAAGCCAACGGGAAAGTGGCGTGCTCCGGTGGCAAGCCAACGGGAAAGTGGCGTGCTCCGGTGGCAAGCCAACGGGAAAGTGGCGTGCTCCGGTGGCAAGCCAACGGGAAAGTGGCGTGCTCCGGTGGCAAGCCAACGGGAAAGTGGCGTGCTCCGGTGGCAAGCCAACGGGAAAGTGGCGTGATCCGGTGGCAAGCCAACGGGAAAGTGGCGTGCTCCGGTGGCAAGCCAACGGGAAAGTGGCGTGCTCCGGTGGCAAGCCAACGGGGAAGTGGCGTGCTCCGGTGGCAAGCCAACGGGAAAGTGGCGTGCTCCGGTGGCAAGCCAACGAGAAAGTGGCGTGCTCCGGTGGCAAGCCAACGGGAAAGTGGCGTGCTCCGGTGGCAAGCCAACGGGAAAGTGGCGTGCTCCGGTGGCAAGCCAACGGGAAAGTGGCGTGCTCCGGTGGCAAGCCAACGGGAAAGTGGCGTGCTCCGGTGGCAAGCCAACGGGAAAGTGGCGTGCTCCGGTGGCAAGCCAACGGGAAAGTGGCGTGCTCCGGTGGCAAGCCAACGGGAAAGTGGCGTGCTCCGGTGGCAAGCCACCGGGAAAGTGGCGTGCTCCGGTGGCAAGCCAACGAGAAAGTGGCGTGCTCCGGTGGCAAGCCAACGGGACTGTGGCGTGCTCCGGTGGCAAGCCAACGGGAAAGTGGCGTGCTCCGGTGGCAAGCCAACGGGAAAGTGGCGTGCTCCGGTGGCAAGCCAACGGGAAAGTGGCGTGCTCCGGTGGCAAGCCAACGGAAAAGTGGCGTGCTCCGGTGGCAAGCCAACGGGAAAGTGGCGAGCTCCGGTGGCAAGCCAACGGGAAAGTGTCGTGCTCCGGTGGCAAGCCAACGGGGAAGCGGCGTGCTCCGGTGGCAAGCCAACGGGAAAGCGGCGTGCTCCGGTGGCAAGCCAACATGAAAGCGGCGTGCTCCGGTGGCAAGCCAACGGGGAAGTGGCATGCTCCGGTGGCAAGCCAACGGGGAAGTGGCGTGCTCCGGTGGCAAGCCAACGGGAAAGTGGCGTGCTCCGGTGGCAAGCCAACGGGAAAGTGGCGTGCTCCGGTGGCAAGCCAACGGGAAAGTGGCGTGCTCCGGTGGCAAGCCAACGGGAAAGTGGCGTGCTCCGGTGGCAAGCCAACGGGAAAGTGGCGTGCTCCGGTGGCAAGCCAACGGGAAAGTGGCGTGCTCCGGTGGCAAGCCAACGGGAAAATGGCGTGCTCCGGTGGCAAGCCAACGGGAAAGCGGCGTGCTCCGGTGGCAAGCCAACGGGAAAGCGGCGTGCTCCGGTGGCAAGCCAACGGGAAAGCGGCGTGCTCCGGTGGCAAGCCAACGGGACTGTGGCGTGCTCCGGTGGCAAGCCAACGGGAAAGTGGCGTGCTCCGGTGGCAAGCCAACGGGAAAGTGGCGTGCTCCGGTGGCAAGCCAACGGGAAAGTGCCGTGCTCCGGTGGCAAGCCAACGGGAAAGTGGCGTGCTACAGTGGCAAGCCAACGGGAAAGAGGCGTGCTCCGGTGGCAAGCCAACGGGAAAGTGGCGTGCTTCGGTGGCAAGCCAACGAGAAAGTGGCGTGCTCCGGTGGCAAGCCAACAGGACTGTGGCGTGCTCCGGTGGCAAGCCAACGGGAAAGTGTCGTGCTCCAGTGGCAAGCCAACGGGAAAGTGGCGTGCTCTGGTGGCAAGCCAACAGGAAAGTGGCGTGCTCCGGTGGCAAGCCAACGGGAAAGAGGCGTGCTACGGTGGCAAGCCAACGGGACTGTGGCGTGCTCCGGTGGAAAGCCAACGGGAAAGTGGCGTGCTCCGGTGGCAAGCCAACAGGAAATTGGCGTGCTCCGGTGGCAAGCCAACGGGAAAGTGGCGTGCTCCGGTGGCAAGCCAACGGGAAAGTGGCGTGCTCCGGTGGCAAGCCAACGGGAAAGTGGCGTGCACCGGTGGCAAGCCAACGGGACTGTGGCGTGCTCCGGTGGCAAGCCAACGGGACTGTGACGTGCTCCGGTGGCAAGCCAACGGGAAAGTGGCGTGCTCCGGTGGCAAGCCAACGGGAAAGTGGCGTGCTCCGGTGGCAAGCCAACGGGAAAGTGGCGTGCTCCGGTGGCAAGCCAACGGGAAAGTGGCGTGCTCCGGTGGCAAGCCAACGGGAAAGTGGCGTGCTCCGGTGGCAAGGCAACGGGACTGTGGCGTGCTCCGGTGGCAAGCCAACGGGAAAGTGGCGTGCTCCGGTGGCAAGCCAACGGGAAAGTGGCGTGCTCCGGTGGCAAGCCAACGGGAAAGTGGCGTGCTCCGGTGGAAAGCCAACGGGAAAGTGGCGTGCTCCGGTGGCAAGCCAACGGGAAAGTGGCGTGCTCCGGTGGCAAGCCAACGGGACTGTGGCGTGCTCCGGTGGCAAGCCAACGGGAAAGTGGCGTGCTCCGGTGGCAAGCCAACGGGAAAGTGGCATGCTCCGTTGGCAAGCCAATGGGAAAGTGGCGTGCTCCGGTGGCAAGCCAACGGGAAAGTGGCGTGCTACAGTAGCAAGCCAATGGGAAAGTGGCGTGCTCCGGTGGCAAGCCAACGGGACTGTGGCGTGCTCCGGTGGCAAGCCAACGGGAAAGTGGCGTGCTCCGGTGGCAAGCCAACGGGGAAGTGGCGTGCTCCGGTGGCAAGCCAACGGGAAAGTGGCGTGCTCCGGTGGCAAGCCAATGGGAAAGAGGCGTGCTACAGTGGCAAGCCAAAGGGACTGTGGCGTGCTCCGGTGGCAAGCCAACGGGAAAGTGGCGTGCTTCGGTGGCAAGCCAACGGGAAAGTGGCGTGCTCCGGTGGCAAGCCAACGGGAAAGTGGCGTGCTCCGGTGGCAAGCCAACGGGAAAGTGGCGCGCTCCGGTGGCAAGCCAACGGGAAAGTGGCGCGCTCCGGTGGCAAGCCAACGGGAAAGTGTCGTGCTCCGGTGGCAAGCCAACGGGAAAGTGCCGTGCTCCGGTGGCAAGCCAACGGGAAAGTGGCGTGCTCCGGTGGCAAGCCAAAGGGAAAGAGGCGTGCTCCGGTGGCAAGCCAACGGGAAAGTGGCGTGCTCCGGTGGCAAGCCAACGGGAAAGTGGCGTGCTGCGGTGGCAAGCCAACGGGAAAGTGGCGTGCTCCGGTGGCAAGCCAACGGGAAAAGGTGCGCTCCGGTGGCATGCTAACGGGAAACGATGTGCTCCGGTGGCATGCTAACGGGAAAAGGTGTGCTCCGGTGCGATGCTAACGGGAAAAGGTCTGCACCGGTGGCATGCTAATGGTAAAGGTGTGCTCCAGTGGCATGCTAACGGTAAAGGTGTGCTCCGGTCACATGCTAATGGTAAAGGTGTGCTCCGGTGGCATGCTAACGGGAATAGGTGTGCTCCGATGGCATGCTAACGGGAATAGGTGTGCCCGGTGGCGTACTAACGGGAAAAGGCATGCTACGGTGGCATGCTAGCGGGAAATGGTGTGCTTCGGGGGCATGATAATGAGAAAAGGGGTACTCCATTGGCACCACAATGGTAAAGGGACTTGGAAATGTCACTTGTGAAGTCATACTCGCATAGTGTCTGTTGTTGCAGGGATTAAAAGAGCGACCCGCTGGAACAAGATGTGGACACTGTGCGGCAGATGGTGGTTTAAGGACAGCAAAAAAGCAAAATAAGACCAAGTAACAGCAAGAAAACAATCCAAGAATTACAGCAGCAGACAAGTAAGTGATTGTGATTCTTTTAAACGGTGATGTATGATCAGATGAAGTGGAATGCAGTAAGTTTGGAAATATGATTAACATGTTAATAAAGTGTCCGAAATGTATGAGCAAGAAAGAGAAAAAGGTGGATTGTTACAGGGGGACAGCTGAGAGTAGGGAGTTACAGAGAAAGTCCTTGTGACAGGTTTAGGATGTATACGGCTGTTTATTGCCTCCTCCACATACAAAGGCAGGAGATGAGACTATCAAACTATTGAACTTGGAGTTGTCAGTAATGTTGGAGGAGAAATTAATAAAGGAAGTAAAATGGGAAAGAAAATAAGGGGTTGTATTTTTGCCTGGTCATGGGGATGTTTGCCTGGTCAGAGGGATGTTTGCCTGGTCATGGGGATGTTTGCCTGGTCAGGGGGATGTTTGTCTGGTCAGGGGGATGTTTGTCTGGTCAGGGGGATGTTTGTCTGGTCAGAGGGATGTTTGCTTCACGTTGGGGAAGAGGGAAAGGACTGAATGATCCGGCACCTGTCCTATCCACAGGATGGTCAGCTAGTGCCGCCATAGGGAAAGAGCTGACCTAGTGTCACTATCAATCATCAGAGTCTGCAGTACAACTGATTAGGGGTCCAGCAGGGGGGCGCTGATGACACAGGTGGACCTTGGGGCGGTTTTCCGGTTGCCGACGCTGCACCTAGAGGGTTTTCTTCATGTAATTATCCTCCTCACATTGCAGACTTGTGAACTTTATAAATTTTCTTCATTTGCTTATTTTCTTCCTTCTCTCCCAAACACGTTGCTGAAGTGCTGTCTCACCCCCACTGCCCCCATCCAGAAGCTTCTTGTAGCTGCTGTTCAGCCAGATTTGTCCTCTATATACCAGCAGTCTGTGTATGGGCCTGTCTCTGTCTGATCCTCTCTGCTCTCCACCCCTGCACTCAGACATGGGAAACCCTGTACTCGGATTACTTCACATCTTGGTGAACAACAGCTGAAAGGACCCTATAAAGGAGCCTGTACCAGGCAGGGGACAGCGGTGCAGCATTGTGCTTGTGGGGGCAATCGGGCGGTGGAGTCAGAAATTGGGGAATACTTGGGTGCTCTCTGGACGGACAATATTAGTGCTGCAGTAATTTCCCACAAGTTTTTGCACAGAGCGGCCACTAATATAGAATAAAGTAAAACAATTGTGCTGTGTAAATAATGGCTGTGCTTTGCTACAAATGCTTCATGTTCGCAGGAGGGTTTTTTTTCTTTAATAAATTTTATTTAGTTTATAATTGATTTTTTCTCTTTCTGCTAGATATCAGCACATGATAGAGGCCGTACGGGACTGATATAAGAAGTTCTTGGCTGAGAAGGAAAGAAGCTTCATTCCTCCATGAGCTGCAGTTCTTTGTGTCCAGTCGGGAGCTCTATTAGTAAGTAGATTTTATCACCGGTGCAGACATTTCCGGGAAGGTTCCAATTGGCCGAATACAAGACGTTCATTAAACTCTTCATTTGAAATAAACGTCTGGTTATCATCCACAATACTTAATACCGGTCACTTGTCACAAATTTGTATATTTTTTACTTGTTATAAAATGCTGCTCATCCCTTGAATCTTTTCTTTTTTTTTGTAATTTTAGACAAAACATTACATATTTCTGACAAGTCCCAGGTCTTTTCACACCACTCGTTTTGCAGATTCTTTAATACTACAGCACTTACGTTATTGGGGTCATTTTTGTGCAGTTTGCAGTTACATGATTTTTTATACATGGTTTTTTTTTAGGTTTGTCTTGTTATTACATCACATTCATCTTTTTCCTCTCTTGCTTTCCTGGAGTGAAGTAAACATATCTCCAAGTCACTCTGAGCTGTCGGCAGGAGAGATGGACCCTCAGGAGCCTCCTAGTCTTCAGAATCCACATGAAGAAGTCCAAGAACAAGAAAGGCCTCCGACAGCAGAGCAACCTGTCCGCCAAAAAGTCCCAGAAGAAGAAGCGATGGTCCCGCAGCTCATCTGTGTTTTTCCTAAATGTGGATTATACTTTTACTGATTGTAATTTTCTTGGTCGATACCAGATAAAGTTTTGGATGACAACTGTCTGGACTTGTGTCTTATTTTACATTTCTCCTTTTTTCTTCTTGCTTCCCCTCCAGTGAGATCTGGCTTAGGTGATAAAAGCCTTTCTCTATCCGGCATTTTTTCAGCAGGCTGGAGAAAGACTTTCTGGATGATAACTTGCCTTAGTCTCAGGTGCCCATACACTAGTTAGCTTTAGACCGGACGCTTGTCCACACAACACATCCCGACTCCCCCATATACATGAATGTGGTTATATGTGTGGGGGAGATGGCCCCATACACAGCACATGGTCGGCTGCTCCAGCAAAAATCCTTGGGTTTGACCTACCTTCCTGTAATATATATTGGGGGCCATTAGTTGGATGTTTGCAGGACCCCTCTTTGTCCGACAGCTTCCCTCCCCCACACATAGCAAGCAGTGTACAGACAAGCTCCCTTCCCGCACATATAGCATATCTAGCATATAAAGAAAAAACCTAGAAGTCTGAACTGAAACACAAATTGATGTGCATGCAAAATGTAAATGCATGTTCACACAAGGCCACTAGACAAAGAAAAACCAAAGACAAGCAAAATACCCAAGTAACCGGAAGTGAATGGGTAAATCGCAAAGTGCAAAAATAATAAATAAGGAAGGGTATTTAGTTAACATAATTTTGATAAAAATAATGCAAAAGCTATCCCGCCACATCACGGCAACCCTTATGGGACAGTCCTAACTCTAATATTAAAACCTTACCATTTGTCAAATGACGTACATATGGATAAGGGCAGAGAGACTGACCCCCTAGTAGAAGCATAGACCTGAGGTAGATTAAACATTTCAGCTCAGACAAAGGGTGGCCACACCCTAATATGTACTAAAGCACACTACAAAGAAAAAACCTAGAAGTCTGAACTGAAACATAAATTGCATGCAAAATGTAAATGCATGTTCACACAAGGCCACTAGACAAAGAAAAACCAAAGGCAAGCAAAATACCCAAGTAACTGGAAGTAAATGGGTAAATCGCAAAGTGCAAAAATAATAAATAATGAAGGGTATTTAGTAGTGAAGAGCGAGCACTAAAATGCTCGGGTGCTCGAAGCTCGGGCCGAGCTCGCCATGATACTCGGTTGCTCGACCTGAGCCACGAGCCCAATGTTAGTCTATGGGAGACCCGAGCATTTTTGTGGCGGCATGGTGACAGCATGGGGATCGCCCCAGGAAGCATTTCTGACCCCCAGGTCACTGCTGTCAACAACGTGGTCAGAGGTATTAAGCCACTTTTAAGGGCTCACAATAAAACGTTCAAAAACTAAACTGAAACTGCTTTCCTGTGAAATATGTTAAGGAAGTTCCTTTCCAGAGTAAAGACTTGTGTATAAGGTAAAATAAATAACCAAAAAAAAAAATACTCCTCCACACCTTGGGCTATGTTCACAAGTAGCATTTTTAATGCGTTTTTGCACTTTTGTATTGCTTCAACCGTGACAAATGCATTCACCGGGAAATGTCATTTTAACATTTTACAACCTTATCTGGCCATGTGCTGTGTGACACATGCATACAGTGCTGAAAAGACATGGGGACAGCATGGGGAAGACCCCTGGAAGCATCTCTGACTCCCCGGTCACTGCCTAAAAGGGTGCCCATCAGAAGTCATCCTTGCCGCATCAGAAGATGCAGACTTGCAACTATCCCCGTGCAAGTTCTTGTCCCAGGGCAGGGTTCAATTGTACCTCCCCCATTCCTTGCAATGCAAGCGCAAATATGCAGCCAACCACCCACCCACCCCCAGGCTGCAATACCATACTGCTTGCTTGCACTTGAAATTGGGCCTTTTAGGCATGTGGAGGCGGAATCTGGCCACCATGTCATGGCAGCGTTGGCGGCCTGGTATCCATACTCAGTCCCCAGCCGCCCGGCGGCGGGGTGTCCACACTCGGTCCCCAACCGCCTGGGGGCGGCCGGGTGTCCATACTCGGTCGCCAGCCGTCTGGGGGCAGCCGGGTGTCCATAAACGGTCCCCAGCCGCCCCTATTTCTCCTTGGAACATCCCCCCACACACTTTTCTTAGCCCGGCCTGCTTTAGGGCAGCATTGGACGAGCCCACCAGAGAACCAGACTCCTCCGGTGGGCCCTGGCTTCTCCATCAGGGGAGTTGAGAGTGCCAAGGTGAGGACCATGATGATGATACAAGTTAGCATCTGCTTTGTTTTGTTGGAATGCAAGCGCATGTATGTAGTAGCGGCAAGGCCTGAGGTGGTCAGCGTTTTGGCGCATATCCTACCTCCTCCGAGGATTGCTGGATGTTTTCCTGCTACTATCCCAGTTCTATGACTCCCGTTAAAACAAAGCTTCAGGTGATGAATGATGGATGAGGTGGTGGTAAAGGAGAGCAGGAGGAACAGGGACCATTCACATCAATATCAGGCCAGTCAACCACATATGTCTTGTAGGATATGTTTCTGTAACAAAAGGAGCGGTTTGGCTACACAGTTATAGGGCATACAGTGAGTGCAATGCCTACCAAAAATTTCAAGGCACTCCAATGTACCTTGGAAATGACATGGAGGTCAGAGGGCCTTAACTAAACAGTTTTTTCCATTTATAGCAACTGGGTCTCCTGTACAATGTTGGCCTAAACAGTGAATGGAAGGCTTTCCAAAAATTATGAGGAACTGCAATGCCCCTTGAAACAGACGTGGATTACAGCGTACTAAAAACCTTCTACCCACTATTGGGGAGTGGGTCTCCCTTAGTATTCGCCTTTGCATTGAAAAGCAAAAGCTGACTAAAATTAGGAGGAAATGCAATGTCCATTGGAAGAGTTGTGGAGGTTAGAGGTAATTAAAAACAACATTTCAATGCCCCTAGGAAGAGCTGTGGAGTTCAGAGTGGCTTAAGAAGACTGTTTTAATGTCCCTTTGAAGAGACATGGAGGTCACAGTAGCTTAACAAGATGGTTTTAATGCCCTTCGGAAAAGACGTGGAGGTCCCAGTAGCTTAACCAGACGGTTTGAATGCCCCTCGGAAGAGGGGCTTTTAATGCCCCTTCCAAGAGCCATACAGTACAGCATAGTACAAACATTATTCCCATTATTGGGGAGTGTGTATCCCATAGTCATTGCTTATGCCTTCCAAGCAAAAGCTGCCAAAAATTGGGACGGAGGAACTTGCAATGCCCCTTACAAGAGCCATGCAGTACAGCATATTCCAAACATTATTCCCATTATTGGGGAGTGGGTCTCCCATAGTCTTTGCTTATGCCTTCCAAGCAAAAGCTGCCAAAAATTAGGACGAAGGAGCTTGCAATGCCCCTTACAAGAGCCATGCAGTACAGCATATTACAAACATTATTCCCATTATTGGGGAGTGGGTCTCCCATAGTATTTGCTTATGCCTTCCAAGAAAAAGCTGCCAAAAATTAAGAGGAACTGCAATGCCTGTTCGAAGAGTCGTGGAGGTTAGAGTTAATTAAAAACAACATATCAATGCCCCTTGGAAGAGCTGTGGAGTTCAGAGTGGTTTAACAAGACGCTATTAATGCCCCTCAAAAGAGATGTGGAGGTCCCAGTAGCTTAACAAGACGGTTTTAATACCCCTTGGAAAAGTGGTGGAGGTCCCAGTAGCTTAACAAGACGGTTTTAATACCCCTCGGAAAAGTGGTGGAGGTCACAGTAGCTTAAGAAGACGCTTTTAATGCCCCTCAGAAGAAAAGTGGCGATCCCAGTAGCTTAACAAGACGGTTTTAATGCCCCTTGGAAAAGTGGTGGAGGTCGCAGTAGCTTAACAAGACGCTATTAATGCCCCTCAGAAGAGACGTGGAGGTCCCAGCAGCTTAACAAGACGGTTTGAATGCCCCTTGGAAGAGACGTGGAGGTCACAGTAGCTTAACAAGACGCTATTAATGCCCCTCAGAAGAGACGTGGAGGTTCCAGCAGCTTAACATGACGGTTTTAATACTCCTCAGAAAAGTGGTGGAGGTCCCAGTAGCTTAACAAGATGGTTTTAATGCCCCTCAGAAACGTAGTGGAGGTCCTAGTAGCTTAACAAGACTGTTTGAATGCCCCTTGGAAGAGACGTGGAGGTCCCAGTAGCTTAACTGGCCGGTTTAAATGCCCCTTGGAAAAGTGGTGGAGGTCACAGTAGCTTAACAAAACGCTATTAATGCCCCTCAGAAGAGACGTGGAGGTCTCAGTAGCTTAACAAGACGGTTTTAATGCTCCTCAGAAAAGTGGTGGAGGTCCCAGTAGCTTAACAAGACGGTTTTAATGCCCCTTGGAAAAGTGGTGGAGGTCGCAGTAGCTTAACAAGACGGTTTGAATGCCCCTTGGAAGAGACGTGGAGGTCCCAGTAGCTTAACAAGACGGTTTTAATGCTCCTCAGAAAAGTGGTGGAGGTCCCAGTAGCTTAACAAGACGGTTTTAATGCCCCTTGGAAAAGTGGTGGAGGTCGCAGTAGCTTAACAAGACGGTTTGAATGCCCCTTGGAAGAGACGTGGAGGTCCCAGTAGCTTAACAAGACGGTTTGAATGCCCCTTAGAAGAGACGTGGAGGTCCCAGTAGCTTAACAAGACTGTTTTAATGCCCCTCGGAAAAGTGGTGGAGGTCACAGTAGCTTAACAAGACGCTTTTAATGCCCCTCGGAAGAGACGTGGAGGTCCAAGTAGCTTAATAAGACGGTTTGAATGCCCCTTGGAAGAGACGTGGAGGTCCCAGTAGCTTAACAAGACGGTTTGAATGCCCCTTGGAAGAGACGTGGAGGTTCCAGTAGCTTAACAAGACAGTTTTAATGCCCCTCGGAAAAGTTGTAGAGGTCACAGTAGCTTAACAAGATGCTTTTAATGCCTCTCAGAAGAGACGTGGAGGTCCCAGTAGCTTAACAAGATGGTTTAAATGCCCCTTGGAAGAGAAGTGGAGGTCCCAGTAGCTTAACAAGACGGTTTTAATGCTTCTCGGAAAAGTGGTGGAGGTCCCAGTAGCTTAAAAAGACGCTTTTACTGCCCCTCGAAAAAGTGGTGGAGGTCGCCGTAGCTTAACAAGACTGTTTGAATGCCCCTTGGTAGAGACGTGGAGGTCACAGTAGCTTAACAAGATGGTTTTAATGCTCCTCGGAAAAGTGGTGGAGGTCCCAGTAGCTTAACAAGATGCTTTTAATGCTCCTCGGAAAAGTGGTGGAGGTCCCAGTAGCTTAACAAGATGCTTTTAATGCCCCTCGGAAAAGTGGAGGTCCCAGTAGCTTAACAAGACGGTTTTAATGTCCCTTGGAAAAGTGGTGGAGGTCGTAGTAGCTTAACAAGACTGTTTGAATGCCCCTTGGAAAAGTGGTGCAGGTCCCAGTAGCTTAACAAGATGGTTTGAATGCCCCTTGGAAGAGACGTGGAGGTACCAGTAGCTTAAAAAGACGGTTTTAATGCCCCTCGGAAAAGTGGTGGAGGTCCCAGTAGCTTAACAAGACGGTTTTAATGCCCCTCGGAAAAGTGGTGGAGGTCCCAGTAGCTTAACAATACGCTTTTAATGCCTCTCAGAAGAGACGTGGAGGTCCCAGTAGCTTAACAAGACGGTTTGAATGCCCCTTGGAAGAGACGTGGAGGTCCCAGTAGCTTAAGAAGACGGTTTGAATGCCCCTTGGAAGAGACGTGGAAGTCCCAGTAGCTTAACAAGACGGTTTTAATGCTTCTCGAAAAAGTGGTGGAGGTCCCAGTAGCTTAATAAGACGCTTTTAATGCCCCTCGAAAAAATGGTGGAGGTCGCAGTAGCTTACCAAGACGGTTTGAATGCCCCTTGGAAGAGACGTGGAGGTCCCAGTAGCTTAACAAGACAGTTTGAATGCCCCTTGGAAGAGACGTGGAGGTCCCACTAGCTTAACAAGACGTTTTTAATGCCCCTCGGAAAAGTGGTGGACGTACCAGTAGCTTAATAAGATGCTTTTAATGCCCCTCAGAAAAGTGGTGGAGGTCCCAGTAGCTTAACAAGACGGTTTGAATGCCCCTTGGAAGAGATGTGGAAGTCCCAGTAGATTAACAAGACGGTTTTAATGCTCCTCGGATAAGTGGTGGAGGTCGCAATAGCTTAACAAGACGCTTTTAATGCCCCTCACAAGAGCCATACAGTACAGCATTTTAAAAATATTATTCCCATTATTGGGGAGTGGGTCTCCCAGTCTTTGCTTATGCCTTCCAAGCAAAAGCTGACAAAAATAAGGACGGAGGAACTTTCAATAATGGCAACATGGACCACGGTCACCCTGGTGGTATAGTGGTGGTGGAGGCTGAGGATAAGGAGAAGAACATAAAACAGCCGAAATGAGGAAGCGTATACCCATGTGTGGGTGTGAAGCGGTGCATGTGAATACACCTTCCGAAATAACACAGTGGATTTGACTTTATGTTACTCTGCTGTCATTTGGTGGTGATGAGAAGTCTGGCCCAATCCAGCTACTGTTCATTTTGATAAGGGTCAGCTTGTCAGCATTGTCAGTTGACAGGCGAGTGCGCTTATCAGTTATAATTACCCCAGCAGCACTAAAAACACGCACCGATAACACGCTAGCGGCAGGACAGGCCAGGACCTCCAAGGCGTACAGAGCGATTTCATTCCAAGTGTCCAGCTTGGATACCCAATAATTAAAAGGCACAGAGGAATCAAGGAGGACGCTGGTACGGTCGGCAAGGTACTCCCTCACCATCTTTTGAAACTTTCCACTGCTTGTGAGAGTACCCCGCGCCTCAGGGCCTGTAAGCTGGGCAGGTCTCAGAAAACTGTCCCAGAATGTTGACAGTGTTCCCCTGCCTCTGCTGGATTGGAGTTGCCTCTCTCTCGCTTGTACGCCTTGGTTGGTCAACGAACTGTGACCTCTGCCGCTAGCGTGTTCAGATGGGAATTTTTTTTTAACAGTTCTGCAGCAAGGGCCTTCTGGTACTGCCCCATATTCGTAGACCTCTCCACCTCAGGAATAAGAGAGTGAAAGTTTTCCTTGTAGCGGGGGTCTAAAAGTGTCACCAACCAGTAATGACTGTCACCCAACATTTTGACAACGCGAGGGTCACGGTTAAGGCAGAGTAACATAAAGTCAGCCATGCGTGCCAGACTGGTAACGGGCAAGACTTCCGTGTCCTCACCAAGATGACGACTGACCATGCTCTCCTCCTCCTCCTCCTCCCCCCCCCTGTCCTCAGGTCACCCACGCTGAACTGACAGTATGACAGTTGTACAGGTACTACCGTCTACAGCGCATGATACAAGCTCCTGTTCTTCCTCCTCCTCCTCTCCCTCATTGTCCCCCAATGCACGTTGGGATGAGATGAGGCTGGGCTGTGTGTAATCGACCGCTACGGCTTCTTGATCCATTTCATCATACTCTGGCTGCAATGCCTCCTCTTTAATTCTCTGCAGAGAGCATTGCAAAAGACAGACAAGTGGAATGCTGACGCTAATGATGGCGTCATCGCCACTCACCATCTTGGTGGACTCCTCAAAGTTTGTCAAGATGGTACATACAGTACAGACCAAAAGTTTGGACACACCTTCTCATTTAAAGATTTTTCTGTATTTTCATGACTATGAAAATTGTACATTCATACTGAAGGCATCAAAACTATGAATTAACACATGTGGAATTATATACTTAACAAAAAAGTGTGAAACAACTGAAAATATGTCTTATATTCTAGGTTCTTCAAAGTAGCCACCTTTTGCTTTGATGACTGCTTTGCACACTCTTGAGAGACTGCCATAAAGACTGAGAGGAGGGGGCATCTTTGCATGCAGTATGGACAGGGGATTGCCATGCACACACAACAGGTGACACCAGCTGACACTGGTCATGGACCCTGGGGTTCGCCCCACAAAGTCGGGTGCTTTGCTGCCATGTGCCTGATCATGCTGGTGGTGGTCAGGCTGGTAGTTTTGTCACCCCTGCTGATGCTGGCATGGCAGGTGGTACAAATGGCCTTTTTGGGGATATCAGCAGAGTCTTTAAAAAAATTCCTGACTCTGGAAGACCTACAGGTTGTACTGGCAACGTCCCTCGTGTTGGTGTTACGGGGAACTGTTGCCGGCCTTCTGTGTGCGGCCACCACACTGCTTTTTTCTGCCTGTTGGGGTACTCTGCCTCCCTCACCCTGTCTGCTGCTGGCCTCGCTCTGCATGTCCTCCTGCCACATTGGGTCAGTTACTAGATCATCCACCACCTCCTCCTCTTCCACTTGCGCACCACGATCCTCCTCCTCACTTCCTGGCAATTGTGTCTCGTCATCGTCAACCTCTTGTGACAAATTGCCAGCGTTGACTTCCTCTGGCCGTGGCTGTTCAAATATTTGGGCATCTCTACATGGGATCTCCTCTTCCACCACTTCAAGCGGAGCAGGCGAGGGGCACAAATCTGGAAATGGACCAGTGAACAGCTCTTCAGAGTGTCCAAGTGTGGGATCAGTTGCTGTCTGACGACACTCGGCATGGTGGGAGGGAGGAGCATCAGGGTGAGGAGGAGTATGCGGTCGAGACTCATGGCTACTAAGAGTTGACCGTGTGGAAGACAGACCGGAGGTGGTGGTGCCCAGGTAACTGGAAGTATTATCTGCTATCCAATTAATAACCTGTTCACACTGATATGGTGTTGTTCTGTGCTTCCCTAGTAATTCGGTCAAGAAGTGGGAGCGAGAAGATATGGCTGTTGGTTGTGGCACATTTTCACCTTGGCCACGGCCCCGTCCTCTGCATGCACCATCACCAGAACATCCACTTCCATGTCTCTTGCCACGCGCCTTGCCCATTGTAAAGTAAGTAAAATAGCTTACACTCGCACCATCAATGGAAAAAGGGTAATAACGTAGATTAGAACCGTGGAAGAGGAAAACCACAGTTCTATTTCTCTGGCCTACACCCGACTCTTTTAAACAATCTGAACAATCAGGGAGAAACTATTATTGTTTTTCTTTACGGAAAAAATACCAAAAGGTGAATAATAGAGATTTTTTACCGTGGAATGGCAAAACCACAGTTATTGTTTACTGGGGTATACCAGAAAATTTTAAATAGATATATTTGTGTCTGAACAATCAGGAGACACTACTACTGTTTTTCTTTGCGGCAAAAAATGCCAAAAGCAGGATAATAGAGATTTTTTACCGTGGAACAGCAAAACCACAGTTATAATTTACTGGTGTATACCAGACTATTTTCAACAGATATATTTGTGTCTGAACAATCAGGAGACACTATTAGTTGTTTTTTTTTACGGTGACACATATTACTATAACTTGCACCCATAGTGCAAAAAAAAAAAAAACCCTAAAAAAACACAATGGGTTCAACCGTACTCAAATTGTTAACTAGGAGCAATGATTAGTGTGAATAATATAATATTTTGATTGGAGATGATCCAACCTCTGGTTCCACCACTGATCCTGAGAATGAAGGAATGGGGAACCTATCAGCTTTTTTTTTTCCTGCACAGCTGTGCTCCCAAGCACCCACAGTGCAAAAAAAAAACCCTAAAAAAACAATAGGTATAACCGTACTCAAATTGATAATTGGGAGCAACGATTAGTGTGAAGGATATAATATTGTGATTGGCGATGTTTCATCCACTGATTCTGAGAATGAAGAAATGGGAAACCTATCAGCTTTTTTTCCTGCACAGCTGTGCTCCCACCCATTGCTCAAAAATACCCTAAAAAAATGCACGTACTCAAATTGTTAATTGGGAGCAATGATGAGTGTGAAGGGATATAATATCTTGATTGGCGATGGTCCGACCTGTGGTTCCGCCACCGATCCCAAGAATGAAGGAATTGAGAACCTGTAAGCTTTTTTTTTCCTGCACAGCTGTGCTCCCAACCACCCACCCATAGTGCAAAAAATAAAAAAAACAATAGATCCAACTGTACTCAAATTGTTAAATTGGGAGCGTGAAAAAAATAATGCATCCACTTCTTTCTAAATTAGGCTGTCAGACCCCCAAGAATGACATCCTAGTAATATGCCATGACTTATACCTCTTTAAATGTATGCAAAGGATAAACCTGGATATCCAGGTATACGTTCTATTGATTGATTTCTATAAGGGCCTATTTACACACGTAAATGTGTATCTGCTACGGACATGAATGATCGGCTGCAGCCCTTCCACTTGGCCAGTCAATGGATCCGCAAATCACAACAAGTAATTCAAGGAAATGGAAAAGTAAAAAAAAAAATTCTAGTAACATTGCATAGCGTACCGGCGATTGCGCTATTTAACTTGCCATCAGTGATTGATGGCATATAAATGGTTAAACAGCAGTGATTGACGCTCCGCTCTGGCCGCTGCTGTTACAGCAAGATGTCAGCTGTGTAGGATGGGGGCTCTGCTCCTGAGCCCACCGGAAACAGCAATCCAATGGACGGTTTCACACACCACATTATCCAGTGGTGTTTAATTTGCTTTTCTATTTAGGAAACAAAACCGTTTTAATAACGTTTTCCTTCTCTGGTATCTAGGAGCCATTTCAGCTATTTGTAAAGGGAATCTGTCAGCAGGTTTTTCTTGGCTATTCTGAGAGCAGCATGATGGGGTGAGCGCCACACTAGGAGTAGGACCACCGAGCCCAGAGCTATGGCAAGACGTGCAGACAATATATACCAGGTATGAATGAATCCAATACAACATTATTGTTACTTAGGAATTAACCTACTTGGATATAATACATCCCTTGATATGTATATACCATAAGGTCATTATCTTGGGAATGCCTATATTGGCTTTTATTATTTGGGATTATATCCTTTTACTATGTGACCTAGGATATACTATCAGTATGCATTAGCACAATTGGAGCTACTACTATTTAGCCCTGGTGTCTCTGCAATTCAAATATTTACATTATACCTCCTCACTATTATATGGTATTACTATATATATGTGTGTGTGCTCTTTTCTTTCCCGCCATGTACCCAAATTGTTATAATAAAGGTCTTTTTTAACACATTGACCCCTTGTCGGATGTACTATATATTGGTTGTTGTTGAGAGCAGCATGATGTAGAGACAAAGACCCTGATTCTAGGGACGTCTCACTTACAGGGCTGCTGGTTGTAGTTTTGATAAAAATCACACTTTTATTAGCAGAAGATTATCACTAGAGGACTAGTAAACCTGCAGCCAGGTAGTCCAACCACGCCCCCCACCACTGATTGGCAGTTTATATACAGTGTACACAGAAAGCGGCCAATCAGTGGTGTGGGTGGGGTTATTATACAGAGCTCAGCATTCAGAGATCTGCATGAGAAAAAAAAACCTGCAATTTTATCAAAATAACACCAAGCAGCCCAGTAAGTGATACATCGTTGGAATCAGGGCCTCGGATTATGCTGCTCTCAAATGGGATAGCAAAAACCTGCTGACATATTCCATTTAAAGGGGCAGCTGCTACTAAATCCAGACATGGTGCAAAATGTAAATTCTGCTGCAGATTTACTGCTGTAGATTTTTAATTCCTAAAAATCCCTGTAGATTCAGAGGATCTCAACCTTTTCAATGCAAATTATTTTCAAGACTTATTCACAGATATTATGAAATATTACAGTAGAAATAAAAAAAAAAAGCACAATACCTAAACCCCCTCCTTGGGAAAAATATACGGCAAGTATAAGAAAGACAAAAATTTATTCTGGAGTCATATTGAAGTGTAAATAGAATTGTAACCATACAATGTAAACAGCAGCAAATGTAAGTAGGATCCACTGGATCTATATAAGAGGAACGTTTTCCAAAGCCGATCTTCTGAGCCCACCGCTATGCTGGCTGGACCGGCATTGTGATCGTCAGCACCTGGAATATACGTCACGTTTTACTACAGCTCATAGAACCAAATGATAAGACGCAGAGCAGTGTGAGGCTTGTGACTCGCTATACACAAAATATACGACATGTTTGATGAATGGCATAAAGGAAAGCCGATGCATTCAGATGTCTCTGGGCAACTATATGTTGTGATAGATAAGTTCCTGTCAGGGTGAGGGGCAGCATCCTATCTGCTCACTCATCATGACAGGTTTACAACATGTTGACTCATGGACGTGATCAGTCAGTCAATCAATGACATAGATGCACGTTCTTGATTCCGACAGGTAGGTCAGAGATGTCCGTCTCAAACAGTTTACTTTCACCCATCTAGGATGGATGGCTGCTGACATCGTTGGCCATTATGTCCATACACAATTATTATCCCCTAATTGTGATGTACAATACAAATTTATATTGTGGTACCGTGTTAGCCAGAAAATTTGATGGAAATAATTTTATGCCCAAAAATGGCAAAAGTATTCTCGGAGTGATACCTTTATTGGCTAACCAGAAAAAAATATATATATATATATGCAAACTTACAGAGCACAGAGGCTCCTTCTTCAGGCAGGATTACAAATGTTATGAATTCATTTGTAATATTGCCTGAAGAAGGAGCCTCTGTGCTCTGAAAGCTTGCATATATATTTTTTTTTTCTGGTTAGCCAATAAAGGTATCACTCCGAGAATACTTTTGCCATTTTTGGGCATAAAAGTATTCACATAGAATTATTCACTAATTAAAACAATTTATTTTTGCTAAATAAATGTATACATTTTTTAAAATTTTATTATATACATTTTCTCAGAGAACCTCTTTAAGAAGGAGATTTCAGAATGGGCTATAAGACATGTCCAGCTTTGCTTTCTTGTCTCACCTTACTGTCCTTGTTGAACTGAGCTCCACTTTGTTCTTGGATGATATTGTAAGGAATGAAGACGTCTAGATGATACAAATCGGGACGTCCGACTATTCTGTCTTCACCCAAGTCCAACACAAGAGATCTAGCAGAAGACTGTAAAGAGAAGACCAGCGTGGTAACAACGCTTATGTCGCTGAATGCTTCTGTACGGGAAAGAAAGTTGTAACCAACAAGTGCACAAAAATCTAAACTTTTATCTTGATACGTGGCCAACTAGAAGTTACTGTGTAGCTCCACACGTCTCCTACATTAAATCTGACACGTGGAGGAACTGCTCACAGAAAATGCTGAAAAATATTTTTTAGGATTCACACTGCATTAAAAGGGGTTGTCCACCACTTTAATACTAATGGAATATCCTTAGGATAGGTCATCAATATTAAAGTGCCAGGCAACCCCTTTAAGTGAGGCATAATGAATGGTACCAGAATTTCACATAATGTAGCCTTCATTAGGCAGAAGGCCCACTCGGTTATATGAAGAAATCTGGGGTCCCCAAAAGCAAACCCAGTAATCACCAGATTCCCGTGTGGTGACTACTTAATCTGCTTTTTAGGAAGACCAGAACTGACCCCTATATTTAACCAAGTGGATCCCCTTAAGCTACATTATCCTGTCTGATGAAGGCTACATTAGCTGAAACATTCTTAATCTTCATTATGCCTCATTTAACGCAATGTGAATCATGGACATGAGAAAAATCAAATTAAAAAATAAATACATTTAAAGCATTTTCTGTGCGATTCCTCCAAATGTCGCATTAATATAGAAAAAAAAAAGAGCGGCGTGTTCTACACTATTGCAACAAGCCTCTTTCATCATTTCTATCATCATTATAACATCATTTATATGCACCAGCACCATGGAATCAATGGCACTATATAATTAAAAATTAATAATAATATATACATCTTCCCACCAGCTTGTTTTCCCTCTATCTCCTCTCTGGATCTATGAAGCCAGAACTGTCAAAGAAGAGGTGATGGTGGAGATGGAGGGGAAACAAGCAGGGGGGGAGGCTTATATAAATGACTGGTCCCGCCGTGAAGCACTGGGCGTCTGTGCTTGGTTTGAACAGTCGTTCTCTGCTGACAGAGTCGTTTACAGAGATCTTCTTTCCCATTCCAACAGCTTGCAAACAACCCACCATGGTATGAAAAAAAAAATGATATCATCATCATCCAGTAAATGTGTCACAGCTGCCAGCAATTGGCTACTGTGGACACATCAAAGCTGTGATGATAAAAGTTGGCAGAGGAGGACCGGTAGCACGAGGTTGGCACAGACTTTTAATAAGGGAAGACTTTTGGAAATCACATGAAATGCAAAAAGGTCACAATCCTAAACCACATCTGAGGGTCTCACCACTTTAGGTAAAGAGATTTCAGCCACCAGAAAACTTGGGTGTCCTACAGGAGGTTCCGCCACAATCATGTAATCTGGTTTCACGGGTGAACTGATAAAAAAAGGAAGGCAGCAGTATATTGCAAGGGTACACCATCAATTTATGATCTGTTGGGGTCAATCTCTAATATAATAAAGGGGCACTGATGCTGGTAATGAGGAACAGCCCCTTTCACAGTCATTCCCTGCACACTGGCATCATGGCCTCCACTGTGCAGCGGAACGACAGCATAGATCCAGCAAAGTGAATGGGCTTAGCTGCAGTTCTCCTGCACAGTGAAAATCCGGGTAGCTGCCCCACACCAGCATATTCTTTAAAAAGGGCAGCGGGGTTACTTCCAGGCTGCAGCCCCCTTATTCTTGGAGTCCAAGAAGTTGGATATCCTATATGTTTTGTAAGATGGGATTCTAAAAAAAGTAAATGCATGCATTAAACCTCAAAGTAACCCAAACCTTTCAACTTCTGAGATGAGGGACTTGCTTGGAGTTAGCTGGGAGGGTCTGTAGGAAAAAAATAAAGACCATAAAGGCATAATAGTTAAAACAAAAAAAAAAACAATGTCCACATTGTTCTTGCACCATAACAAGCCATTCTGCAACTTCCCCCATCTGTTGGGTTTAACCCATCACCACGAGGAGTGGCGCTCCCCCATCTGTTGGGTGTAACCCATCACCATGAGGAGTGGCGCTCCCCCATCTGTTGGGTGTAACCCATCACCATGAGGAGTGGCGCTGCCGCTTCTGTTGGGTATAACCTATCACCAGGAGGAGTGGCGCTCTTCATACTTTGTGTACCTAGAGGAAATGTGGTATTATAAGACATCCAATCAATTGAATGGCCGACCATGTACTGCATGGATGAGCGAGGAACATCAGAGAAGAAGCCGCCGATGCTCAACAGCAGCCTACTCTGTCGTATTTTACAGACTGTATGCCATAGACTTGTACCTTAGAGTTGGGACTTACCCCATTATGTTCATTTCCTGAATCATCGGTTTTGATTTGGTTCTGATATTCTGTTCAAAAATGGATCCCAGGAACTTCCGATTTTTCGGCATTTTCCACTCTGAAGGGAAACCATAGATGATTAACAGGGTCGGACTGGAACTGAAACTCAGCTCTGGCATGTGAGAGCACGCAGGCCTGCCCGACGCGCGTTAAATTTGAAATATTTTCATGAATGATTTGGGTATATGTCACAATAAAATTGCTGCAAACTGCACTTTATCATCGATAGACAAAAACTGACATAATGTAAAATATAAACTTCCCTCCAGGAAAATGTTAATTTCTTTCAACTGGAGGGACGGACATATTTGTAATATAGAGCTCCATGTTCCCAAAAACGCTATGTTTGATAGTACCAGGAAAAGCAGGAAAAGTGAATCCTTGCAGATTTGAAGCAGTTTCATGTCTATTCTTTCAGTATTTTTGCAGCGTTTCTAAAGAACGGGACAAAAAAAATCTTAAAAAAAGGAATATCAAGGGGATTTTCCTGCCGAGCGACACGTTTTTTGTGCAGAAATGTTCTTTCCTTTCTTTTTTGTTTATATTTTGTGTTATACACTAGTGGCCAAAATTGAGGCAACACCTTCAGTTTTTCACCATCACCAATATTTAATGGAGGATTTCACTGACCTACTTACTTGTACACACGCCCTCTTCTGCGATATGTATTCTATGTTGGTTTATAGTGACCTGGGTGTGGGTTGTAAGACAGATATTGTGCGATTAAAATGCGGTTTTTATATTTTAAAGCCAGTTTGTCATCAGAAGGTAAGCAATTACATGTTTTCGTTCTCAAAGTGTGTAAGCGGTTTCAAGAGACTGGTTTGATAAAGAATAAAGCAGGTAGAGAAAGGAAGAAGGCTACAACTCCTCAGACTGATAGAAGAATTGTTAGAATCGCCCTAAATAACAGGGAATAAACGGCTGTTAACATCAAGGAGCTTGTCAACACCGGAGTGACAGTGTCCGATCGGACGGTTCGACGATGACTGGTAAATGCGGGGTTAAGAGCCAGAATACCAGGTAAAAAGCCATTTTTGAAAACCTCACAGCGTCAGAAACGTCTGCAGGGGCCAAAGAACATTGTAAATGGACCATTGAACAATGGAGAAATGTTATATGGAGCGATGAGACAAGCATATCCATCTTTGGCAGCAACGGTGTCCGCTACGTTCGACGACGACCTGGAGAGGACTGGTTGCCAGAGGGTACAATACCCACCATGAAGCCTCCTCTGAGTGTTATGGTAGGGGGCTGCGTGTCCAGAGATGCAGGTGGTCGGCTGCAGGTAATTGAAGAAACAGTTAATGCTGAAAAGTACATCAAGGACGTCCTTCAGCCTAAACTCATTCCTTCGGCACATGATGTATTTGGTGAAGGGACACCGTTTATTCTAAGATGGAGTCCCATGCCATACAGCTAAAAAATGGCTCTCTTGGTTCAAGGACAAAAATGTCCAGCTATTGAATTGGCCAGGAAACAGCCCAGATCTCAATCCTATTGAGAATCTCTGGGCTCGGCTCAAAAGAGCGGTGTCAAAACAGCGGGCTTCACACAAGCAGGAACTCACTGCAGCCATCATCAAATCATGGCTTCATATCATCACACCATCTGATTTACACAAACTGGTAGATAGCATGCCAAGTAGATGCCAGGCCGTCATCAAGGCCGAGGGCTGTCCAACTGAGTATTAACATTTAGTGTTAGATATGAAAATAGGACAAATCAATGGCTTTTCTCCCACAGTCATCTGAGTGACAATAGTGTCCAATTTGTTGACAAATGAACAAATTTCCTGCTAATATTGTGTTTCTATATGAGATTTTATTTCTACTTAAAAACTTTACTGTGAAATCAAAAACATTCATGAAATTAGTATTTGTATTGGCAAAATGCTAAAAATTCATAAATCTTGGGGGTGTTGCCTCAATTTTGGCCACTAGTGTATAGAGTTCCTCAGTATATTTATATGTTGTCCCCCATCACCTTTTTCATCTCTCCTTACAAGTATGCCTTGTATCTTAACTAAAACATGGTAGTAAGTAGCATATTAAACCCTTTTATAATGGGTAGTGTAGAATCGCTGCATATTTCAGGGTTATGCGCTCCTGGGGACTCATTAGTGCTGCCCTCCTCAGGCGAAACCTGGTTGTGATCTCGTATAATATGGGGCTAGCCGGTCTCACCTACCAGTTTGGGTCACAAACCCTTTTTCGTTTGCTTTGATGTTTTACTCATTGTTTATTACGTTTACACCAAAAATCTCTCCTAATCCTGGAGATCAAACCTATGAAAGCAATTTATGAATGATCGTAACACCTCTATGAAGGGTAATTATCACATCCTTCATAAATATACATTTATATGTATAAATACATATGTGGTCAATGCATAGTACTGGCACATGACTTATCACTTTCCAGGACCTTACAAAGCACCAGGAACATTCATAACAAGCGGAGGAGAAGCGATTCTGGCAACTTAATAGGAAAGGATTCTTTACAGTTAGAGCAGTCAGACTGTGGAATGCCAACCACAAGATATAGTAATGGCAGATAGTATAACAGCATTTATAGAAGGGCTGGATACTTTTTTAACAAAACATGACATTGTGGGTTATAAATAATCTAGTAATAGAAAATGTATAACTTTGGAGATAGACCAAGGACATTAAAGTTAAAACTTTTTCAACCTATGTAACTATGCAAGTATGCAGAATGCACATTAGGAAAATGCTTGAAATGCAATTCCCTATAATATTATTTTACAAGTAATTTCCTCTTAATTTTCCGCTTTGTAAAGTGCTAGTTATAAGCCCAATCTATGGATCTAAAAAGTGCAAAACACTCCTGAAACACTTGTACGTATGTTCTATAATCTTTATTTCTTATGGTGCCTAAGGGAAGCCGTAATGATAAGACTCCTGCTTGGTAACAAGTGCAGTTATTTGCCTCCATAATGAAAGTGAATTACCAATGATGAAAGGGTTAATACTTGGACCCTGCATCAGTAATAGCCCTTGTAGTAACCATGACAACTATTGTGAGGGCATAAACAAGTGTCATAAAGAAGATTCCATAAAAGAATGCCGTGCTGCCATGATCAGCGCCATTACTGATGATGCGCCTGAGGACCTTGAGCTTGACCACCCCACGTAATGTGCCAATGTTGGTGTAATTTGGAGGTTCTAGCAGGGAAAGGGGTTGTCTTCTTAGACACCCCGGGGGGAAGGGAAGGTAACAGAGGGGGGGTCCCCAAAACAGGATCCCCTTCTGTTACTATGTACAAAGAGCTGCTCTTCTTTGGGAGTTCATGGATGGATCGTTGACTTTAATGGGTGATAAATTGGGAGGGGGAGGGGATACGCATCCTATTAGGGGTTATCCATAATGAGCAACCCCTGTAACCAAGTACCCAACATCTTGAGAGACGGAGCTGGATCTGTAAGGGAGAAGTGGTAGATCCACCTGGGAAATCAGATCAACTAAATTCGTTCCAGCAATAAATGTGGTGACAGATATCGCAGCCAGATCTCTCCCACATCCAGTTTATCACATTAATAGTCTATATTTGTTATGTCGTTCTCTGTAAATATGTAGAAATTCTAAAACTCCGTCATATATCGGCACTAACTCTCTAAGCCCAAGGGAAGGGCAGCCCTCCAGCCATGGTTCCCTAGAGGTTTCCTCCACAGGGGGTTTTCCTCTCCTGAGCGCTGGAGGGTGACTCTTCGTGAGTCGAGGGTTGTGCCATTTTCGGTGTCATGTAAATTTAAATAAAGTTGAGAACGTTTGACACCTAATTGCAATGATTTGTGTATTTATTTTGTATGTGTCTGATTCATTTTGTTTGGGAGTCGGGGTCCATCACACATCACTGAGTCATACGTCTGGACATCTGCCGCCAGAAATTTTGCTCCAGGGGTTCCCCTGCTCTGGGGAGTTTGATGGAGCAGAGAAGACAAGAATTACAGAACTCATCCTCAGAATAAGGACTTCTATTACAGTACTACAAGCAGCTTCCTCGCCTCATTCACACAGTGAGTATTTTGGGCACTAATTTACATTAGTATTTGTAAGCTGAAAACCAGAGGGGAACAAACACAGTGAAAAATAGTAACTGAAACACTTTCACCTCTTCTGTTTTGGATCCACTCCTGGCGTCTGCTAACAAATACTGATGCAAAATATCGCCATGGAAGTTCCCTAAATTCTTACTGACTGATTTGACTGTTTGAGTAGCAGTCAAGCAACAGAGGTTGCAAGCGTTAAAGGAGTTTTCTGGTATCAAAAACCCCTGTCCCCCTTGCCATTTTTCTCTATCCTGAACCTGTGCTTCCTGCCCTGATCTCAGACTGTCTGACCTAGTCCTTGTCTTCGCTCTCCTGAGTCTGGTACCCTGGTACCTCCGGAATGCTGCTGCAGTCCCGGGAACTGCACTGAAGTGGTACCTGGTGTCTACCGGCGGCCCAGTCTATCCTCACCACCAGAGGTTCTAGTGGAGACCCAGTAGACACCTAGTCACAACCCTCCCGTGGGGCAGTGGGTGCATATCCACCAGGGTTACACCCACATAGCAAATGTGGTACCAATATTCAAGAAGGGGATAACATCTGAGCCTGGAATTTATAGGTTGGTAAGTTTAACTTGTACTGTGGGCAACAACTTTGAGGGTTTTCTAAGAGATACTAACCTGGAGCACCTCAATAAGAATAACCTAAACATATGATTATGAGGGATCTGTCCTGCAAACTAATCTGAAAAGATTCTATGGGGAGGTAAGTTCAGGTTGGACCAGGGAAACTTAGTGGATGTTGTCTATCTGGACTTTTCAAAGGCATTTGATACGGTGCCATACAACAGGTTGGTACATAAAAATGTTCAATATATTATATGGTAAACTTGCTCCACGAAAGAACAAGTCCTTGTGTGGTCGATGGAAAAATGAAGGAAAATATCAGTGATGCGGTCGTTACCTCTTGACAGCTCCATTTCGTACTTGTTCTCTAGTCCCTCCATGGCCACGGTGATAAAAAATTCCCTGAAAAGCTCATTATTCTAATAAAAAAAATACAAAGTAAGGAGCTGACACAAAGGAGAGCAGACAGCTCGTATGTCGGAATAAGCAATTACAGTTACCGTAATTTTCTCAAAGACGGTGCCATTAATCACTATGTCGTACGCCGTGCAGCTGCCTCCACCTGTAGGACAAAGTGCACCAGGACTTAGATACTTTGCGGTGCCAACTCAATCCATTGACCTTAGTAGGGCTGCTATGAATAAGTGGTATAAGTTCTTAAAGGGGAATCCAAGTAGTGGACAATCCCTCTAAGTCCCAAATCTAAACCAAAAAAGTTCAAAAGTCAACAACAAGATGTCAAACTTTATTCCGCAGACTGGAAGTGGACCTACCAGAACCTGTGGAGATGGCACCTTTGACCATTGAGGATTAGTAAGTTGTAATACTTGCTATTTTAACCCCTTTAAGGATATCTCTGGACTATCCCTTTAAAAAGAGAAGCGCTGTATTAAAAAAAACGTACTATTATCAACTTCAACGTGGGGCTCTCCAAGGCTCATGGGGACTCGATAGCCGGAGGATCATCAGATTCCAGGATGCTGACTAACTCCTCCTCCGTCAGGTCTGGGGCCGCTGGGATCTGGTTCGACTTGCAGATGTTAATAAAGATTTTGGTATTTTTGGATGTGCGAGTTTTAATGCAGAAACCTAACACAGAAATAAAAACAAAAAGTGAACAAAAACACAATAAAATCGGCAAAAGCCAAGCAGCATTTACATGTAATCAACTGCATAAGAAATTATGTGACCCCCCACGTTGGTTGCATCATGTGACCGTTGCAGTCAATAAGACCCCACTGCCCCACTGTGGTATCTGTCACATAATATGCACAAAGTAATCTGGATAATAATCAGAGGATGCCCATCTCACCCGGCTGGGGTCTGATCTCTCTGCGTTCTGGTAAGTTCGGTATTCTGCTCTGTATCTCCTGTTTGGCCTGAAATGAGGCAACAAGTGAGAATCAGTGAGTAACATGAACAGTGTTAGAACCTTGCTCTTAGGTTTTTTCCTTTGCTGGTCACATGACCTTGTTGGCCTATTTAATCCTGCTCCGCCCTTCTGGCTTTGCTGGACTTCATTGTATAACTACTTTCTAGCTAGCCTGTGCTCTGTATCTAACTCTGTTAGTTTGCTTGGTCTTCGGACCTCTATGTTCTATATATTTTGTTTGTTCGTCTGTCTGCTACTATTTCTCTTAGGAGGTGTCCCATTTTCCTCCCAGTCCTTAGTACTTGTAGGGATTCCTTCCCCACATCTATAGGTCTCCGTACAGACTAGCTTAGGACTTTAGCAGGTCTGATCGCAGGATCAGGTTCCCTGTTACATCGTAGGGATTCAGCTGAGTTCTATCGTAGGGACAGATCTCCTCTCTTTCCTTAGCTCTGGTAGCAGAACATAACAGTAAGTCCAGCCTGCAAATTCTCTAAGGAAAGATTTTTCTGTTCCATCATGGTGTCGGTTCAGGATTTGGCTCATCGCCAGCAGGGACTCTCTCTGGAGGTGGCCGAGCTCCGTCAGCACGTGAGTAACTGTCCTGGAGCACATTTCTTGGAGCCTAAGGTATGTTTGCCGGATTTATTTTTTGGTGAACACCGAGAATTTTTTTCATTTAAAAATGCTTGCTTATTGTATTTTCGTTTGAGACCCAAGTCCTCTGGGGATGAATCCCAGCGCATAGGGTTCATAATGTCACTTTTGCGCAAAGAGCCTCAGGAGTGGGCCTTTTCTTTGCAACCTAGTGATACATGCTTCAGATCAGTGGATAGTTTTTTTTCTGCTTTGGGACTATTATATGATGATCCTGACCGTGTCGCATCAGCTGAGACTGAGTTGAGACGTTTGAAACAGGGATCAGGAAATGTGGAAAAATATTGTACTCATTTCCGTCGTTGGTCTACTCAAACAGGGTGGAACGATTCTGCTCTGAAAAGTCTATTTCTTGCTGGGCTTAATGAAAGGGTTAAAGACCTGCTAATTGCTTATCCTACACCTGAAGATTTGCAACAGGCTATGCAATTAGCTATACGGGTGGATAGGAGACTGCGTGCAACGGTTAATGAGAGCAAATCCTCTGCTATGTCAGTTTCTGGTTATGAGAATGTGTGTACTAACAGTGGTGAACCGATGGAGATTGGATCGGTGGCACCTCGCTCTCAAGAAAAAGACCGTAGATTTTCTGAAGGCTTGTGTTTCTATTGCGGAAAATCTGGTCATTTGATTAAAGGCTGTGAGCTTCGTATGAAGAAAGAAAAAAAAATGGTCAGTCATGCCCGTATTGCCTGTTTAAATTCCAAGGGTGTATTTTTAGCTGCTTCCACGATTGCTCAGGAAAAATTAATGGAATTTCGGGTGTTTGTTGATTTTGGGTCTACTCTGAATGTAATTGATGGGGGATTCTTGGAAAGACTCAATTTAAAACCCGAACCTTTATCATCCCCCATTGCTGTGGTTTCTGTGGATGGTTCCCCTTTAAAGAATATTACTCTCAAGGTCTGTGAATTTCCTCTCACTATTAATGGTGTTCACCATGAGAAATTGGATTTGGTAGTTTTGAATAACTTACCTTCTCCAGTAATATTGGGATTGCCCTGGTTAAAATTTCACAATCCTGTACTGGATTGGTCTACCAGTGAAATTAAATCCTGGAGCCATAAATGTTATGACAAGTGTTGTAACGGGCGTATTGCAGCTTTGGATAGGGGAGAATTGCCTGTTTCTATTCAGGATTTTTGGAGAGTTTTTTCTGAGAAGGAATCGCAGGTTTTGCCTCCCCATAGAGACTATGATTGTTCTATTGAATTTGTCCCTGGAGCGACTCTTCCTAAAAGTCGTTTATTTAACCTTACTATTCCTGAGAGGAAGGCTTTGGAGGAATACATACAGACAAGTTTGGCCGCCGGTCACATTAGGCCCTCTAAGTCTCCTGTGGCGGTTGGATTTTTTTTTGTAAAAAAAAAGGACGGCGGTTTACGTCCTTGTCTGGATTTTCGTGAGATTAACAAAATTACTGTACGCAATCCTTACCCACTGCCATTGATTCCTGATCTGTTTAACCAGTTAATGGGGGCCAAGTGGTTCTCTAAAATTGACCTTAAGGGGGCATACAATCTGTTGCGCATGAAGGAGGGTGACGAATGGAAGACTGCTTTTAACACTCCTGTGGGTCATTTTGAGAATCTGGTTATGCCTTTTGGTCTTACTAATGCTCCTGCATTTTTCCAGAATCTTATCAATGACATCCTTAGACCTTTGATCGGCAAAAATGTGGTTGTGTATTTGGATGACATTTTGATTTATTCGCCGAATCTGGAGTCTCATTGGCGGAGCGTACGTGAGGTATTACAGTTATTAATGGACAATTCGCTTTTTGCTAAGCTGGAGAAATGTGAGTTCGCTGTACAGAGAATTAGTTTTTTGGGTTACATTATCTCCAGCGAAGGTTTTGAGATGGACCCGGTTAAAGTTCAAGCTGTACAGGAATGGCCTAGGCCTATTGGTTTGAAATCGATACAGAGGTTTTTAGGTTTCGCCAATTATTACAGAAAATTCATAAAAAATTTTTCTAGTATTGTCAAACCTCTGACCGATCTCACCAGGAAAGGTGCTGATGCGGTTCAGTGGTCTTCTGAGGCCATTGAAGCTTTTGTGTATCTCAAGGAGAGGTTCACCTCTGCTCCCATCCTTATGCAGCCTGATGTGACTAAGCCGTTTTTGGTTGAGGTTGATGCTTCCTCTGTGGGGGTTGGCGCAGTATTGTCTCAGGATAACGGGGATGGATTACATCCCTGTGCCTTTTTTTCAAAAAAATTTTCGGAGACTGAACTGAATTACGATATTGGTAATCGGGAATTATTGGCTATTAAACTCGCATTTGAACACTGGCGTCACTTCTTGGAAGGTGCGGAATTTCCCGTTCAGGTTCTTACGGATCATAAAAATCTGATATATCTTGATGCTGCCAAGCGCCTGAATGCCCGTCAGGCTAGGTGGGCACTGTTTTTCTCGCGGTTTAATTTCTCCGTTACTTACATCCCTGGTACTAAGAATGTTAAGGCGGATGCCTTGTCTCGCAGTTTTTCTCCCATAGTCGGTGCTGAGAAAGAGGAGAACATTTTACAAGAAGGTGTTGTGATAGCTGCTTTGGACTCCGTTTTGGAAGATGAGATTCTTAAAGCACAGGAGAATGCCCCATCTAACACTCCTCATGGGAGGTTGTTTGTGCCTGGGACCTTTAGGAGAGATTTGTTTGTTGAGTGTCACGAATCTCGGTTGGCAGGTCATCCCGGAATCTCTGAGACCAAGAGACTGGTGGGTCGCAGTTTTTGGTGGCCTGGATGGCAGAAGGAAGTCATTAAGTGGGTGCGTCAATGTACTATATGTGCTAGATCTAAGTCCTCACATACTCCTGCTGCGGGGTTGCTTTGTCCTTTGGAGGTTCCCAGTGCTCCTTGGACACATTTGGCTATGGACTTTATAACTGACCTTCCCCCCTCTGAGGGTTTTACTGTCATCTGGGTGGTCGTGGACCGATTTAGCAAGATGTGTCACTTGGTTCCCTTCGTCAAACTGCCCTGCGCTAAAACTCTCGCTAAGGCCTTTGTCAAGGAAATTGTCAGACTTCATGGCGTTCCTACTGACATTGTTTCTGATAGGGGTCCTCAGTTCGTGGCTCGTTCTTGGCGTGCCTTTTGTGACAGGTTGGGAGTTCATTTGTCGTTCTCGTCCGGATATCATCCTGAATCTAATGGCCAGACAGAAAGGAAAAACCAGGATGTTGAGCAGTTCTTGCGTTGTTTTGTGGCAGACAATCAAGAGGGGTGGTCTGAGTTTCTGCCACTTGCTGAATTTGCTCTGAACAATCATACATCTTCTTCTGCTGGTTGTTCGCCTTTTTTTTGTTGTTCTGGGAGACATCCATCGTTTGGGTCGTTCTCCAAGTTCGGATCTGCCGTGCCTGAGGAGGAGAATTTTTCCGGTGATTTGGAGAGAGTTTGGACGGATGTGCGTGGTAATCTTCAGGAGGCCAACAGAAAATCTAAAGACTACTTTGATAAGAAACGACAGGAGGTTTTGTTCGCTGTTGGTGACATGGTTTGGTTGTCCTCTAGGAATCTGCGGTTGAGGATTCCTTCTAAGAAATTGGGTCCCAAGTTTGTAGGGCCCTTTAAGGTGCTTCAGGTTGTCAACCAATCTGCTGTTAGGTTGGAGGTTCCTACCTCCTGGAGAATTAATCCGGTATTTCATGTCTCTCTGTTAAAAAAAGCTGTTGTGTCGGATGGTAACGCCTCTGCCTCTGTTCCTCCGGTGGTGGAGGACGGGGAATATGAAATTTCTCGCATCCTTAACTCTAGACGGTATAGAGGTAGTTTGCAGTATCTTGTGGCCTGGAAAGGTTTCGGACCCGAGGATAACTCTTGGGTGAGGTCAGATGATGTTTCCGCGTCCAGACTTATCAGAGCGTTTCACAGGAGATTTCCTGATAAGCCTGGTCCTAGGGGATCCGGAGGATCCTCTTAGAAGGGGGGGTACTGTTAGAACCTTGCTCTTAGGTTTTTTCCTTTGCTGGTCACATGACCTTGTTGGCCTATTTAATCCTGCTCCGCCCTTCTGGCTTTGCTGGACTTCATTGTATAACTACTTTCTAGCTAGCCTGTGCTCTGTATCTAACTCTGTTAGTTTGCTTGGTCTTCGGACCTCTATGTTCTATATATTTTGTTTGTTCGTCTGTCTGCTACTATTTCTGTTAGGAGGTGTCCCATTTTCCTCCCAGTCCTTAGTACTTGTAGGGATTCCTTCCCCACATCTATAGGTCTCCGTACAGACTAGCTTAGGACTTTAGCAGGTCTGATCGCAGGATCAGGTTCCCTGTTACATCGTAGGGATTCAGCTGAGTTCTATTGTAGGGACAGATCTCCTCTCTTTCCTTAGCTCTGGTAGCAGAACATAACAAACAGGATGGTTCTGCAAACTGATTTTTCCTGCACCAAAATAGTACAACTGTGAGGGGTCTAAAGCCAACAATACACATTAGGTAAATGTTGGAGACTGCCGCGCCCCCGGCAGCTGACGGAGGAGACATTCACCCGGTGATTGCTGGCCTCTCCAATTCATCTTTCGTACCTTCATCAGCATCTGTTCATACAGCGCTTCCTCCATGTTTGTGTTAATTTCTGCAGACAGCAGCGACTTGTCAGACGCCATTTTTTCGGTCAAAGACAGAAGCTCAGGGATCTTGTTTTATAAGAGAAAACCTGAAAAATGAAAATATGTATTAATCTTCTCCACAGACAACGACAGGGGGAGAGTGCGGGAGCCTGACAGCCGACGACAAGAGGGGGTGCGGGAGCCTGACAGCCCACGACACGAGGGGGTGCGGGAGCCTGACAGCCCACGACACGAGGGGGTGCGGGAGCCTGACAGCCCACGACACGACGGGGGGCGGGAGCCTAACAGCCCTCGACGCGAGGGGGTGCGGGAGCCTGGCAGCCCACGACACGAGGGGGTGCGGGAGCCTGGCAGCCCACGACACGAGAGGGTGCGGGAGCCTGGCAGCCCACGACACGAGGGGGTGCGGGAGCCAGACAGCCCTCGACACGAGGGGATGCGGGAGCCTGGCAGCCCACGACACGAGGGGGTGCGGGAGCCTGACAGCCCATGACACGAGGGGATTCGGGAGCCCGACAGCCCACGACACGAGGGGGTGCGGGAGCCCGACAACCCACGACACGAGGGGTGCGGGAGCCCCGACAGCCCATGACACAAGGGGGTGCGGGAGCCTGACAGCCCACGACATGAAGGGGTGCGGGAGCCTGACAGCCCACAACACGAGGGGGTGCGGGAGCCTGGCAGCCCACTACACGAGGGGGTGCGGGAGCCTGGCAGCCCACGACACGAGGGGGTGCGGGAGCCTGACAGCCCACGACATGAAGGGGTGCGGGAGCCTGACAGCCCACGACACGAGGGGGTGCGAGACCCTGACAGCCCACGAAACGAGGGGGTGCGAGACCCTGACAGCCCACGAAACAAGGGGGTGCGAGACCCTGACAGCCCACGAAACGAGGGGGTGCGGGAGTCTGACAGCCCACGACATGAGGGGGTGCGAGACCCTGACAATATTGGGAGTGGGATTCTGCACACCTACAGCTAGCTACTTATTGTCCTGAATGTAGTAATCACCTTGGCACATTCCCATCTTCTTACCTGTAGTGCAGACACCAAACACCACTACTCTGACTGCAATCACCCAGCTACAGCGTCACCACGCCTCAGCAGCAGCGGAGCGTCTAGATTGGAGTTGATTTCTTGAGGGGGAGGAGTGATTTCATGGAACCATGACGTCACCGGAAGGGGCGGGGCCTTCTCAGTCCAGTGGACACTATTCCACCTGCAGCTGCAGCAGTGCGCACATTGTGCCGGGACAGGAGGACTGGTGATGAGGAGCTCGTGTTCAGCGTTGTGCTGTGAGGACTGAGGCGGGGAGAACACAATATTAATTATTATAATTTTTTTTAGGCTGTGTGCCCACTATGCGTATTTTAAGCGTTTCCGCGGTGGCAATTCCGCTGCAGAAACGCTTAAAAACGCTTGGTAGAAGGTCTGCCATGTTCCCCAATGATAATCCGCATGTGCTTTGCACATGCTGTGTAAATTTCTGCTGCGGATTATCATTGCGGAAAAATCCGCTGCACTACCAATTATTTTGCGGAAGCACGGCGCTTTCGCCGCCATTGACTTGCATTAGAACACATGGAATCCGCATCACTGGATCTGTACATGCAGAATCCATGTGCTTCAATGTGCGGATGGTACCCGGGTTTGGAGAAGAGGAGACTGTCCTCCGGACCCGGGTACCATAGAACCTGTAAAAAAAGAATAAAATAAAAAATAAATATTATACTTACCTTCTGATGGCCCCCGGTGTCTTTATCCGATGCGTCCTGGCTTGCCAGCAGCTCGCGATGGTCTGAAAAGGACCTGCCGTGACGTCATTTAGTCATGTGACGGGTCACGCGACCGCTGACGTCGGCAGGCCATCAGAAGGTAATTATATATTTATTTTTTACCATTCTTTTATGGTCACACTATATAAATCCATGCCGGTTGCATGTATTTATATAGTGTGACCAAGTTGTCAAGCACTTTCCAAGTGATGCTAAAATCGCTTGTCAACCCGCATGCGGAAATGCAAGTGAAGAACGCTTCACATCAGCAAGTCCCAGGCAGGAAAAAAGCATGTACAATCCGCATGTACAATCCACATGCGTTTTTTCTGCCAGGGAGACGTGGAAACGCTCAAAAAAAATCCGGAGCATTTCTGCATCGTGGGCACATAGCCTTACATTAATTGTATGACTCAATATTGAGCACACGTAACCATCTATACACAGCTGGAGGCCGCACGTAGCCATCTATACACAGCAGGAGGCCGCACGTAGCCATCTATACACAGCGGGAGGCCGCACGTAGCCATCTATACACAGCGGGAGGCCGCACGTAGCCATCTATACACAGCGGGAGGCCGCACGTAGCCATCTATACACAGCGGGAGGCCGCACGTAGCCATCTATACACAGCGGGAGGCCGCACGTAGCCATCTATACACAGCGGGAGGCCGCACGGCGCCATCTATACACAGCGGGAGGCCACACGGCGCCACCTATACACAGCGGGAGGCCCACAGCGCCCCCCCAGAGAGAGCAGGAGGCCGCACGGCGCAATCTATACACAGCGGGAGGCCGCACAACGCCCCCCCCACAGAGACAGCAGGAGGCGCCATCTATACTCAGCAGGAGGCCGCACGGCGCCCCCGACCCCAAAGACAGCAGGAGGCCGCACGGCGCCATCTATACTCAGCAGGAGGCCGCACGGCGTCACCTATACACAGCGGGAGGCCGCACGGCGCCACCTATACACAGCGGGAGGCCGCACGGCGCCACCTATACACAGCGGGAGGCCGCACGGCGCCACTTATACACAGCGGGAGGCAGTACGGTGCCACCTATACACAGCGGGAGGCCGCACGGCGCCACCTATACACAGCGGGAGGCGCCACCTATACACAGCAGGAGGCCGCACGGCGCCACCTATGCACAGCGGGCGGCGCCACCTATACACAGCGGGAGGCCGCACGGCGCCACCTATACACAGCGGGAGGCCCCACGGCGCCACCTATAAACAGCGGAAGGCCGCACGATGCCATCTATACACAGGGGGCCGCACAATGCCATCTATACACAGCGGGAGGCCGCACGGCGCCATCTGTACACAGCGGGAGGCTGCACGGCGCCATATATACACAGCGGGAGGCTGCACGGCGCCCCCCTCCAGAGACAGCAGTAGGCCGCACGGCGCCATCTATACACAGCGGGAGGCCGCACGGCGCCCCCCCCAGAGACAGCAGGGGGCCGCACGGCGCCATCTATACACAACGGGAGGCCGCACGGCGCCCCCCCAGAGACAGCAGGAGGCCGCACGGCACCATCTATACTCAGCAGGAGGCCGCATGCAGTCACGCACACACAAACATATACATACACGCATAAACACATTTGAAACACAAAAATACATATAAACAGACATCACACAATGACATCTGCCTGCACACACACACACATACATATACATACACACACACACACTCACCATCCCCCGACTCGGCTCCAGCTCTTTTCCGGTGCAGCACTGCAGGCCGGGTGCGCACTGCGTGACGTCACAGCTAGGAGACACGGCCGCGCACAGGGCCGTGTCTCCTAGCAGTGACGCGGCCGGGCCAGCACAGGGAAGTTAACTGCTGCAGTGCTGGCCCGGCCGAAGAAGAAGCAGCGGCTGTGTGCCGCTGCTGGGGGAGCGATCCTTGCCCCCCCCACTGTCTGCCGGTATGTGCCGTGGCGCCGCACATATAATGAGGACAATCTGGCCATAGACACCCCGGAGCCCCAGGCCCCCTGGAGGTTCGGGGCCCCGGGCGGTAGCCCAGATCGTCCTCATTATAATCCGCCTATGCTTATATACATGTAACACTCACTACCCCCTATTCCTGTGTATTGCTGTAATATATAACCTATACTCGTTATCCATCATTATAAATTAAGAAGATTTTCCACTTTATCCGATATATCCACACTCAATCAGTAGATTAGATGTCTGCTGAAGAGGCAATACACATGAACGTCTCCACATCATCCTCCCCGACTGTATCTATATGTGCCCCGTGACCCCCGATCAAGTGTCTCCATCACGTGCTCGCAGCATCACAGGTCACATAGTTTCCTCGTAGCGTTGGTGCGCGTTGTGTATCGAGTCACGCCTCCTCAGCACCCATTGGTTGGTGGAGACATACCTCCATCCTGATTGGCTATAGTTGGCCGTTTAACTCTTAGCTCTTTCCGAATGATGCCACCCCCTGACGAAGACAAGAAGCCGAAACATACATCGGGTGGACGCCAATCAGGAGTGGGATCTGCATCTGCTATAGCATGAGTACAATGCACATGTGGTCACCTTTTTTAAAAACGCTTAAAGTGGATACAAATACATATCTGTCAACAGCACATATGCCCAAGTCAGTGCACTACTCTCTACAGCAGAGGTCCCCAACCGCCGGTCCGCGGACCAGGACCGGGCCGTTGGGGTTTTTCAGCCGGTCCGCAGCGCTGCTGACAGTTGTAGAGGATCAGCAGAGAGAAAGCCAGCATGTGATCAGTAGCCTATAAGAAAAGAGGAGGAGGGACTGGCAGTGAATAGATAATTAGCCATGCGGCCCTACTCGCAGAATGTGCTCAGGCAGGAGCAGGGACAAGCAGGTCATGTGTGTCCAGCGCTCCTTCCCCTCCTGCTAGCTGCGAGTTGGAGGGGGAGGGGCTCTGGATGCTAATGGGCAGCTAGATATGACGTCAGGTGTCCCACCCTTATGACTCCTGTAGCTGTGTTCTGGTGTCGTGCGGCCCAGCAGCAGATTTTCTGGTTAAAGTGAAAAAAGCAAATAACAGTGAAAATTCATAGCAGCAGTGGCTGTGTCCAGTAGCAGTAGTGGTCATCATCATCAGATGGGACCTAGATGGGATCGTCTTGTTGCAGGAAAACAAGCCCAGTGCTCCCACTGATCCAGGGAAACAAGCCTGGTGCTCCCACTCATTCTGAACCTATGGTAAGTTGAATCACATTCTCATTATAAATGTCATAATTATATGATAAGTATGCACTAAGCTCCACCCCTCCATAACCCCACCCACATATGACCAAAGCCCCGCCCCCACCCGGCCATTGAAAACTGGTCTTGCTTAAAGCGGGTCCCTGGTGCAAAAAAGTTTGCCGACCACTGCTCTACAGGATTCACACCGACATCCAAATAATAAGGGACCAGCCCTTGTATATATACATACACAGGTGCATCTCACTAAAATAGAATATCATCAAAAAGTTACTTTATTTCAGTTCTTCAATACAAAAAAGTGAAACTCGTATAGCCATAATCATCAGCATTAACAGAAATAAACAATAACTGTTTGATGATATTCTAATTTAGTGAGAAACACCTGTATTTGTTCACATATGAGATATATAATTTATGTAGATTTATTCTTTGGAGGCACTTGCACTTTATGTAAAGTTTATGATAATTAAACAATCATATGTACAGATATATCTAGCTAATGATATGTATATATATTTTTATATACTGGATTAATTTGTGGCTTGATTCTCTGTATTATCCCTTTGCTGTTCTAATCATGATCCATTCCCACTGGTTTTAATGGTAATTCCTGTCTCGACGTCCCCTTTGCGTATAGTTTTTAATTCCCCCCTTTTTTTGCATTTCCTCCTCTTCCACCTGGTTATCAATATAATAATTATGTGCATCACCCACATGCCTGGACTCTTCTGGTCGATGTCTCCTTTCTGCTATACACTAGAGTGGTATACTATGTGCACAGATACATGGAGTGCCATATACTTCTCAGGAGGTGCGCAGCGTCCACCTCCTCACCGCACAGGCCCACAAGCTCCTCTCCGGCAGGAAGAAGATGCATTCAGGCGGCTCCTACCACTGCAGCAGACGGCAGTGCACAAGTACACAGGGTGCAGTGTGGATGTGTCTGCACCACTGGGATGTGGCCGACCTGCATGTATACATATGCCCCTCTGCAGGGGGGACTGGCCCACCGGAGGATCGGGAAAACCCCCGGGTCCCGATGGCCCCGCCCCCTACCCCCCTGGACCCTGTACAGAGAACAGAGCCCCCCCCCCCCCCCCCGGTTAGCAGCACTGCCGATATGATTAGTGATGGGCCCTCTGCCTCCTCTGCGCAGCACGACACTGCCGGCGCGTGCGCAGGAGGTCAGTCTCAGGGTGATGACGTCATTGCCCTGGGACTGTTTCCTGTGCGCGCTGTGGAGTACGGACCCTGCGTCGCTCCAGGCAGCGGCTGCAGCTCATCTCGACGCGTCAGTATGAAAAGCAGGAAGCAGGGGGGGAGGGGTGACTGGGAGGACCCCTGGCCGAGGCTGGCAGTAAATACTACTGGGCAATGGGCATGATTATCATCATGCCCATTGCCCAGCATGTCCTGCTGCCAGCCTCTGGTTACTGGTACTATGCCCAGCAGCATGTACTATTACCAGGGGCTGGCAGGACATAGTGGGTGGGCCCGATAGTACCAAGGAGGCTGGCAGGACATACTAGGCATGAATCATGCCCAGCATGTCCTGCCAGCCACTGGTGGTACCATCATGCATGCCCATTACCCAGCCACTGGTGGTGTGGTACTATCATGCTACTACTAACACCAGTGGCTGGTTGGCAGGACATGCCATGTGAGCTTGAATGCTAATACCACAGAGGCTGGCAGTACATACTGGGCAATGGGCATGATAGTACCACCAGTAGACTGACTAGGCGGTCTCCAGGGCTCCGTCTCCCCTTCTCGCTGCTGTTAGGCTGGGTTAACATTGCGTTTATGCTGTGCGTTACAACGCATCCGTTGTAAATCAGCGCAGACGCAATGTACCGTAGACTTGCATAGCAAAAATAGGCATGCGTTTGAAAGTATGCATTATTTGCAACGCACAGGAAAACATGGTCGGCGGCTGGAGGCCAGCTGAGCGCTTCTCTGACAACTGTGCTCCAGTGTCATTCTGTGCCTGCTCATCTCTGATATTTGTCTAATGGCAAAGATGTAGCAGAGCTGGAGACAGAAGATCCGTGGATTACGTCAGAGCAAGGGTTTTGTTTTTAATTAAAGATGGAGTCCCTACATGTGTTTTGTGTTTTATTTTTATTAAAAAAAAAATTCTGTGTTGTGTTTTTTTCTGTTTACTGGAAATTCATGGTGGCCATGTCTAGTTTGGCGTGAATCCATGAATTTCAGGCTTAGTTCCAGCTGATAATACAAAGCTGGTATTAACCCCATTATTACCCAGCGTGCCACCCCCCACCAGGGCCATTGGAAGAGCCGGATAAAGTGCCTGGAAATGGCGCTACGATGAATGTGCCAATTCCAGGGGTGGCTGCGGGCTGCCATTTTCAGCGTGGGGGGCCCAGAATGCTTGGGCCTTACCATGCTGAGAATCCCAGCCACCAGCCCCCCGATCAAAATATGGCGGGAGCCCACGCATTTTTTTTTTTTAATTATTTTTTTAAATAATTTAAAAAAAACATTGGGCTTTCCTGACTTTTGATCGCCAGTCAAGGTAAAACCAGGCAGATAAAGCAGACAGCTACGGGCTGCCACCTCTATCTGCGCTAAGAATCAAAATTTCTGCAGAGTGCTATGTCATTTTTGTTTTATTATTTATTTATTTTCACACTTCTATATGTGTGACAGTCCCAACAGCCAATCACAGACGCTGACACAGAGAATGGGCGTCTGTGACTGGCTGGGGGCTGGGATTCGCAGCATGGTAAGGCCCATGCGTTCTTGGCCCTCCACGCTGAAAATCGCAGCCCACAGCCACCCCTGAAAATGGCGCATTCATCATGGCACCATTTCCAGGTGCTTTACCCGGCTCTTCCAGCGGCCCTGGTGGTGAGTGGCAACCTGGGTAATAATAGGGTTAGTACCAGGCCATCTTTGCCTTATCAGCTGGTACTAAGCCCGAAATTCATGGTTTCACGCCAAATTAGACATAGCCACCATCAATTTCTAGTAAACAGAAAAAAAAAAGACAGAATTTTTTTTTTTTATTATTAAAATTAAAACAGATTTAGGGACTCCATCTTTAATAAAGAAAAATCCTCACTCCCAACGGAATCCATAGGTCTTCTGTCTTCATCTCTCTTAGATCTTTGCCATCAGACAAATATGTCTGCTGACAGATGAGCAGGCACAGAATGACACTGGAGCACTGTTACTGTGTAGTGCAGTGCTATGTTTCTTTTTTTGTCATTTCATGCAGTGTAGAAATCTTGGGAAAAGTGTGGATTGTGCTCTGGAAGTGATCAGTTATAGCTAACTAGGTTATTTTCTGCAGAGATAAGTCCTGTATAGAAGATATGATATATCGGTCTGCAGTTAACTTCACCTAGAGACATCACTGGTGAGTATGTGTATTACCTATACACACACACACTGACACTATATACAGAGCTCCTGTGCATAATGTCACTGGTGATCACTGTATTACCTGTACACTGACACTATATACAGAGCTCCTGTGTATAATGTCACTAGTGATCCCTGTATTTCCTATACACACACACACTGACACTATATACAGAGCTGTGCATAATGTCACTGGTGATCCCTGTATTACCTGTACACTGACACCATACACAGAGCTCCTGTGTATAATGTCACTGGTGATCACTATATTACCTGTACACTGACACTATATACAGAGCTCCTGTGTATAATGTCACTGGTGATCACTATATTACCTGTACACTGACACCATATACAGAGCTCCTGTGCATAATGTCACTGGTGATCACTATATTACCTGTACACTGACACTATATACAGAGCTCCTATGCATAATGTCACTGGTGATCACTATATTACCTGTACACTGACACTATATACAGAGCTCCTATGCATAATGTCACTGGTGATCACTATATTACCTGTACACTGACACTATATACAGAGCTCCTGTGTATAATGTCACTGGTGATCCCTGTATTTCCTGTACACTGACACTATATACAGAGCTCCTATGTATAATGTCACTGGTGATCACTATATTACCTATACACTATATACAGAGCTCCTGTGTATAATGTCACTGGTGATCACTGTATTACCTATACACTATATACACAGCTCCTGTGTATAATGTCACTGGTGATCACTGTATTACCTGTACACTGACACTATATACAGAGCTCCTGTGTATAATGTCACTGATGATCACTGTATTACCTCTACACTGACACTATACACAGAGCTCCTGTGTATAATGTCACTGATAATCTCTACATTATCTGTACACTGACTCTATATACAGAGCTTTTTTACATTTTCATTATCAGTCACTATCTGGTGCCATTATGTGCCATGGTCATGGCGTGGCGGTATTTGTCCCTTGTATGTGGTATTATTCAGACAGTCACTATGTTGTGCTAATATGTGGTCTTATCATGGTGTGGCAGTATATATACCTTGTACTTGGTAGTATTTGATCACTATGTGGTGGTATGTGTTCTGGTCATGGTGTGGCGGTATTTCTCTCTTCTATATGGTATTATTAGTCTAGGTATAGTGGATTGTTGTCAGTCATTTGTTTTTTCGGATATTAAGAATGGGAACATTCTTTATTTGCAATACATATTAAATACTTGGATGTTTAACCTCTCCCTGTGTTGTGACTACTACACAGCAGCAGAGATTTATTGGTTAATAAAGTTGATTCATTTTGAAAGAGTTTGTGGACTTATGTTATTCCTATATACGGTAACTGCATGGTGCTGGTGGGCCCCAAGATTGATTTTTTCCTGGTGGGCCCCAGGTACTCCAGTCCGGCGCTGGTCCCAGTTACCTCCTCATCTGTCCTGCTGCCGGCTGGGAGTCCTGTACAGTGCAGCATGTAGTGTGATGTGAATGCCACACTATGGAGATGCTGCTCCTACTACTGCCAAGTGAGGATCTCACCTCCCCAGTATGGTGCCCTCAGGAGCTCCCACAGGGCATCACAGGCCTTAGTATGAAGCAATACCACAAGTCTTCTAGTATTGCTTCATACTAAGGCCTGTGATGTCCTGTGAGAGCTCCCTGAGGAGGTGAGAGCCTCACCTCATACGGCCCCATGATCTCTATGTGCGATCCCTGACTGGGCCCCATGATCTCTATGTACGATCCCTGACTGGGCCCCATGATCTCTATGTACGCCGCTGACTCGGCCCCATGATCTCTATGTACGCCGCTGACTGGGCCCCATGATCTCTTTGTACGCCGCTGACTGGGCCCCATGATCTCTATGTACACCGCTGACTGGGCCCCATGATCTCTATGTACGCCGCTGACTGGGCCCCATGATCTCTATGTACTCCGCTGACTGGGCCCCATGATCTCTATGTACACCGCTGACTGGGCCCCATGATCTCTATGTACGCCGCTGAGGGGGTCCATGATCTCTATGTACACCCCTAACCTGATTGGCCCCATGATCTCTATGTACGCCGCTGACTGGGCCCCATGATCTCTATGTACGCCGCTGACTGGGCCCCATGATCTCTATGTACACCCCTAGCCTGATTGGCCCCATGATTTCTGTATACGCCCCTGACTGAGCCACATGATTTCTATGTACGATCCCTGACTGGGCCCCATAATCTCTGATCTCTCATGATGTTTTTTTTTTATTAAAGATGGAGTCCCTAAATGTATTTTGTGTTTTATTTTTACTGTGTAGTGCGGCACTATGTTGCATTTTGTCATTTCATGCAGTGTAGTAATCTTGGGAAAAGTGTGGCTTGTGCTCTCGAAGTGATCAGTTGTAGCTAACTATGTTATTTTCTGCAGAGATAAGTCCTGCATAGAAGATGTGATATATCGGTCTGCAGATAAAGAACTTCACCTAGAGACATCACTGGTGAGTATGTGTATTACCTATACACACACACTGACACTATATACAGAGCTCCTGTGCATAATGTCACTGGTGATCACTGTATTACCTGTACACTGACACTATATACAGAGCTCCTGTGTATAATGTCACTGGTGATCACTGTATTACCTGTACACTATATACAGAGCTCCTGTGTATAATATCAATGGTGATCATTGCATTACCTGTACACTGACACTATATACAGAGCTTCTGTGTATAATGTCACTGGTGATGACTGTATAACCTGTACACTATATACAGAGCTCCTGTGCATAATGTCACTGGTGATCACTGTATAACCTGTACACTGACCCAATATACTGAGCTTTTTTACATTTTTATTATTTTAGCATTATTTGTCACTATGTGGTGGCATTATGTGCTTTGGTCATGACATGACGATATTTGTCCCTTCTATGTGGTATTATTCAGTCACTATGTGGTGGTAATATGTGGTCTCATGGTGTGTCAGTATTTATACCTTGTATCTGGTAGCATTTGATCACTATGTGGTGATATTATGTGCTTTGGTCATGGTGTGGCGGTATTTGTGCCTTGTATGTGGCATTATTTGGGCATTATGTGGTGGTAATATGTGATCTGGTCACGGTGTGGTGGTATTTCTGCCTTCTATCTGGTAATATTGGTCTTGGTAGAGTGGATTGTGGTTGGTCATTTGTTTTATCTGATATCAATAAGGGGAAACCTCTTTATTTCCAATAGATATTAAATACTTGGATGTTTAACCCCTCCCTGCCCTGTGACTATTACACAGCAGCAGAGATGCAGTTACAGAGGTTCACCAGAGAAAGCAAGTTGGCATTTGGTGAGATTTTCACCTCTGTATTTATAAGACAAAACCAGGAGTGGGTGAGAAATGCATAAAACATGACCTCGGATTGCTCCACTCCTGGTTTTGTCTTATAAATACAGAGGTGAAAATCTCACCAAATACTCAAAGTGCCACAATCTTCTGACAGTGCGGATTCCACCAATAAATAAGTGATCACCTTCCCAACCTGTGCATCGCTGAGAACTTGTTTTCACCAATAAAAACCCTTTAATGCAAACTACAGTAATTGTACATCGCAGTTCTGGTGAGCGCACAGTGATGGGCAGGAGCCGCCAATATAATGGGTATAACGGCTAACAGGTATTTGCTAATAGCTGAAGGGTGGGCCCGGGTGGGTGGGCCCCTGGAGTCAATGTCCCTGGTGGGCCCCAGACACCCCAGTCCGGCTCTGCCCCCGCCCCAGCCCGCCCCTGATTTGTCACGCACGGACCCGAAGCGACTGTGCACTGCGATACACACATCCTGTTGAAATTTCTGCTGGCGTTTACAAGCCCCAACCCCCCTGGGCCCGGTCGCAGTGACTGCCACTGCGACTGCGGACATTACGCCCCTGGCTACGTGAATCATATGTCCCATTTTGGTGCTCCTCACCATTTGCATGGCACAGTCATGCATGCTTCTCTATCACCATAGCATGCTGCAAACAATCAGGATGGCTTCTGCTACATCTCTATATAAAAAGATAGTATATCTGTATTTCTATGATACGTAGAGTGAATGGAAATCATACATCTTGCTAATATTTATTATATTACATTCATCTGATGCTCTGTAGTAACAATGTAAATTAAATTGGCGACTTAGTGCAGTTCTATTACTATTAGTAAATGTGGCACCTTGTGTTCCACAGAATATCTGAATATTACCTGAATATTTAATCTCAGCTAATGTTCATTTATCTCTTAAATATCATTGGTCAGATGCTGATCACATGACCAGTGGTGGTGCATGCATGATGATTCCATATGAAGTGCAGTGAGTGACAGTTGGAAGTGACAGTTGGAATTGACCAACAACAGTGGAGGAGATGTCGGCTAACTCTAAGCAAAGCAATAATATGGATATAAAAGAGGAGGAGATTGTGGTGAGCAGAGAAAGAGTGAAGACACGAAGACCTTCCCATGACACATCTGATGATGAGAGGAAGTCTTCAGTCAACAGGACAAAACCACCAGTCCAGAAGAAAGAAGAAGTAGAGGAGAACGTGGTGAGGAGAGAAGGAGCGAAGAGACTAAGACCTTCCCATGACACATCTGATGATGAGAGGAAGTCTTCAGTCAACAGGACAAAACAACCAGTCCAGAAGAAAGAAGAAGTGGAAGAAAAGGAGAAGGTAGAAAGTCAGAAGATGGGAGCCAAGAAGAGAGGAGCCATCTTCATCTCATCAGGGGACAAAAAGGAGAAGAAAAGAAGAAGGATTACATTAGGACAGAAACCCATGGATCTAAAGCAGAAGGCTGAAGAAGCTGAAGGAAGCAGCGGTGTTCGGCCAATCAGCTCCAAAAGCACAGTCTCTGATACCATCAAGAGGAGATTATTATTCCATCAAGTGCTTGGCCGGGGATGCTATGGAACGGTCCTGCTGGCGGAAGATTCATCTACCCGCAAACATTTTGCTGTTAAGATCATCGGCAAAAGAGCCCTGCTTGCTGACGGTGATGAGCGTGTGATGGTGGAGCGACGGGTTTTACAGCTGGCATCTGGGAGCCCCTTCCTTGTCCACGCAGACTTTACATTCCAGACCAAGGTACAGTATTGATTGCTCGATATTAGGAAATGTCACACGTACCACACACTGCTCTGCCTCATGGACCCCACTGATATCATCTTACATTTCAATATAGCATGTCCCAAGGTAACCGCTGACAATAAGATGAATGTGATGACTATACACATGGGATATTGTGGCCCCTACTGTAATCAATAACATTTATGGCGGGGCTTGGTACATTGGGAATCATTTATTAAAACAGCCTTTTTGCTTATCCCAGCCAATCACAGAACAGCTTTTACTTTTCCAGGTCAGTTAAAACAACCTTAGCTGAGCTCTAATTGGTTAGGATGGGTAACTAGTTCTCTAGTGAGCAGATTTATTAATGAGGCCCAATGTACCCCGCTCTATAAATGATTGAAAATATTAGATGTCATCATAGAGGTCAATGAACTGTAGAAAATCACTTGCCCGGACCTCATGTTTCTAATTGGGTGACTGGTAATATTTGTATCATTTGCAGCATTAGCTGGGCATTATCTTGTTTGTAGGCATCATCGCCATGTAGTAGTCTCTAGCTCATTTCTTTCACACTGTAGAATTTTACATATTATTATCTTGCATAGACATGGGATTTCAGAATAGATTAAATGTATTTGTTATTTTTTGTTATTTCCTGGATGACATTGTATTTTGTGTATACCATGTGGGGGGACTGGACCCTGTGTACACTATATGTCAGGGCTATTGACTTTTGTGCACTTTATATACAATTTGAGAATGTGTTAATATTTTTGTATACAAGTATTATCTGTATCTTAAAGGTTTTTTTTTAATTAATGTTGGGACATTTTTATGCACGTGCATCTACTTGTTTTTCATTGCCATGTTTTCTATGTATAAATATACTGGAATAAAGTACAAAATCCACTGTCTTGGAGTGAAATTTCTTCTAACCTCACCAACTAATGAAAAAGATGGTATCATATTGACCAGGGGCGAGGTGGGCCAGAGGGGCACATGCCCTCCAAGCCGGTCACCAAGCAGCTGCTTCTTTACAGACTGCAGGGCGGCCCTGTATCTTTCATTGTGTACATGTGCCAGCTGGGCATCTGCAGCCCAGAACAGCCGGCACAGGCCACGTTCTTATGCCTGCCGGAGAGAAGCTTCAGCCGCTGAGCAGTACGAGAGGGCAGACATCTTTGATTCTTGTAAGGCCACGACCCCACTATCAGTATTTGGTCAGTATTCGGTCAGTATTTTTTCACAGGAGTGGGAGACAAAACCAGGAGTTGGTGATAAATGCAGAATTGGTGACTTGTTTCTATTATACCTTTTCTCTGATTGTTACTGACCTGGTTTTGGCTCCCACTCCTGAGAAAATATACTGACCAAATACTGATAGTGGGGCCGTGGCCTTAGCCTGAGCTCCAGATAGTGGTCAGGACAGGAGATTTATACTTTTTGTAGAGTGTGGAAGTGGCAGGATGCTGCTCACCTCCTGACAAGTCCAGGGCCAGATCCTGAATGTTATCTATGGTCGCTCTGCTGAGGATCAGAAAGATTTATTGTAGCAGATGGACCCTTCAAGCAGGTTGGGGTCGTGCTGTCAGTGTGAGATCATCGGCTCTCGATCTGTATGAATGTTCAAATCACATCGGACCTGAGATCGAGACACTTCAGACCTTACTATACAGACCCCTGCCCCAGACTGATCCTGCACCAGCTACAGGGCCAGAGCCGGCATAACCACCCATTGCACCAGGGCAAGTGCCAGGGCCCTGGGCAAGAGGGGGGCCCCACTCACAGTTGGGGACACTGGAACGCTATTGGGCCTGTGAGTTGGGGGGGCCGGGAAACCCCCCCCCGTGCTTTACGGTGTTTGAAATGCTCACCTCTCCTCATACCCTGCTGGCCGCAGGTCCAGTCTCCTCTGCGTCTTCTGACTCTGTGACGTCTCAGTGTTGAAGAGACAGGACCTGTAGCCAGCAGGGTATGAGGAGAGGTGAGTATTTTATTTATTTTTTTATGGATCGAGCCCATTCTCTATGGAGCATTATATGGGACCCATTCTCTATGGAGCATTATATGGGGCCCATTCTCTATGGAGCATTATATGGGGCCCATTCTCTATGGAGCATTATATGGGGCCCATTCTCTATGGAGCATTATATGGGGCCCATTATTCTGTATGGCATATTTCATGACGCCCATTATTCTGCATGGAGTAATATATGGGGTCAATTATGGTGTAATGAGCATTATATGGGGTTCATTATTCTGTATAGAGCATTATATGGGGCCTATTATTCTGTATGGAACATTATATGGGGTCCATTATGCAGTATGGAGCCCATTCTGTATAGAGGACTATGTGGTGCCCATAATACTGTATGGAGTACTATGTAGTGCCCATAATACTGTATGGAGTACTATGTAGTGCCCATAATACTGTACGGAGGACTATGTGGTGTCCATAATACTGTATGGAGGACTATGTGGTGCCCATAATACTGTATAGAGGACTATAATGTACAGTCTAAAATGAAAACTTTTGAATCCCCCCATGACACGCCCCATGCACTGTGAGGATTCGCCGGTTTCTGAGCTATTATAGAATTTACAATAGATATCACTCATGTAATGTATGAAGTACCGTATTTTTCGGACTATAAGATGCACCGGACCATAAGACGCACCTAGGTTTTAAAGGAGGAAAATAAAAACATTTAAGCCAAAAATGTGTTCATGATGCACTTTTAAGGGGGAGGGGGTCTTCTGCTGACACTGGTATAGGGGTAATGTCCCCCAATTCTGACAATATCCCCCATCCTGGTATATATGCCCCCCCCCTTTTATACGTAGTCCCCATCCCCATCCTGGTATGCATGGCACCCCTCATCCCTATCCCGGTATGCATGGCACCCCTCATCCCTATCCCGGTATGCATGGCACCCCTCATCCCTATCCCGGTATGCATGGCACCCCTCATCCCTATCCCGGTATGCATGGCACCCCTCATCCCTATCCCGGTATGCATGGCACCCCTTATCCCTATCCCGGTATGCATGGCACCCCTCATCCCTGTCCTGGTATGTATGGCACCTCTAATCCCCATCATGCTGCACATTGCCCCCTCAGCGTTACCCTGGTATGTATGGCCCCCTCAGCGTTATCCTGGTATGTATGGCCCCCTCAGCCTTACCCTGGTATGTATGGCCCCCTCAGCCTTACCCTGGTATGTATGGCCCCTCAGCGTTACCCTGGTATGTATGGCCCCCTCATCCTTATCCTGGTATGCATGGTCCCCCTAATCCTTATCCTGGTATGCATGGTGCCCCTAATCCTTATCCTGGTATGCATGGTCCCCCTAATCCCCATCATGCTGCACATAAAAAAAAAAAAAAAAAACACTGATACTCACCTTTCTTCTTTCCTCCAGCGCTGCGTCCTGTCTGCCCGCACTGATCTCTCCATGTGAGCCGCGCATGATATGACTGCCATGCGTGGCTCACAAGGAGAGATCAGCTGCCAGAAGTCACTGCTCCCCATGCCGGGACTGTGTGCGCGGGGAGCAGTGACTTCACTCTCCTTCATAGCCGGCACACAGCGTAGCTAACATTTTGGAGGGAAAAAAGTGCGTCTTATAGTCCGAAAAATAAGGTAAGTGAAATCTTTGGCATTGTACTATATCTATATTTCTCCGCCTTATCTGTGCATCATGAATTGTGGTATGTGTTAAAGGGGCCCACTGAGACTCTTTTGAGCCTACGAAAACCTGGAGCCGGCCCTGTACAGGACATCACAGATTATATCTATACTGCCATCTATACAATGTGATGTCTGGTAGTCGGTGCAGGATCAGTCCAGGGCATATATGATCTAATGTCAGTGCACAATAAAGTACATACTGTACATTGCTGACATACTGTGACTACAGACATCAGATCTTATACAGTATATATATTGCTGTATGTATATACATGTATATGACTGTAGATACCACCAAAATAAACCAATAGGTGCTTATTGATGCTAAAATAAATATTGCAAAAATTAAAAGACAATTCTACAGAGTATAACATTGGAGGACCCCAAGTCACCAACTCATGAGTATCACATATATAGAGACATTAGTGAATATATATATATATATATATATATATACTAGATGGTGGCCCGATTCAAACGCATCGGGTATTCTAGAATATGTATGCGGTACACCGGGCGCAATCAGCACAGCGGTTTTAAATTTGGCGCCAATATCGCTGATTGGCCGCGACCAATCAGCGAATTGTATTAGTGAGGACCGGGGAGCGGCGCTGCGGGAGATGACCGGCTGCTCGCAGCAGAAGTATCCCGACCGGCGGCGCCGCTCCCCGGTCCTCCCTTCACACTTACCGTCGGGAGATCAGCAGTCCTAGCCGCTGATCTCCCGACGGTAGCCGCATGGAGGTCAGCGGCGCCGCCGGTCATATCCCGGCTGCATCGCCGCTGACCTCCGTGCAGCAGATGAGCCGCTAACGGCCGCCATCCGCGTCGCGGACCAATCAGCGACGCGGGATTTTCTGGACAGACAGACAGACAGGTTGATGGGATAAGACAATTATATATATTAGATATATGCCTATAACATGGTTGCCAAAAAAAAATCCTAATGATTGCACGCATATGTAGCACAATGTGCATGTTAATCTATATAGGTGACAATAACCAAGGGGAAATGTAAGTGTCTTTAGAACTACTAAGAAGATAGCTTCTTACACTCACAAGCCCAAGTGAGTACACATATATAGTATATAATATTAAACTCTGTAAAGAATCTCCTATAAAATAATACATTCAAAATGGAGGAGCAGTAGTTACAAAGCAACTTAAATGTCCAAGTGAGTAAATGTGGGATGTGGTCCTATGTGCACCAATGTACCTTTCGTCCTTGCTTCATCAGGGGCCCCCAAAACATCCATTTTGGATGTTTTATTTTATAGGAGATTCCTTATAGAGCTTAATATTATATACTATATATGTGTACCCACTTGGGCTTGTGAGTCTATTGTGGTATAGCGACAAGCTCGGCTGTATGCGTAGGTAAAACACAAGATACTGTCTCTTTAAATTCTCAGGTTAGTTTATTTAGCAGTCATAAACTACCCTTGAGTCCATAAATAAAAACACAGCCCATTCAGCTAAAGAGACAAAACTAAATGCAAAACTTTCAGAACTTTCAGCAGAGTCCTTATCTCGGCCAAGGTCTGGCCACTCACAATTAGCTACACACAGGTTCATCACAGCATGTGCTAGCTCCTTCCTAGAACAAAGTTTCCCCAGGTACTGAACACACCTGAGTGTCAGGGCTGACTATTTAAAGCCCAGACACTCCCCTGATTGGAATGAAGGTGGATAACGTTCCTCCCTACACTTTCGTTATCCACTGAAAACATTCCCTTGTAAATATCGTTCTATTAACTCTCTCTGCAACTACTTGTGCATGAGAACTTGCATGTTTTCACATCACTGAGTCTAAGAGTCTCAGCGACACATACCTCCCTTCTGACACACTACCAGAGACTTTGTCACACTATGAAGATATCCTTTTAGTAGTTCTACAGACGCTTACATTTCCCCTTAGTTAATGTCAATTATATAGATTAACATTCACATTGTGCTACGTATCTGTGCAATCACTAGGATTTTTTATTTTTGGCAACCATGTTATAAATATATATATATATATATATATATATATATATATATATATATATATACACACACACACACACACACACACACACACACACACTAGCTATTGAACCTGTTCTACGCTCGGGTGGCGAGCATTTTTATTGGTATATGGTCTCCCATGCTGGTATGTGCTGCCCCCCATCCTGGTATTTATGCTGCCCCCATCCTGTCCCCTCATCCCCAATCCAGGTATGCATGGCACCCCTCACCCCAATCCGGGTATGCATGGCACCCCCTCATCCCAATCCGGTATGCATGGCACCCCATCTCTCATCCTGGTATGTATGGCACTGCTCATTCGCCAATCCTGGTATGTATGGCACTCAATCCCTCTTCCTGATGTGCATGGCACCCCATCCCTCATCTTGGTATTTATGGTGCACCTCATCCCTATCCTGTTATGTATGTTACCCCTCATCCTGGTATGCATGGCAACCCATCCCTCATCCTGGTATGCATGGTACCCCTCATTCCTATTCTTGTATTTATGGTACCCCTCATCTTGGTATACATGGCACCCCTCATCCCAATCCGGGTATGTATGGTACCCCTCATCCCCCAATCCTGGTATGTATGGCCTCCTCATCCCCCATCCTGGTATGCATGGCTCTCTCATCCCCAATCCTGGTATGCATGACTCTCTCATCCCCAATCCTGGTATGTATGGCCTCCTCATCCCCCAATCCTGGTATGCATGGTCCCCTCATCCCCCAATCCTGGTATGCATGGTCCCCTCATCCCCCAATCCTGGTATGCATGGTCCCCTCATCCCCCAATCCTGGTATGCATGGTCCCCTCATCCCTGTCCCGGTATGCATGGCACCCCTCACCCCAATCCGGGTATGCATGGCACCCCCTCATCCCAATCCGGTATGCATGGCACCCCATCTCTCATCCTGGTATGTATGGCACTGCTCATTTGCCAATCCTGGTATGTATGGCACTCAATCCCTCTTCCTGATGTGCATGGCACCCCATCCCTCATCTTGGTATTTATGGTGCACCTCATCCCTATCCTGTTATGTATGTTACCCCTCATCCTGGTATGCATGGCAACCCATCCCTCATCCTGGTATGCATGGTACCCCTCATTCCTATTCTTGTATTTATGGTACCCCTCATCTTGGTATACATGGCACCCCTCATCCCAATCCGGGTATGTATGGTACCCCTCATCCCCCAATCCTGGTATGTATGGCCTCCTCATCCCCCATCCTGGTATGCATGGCTCTCTCATCCCCAATCCTGGTATGCATGACTCTCTCATCCCCAATCCTGGTATGTATGGCCTCCTCATCCCCCAATCCTGGTATGCATGGTCCCCTCATCCCCCAATCCTGGTATGCATGGTCCCCTCATCCCCCAATCCTGGTATGCATGGTACCCCTCATCCCTATTCTGGTATGCATGGAACCCCACTTTCCTATCCTGGTATGCATGGTACCCCTCACCCCCCCAATCCTGGTATGTATGGCACCACTCACCCCCCAATCCTGGTATGTATGGCACCCCTCACCCCCCAATCCTGGTTTTCATGGTTCAGTCACCCCCCAAGTCCTGGTATGTATGGCACCCCTCACCCCCCAATCCTGGTATGTATGGCACCCCTCACCCCCCAATCCTGGTATGTATGGCACCCCTCACCCCCCAATCCTGGTTTTCATGGTTCAGTCACCCCCCAAATCCTGGTATGCATTGTACCCCTCATCCCCCAATCCTGGTATGCATGGTCCCCTCACACCCCTTTCCTGGTATGTATGGTACCCCTCACACCCCTTTCCTGGTATGTATGGTACCCGTCACACCCCATTCCTGGTATGTATGGCACCCCTCATCCCTTTCACGGTGCACACATACAAAAAAATAAACACATACTCACCTTTCTTCCCTGTGCTCCAGCGCTTCTGTATCCTGTTCTGCTGGGGGAGCAGTGCGGCGCCAGAGTACGCGCGTGACCATACCGTGCTGTTCAACGCCATTTTACTGAAGACACACTGCAAATATGTCTTCAGTAAAATGGCGCCGGATAGAGTTATGCACATGTGCCGATTCCAACACCTTCACTCCTGCCCTGGTCTCCGGCGAGAAGAGAAACGCCGCTGCAACGCTCCTCCCGGTCAGGTAAGTATGGCGCCGGAGATCGCGGTATGTGTTCATTGTCTACGCATACCGCAATCTCTGGCGCCATACACTCCTCTTACCTGTAACGTAATAGGTTCTTCTGTCTAGAGCCAGACTGCGCAGGCATGTAGCACTTGCCAAGTCTTTAAAGGCTTCAGACAGAGGGAGACATGTAGCATTATATTATATATACAGTACAGACCAAAAGTTTATTTAAAGATTTTTCTGTATTTTCATGACTCTGAAAATTGTACATTCACACTGAAGGCATCAAAAGTATGAATTAACAAATGTGGAATTATATACTTAACAAAAAAGTGTGAAACAACTGAAAATATGTCTTATATTCTAGGTTCTTCAAAGTAGCCACCTTTTGCTTTGATGACTGCTTTGCACACTCTTGGCATTCTCTTGATGAGCTTCAAGAAGTAGTCACGGGAAATTGTCTTCTAACAATCTTGAAGGAGTTCCCAGAGATGCTTAGCACTTGTTGGCCCTTTTGCCTTCACTCTGCGGTCCAGCTCACCCCAAACCATCTCGATTGGGTTCAGGTCTGGTGACTGTGGAGGCCAGGTCATCTGGCGTAGCACCCCATCACTCTCCCTCTTGGTCAAATAGCCCTTACACAGCCTGGAGGTGTGTTTGGGGTCATTGTCCTGTTGAAAAATAAATGATGGTCCAACTAAACGCAAACTGGATGGAATAGCATGCCGCTGCAAGATGCTGTGGTAGCCATGCTGGTTCAGTATGCCTTAAATTTTGAATAAATCCCCAACAGTGTCACCAGCAAAGCACCCCCACACCATCACACCTCCTCCTCCATGCTTCACGGTGGGAACCAGGCATGTAGAGTCCATCCGTTCACCTTTTCTGCGTCGCACAAAGTCACAGTGGTTGGAACGAAAGATCTCAAATTTGGACTTATCAGTAGTGTTGAGCAATACCTTCCGATATCAGGAAATATCGTATCGGATTGGATCGGACCGATACCCAAAAAGTATCGGATATCGCCGATTCCGATACCGGAAACCAATGCAAGTCAATGGGACACAAATATCGGAATGAAAATAAACCCTTTCTTTCCTTGTAGGTTAATTCTACATGAAGTAAAACAACTAAGAATAATGTAGAATGTATTATGCGAAAAGCCGGCAATTCATCAGCGGCATACACCTTTACCCGACAATTTACAACAGAAAGAATAGAGCATCACACATAGATTAGATAGATAGAAACATGTCAGTCACATATATATGAAGTACAGTGACAGTGTTGATTACTGTACTTGTCATTTAGTGTTAAAATAAGGATTTATTTAAAAAAAAATTGGCGTGGGGTTCCCCTTAATTTTAGTCTCTAGCGGAGGTTAAGCAGACAGCTGGGGCAGATGTTTGAAGCCTGGGAAGGGGGTAATACCCACGGAGCTTCCCAGGCTACTAATATCAGCCCCCAGCTGAATACCTAGCCTTTACTAGCTATTAAAATGGGGGACCCCCCAAAAAAAATGACGTGGGGTCCCCCCTAATTTAATAGCTAGCAAAGGCTAGGCAGACAGATGGGGGCTGATATTAATAGCCCAGGAAGGGTGCCATGAATATTGGCCCCCTCCCAGGCTAGAAACACCAGCCGTCAGCCGCCCCAGAAATGGCGCATCCATAGGATGCGCCAACTCTGGCACTTAGCCTCGCTCTTTCCACTGCCCTGTAGCGGTGGCAGTGGGGTAATAGGTTTGGGGTTGATGTCAGCTTATAATGGAGACACCCCCATTACTAACCCCATAGTCAAAGTTAAAAAAAAAACCACAAACACCCAGAATAAACTCCTTTAATTGAAATAAACACACAATTCTTTATTGTTCTAAATTAAACTCTACTTACCATCACGCCCATTCCAGCTGAAGCCAACGATCTCCTGCAATAAAAGAAAAATAATAAACCAACATCATCCTTACCTTTCCATGGTTCCCACGACAGCTTCAGCTCTGCTACATCGAGATGACAGGCTGGACCGCAGCAGAACGCTGCCATCCAGCCTGTCATCCCGCGGACACTGAGAAGCGCAGGCATGCTTGCGCTCCTCAGTGTCTCTCTGTGACGGCATCCAGATGAGCCGAGGTCATGTCCAATGAACTCAGCTCACCTCATGCACGTCACTGACAGCGTGGGAGAATTCTCCTGCACTCAGCGCTTCAGCGTGAGAATTTTCCCACGCTGTCAGTGACGTGCATGAGGTGAGCTGAGTTCATTGGACATGACCTCACCTCATTCACGTCACTGACAGCGTGGGAAAATTCTCACGCTGAAGCGCTGAGTGCAGGAGAATTTTCCCACGCTGTCAGTGACGTGCATGAGGTGAGCCGAGTTCATTGGACATGACCTCGGCTCATCTTTATGCCGTCACAGAGAGACACTGAGGAGCGCAAGCATGCCTGCGCTTCTCAGTGTCCGCGGGATGACAGGCTGGATGGCAGCGTTCTGCTGCGGTCCAGCCTGTCATCTCGATGTAGCAGAGCTGAAGCTGTCGTGGGAACCATGGAAAGGTAAGGATGAGGTTGCTTTATTATTTTTCTTTTATTGCAGGAGATCGTTGGCTTCAGCTGGAATGGGTGTGATGGTAAGTAGAGTTTAATTTAGAACAATAAAGAATTGTGTGTTTATTTCAGTTAAAGGACTTTTTTCTGGGTGTTGTGTTTTTTTTAAATACTTTACTAGAAATTCATGGTGGTCATGTCTAATATTGGCGTGACCCCATGAATTTCGGGCTTAGGGCCAGCTGATAATGCCAAGCTGGCCCTAACCCCTTTATTACCCAGTGAGCCACCGCACCAGGGCCCTGGATGAGTTGGGTACAGCGCCAGAAGATGGCGCTTCTATGCCCCCCCCCCCCCTGGTGCAAATTGCAGTCCGCAGCCACCCCGGAAAATGGCGCGTTCATAGAAGCTGGATGCTGTACCTGGCTGGCATACAAAAATATGGCAAATAAATAATAACTTAGGGACTGCATCTTTATTAACTCCTCAAATGTCATTTAGTGTTAAAATAAAGGATTTATTTAAAATAAAATTGGCGTGGGATCCCCCATAATTTTAGGCTCTAGCGGAAGTTAAGCAGACGGCTGGGGCAGATGTTTGAAGCCTGGGAAGTGGGTAATACCCACGGAGCTTCCCAGACTACTAATATCAGCCCCCAGCTGAATACCTAGCCTTTACTAGCTATTAAAATGGGCGACCCCCTATTTAATAGCTAGCAAAGGCTAGGCAGACAGCTGGGGGCTGATATTAATAGCCCAGGAAGGGTGCCATGAATATTGGCCCCCTCCCAGGCTAGAAACACCAACCGTCAGCCGCCCCAGAAATGGCACATCCATAGGATGCGCCAATTCTGGCACTTAGCCTCGCTCTTCCACGCTGCCCTGGTGCGGTGGCAGGGGGTAATAGGGTTGGGGTTCATGTCACCACCAGCTGCCATGAAGCCCAGGTTAGTAATGATGGGCGTCTATAAGACACCCCCATTACTAACCTACAAAGTGTTAAAAAGAAAAAACACACTACACCCAGAAAAAAATAATTTATTTGAAATAAAACACACCATTTTATTTAATTCTTAGTTTACTAAAAAAAAATAGTTACCTGTCCACGTTCCTGCGCTGATCTCCCATGCACAGCTGTCACATCTGGAGATGGTGACAGCTGTGCATGGCTGCTGTAAGCTCACACTGCCGGGAACACGTCCGCTCCTGGCAGCGGGAGCCCCTGACTGAGGTCACCGGAGTGCATTCAGGCAGCGCAGCTCCGGAGACCTCCTTTACGGCAGTGCTGTACCTTGGGAATTTCTCACGATACAGCAGGGCCGTAAAGCAGCTAACCGGAGCAGCGCTGCCTGAACTCCGGCGAACCCGCTTATGCAATGACGGGGCTGCTTTACGGCCCCATCATTCTAGCAGCGGCAGCGGTTCAGAGCGGTCACATTCTATGTGGCTGCTCTAAACTGGAGATCTTCGTGGGACACTCGTGGACTACTACGGAGGGGTAAGGATAAGGTTGTGGTTTATTATTTTATATTTTATTACAGGAGATCGCTGGCTTCGGGGAATTAGGTGTCTAGGTGAGTATAGGTGTAGTTTTTTATTTTTTACTTTATTTTAGGTGCCGATCGGCTGGGACAGGTAATGTATAAACTAATTTATTGTAGGTAACCACTGGCCACCAATGACATGTATTTAACATTTATTGGGGACACAGTAGGGCAATTTAAATAGCAGGATCAGGCTGATGGGAACTACTGCTCCCATCGAGCTGATCCTGCTGGCACGAGTGGACGGGGAACAGACATAGGCTGATGGGAGTAGTAGTGTCACATCGGCCTATGTCTGCCTGCACGCACACACCCGCAGACATCGCACAGACACCGCACACACTCGCAGACATCGCACAGACACCGCACACACCCGCAGACATCGCACAGACGCCGCACACACTCGCAGACATCGCACAGACACCGCACACACTCGCAGACCTCGCACAGACACCGAAGGCATCGCACAGACACCGCACACACCCGCACACATCGCACAGACACCGCACACACCCGCAGACATCGCACAGACACCCCGCACACACTCGCAGACATCGCACAGACACCGCACACACTCGCAGACATCGCACAGACACCGCAGACATCGCACAGACACCGCACACACCCGCACACATCGCACAGACACCGCACACACCCGCAGACATCGCACACACCCGCAGACATCGCACAGACACCCCGCACACACTCGCAGACACATGCACAGACACCCACACACACCAATCATGACGGGCTGATCGTCTGGGAGGTGAGGCTGACCTGTGCGACCGTGGGAAAGTTCATGTGAGTTCATGCAATGCAGTCAAGCATGAACTCACATGAACCCTCTGAGGGCAGCGGCTACTTCAAATGAACAGCTGATCAGCATCACCTGATACCTCAGCTGTTCATTTGAAATAACCGGCGGGAAAGCGCAGCACAGAACGGGAAAGCCGGCGGTGAAGTCTTTTCACTGCCGACTTCCCCGCCCGGGTCCTTCGCTCCCCGCTCCTTGGTGCTGCGCTCCCCGCCCGGTCCTAACTTACGATCGGGATGGGAGGTGGCGAGGGGAGCGGAGGATCGGGTGGGAGGCTGCAGGGAAGCAGTATGGGGCTGTGTGATTGTTTAAAAGCCGGCGGCTTTTTACCGCCCGCCGGCTTTTAAACGATCAGGAGAATTCTCCCACGCCGGGATGGCATTCTGATGACAGGCTGGATCTCAGCTGAGCGCTGCCATCCAGCTTGTCATCCTTCAGAGACACTGCAGAGCGCAGGCATTATGGGAACTTCCGATTCCGGTATTCGATATTGTAAAAGTATCGGAATTAAGTATCGGAATTCCGATACCGCGAATATCGGCTGATACCCGATATTACAGTATCGGAATGCTCAACACTAGTGATGAAAAAAATGTGAACATTTGTAAATAAAAAAACATTGGGTTTGTGCGTCCATTTTCTAAGACCTGCAAATGTTTTATTCTTTTTTTTGTGAGGTGGGGAGATGTTTTGATCACATTTTATTGCCTTTTGTTAGGAAAGTGTGTCGGCCAAAAACACACTTAATTGTATATTTTGATAATAATATAATTATTTTTTTATACTTAATAAAGGAAAAGGGTTGATTCAAATTATTATAAGTTTTTATTTGGTTTATATTTTTAACACTTTTTTATATATGTTTACTTTATTTTTTCAGTCCTCTTATGGAATTTAAAGGGTTTTCCCACAAACAAAGTACATTTTAACTAATAGATCTTGGAGTAAAAATAAGTTCTACAATTGGATGTGTTAAAAAATGTTCCTGTGCTGAGATAATCTTATAAATGTGCCCCTGGTTTGTACTGTGTAATGGATGTGTCTGACCTTACAGGGCCATGGTCTGATCATACCACAGCTCCTGGGCAGGGGAGGACACAAAAGAGTATACAGACATTACAACACGGGATCACAGCTGATTCATTTTGTGAGGTAAAACATTTTGCTGTCTGTTTTTAAGCAATATTTTTCCTGAAAGAAATAATCATTTGTGATCCTGTCTGTATCCTCTTTTGCTTCCTCCTGCCCAGGAGCTGTGGTATGATCAGACCATTGTCCAGCACGGTCAGACACGGCCATTACACAGTACACAGCAGGGGCACATTTATAAGATTATCTCAGCACAGGAACATTTATTTTAAACTCATCCTAGTAGTTCCCATAGTCAGCTGCCATGATAACCCATCCGCAGCCAGTGATCAGTGTAACAGCAGCGATCAGAACAATCTCTGATGGCTGCGGTTACAGATGCCGGCTGTGTACAGGCATCTCCCTGTAGAACCGCGAGCAAAACGCCTGTGGGTGGAGGTCACACAGCCCTACCCCGCTCATGCCATACTGCCTCTGGATTTGGCTCATCCCATCTTTATTTCTTCATTATATCCTGATATTTATTCTTATGTTGGCCAATGACTTTTGCACTATGTACATTATTACGGCCATATATTCAAGTTATGTGTCACAAGAATTATATGAGATTTTTCCTATTTATTATATTAGATGCACTGTTTTTCTCTTTGATGTTATTCTGGTATATACATATATATATCTGCACATGCACTTCATGTATTTAATATATCGATGGTGTTAATTTACTTGTATTCATGTATTTACTGGATGAAATCCAATATATGTGCGTCCTAGGGAGAACCACTATTCAATACATAGGCTGTGTCTCTACAGCCCACGTGTGTTTTAATGTATAGTTGTCAATTACATGTTTTTTTACGTATTTTTCTATGTCTGATCACTGATTTATCCAAATAAAGAATTTACTCCATTATGTCTGCTGTATTATTTAATCCTTACTGGATTGTTGTAGGTCATTTCATACTTGAATTGTGGTCCAGTGGACCTTAATGATTATACACATGTATTTTTTTCCTGAATGTGTAGCTATACCCCATTCATTGTCGGTGTTATGTGTACAGGCATCTGCCCAGTATGATGCGGGCTCAGCTCCTGAACCTGCTCCATACATAGAGACCTGACATTGGAGGAGCTATTACATCATATGTCGACAAACGCTTTTCTGCCTCCTTTATAAGTTAGCAGTGGGAGAGTATGATAAAAAGGCTTACCTACCCCCCGAGACCGACTTTAGCTCTTAGGCCACGGCCCCACTATCAATATTTGGTCAGTATTCGGTCAGTATTTTTTCTCAGGAGTGGGAGCCAAGACCAGGAGTGGGTGATAAATGCAGAGTTGGTGACTTGTTTCTATTATACCTTTTTCTGATTGTTCCTCACCTGGTTTTGGCTTTGGGGTGACAGCTAATATTTTAACAATAGTAGGGGTAACATTAGGCCTTATTCAGAAATACTGTCTAATATTAAAATTGGCTTTGTTATCAATAGTAATAAAACCTCAATTTTTTTATTTATTTTATTTTATTTTTAAAAAGCAGATTTATCGGCCATCACCCCAAGATTCCCCTGATTCTTTAGGTCATGGTGCTCTTTGGATGACAGCTAATATGTCTAGAGTTTACAGTAGGATGCACTGGTCCATGTTTATAGACGGCACAATGATTTAGTAACGTGCGGCATTGTACTCATTACACTGAGCTCTGACTTCTTGGGATGGGTAACAAGGACATTTTTGGGGTAAATGAGGCCCAATATACCCCTTACTATAGATTATTACATTTTTCGCAGTGTTCCCTCATCTGTATAATAACATCTTAGGTCCTGATGCTCCTAGGGAAACCACTAATATTAGTATCATTTGGAAAAAAACAGAGAAACTAGGAGTTTCTTATGCAAAAATATGACAAAATCTTTATTAAATACACATGTATACATAATAGCAAATAGACAATAAAGACAAAAACAGTGTGCATAGGGGTAAGTGTAAGGAAACCCCCCAGGGGAAAACCAATCAGAGATTATATATAGCTCTATGCAAGGTATAGGCTGGGAAAAGCGGGGTGTTTTAGGCTAGTGGTAACAGGTTGACCCAGGTAATCTATATAGGGCAAGTGGTGAGAGTATAATCACTAAGTGTGCCACTAAAATACCAACTCCCAGGGCCACCATCAGCAAATGTATAAGTATCAGAATAATGGACCAAAGGGCCTATGACCGCTTACCCTAAATTGTAGTATCCCAAGGACCCTCAGACCGGTGGCTAGGGGGGTTTAGCTTCTTCCCAGGGAAACCACTAATATTAGTATTATTTACAGTATGGGGTAAATTATCACATGAATGTAAGCATCAAATCCATTTAGTAGCCCTTGGACATTGAAGACCATCTCTGAGACCAGCACAGTTGTAATATGTGATATGTCTGTTTACATGTACTTTTCTGTATGTCTTCAAATATGTTTATGTCTGTATGTGTCTTTGTATATGTCTGTATATGTTTGTGTGCGCACATTTCTGCGACCCGTATATGTGCAAGTCTGCATGTGTATACGTGACTCCGTGTGCGTATATGCGTGACTGCATGTGCATGACCGTGTGTGTATGACCATGTGTGCGCATGCCTGCTGGTGTCTGACTGTGTGCACGACCGCATGAGTGCATGTGACTGCGTATGTGTGACTGCTTGTGTAAAAGACTGCATGTGTATACAAGACTACGTGTGTGCGTGACTGAGTGTTGACTGCATGTTTGTGTATTTGCAAGACTGCATGCATATGTGCGTGACTGCGTATGTGTGTGTATGTGCGTAACTGCATGTGTGTGTATGTGCATGACTGCGCGTGTGTGTCTGTGTGTGACTGCATGTGTGTATGTGCGTGACTGCGTGTGTGTGTATGTGTGTGACTGTGTATGTGTGTGTATGTGCGTGACTGCATGTGTGTGTATGTGCGTGACTGCATGTGTGTGTATGTGCGTGACTGCATGTGTGTGTATGTGCGTGACTGCATGTGTGTGTGTATGTGCGTGACTGCATGTGTGTGTATGTGCGTGACTGCATGTGTGTGTATGTGCGTGACTGCATGTGTGTGTATGTGTGTGACTGCGTGTGTGTGTATGTGCGTGACTGCGTGTGTGTGTATGTGCGTGACTGCATGTGTGTGTATGTGCATGACTGCGCGTGTGTCTGTGTGTGACTGCATGTGTGTGTATGTGCATGACTGCGCGTGTGTCTGTGTGTGACTGCATGTGTGTGTATGTGCGTGACTGCATGTGTGTGTATGTGCGTGACTGCATGTGTGTATGTGCATGACTGCACGTGTGTGTCTGTGTGTGACTGCATGTGTGTATGTGCGTGACTGCGTGTGTGTGTATGTGTGTGACTGCATATGTGTGTATGTGCGTGACTGCATGTGCGTGACTGCGTGTGTGTGTATGTGTGTGACCTTGTGTATGTGTGTGACCGTGTGTGTGTATGTGCGTGACTGCGTGTGTGTGTGTATGTGCGTGACTGCATGTGTGTGTATGTGTGTGACTGCATGTGTGTGTATGTGTGTGACTGCATGTGTGTGTATGTGCCTGACTGCATGTGTGTGTATGTGTGTGACTGCGTGTGTGTGTATGTGCGTGACTGCATGTGTGTGTATGTGCGTGACTGCATGTGTGTGTATGTGCGTGACTGCATGTGTGTGTATGTGCGTTACTGCATGTGTGTGTATGTGCGTTACTGCATGTGTGTGTATGTGTGTGACTGCGTGTGTGTATGTGCGTGACTGCGTGTGTGTGTATGTGCGTGACTGCATGTGTGTGTATGTGCATGACTGCGCGTGTGTCTGTGTGTGACTGCATGTGTGTGTATGTGCGTGACTGCATGTGTGTGTATGTGCGTGACTGCATGTGTGTGTATGTGCGTGACTGCATGTGTGTGTATGTGCATGACTGCGCGTGTGTGTCTGTGTGTGACTGCATGTGTGTATGTGCGTGACTGCGTGTATGTGTGTGACTGCATATGTGTGTGTATGTGTGTGACTGCATGTGTGTGTATGTGTGTGACTGCATGTGTGTATGTGCGTGACTGCGTGTATGTGTGTGACTGCATATGTGTGTGTATGTGCGTGACTGCATGTGTGTGTATGTGCGTGACTGCATGTGTGTGTATGTGCATGACTGCGCGTGTGTGTCTGTGTGTGACTGCATGTGTGTGTATGTGCGTGACTGCGTGTATGTGTGTGACTGCATATGTGTGTGTATGTGTGTGACTGCATGTGTGTGTATGTGCGTGACTGCATGTGTGTGTATGTGCGTGACCATGTGTATGTGTGTGACCGTGTGTATGTGCGTGACTGCATGTGTGTGTATGTGTGTGACTGCATGTGTGTGTATGTGTGTGACCATGTGTATGTGTGTGACCGTGTGTGTGTATGTGCGTGACTGCATGTGTGTGTATGTGTGTGACTGCATGTGTGTGTATGTGTGTGACTGCATGTGTGTGTATGTGCGTGACTGCATGTGTGTGTATGTGCGTGACCATGTGTATGTGTGTGACCGTGTGTATGTGTGTGACTGCGTGTGTGTGTATGTGTGTGACTGCATGTGTGTGTATGTGTGTGTATGTGTGTGACCATGTGTATGTGTGTGACCGTGTGTGTGTATGTGCGTGACTGCATGTGTGTGTATGTGCGTGACTGCATGTGTGTGTATGTGTGTGACTGCATGTGTGTGTATGTGCCTGACTGCATGTGTGTGTATGTGTGTGACTGCGTGTGTGTGTATGTGTGTGACTGCATGTGTGTGTATGTGCGTGACTGCATGTGTGTGTATGTGCGTGACTGCATGTGTGTGTATGTGTGTGACTGCATGTGTGTGTATGTGTGTGACTGCATGTGTGTGTATGTGCGTGACTGCATGTGTGTGTATGTGCGTGACTGCATGTGTGTGTATGTGTGTGACTGCATGTGTGTGTATGTGTGTGACTGCATGTGTGTGTATGTGCGTGACTGCATGTGTGTGTATGTGACTGCATGTGTGTGTATGTGCGTGACTGCATGTGTGTGTATGTGTGTGACTGCATGTGTGTGTATGTGTGTGACTGCCTGTGTGTGTATGTGTGTGACTGCATGTGTGTGTATGTGCCTGACTGCATGCGTGTGTATGTGCGTGACTGCATGCGTGTGTATGTGCGTGACTGCATGCGTGTGTATGTGCGTGACTGCATGCGTGTGTATGTGTGTGACTGCATGTGTGTGTATGTGTGTGACTGCATGTGTGTGTATGTGCGTGACTGCGTTTGTGTGTATGTGCGTGACTGCGTGTGTGTGTATGTGTGTGACTGCGTATGTGTGTGTATGTGCGTGACTGCATGTGTGTATGTGCGTGACTGCATGTGTGTGTATGTGTGTGACTGCATGTGTGTGTATGTGCGTGACTGCGTGTGTGTGTATGTGTGTGACTGCATATGTGTGTGTATGTGCATGACTGCATGTGTGTGTATGTGCGTGACTGCATGTGTGTGTATGTGCGTGACTGCATGTGTGTGTGTATGTGCGTGACTGCGTGTGTGTTTGTGCATGACTGCCTGTGTGTGTGTCTACATGTGCGTGTGGACCAGTGTACAAAAAACTGATGTATATCTGAGGATTAGTAATAACTAGCTAACAAATTTATCCATTTAAAAATTAAAAATGTATGCAATTTAGATTATTACCAAAAAGCTATGCAGGGGCTCATACTGTATCTAGGAGGCTATGTGGGGTCTCATACTGTATCTAGGAGGCTATGCAGGGGCTCATACTGTATCTAGGAGGCTATGTGGGGTCTCATACTGTATCTTGGGAGCTATGCACGGGGCTCATACTGTATCTAGGAGGCTATGCAGGGGCTCATACTGTATCTAGGAGGCTATGTGGGGTCTCATACTGTATCTAGGAGGCTATGCGGGGTCTCATACTGTATCTAGGAGGCTATGTGGGGTCTCATACTGTATCTAGGAGGCTATGTGGGGTCTCATACTGTATCTAGGAGGCTATGCGGGGTGTCATACTGTATCTAGGAGTCTATGCGGGGGCTCATACTGTATCTTGGGAGCTATGCACGGGGCTCATACTGTATCTAGGAGGCTATGCGGGGTCTCATACTGTATCTAGGAGTCTATGCGGGGTCTCATACTGTATCTTGGGAGCTATGCACGGGGCTCATACTGTATCTATGGAGCTATGCGGGGGCTCATACTGTATCTACTGTATCTAGGGAGCTATGCGAGGGTTCATACTGTATCTACTGTGTCTAGGGAGCTATGCGAGGGTTTATACTGTATCTACTGTATCCTGGGAGCTATGCGAGGGTTCATACTGTATCTACTGTGTCTAGGGAGCTATGCGAGGGTTCATACTGTATCTACTGTATCCTGGGAGCTATGCGAGGGTTCATACTGTATCTACTGTGTCTAGGGATCTATGCGAGGGTTCATACTGTATCTACTGTGTCTAGGGAGCTATGCGAGGGTTCATACTGTATCTACTGTGTCTAGGGAGCTATGCGAGGGTTCATACTGTATCTACTGTGTCTAGGGAGCTATGCGAGGGTTCATACTGTATCTACTGTGTCTAGGGAGCTATGCGAGGGTTCATACTGTATCTACTGTATCCTGGGAGCTATGCGAGGGTTCATACTGTATCTACTGTATCTAGGGAGCTATGCGAGGGTTCATACTGTATCTAGAGAGCTATATGGGGGCTCATACTGTATCTAGGGAGCTATGCGCAAGGCTCATACTGTATATGGGAGGCTATGTGGAGGCTCATACTGTATATAGGAGGCTATATGGAGGCTCATACTGTATCTAAGGCGCTATCTGGGGGCTCACACTGTATATAAGGAGCTATGTGGGGCTCTTACTGTATGTAGGGGGCTATGTGGTGGCTCATACTGTATGTAGGGGGTGATGTGGGAGGGCTCATACTGTATATAGGGGGATGTCAGCATACTTAATTGTGCTCAATATTAAGTTATTATTATTTATTATTATTAAATATTATAAAAAATAATTATAATTAATATGTTAATATTAACATTGAGCAGAATTAATTTCAGCCTATTGGTTTGGTCTCCACAACAATCATGGTCTCTCATGTGGCCCCTTGGGAAAATTAATCTCCCACCCCTGCTCTATTTTATATAGTGCCATTTTATGTATGGTGCTGTACATAAGGGTAAACTTTGCGCTGCGCGCTGTGTGCACCGCTGTCTTTGTCCATCTACAGATGTGTACAAGCGCACCTATGTGTTACTTTTCTTGGTCATGCCCTCAGCACTCTCTTAAAGGAGTTATTTGAAGAGCCCCACGTGAATGGCGCAGCAGTGCGCATCATCAACCACAGCTCCATTTATCTTTTCACTGTTCCGTTTCTCTGGATCATGGTGGTCCCAGTGGTTAGGTCCGCAGTGATCAGAAAGTCATCCCCTATCCATAAGAAGGGGGATAACTTCCAAACTGGGGATAACCCATTTAAACAGGATTTCAAAATGTATTTTTATTTGCCCATAGGAATGTAGAAAATGATAAACCAATAATGACTCTACCTAACTGTAATACAGCCTCTCCAAGAATAGGACCGAGGAAATGGCACTGTGCAGTCTATATGTATACAGAATAATACAAATACTGAAAATTACACTCCGTATACAGGACAGGAGAAGTGGTACTGTGCAGTCTATATACAGTCTATATACAGTATATACACAGAATAATACAGATACTGAGAATTAAAACCAGTATACAAGACGGGAGAAGTAGTACTGTGCAGTTTATATATACAGATTACTACAGATACTGAGAATATTGCAGTCAATTTATATACACAGAATAATACAGATACTGAGATTTACATCAGTATACAGGGCAGGAGAAGTGGTACTGTGCAGTCTATATACAGTCTATATACAGTATATACACAGAATAATACAGATACTGAGAATTAAAACCAGTATACAAGACGGGAGAAGTAGTACTGTGCAGTGTATATATACAGATTAATACAGATACTGAGAATATTGCAGTCAATTTATATACACAGAATAATACAGATACTGAGATTTACATCAGTATACAGGGCAGGAGAAGTGGTACTGTGCAGTGTAAATAGGCAGAATAATACAGATACTGAGACTTAGGCCACAGCCTCACTATCAGTATTTGGTCAGTATTCGGTCAGTATTATTTCCGCAGTATCTGTATTATTCTGTATATACAGTATACACTGCACAGTACCACTTCTGTCTGTATGCTGATTGCAATTGTCAGTATCCGTATTATTCTGTATATATACAGTACACTGCAAAGTACCACTTCTCATGTCCTATATATACTGTGTGTAAGGCCACGGGCCCACTATCAGTATTTGGTCAGTATTTTTTCTTAGGAGTGGGAGCCAAAACCAGGTGAGGAACAATCAGAGAAAAGGTATAATAGAAACAAGTCACCAATTCTGGATTTATCACCCACTCCTGGTTTTGTCTCCAACTCCTGAGAAAAAATACTGACCGAATACTGACCAAATACTGATAGTGGGGCCGTGGCCATAGGGAGAATTATACACAGCATACATAGCCCCAAAATATATGCTACAAACATCTAAATATATATATATATATATATATATATATACCCACACAAACACTGGGACCATTGTATATACATGTAGTAAATATTATAGTATATATATTATAGTATGAACTATGGAGCTGTGTATATAGTTATTTAGTGTGGTGCTGTGCCTGAGTACATAACTTTTAGTGGGAAGTCCACACCATATACAGAGCTCCACACTATATACTGGGTTATAAAACATGGTATGGAGCTGTGTGTATACTATATAGTGTAGAGATGTGCCTTTTATATAAAATGTGCAGCCCACACTATATGCTATACACACATATTATATTCACATCACATCTACACTATATATTACACACAGCACCTCACTACATGCTATATACACAGGTCCACACTATATACAGTACTTAATTATGCTGTTTACATCAGATAGTATAATCTGGGGCCGATGCATATACATTACATAGGATACACTGGGGATGATATGTATACATTACATAGGATACAATGGGGCCGATGTATATACTTCTGAGGGGATGTGCTGGGGGCGATCTATATAGATCACATAGGATACACTGGGGCCGATGTATATACATCAGATGGGATACGCTGGGAACGATGTATATACATCACATGGGATACACTGGGGCTGATGTATATACGGATTATAATGAGGGCAATTTGGGCTACCGCCCGGGGCCCGAGGCTTCAGGGGGACCCATGGCCAGATTGCCCTCATTATAATGTTTTGTGCAGAGGCAGGGGCAGGTTTGGCAGGGGGACCGCACTGTACCTTTTAGATGCCGGCTACATCACAGGGAGGCAGACACGCACCCTGCGCGCTGTGTGCTGCGTCTCCAGGACTGACATCACACAGCAGCGCCTGGAGCTTCTTTATCCTGCGGGAGAGGAGCTGGTGGATCAGGTCAGTGAATGGCGGTAAATATGAGGTCTGGAGAGGATGTCTGGAGTGAGGAGGGGGCTGCAGGATGCTGCTCCCCTCCTGATGAGTTTGCATAAGATTCCATAGTGTCAGTTCAGCGGCCGCTCTGATAGGGCTCTGTATAAGTTATTGCAGGACTTTCATCGTTGCTGCAGATCAGGTCACTCTGGGTCATCGGCTCCAGCATCACCAGATCTGCAGGAAAATTCAGAGTCCTGTAATAAATCCCACTGAGCCCCAGCAGAGCGACCACAGACATTGCATAGAGGATCCTGCACTGACTGATCAACCCTGAACCTGCAGGACATCACATACTGTACTGATCCATATATGATATGTGAGGTCCTGTAGGCAGGTGTGATCAGTACAGTGTATATCCCTGTACAAAATGTCACATCCAGTAAACAGATTAGTGTATATTATACTGTGGTACAGACATCAGATGGGATATAACAATGTGTATAGTATAACATCTAATGTCTGTATCACAGTATATTATACTAGCTATTGAACCCGTTTTACACCCGGGTCACAAGCATTTTTAGTGGTACATTTTTGGCGCCTTTTTTTTAAGACACTGTGTCTGCGAATTCTCATAAACACTTCAATAAAATGGCGCTGGATAGCATGGTAAGCGCATGCACTGACTCCGGCACCATTTCATTGAAGTAATGTGCTACAAAATTAAAGGGTTCCTTTCATCGGAAATAACGCTATTAACCTGCGTTCAGGTAAACAGGGTTTTTATACTGCCCAGTAGCTGAATGCAGTGGGGAGAAAATGATCTTTATTCTCCTCGCCAGCATTCGGTTTCAGTCATGAGGGCAGTGCCGGTTCGGTCACCACTTTCAGTATACAGAGCGTCCTCTGCAACCGAGCCCCCGGCCCTGACTGACAATGACTCTACATTGAGACCGGCTGTCAGTCAGGGCCAGGATTACAGGGGTTGCTCTGTATACTCAAAGTAATGACTGAACCGGCGCCGGGCCAGACCCCATTACTAAAACCAAATGCTCCCCCATCCTGGTATATGCTCCCTCCCCATCCTGGTATGTGCTCCCTCCCCATCCTTATCCCCCATCCTGGTATATGTTCCCCCATCTTGCCTTCTCTGATGTTCTTCCATCCATACAAAAAAAAAAACAACACTCCTACTCGCCTTTTCCCCTCTCGCTTTCAGTGCATCCTCGAACACCGGCAAGGCTGGAGGAGTGTGGCGCCAGAGTTCGCACCTGCGCATGCATGAACCACAACGCCACACTCCTCCAACCTCGCCGGACATCAAGGTATGTGTCCTAATGGCGCCGAAGATGGCAGTATGACGTGATCTCCGTCATTACAATCCTTTATCCTCGTCCTCCTCCCTGTCACCTGTAACATCTGATGTGTTCTTCTGTCTCCGGCCAGACTGTGCAGGCGCATTGCGTGCACAGTCTATAGAGGCTTCGGACAGACGGACACATCCCTGATTATATTATAGATAGTCATGTATTCTCATATAGACTCTACAGGGCCGTACCTAGGGGAAGAGGAGGGGCATGTGACCTGGGTACAGCCGTCAGGGGGGTGCCTTCGGGCCACCTCATGCGGTGGTCAGAGGTGTCTCCCAGGCAGCTGCAATTTGCCGCCCCCAGAGTGGGAGTCGACCATTCTCTGAGCTTGCTGTGGAACTGACAGTCGATCAGAGAAGGGAGCTATGTGCGGGCTCATACTGTATATAGGGAGCTATGTGCGGGCTCATACTGTATATAGGGAGCTATGTGCAGGCTCATACTGTATATAGGGAGCTATGTGCGGACTCATATTTTATATAGGAAGCTATGTGCGGGCTCATACTGTATATAGGGGCTATGTGCAGACTCATATTGTATCTAAGTAACTATGTAGGGGCTCATACTGTATGTAGGTGGCAGTGTGTGGGCTCATACTGTATGTACAGGGCTATGCGGGGGCTCATACTGTATGTAGGGGGGTGTGTGGGGGCTCATACTATATGTACAGGGCTCTGCGGGGGCTCATACTGTATCTAGACCGCTATGTGCGGGCTCATACTGTATATAGGGAGCTATGTGCGGGCTCACACTGTATATAGGGAGCTATGTGCAGGCTCATATTGTATATAAGGAGCTATGTGCGGGCTCATACTGTATATAGGGGCTATGTGCAGACTCATTTTGTATCTAAATAACTGTAGGGGCTCATACTGTATGTAGGTGGCAGTGTGTGGGCTCATACTGTATGTACAGGGCTATGTGGGGGCTCATACTGTATGTAGGGGGGTGTGTGGGGGCTCATACTATATGTACAGGGCTCTGCGGGGGCTCATACTGTATCTAGGCCGCTATGTGCGGGCTCATACTGTTTATAGGGAGCTATGTGCGGGCTCACACTGTATATAGGGAGCTATGTGCAGGCTCATATTGTATATAAGGAGCTATGTGCGGGCTCATACTGTATATAGGGGCTATGTGCAGACTCATTTTGTATCTAAATAACTGTAGGGGCTCATACTGTATGTAGGTGGCAGTGTGTGGGCTCATACTGTATGTACAGGGCTATGTGGGGGCTCATACTGTATGTAGGGGGCTGTGTGGGGGCTCATACTATATGTACAGGGCTCTGCAGGGGCTCATACTGTATCTAGGGAGCTATGCGGGGCTCATACTGTATATAGGAGGCTATGTGGGGGCTCATACTGTATATAGAGGGGCTATGCGGGGGCTCATACTGTATCTAGGGAGCTATGCGGGGGCTCATACTGTATCTAGAGGGATGTCAGCATACTTAATTCTGCTCAATATTAAGTCATACCATTAATATAATTTTTTTTTATTATTTTGTTAATATTAATATGAAGCAGAATTAATTTCAGCCTATTGGATCGGCCTCCATAACAGTCACGATCTCTCATGTGGCCCCTCGGGAAAATTAATCTGCCACCCTGATCTACTATATATAGTGCTATGTTATGGAAATTTGTTTTCCTCATTCTCTGTCTATAGATGTGATCAGAACATCTGTGTGTTGATCACATGACCAATCACATGATCTATCAAAGGGGATCATGTGACAAGTCACGTGATACATCCGGTACCTGGGGTGGGGGCCACACCTTTTAAACTGCCCGGGGCCCTGGCTACTCTTAATCCAACCCTGTGTATATGTAGCACCCTGATGATTCGGCTGCTACAGGGGTATTGCACCTCAACCCAGAGGTGTGATATTCCACTCCCGGGTAAGGATGGAGTGTGGAACTGAGCTCGGTAGGCTGCATGCACTACACACATCCCATTTCCGAGGAGCAGACCGACGGTACTCCCACTTAGAAATGTGCAGGTACGACCGAGTCTGTTCCTGGCTGGAGTGGGAGGGGGATGGTACATCCCATGTAGTGTAGGGGCAGATAGGGGGAGCAGCCTGGGTAAAGATAGGAGCTCATTGGGTGCTGGTCACCTGAGCTCACACATAGAGGGTGTATATAAGGTGGGCACCAACTAAGATCAGGGTGAGATGCAGAGGACAAGCCAGATGCAGAGAGTCAGCTGCAGAGAACAAGTCAGGAGCAGAGGAGAGAAGAAAGACAAAGACCCAGAGTGAGAGAGGAGAAAAGAGAGAGACCCAGAGCACAGAAGAGAAGGACTCTGAGATCCCAACTAAAATCCCCGGGTGAAGAGTCGGCATCAGGGTACCGGAACCCAAGCTGGTGGGGGTAAAAACATTCCCCAGCCAGAGACCGGAGACCGTGGGCAGCGTCTGCCACGGTCACCCATCACATCCACCCCGAAGGCACACCACATGAAGGGTCAGGGAACCCAAGGCCAAGGGTGTCCCAGCAGAAGGCCCGAGGGAGCTGGACCTAGGTGGATTACTGGTGGGGACGGCCAGAGAACGGGACAGAAAGAGAGCTCAGGGCCACGCTCCGGACTTGTTTGGGGGTTGACTGGATCCGGGACCTGGTGGACGCAGCACGGCTCGGGTGGTCACTAGCAGCTGGAGTGACCAGTACAACATCTGCAGTAAGTAAACACCCTTAACTGCACAACCCGACTCTGTCTTCACTGCCGTCTGCACTACACCACCACAACCCCCATCCTCTGCACCTGTCCCCTCTGAGGCTATACCCCTCCCGTTGGGGGTTATCCCACCAAGCTGCGCACCCACCATCAGCCTCAGCGGACCCTGCTGCAGCGGCGGCCACAGTGACCGCATCACAACGGGTGGCGTAGTCGACACAAAAGAACTCTTAATAACATCTGTAGGACTGCCACATAACACTGAGCTTGACGCCCTGGGCACGGGCCGGGTCACAGCCGCTCGGAGACTACAACCCCCCATCTGATCCGGTGCCGGGTATTCCCCTCAAAAAGGAATATGTCCCAGGGGGCGCGTCAACTTTGGCGTAGTCGGCAGGATTACGTGCCCACAACAACCGGGTACTGCGTGCCTGAAGAAAAGTGCAAGTTTACCTCAGAAAGGAGTCTCCCGCCGGTTCCGGAGGGTCCACGCCATCGGACTCCATCACCAGTCGTTTCCCGCCGATTGTCCGCCATTTCCAGCTTGTTCCCGCCATCTGCAGAGTTTCCCGCCACTGGGCGACGCTTCCCGCCAAATCCGAAGATTTCCCGCCTTGGAAGAGCAGCGGACGCCATTATGGGCGTGCCAAAGGAGGGCAGGAGGCCGCCTCCCATTGTGGGCCGGGACAGAAAATGGCGCCAAAAGTGGAAACCGCCCCCACCAACAGAGACTGTGATGCTGGAGGTGTCTGTCAGCGTGAAAGAACTACCCCTGGAGCTGACAGTCACCGAGTTGCCCCGGGACCGCCCTCGAAGTGGGAGGAGACGAAAGAAAAGAGCGAAGATGGGTGCCGCCTGGAGCAGTCTGGAGCGAGCGCACCCGGAGACAAGAAGTCTGGAGAGGAGTAGCAGAGAAGCTCACCCGGAGATGTCCAGAGAGCAGAACAGCACCGGCCCACTGGCCAGGAGCCTGCTGGAAGAAGAGCAGAGCAGCACCGACCCGTTGGTCAGGAGCCTGCTGGACACCACGACCCCACTAGGCCTAGTGGAGGTCCTTGCACAGCTCCCCCGAGACCGGGAGTGTGCACAGACTGCCCTGGAGGGCCTCGCACGGAGGATGGCCCGGGTACAGCGAGAGACATTGGCGGAGTGGAGCCGGGAGATGGCCCAGCAAACCAAGACCCGGAGCACGCCAGCCGAGATGAGGAAGGAGACCGCCTCTGAGGATGGCGCGGGAGGACCCAAGGCCGGAGACGGCGCCGAGGAGGGAGCCGAACGCATGGAGGCAGGTAAAGGGGACGCCTATACCCCAAGCCGTGACACCGCTTACCTGCCCCAGCTCCCCGTTGCAGAGCCCGAAAGTCCCCCTGCTGTGCCCGAAAACGCCATGTCACCGACGCAGACTAGGCCCCAACCGGAAGCCGCCGCCGCGACCCCTGTGACGTCACACGCCTCGACCCCGAGCGTGACCAAGCAGGAAGTACCACCAGCCTGGTCGCAGGGCCTAGAATTCCCGGGCGTCGCATCACCAACAGCGCCCCCTACCTCCGCGGAGCCTCCGGCCTGGTCGCAAGGCCAGGTAGCCCAGGGCGCCGCCGTATTAACGGTGCCCTTTACCTTCCAGGTGCCCCAGGCCTGGCCGCAAGGCCTGGGCAACCCAGGCGCCACCACCACCGCGCCCGCACCCGTAAAACCAAGGGTGCCGCGTCTGGGAGAGGACTTGTTTGCCCAGCACACGTGGCCGGACGGGCAGCCTTTCATCTGGCCCCAGAAGTATTACGAACTGGAGCATCAGAGGAGGGTTGGGGCCATGTGTGCACCCCTGATTCCGGCTCCGAAGCCCGTAAGAAGGATCTCGCCCCCGCTAGAGGAAGCACAGTTTGAGTGGGACCCCACCGGAGAAGATCTAATGGGGTTCACTCAGGAAACTAGGGCAGCTGCAGCAGAGCGCGCTGAGTGTTGCCGACAGCAGCTCGAAGAGTTTGCGAGGGAGCGGAGAGAGAGGCGGGTCCGGGAACAACAGGCCCAAATAAGGAGCGCCGAGCAAAAGAGCCGGACCAGGAGGGACCCCCGTGCAGCGCACAGTCCCCGTACCACCGGGACTGTAATAAAGTTTAACCTGCAGCATGGGTGGGGCTTCATTCGAGACAACAACACCCACGGCGACGTCTTTGTCACGCGCAGAGACGTGGAGTCCCATCTGCCGGAGGGGCACAGAGGTCGTGACCTCTACATCGGAGACGAGGTCACCTTCACCCGGCACAAGTGTGCCAAAGGACCTTATGCCCTCCACGTACACCGCCTGACGGAGGAGGAGTTGCGGTGCGAGGAGGAGGAGCAAGAGGACCCGGACGGGTCTGAAGTTACCACCAGCTGTAAGCAAAGAGCAGGAGGAAGACGCCGTTGAGTGCGGCAGAGGAATGATGTAAATAGTTACCCGACCGGGTACCAAAGAAACTGTTGATACATATATATATAGTCCCCGTTGGGACCAGCTGAGTGAACTGTTTACCCGTTAACCCCTTCATCCCACAGGCTGAGGACTGTGAGCAGCCATTCCCTTCCCTCTACCTGGCCGAGGACTGAGAGCGGCCAACTTCCCCTGTATATAGTTGCGCTTCCTAAAGCGCCCCCTACCGGTTTTATAGGAAAACCAGTTTTTCTAAGAGACTGTCGCACTTTTCCCGGACACACGTTGCACAGTGTCCGGAGGAGGAACCTGAAACAAGAGACGACGAGAATGTTTATACGAAAAGTTTTATATATATAATGTTTTATATGTTTTATATGTTTATGAAAAAAAAAAAATGTATGTTTTTGGTGTTATTTATGTCTTACAGCCCGAGGACGTGCTGTGATTTACCAGGGGGGAATGTAGCACCCTGAGGATTCGGCTGCTACAGGGGTATTGCACCTCAACCCAGAGGTGTGATATTCCACTCCCGGGTAAGGATGGAGTGTGGAACTGAGCTCGGTAGGCTGCATGCACTACACACATCCCATTTCCGAGGAGCAGACCGACGGTACTCCCACTTAGAAATGTGCAGGTACGACCGAGTCTGTTCCTGGCTGGAGTGGGAGGGGGATGGTACATCCCATGTAGTGTAGGGGCAGATAGGGGGAGCAGCCTGGGTAAAGATAGGAGCTCATTGGGTGCTGGTCACCTGAGCTCACACATAGAGGGTGTATATAAGGTGGGCACCAACTAAGATCAGGGTGAGATGCAGAGGACAAGCCAGATGCAGAGAGTCAGCTGCAGAGAACAAGTCAGGAGCAGAGGAGAGAAGAAAGACAAAGACCCAGAGTGAGAGAGGAGAAAAGAGAGAGACCCAGAGCACAGAAGAGAAGGACTCTGAGATCCCAACTAAAATCCCCGGGTGAAGAGTCGGCATCAGGGTACCGGAACCCAAGCTGGTGGGGGTAAAAACATTCCCCAGCCAGAGACCGGAGACCGTGGGCAGCGTCTGCCACGGTCACCCATCACATCCACCCCGAAGGCACACCACATGAAGGGTCAGGGAACCCAAGGCCAAGGGTGTCCCAGCAGAAGGCCCGAGGGAGCTGGACCTAGGTGGATTACTGGTGGGGACGGCCAGAGAACGGGACAGAAAGAGAGCTCAGGGCCACGCTCCGGACTTGTTTGGGGGTTGGCTGGATCCGGGACCTGGTGGACGCAGCACGGCTCGGGTGGTCACTAGCAGCTGGAGTGACCAGTACAACATCTGCAGTAAGTAAACACCCTTAACTGCACAACCCGACTCTGTCTTCACTGCCGTCTGCACTACACCACCACAACCCCCATCCTCTGCACCTGTCCCCTCTGAGGCTATACCCCTCCCGTTGGGGGTTATCCCACCAAGCTGCGCACCCACCATCAGCCTCAGCGGACCCTGCTGCAGCGGCGGCCACAGTGACCGCATCACAACGGGTGGCGTAGTCGACACAAAAGAACTCTTAATAACATCTGTAGGACTGCCACATAACACTGAGCTTGACGCCCTGGGCACGGGCCGGGTCACAGCCGCTCGGAGACTACAACCCCCCATCTGATCCGGTGCCGGGTATTCCCCTCAAAAAGGAATATGTCCCAGGGGGCGCGTCATATATACATCATATAGGATACGTTGGGGACAATGTATATACATCACATAGGATACGTTGGGGACGATGTATATACATCACATGGGATACACTGGGGCCGATGTATATAAAGGTGCATCTCACTAAATTATAATATCATCAAGAAGTAAATTTTTTTCAGTTCATCAATACAAAAAGTGAAACTCATATATTATATAGAGTCATTAATATAATTGTCTTATCCCGTCTGTCTGTCTGTCCTTCTGTCCAGGAAATCCCGCGTCGCTGATTGGTCCGGCGCGGCCAATCAGCAACGCGGCATTTCAGAAAAAGATGGCGGCCGTTAGCGGCTCATCTGCCGCACGGAGGTCAGCGGCGATGCAGCGGGCTGCTTGCAGCATAAGCCCCCCAACCGGAGGCTACGGCCGCTTTTCTCCCGACGGCATGTGTGACACCCCCCCCTCCCCTCTCCTCTCCTCCCCTCTCCGCTCCTCTGCCCTCTCCCCCCCTCCCCTCCCCCCGCTTTCTCAGGGCCCCAGCACCCGGCGCCATACTTACCCCTCCCTGTGCCTCCGCAGCAGCTCCTGTGTCTTCCGCTGCTGCTCTGTGACGTCTCAGGTCAGAGGGCTCGGTGACGTCTTTACACTGCACTCTCTCCTGAGCGGTCACAGCACGCAGCGGGAAGATGCCGGCTACGCTGGAGTCCGGAGCAGCAGCTGAGAAGTGTGGTGAGTATTGGATTTTTTTTTTTTTATTGTATGGGGGCATAGGGCATTAAATGGTGGTGTGGGGGTGTGTGACATCGTGGAGGGGCCATTATAAGCGAGGGGGGGGGTGTGACATCCTGCATGGGCCACTATGGGGGGGATGTGACATCCTGCATGGGGTATTATATAGTGGGGATGTGATTTCCTGCATGGGGCATTATAAGGGAGGGGGGATGTGATATCCTGCATGGGGCACTATGGGGGGATGTGACTTCCTCCATGGGGCATTATATAGGGGGGATGTCACTTCCTGCATGGTGCATTATAAGGGAGGGGGGGATGTGACTTCCTCCATGGGGCATTATAAGGGGGGTGGTGACATCCTGCATGGGGCATTTATATGGTGGGGGGGGAGTGACATCCTGCATGGGGCATTATAAGGGAGGGGGATGTGACATCCTGCATGGGGCACTATGGAGGGGATGTGACTTCCTCCATGGGGCATTATATAAGGGGGATGTCACTTCCTGCATGGGGTATTATATAGGGGGGATGTCACTTCCTGCATGGGGCATTCTATAGGAGGGATGTGACTTCCTGCATGGGGCATTATAAAGGAAGGGGGGATGTCACATCCTGCATGGGGCATTATAAGAAAGGGGGGGATGTGACATCCTGCATGGGGCATTATACAGGGAGGGACGTGACATCCTGCATGGGGCATTATAAGGGAGGGGGGATGTGACATCCTGCATGGGGCATTATCTTGCATGGGCCATTATATGGGGGGGGATGTGACATCCTTCTTGGGGCATTATAAGGGAGGGGGGGATGTGACATCCTGCATGGGGCATTATAAAGGAGGGGGGGGTGTGACATCCTGCATGGGGCATTATATGGGGGGGGGAAGTGACATCCTGCATGGGGCATTATAAGGGAGGGGGGGTGACATCCTGCATGGGGCATTATAAGGGAGTGGGGATGTGACATCCTGCATGGGGCATTATATGGGGGGGGGGAAAGTGACAACCTGCATGGGGCATTATAAGGCAGGTGGATGCTCCCCGGTCCTCACTAACACGGTTCGCTGATTGGTCGCAGCCACCGGCCACGACCAATCAGCTATTTCGGCGCCAAATTTAAACACCGCTCTGCTGATTGCTCGTGGCCGCCTGCGGCGACCAATCTGCGATTGTGGCGCCAAATTTAAACACGGTCTCCGGCCAATTGGCGGCTGATTTAAAATAAGTACGCCACCGTCGGGAGACATATTCTAGAATACCCGATGCGTTAGAATCGGGCCACCATCTAGTATATTATATAGATTCATTACAAACAGAGTGATCTATTTCACGTGTTTATTTCTGTTAATGTTGATGATTATGGCTTACAGCCAATGAAAACACAAAAGCCATTATCTCAGTGAATTAAAATAATTAACAAAAAAACACATGTAAAGGCTTCCTAAGCATTTAAAAGGTCCCTTAGTCTGTTTCAGAAGGCTCCACAATCATAGGGAAGACTGCTGACATGACAGATGTCCAGAAGGCAGTCATTGACACACTCCACAAGGTCCCAGAGTTCCTATTTTCATTTGGAAATCAAGGTCCCAGAGTCTCGAGGAAGAGTGGAGAGGCCACAATCCAAGCTGCTTGAGGTCTAGTGTGAAGTTTCCACAATCGGTGATGGTTTGGGGAGCCATGTCATCTGCTGGTGTAGGTCCACTGTGTTTTATCAAGACCAAAGTCAGCGCAGCCGTCTACCAGGACATTTTAGAGCGCTTCATGCTTCCCTCTGCCGACAAGCTTTTTGGAGATGGAAATTTCATTCTCCAGCAGGACTTGACACTAGTGTTGAGCGAGTATGTTCTATTAACCCTTTCGCCGACTATGCTCGGGCCGAGCTCCGAGTATTTACAGCTGCTCGGTGATAAGGTTAAATCGCTCCTGTGTGCATGATTTGCAACTGTTTGACAGCTTTATTACATGTGAGGAATGTCTATTTCTTACACATTCCTCACATGTAATAAAGCAGTCAAACAGTTGCAAATCATGCACACGGGAGCGATTTAACCTCATCACCGAGCAGCTGTAAATACTCGGAGCTCGGCCCGAGCATACTCGGTCAGAACATACTCACTCAACCCTACTTGGCACCTGTCCACACTGCCAAAAATACCAATACCTGGTTTAAAAACAACAGTATCACTGAGCTTGATTGGCCAGAGAATCTATCGGGTATTGTCAAGAGGAAGATGAGAGACCCCAGACCCAACAATGCAGACGAGCTGAAGGCTGCTATCAAAGCAACCTGGGCTTCCATAACCCCTCAGCAGGGCCACAGGCTGATCGCCTTCATGCCACATTGCCGCATTGATGCAGTAATTGATGCAAAAGGAGCCCCGACCAAGTATTGAGTGCATTTAATGAACATACATTTCAGTCGGACAACATTTCGGATTTTAAAAACATTTTTCAAGCTGTTGTTGCTGTAAAGTATTCTAATTTACTGAGATAATGACTTTTGTTCATTGGCTGTAAGCTATAATCATCAACATTAACAGAAATAAACACTTGAAATAGATCCCTCTGTGTGTAATGACTCTATATAATATATGAGTTTCACTTTTTGCATTGAAGAACTGAAATAAATTAACTTTTTGATGACATTCTAATTTAGTGAGATGCACCTGTACATCATATAGGATGCTGGGGCTGATCAGTATACATAATATAAGATACACTGGGGCTGATGTATATACGTCATGTAGGATACACTGGTGATGATGTACATACATTACATAGGATATGCTGGAGACTATGTATATACATCATATAGGATACGCTTGTGCCAGTGTATGTGCATCATATAGGATACCTTGGGAGCGATGTACATAGATCATATAGGATACGCTGGGGCCGATATATATACATCATATAGAATACACTGGGGCTGTGTCATGGTGTGACTGTGGGATAGCAAGTGTGCTCCTATTCTGACCCTCAGGCTCGGGGTCCCTAGCTATTTCTGTTCCCAGGATTACTCCTGAATGTGGAGATGCCCGAGCCTCGTTCCTTACTATGCTCCTAAGCAGCACTAGTTTGTACAGTGTATGGAGGGAATACAAAACAAGATAGGACAGAACTGAAGCACAGTCACACAACACGCTCTCAGGGAAATACACAAAGGAATATAAAGTCTAAAACCTGAGAGGCAACAAAGTAATATAAAGACACCTAGGGAAAAAGGAAAGGGTTACCAAACAACGCTTGCAACAACTTTAGCAATAACCACTAAACCAGTACGTGTTCACCTTTCCAGAACAGGATAGAGAAAAACTATACTGGCATTGCCAGCAAAGCACAGCCGGCTTAAATGGAGAAACAGCAGACACAACTGGTTCTCCTCTAGCATGTGATCAAAGGCAGTCAACAACCTCAGCCCAGCAAAGACTAACTTTTGCTCACCTGCCAAGGAGCTGCAGCTCTAAGAGTCAATGCCCTAGTCACCCTGCACTGACCATAGCTATCAATGGAGTTACAAGGAGCAGTATATGAATCTGTGGAATCCACAGACTTGGACACCGCCATCACAGTTTATGATGTTAGAGAAAACCTCCTTGTGACATGCTGATGTACAAACATCATATAGGATACACTAGGGCTGATGTATATATAGTACATCTTAAAGGATATACGGGTGCTAATGTAGAGTATATACATCATATAGGATACACTGGGGCTGATGTATATACATCGTATAGGATACACTAGGGCTGATGTATATATATCATATAAGAGATACTGGAGCTAATGTACAGTATATACATCGTATAGAATACACTGGGGCTGATGTATATACATCATATAGGATATACAGGTGCTGATGTACAGTATGTACATCACATAGGATACACTGGGGCTGATGTATACACATCATATACAGTAGGATACACTAGGGCTGATGTACATACATCGGAGAACCCCTGTAAGTGCATCTTGTTCCAAGTATTTAATTAATCACTAATGGAAACAAAGAATCTTCTCCTAATTAATATCAGAGAGAACAGATGACTGTCATACACAACACAATCCACTGTACCAACACAAACAGTACCACATACAAGGGAGAAATACTGCCACACCATGACTGGACTACATATTACCACCACATAGTGACCGAATAATACTACATACAAGGGAGAAATACCACCACACCATGACCAGACCACATATTACCACCACATAGTGACCGAATAATACCGCATACAAGGGAGAAATACCACGAAACCATGACCAGACCACATATTACCACCACATAGTGACCGAATAATACTACATACAAGGTAGAAATACCACCACACCTTGACCAGACCAGATATTACCACCCCATAGTGACCGAATATTACTACATACAAGGGAGAAATACCACCATGCCATGACCAGACCAGATATTAACAGCAAATAGCGTCCAAATAATTCCCCATCATTTCTTTCTCCTACCTCCATAATTGCTCTTCCCCATCCCAATCATTGCTCTCCCCCACCTTCTCCAACATTGTCATATCTCCCCCACCTACTCCATCATTGCCATATCTCCCCCCACCACCTCCATCATCATTGCCATATCTCCCCCCACCTGCTCCGTCATCATTGCCATATCTCCCCCACCTGCTCTGTCATCATTGCCATATCTCCCCCAACCTGCTCCGTCATCATTGCCATATGTCCCCCCACCTACTCCATCATCATTGCCATTTCTCCCCCCACCTGCTCCACCATCATTGCCATATCTCCCCCACCTCCTCTATCACTAATGCCATGTCATATCTCCCCCTACCTCCTCCATCACCATGCCATGCATATCTCCCCCCACCTCCCCCATTGCCATGCCATATATCCCCCACCATGTCATATCTCGCCGCACCTGCTCAATCACCATTGTTCTCCCTCAAAAAAAACCAAAACTTGTCTCTCAGCGCGCTCCCCCGCAGCACTGTCCTCTGCTTCCTGCCCGGCATCTTTCTCCCTGACACAGGCCCATGCTGCATGATGACGTCATCAAGCAGCGCGAGCCTGTGTGAGGGAGGAAACGCCGGGCAGAAAGCAGAGGCGAGGACGGATCCCTGCAGCTACGCTGCCATTTTCCTCCTGTCGGCAGTGGAGCTGGAGGGATCGCTCCTTGCCTGCCACACAGGATGAGGGCAATCTGCCCATGGGACCGAGAAGCAGGCCAGATTGCCTTCATCAGCCGCACTGCAAGGGCCCCCCTGACCCTCCAGGCCCTTGCAGTGCAGAGCACCGGCGGCCATGTTAACCAGGGGCACCCGTGTGTCCTGCTCGGGGGCCCGCTGAGGACCCGGGCCCAACGGAGAATTCTCCGGTGTCCCGGTGCCCCAGTCCGACCCTGTATATAGACACACTTACACATTGGTGTGTACATACAGTACATGTGCATGTGTGTGAGTATATACAGTATGTGTATATGTGTATAGTGGCGTTGCTTGAAGTTTATAGACCCTGTAAGGCAGCGCTAGTCATCATGCTGGGGGACACTCGCTGCATCGGTTCAATTAAAGCACACCAGCCACTTTTTCCAGGATTTCACAATCCAGCAGTTTATTACACTCCATAACTGCTTATCACCGAGTCCAACTCAGTGGCTCGCCGACATACACATATAATGTCCAGGAGCCTTTCAAGTGGCAGACAGGCCCACTTGGCTCCAGTTACAGCCATCAGCAAAGTCACTTATATCAACGTCCATATAATGCAGTGCTTTACCTTTGCCGGGTTTTAGCTGCTTCAGTCAGATTTGTTCTGCCACCACTGTGGCTTTACGGCTTCCCAGATGGGGGTCTCCAGCCCTCGTTCCTTCAAAGGCTACTGGTATGTTTTCTCACCTAACATCCAGCCTCTGCCTTCCAGGACTCTTGCCTTCCAAGCCTCTGGCCCTCCAAGGCTACTGGTATCGCTTACATGTAAGGATCCAGCCTCTGCCTTTCAGGCTTCACTAGGCCTCACTAAGCCTCTCCAGGCTAACGGTGTCCCACACACGGGAACAGGCCTCACGCCTTTCACACCTGTCTCAAATCTACCAGGGTTTATATATCCTCTAGTGCTCACACAGGACCTGTGCTGATGTCACAGTCATGTGATCAGACCTTCTGTATGCACAGGACCTGTGCGATGTCACAGTCATGTGATCAGTCACCTCGGGAGGTACATGGTCGGCCAAAACACACCCTGGACCATTACAGTAATGCCGCAAGCCGCTGCATTACAGCCCCAATGAAAAATTTCCAACATGGCCCCCAACCATTACAGATCTTTAATAGTACTGGTGTTCTCTTATGGGCCAAAAGGATATTTTGGCCCCATAGGCTCCAGGGCTAAGTGCGACTGCAACACATGTACCTACTATAGTTATGTCTCTATGTTTGTATCTGGACAATCAGACAGGCATTTACCATGTAGCCTATAGTTATTCTGTAGTAGATGTGTAGGTGCTGTAATAATCTGCCAATTCACCTATATCTCTGCTCTGTACAACAGCTGCATTTGCTCCTTGGTCTGGAATACGTGAGCTGCGGGGACTTTTACAGCTACTTACTGATGAAGGGGCAGCTTGACATCCCCAGTGCAAGGTAAAGTTTTATTTTTATGTAATTATACACGAATAGAAATATACAGTATATATAAACAGCAGTTCTGTCATCAGTATTGATTGCTCTTTGATGGCAATATGGATTAGACTAAAGCAATATATTAGTCATCAGAACCTGGACAGAATCCTGACCGGCCACTTTATTACACTATGGATAGGGCGGGATTTCTTGTATTTCTGTAGACAGTCACTAATTTCTTGTCTCTCTGTCAGATTCTATGCCGCTGAACTCGTCTGTGGAATCCAACATCTCCACTCAAAGGGCGTCATCCACAGAGACCTCAAGCCCGAGAACATCTTGGTGGCTGAAACGGGCCATATTAAGATCACAGATTTCGGTCTCTCAATTGACAACATGCATGGAGACCGAACAGCCACTGGATACGCTGGAACTGCAGGTTACATGGCTCCTGAGGTGAGAAGAACAAGGATTTTCTCTTTTTTTCATACTATAATTGTATGTCTGCCTGGATCACACACATAATCCAACAAATGTCCATTACAGTAAATGGGACATTCTGACATTGACATCTGGCATGCCATACACATTAGATAGGCAGCTTGGCTCAACTGAGTGTACATGCATTCTGAATGGGAGGGGGGAGTATGACCATGCCAGACACAAAGGATCGGGCACTGAAATTCAGCATCCAGGGTTTGAGCTGAATTGGGATGTCTCCATACACATTAGATGATCTCTCCGGAATCTGTGAGTCCGGCCACAATACATGATCATGCTATATGTTTTGCCAGCATTAGAGACCCAAAGAGTTACAAGTCAGCCAACAAAGGTTCTGGAGCTCAGAAGAGCAGCATGGCTCCTTTCAGTCATTAGTGTAGTAATCATAATATTCAAGTGATGCCACAACCAGAGGAATCATCCACTCTCACTATATTACATAGTCTTACAATTATTATGCTGAGAACTTTGTTACACTGAAGATATGGAACTTTTTGACCAACTCTTTATCTATTTTCTTCTTCTTTATGTAGATTTTGGCTGGGAAGGAGTATAACGCCGGAGTAGACTGGTATTCTTTTGGTGTCATCTTAAAAGAAATGGTTACCGATGAGTGCGCCTACCATCAGACACTCAACGATAAATCCTCCGGCATCAGGAACATCATTAAACAGGTCAGTTGTCTTAACAGTCATTAGTACTATGATGTATACAATGTTATAGTTGTAGAGATGAGCAAACCTTTTGAAATTCAAATTAACCAGCTTGTTCCAATTTTTTCCCAAAAATGTTAAAATCGCAAGTACTCAACATAAATGGGTAAACTTGTGGTAACCGTTCTTTACTGCTGTGCTGTCACATACTATCTGTGCAGTCTTTTACTGTTTTATGTCTTTCTCTCTCAATCTCTACTGCTAAGCTGTGATGTGCTCTCCCTATCCAGATTCACCACAAAATGACTCCTACATTCATTGCTTTGGCTTTCATACAGGCTATGATAGTCCCTCCTGATTGTGCTATAACATGTGATGTGACACCTTAAAGCATTATGGTGAAGCCTGGACGGCTTACATCAGAGGTCCTATAAGTCTTCTCTGACTGATGTAATTTTTAGTAATACTGTATGAAAATTGGCTGCAATTATTTTAGGTGATTCCCAAGAAGCAAATCACAAATTGTTGAAATTCACCGGGTTCAGCAGATTCACAAAAAGTCAACACAAATTCAGTTTGCATCAAGTGGATTTGCTCATCTCTGCATAGTAGTCATCATTTTCTCTCCAGTTTACATTCATGGATTTTGGTTTTATCTTTATTAGCTCCTTCAGAAAGATCCAGCCAGTCGCTTAGGAGCCAACGGTAACATCAGAAAGCACAGGTTTTTTCAGCGTATCGACTGGGTCTCTGTGGAAGCCCTGAAACTGCCTCCACCATACGTCCCTGTAGTAAGTATATGAGCAGATATGGTTTCTTAGTATTAAAATCTTTGTGTCTATTCTTTTACTAGTTTTCAATCAACACAACTTGTTTTTAACGGAGACTCTGATATAAAGTCATAATATTAATGTTATAATTCCTTTTTTCCTTTATAGCCATCTGAGCCTCCCCGTCGTCATAAACCATTCCATCTGGAGAAACTAGAAGCAGCAGAGGCCACAGCACTTATATCAACAAAGGACCAGGCATTGTTTGAGGGATTTTCATTTGTCAACTTGGAAACCCTTGAGCAGACCCCAGCTCTATAGTCATCAGAGCGAGCGGCCCACCTGAGCCTCCGGAAGACTGAAAATCAGAAGACTGGACATCACTGGAACAAACGCTGCAAGAATGAAGGTGACCATGGAGACGTCGAGGGACCCCGAATGAAGACACAGAGAATGACGGAGCCAGCAGATTCACCTATGGGCTGGCGGTAAGAATAAGCGCCATAATATCTGCGCTTTATTCCAATCATAGGCATGTGCCAAACATTTTTCACTGACCGGTAATAGGATTTCCTCCTGCTCATTTTAGCTGCATTTTTTGGTGCTGTCTTGGGCAATGATGAAATACTGAGGTGCGTGATGGCCGGCTATTAAGGGGTGGCAGGAGGCCGGATTTTTTTTTTTTTAATAACATCTTGCACTTGCCTATGATAAATCTACCATTACCGGCAGTTGGATTTCCTCATACTTATGACAGTGTTGTCATAGGAGTGGGGAAAAAGGTGAGAGATGGCCGGCTATTAAGGGGTGGCAGGAGGCCGGATTTTTTTTTTTTTTTTTTTTTTTTTAAATAGGGAAAATTTGGCCTATGGAGAACACAAGAGCTTACAGCTAGTGGACTTGCACATCCTCCAGATGTAAGTGTAAAATGAGAGCCGCAGTCCTAAAAAGTACATTTTGTTAAGACCCTGAGGATGGCAGAGCCGGCAGATCCACCTATGAACTGGGGGTAAGAATGGAGGACTATTTCATCAAAGTCCTGTGAAGACACCCATGCCAATGTCATTCCAGTCCATGACAGGGGTACCCATTCCAGAAGCCATTGAGCCTTCTCATGGAACATCTATATAGTTAAACAAAGCAAAAAAACCTGCAAAGCTTTTTAATGCAACTAAAACCTCTTACATTTTTCTTACATCTGTAAATAACAACAGAATGAAGTGGGTTAAAAGTGTATTTTGAATATTCCCATTTTTAAGGCACCTAAACAGGAAAGGGTTCTTTACAGTCAGAGCAGTCAGACTGTGGAATTCCCTACCACAAGAGGTAGTGATGGCAGACACTATAACAGCTTTCAAAAAAAGGGCTGGACGATTTCCTCGATACACATAACATTGAGGGTTACCGTTAAATTAGACAAAATGTTACACCTATAGAAGTACATTTAATACCATAATAGTAATTACATAATTAGAATCATAATTAGGTTTGATCCAGGGTTCCAGGACTGATCGCCTATTTTCGGGGTCAAGAAGGAATTTTTCCCCTGTGACACAAATTGGCTGAAGGTGTCCTGGGGTTTTTGCCTTCTTCTGGATCAACAATGTAGGCATAGGGCAGTATTAGTAGTGATAGGAAAGTTAGAATAATACTGTAATAAGATAGCAGGATGTTAATAATAGTAACGATATCAAATAGTCACATTTATAAAAATAAAAACAAATTAATTAATAACTGCAGTAGTACAATAAGTAGTGTAATATTAAATATATAACTAGTAATAACATAATTAGGTTTGATCCAGGGTTCTAGGACTGATCGCCTTTTCTCGGGGTCAAGAAGGAATTTTTCCCTGTGATGCAAATTGGCTGAATGTGTCCTGGGGTTTTTGCCTTCTTCTGGATCAACAGATTTAGGCATAGGGATTCTAGTAATACCATTATTAGAATCACAAGAGTAATACAAAATATAAAATTAATTTAAAAAATGAAATTATAAATGGGTACATTCTTAATTGTTATAGTGCAGCAATGATAAAAATGGTAATAATAATAATAATAATAATAATAATACATTTGTGAGGCCTAGTGCCAGTTAGTTAGTAAGTTAGTGTAGTGTTAGTGTACGGAGTACAATTGGGGGAGGAAAGTTGAACTTGATGGACCGAGGTCTTTCTTCAACCAACGTTACAATGTTACTAATATCTGCGCTTTATGCCAATCATAGGCATGTGCCAAACATTTTTCACTGACCGGTAATAGGATTTCCTCCTGCTCATTTTAGCTGCATTTTTTGGTGCTGTCTTGGGCAATGATGAAATACTGAGGTGCGGGATGGCCGGCTATTAAGGGGTGGCAGGAGGCCGGATTTTTTTTTTTAACAACATCTTGCACTTGCCTATGATAAATCTACCATTACCGGCAGTTGGATTTCCTCATACTTATGACAGTGTTGTCATAGGAGTGGGGAAAAGGTGAGAGATGGCCGGCTATTAAGGGGTGGCAGGAGGCCGGATTTTTTTTTTTTTTTTTTAATAGGGAAAATTTGTCCTATGGAGAACACAAGAGCTTACAGCTAGTGGACCTGCACATCCTCCAGATGTAAGTGTAAAATGAGAGCCACAGTCCTAAAAAGTACATTTTGTTAAGACCCTGAGGATGGCAGAGCCGGCAGATCCACCTATGAGCTGGGGGTAAGAATGGAGGACTATTTCATCAAAGTCCCGTGAAGACACCCATGCCAATGTCATTCCAGTCCATGCCAGGGGTACCCATTCCAGAAGCCATTGAGCCTTCTCATGGAACATCTATATAGTTAAACAAAACAAAAAAACCTGCAAAGCTTTTTAATATAAGAAAAATGTAAGAGTTTTTAGTTGTATCTGTAAATAACAACATAATGAAGTGGGTTAAACGTGTAATTTGAATATTTCCATTTTTTAAGGCACCTAAACAGGAAAGGGTTCTTTACAGTCAGAGCAGTGGGACTGTGGAATGCCGACCACAAGAGGTAGTGATGGCAGACACTATAACAGCTTTCAAAAAAGGGCTGGACGATTTCCTCGATACACATAACATTCAGGGTTACAGTTAAATTAGACAAAATGTTACACCTATAGTAGTACATGTAGTACGGTAATAGTACGGTAATTACATAATTAGAATCATAATTAGGTTTGATCCAGGGTTCCAGGACTGATCGCCTATTTTCGGGGTCAAGAAGGAATTTTTCCCCAGTGACACAAATTGGCTGAAGGTGTCCTGGGGTTTTTGCCTTCTTCTGGATCAACAATGTAGGCATAGGGTAGTATTAGTAGTGATAGGAAAGTTAGAATAATACTGTAATAAGATAGCAGGATGTTAATAATAGTAACAATATCAAATAGTCACATTTATAAAAATAAAAACAAATTAATTAATAACTGCAGTAGTACAATAAGTAGTGTAATATTAAATATATAACTAGTAATAACATAATTAGGTTTGATCCAGGGTTCTAGGACTGATCGCCTTTTCTCGGGGTCAATAAGGAATTTTTCCCCGTGATGCAAATTGGCGTTAGGTGTCCTGGGGTTTTTGCCTTCTTCTGGATCAACAGATTTAGGCATAGGGATTCTAGTAATACCATTATTAGAATCACAAGAGTAATACAAAATATAAAACTAATTTAAAAATTAAATGATAAACGGGTACATTCTTAATTGTTATAGTGCAGCAATGATAAAAATGGTAATAATAATAATAATAATAATACATTTGTGAGGTCTAGTGCCAGTTAGTTAGTAAGTTAGTGTAGTGTTAGTGTACGGAGTACAATTGGGGGAGGAAAGTTGAACTTGATGGACCGAGGTCTTTCTTCAACCTACGTTACAATGTTACTAATATCTGCGCTTTATTCCAATCATAGGCATGTGCCAAATATTTTTCACTGACCGGTAATAGGATTTCCTCCTGCTCATTTTAGCTCCAATTTTTGGTGCTGTCTTGGGCAATGATGAAATACTGAGGTGCGTGATGGCCGGCTATGAAGGGGTGGAGGAGGTTGGATTTTTTTTTTTAATAACATCTTGCACTTGCCTATGATAAATCTACCATTACCGGCAGTTGGATTTCCTCATACTTATGACAGTGTTGTCATAGGAGTGGGGAAAAAGGTGAGAGATGGCCGGCTATTAAGGGGTGGCAGGAGGCCGGATTTTTTTTTTTTTTTCTAAATAGGGAAAATTTGTCCTATGGAGAACACAAGAGCTTACAGCTAGTGGACTTGCACATCCTCCAGATGTAAGTGTAAAATGAGAGCCGCAGTCTTAAAAAGTACATTTCATTAAGACCCTGAGGATGGCAGAGCCGGCAGATCCACCTATGAGCTGCATGTAAGTATAGGCGCCATAATATCTGCCCTTATGTTACAGGGTGGTGTTCCGTATATTAATTATTAATGTCAGGCTTGACTATTAATAATCGGTATCCGGCTAATACCTCACCTGTTACTACTCTGATTCCTTTGCTATATGTGATACTAACGGCGACTAACTGAGACGAAACCGTATATCAATAAAATACATTTATTACACACAAGTCTACAGTTAATATACTACCAATTTCCACAGTACACAATAATATTAACAATAGCACACAATACGGATATACAATTAACCCCACCAATAACCTAATTATACTTCCCACCCACTTGCCTAAAAGCATACAAACATTAATTACAAACCACCCGCTTATCACCTACTATCCCTACAGCAATCAAGGGGTTTATGAGGCTATGTGCCCACGATGCAGAAATGCTGCAGATTTTTTACGCTTCTCCCTGCAGGAAAAACGAATGCGGTTTTTTCATGTGTTTTTCCAGCCAGGTAGAAGCGTTTGTCGAGCGTTTTTTTGCAGCATTTCTGCATGCGGGTTATCAAGCGCTTTTCCAAGCGATTTTAGCATCACTTGGAAAAGTTCTTGACAACTTGGTCCCACTATATAAATCCATGCAACCGGCATGGATTTTATATAGTGTGAACAAGTTAGTTAAAAAAAGAATAAGAATGGTAAAAAATAAAAAAATAATTTTATACTCACCTTCCGATGTCCTCCCGATGTTCTCTCCGATGGGTCTGGTGTCTTGGGCGGCTCACGGTGGTGTGAAGGACCTGCGGTGACGTCATTGAGTCATGTGACAGGTCACATGACTCAATGACATCATGGCAGGTCCTTCACAACACCGAGACCCATAGAGAAGACCAGACGGAGGGGAGAAAACCCCGGGAGGACATCGGAAGGTAAGTATAATCTTTATTTTTTATTTGAAATTCTTTTTTAACAGGTACTATGGTACCTGGGTCTGGATGAGTCTCCTCTCATCCACACCCGGGTACCATCTGCACATAGAAACGCATAATATCCGTGTATACAAATGTACTGACACGGATATTATGCGTTTCAATGCAAGTCAATGGCAACAATTGATGCGTATTTTTCCGCAATGATAATCCGCAGCGGAAATTTCCGCAGCATGTGCACAGCACATGAGGTTTGTCATTGGGGACCATGGAGCACGTATTATCAAGCGTTTTTTAAGCATTTTCGCTGCAGAAATTCCGCAGCAAAAACGCTTGAAAAACGCATAGTGGGCATGCAGCCTAATAGTGCGATACTTAGCCCAATAGCTGTCGTCAGGCTGATTCTGGGCTGCTTGGCACTTGGTGTGGCTATGAGAAAAGTAGAGGAAAGTGACACAAGGAGAGAGGGCACTTGAGCTGAGTACTTCTAGAGCACAAGGGGACTGAGGGGATGCTGCTGTCAGACAGCAGTCAGAGAGCAGCTGAGGGAGGATGGGACAGAGGAGCTGCACAGAGAGGCTATAGGCTGAGAGGTAGAAAGCTGAGGGGCTGAGGAGGATAGCTGCTGTGAGCAGGGGTGTGGGTAAGGAGAAGAGGTAGGAAGCTGAGTGGCTGAGGAGGACAGCTGCGGTGAGCAGGGGTGTTGGCAAGGCGAAGAGGTAGGAAGATGAGGGGCTGAGGAGGACAGCTGCAGTGAGCAGGGCTGTGGGCAAGGAGAAGAGGTAGGAAGCTGAGGGGCTGAGGAGGACAGCTGCGGTGAGCTGGGCTGTGGGCAAGTAGAAGAGGTAGGAAGCTGAGGGGCTGAGGAGGACAGCTGCGATGAGCTGGGCAGTGGGCAAAGAGAAGAGGTAGGAAGCTGAGGGGCTGAGGAGGACAGCTGCGGTGAGCAGGGGTGTGGGCAAGGAGAAGAGGTAGGAAGCTGAGGGGCTGAGGAGGACAGCTGCGGTGAGCAGGGCTGTGGGCAAGGAGAAGAGGTCGGAAGCTGAGGGGCTGAGGAGGACAGTTGCGGTGAGCAGGGGTGTGGGCAAGGAGAAGAGGTAGGAAGCTGAGGGGCTGAGGAGGACAGCTGCGGTGAGCAGGGCTGTGGGCAAGGAGAAGAGGTAGGAAGCTGAGGGGCTGAGGAGGACAGCTGCGGTGAGCAGGGCTGTTGTCAAGGGGAAGGGGTAGGAAGCTGAAGGGCTGAGGAGGACAGCTGCGGTGAGCAGTGGTGTGGGCAAGGAGAAGAGGTAGGAAGCTGAGGGGCTGAGGAAGACAGCTGCGGTGAGCAGGGCTGTGGGCAAGGGGAAGGAGTAGGAAGCTGAGGGGCTGAGGAGGACAGCTGCGGTGAGCAGGGGTGTGGGCAAGGAGAAGAGGTAGGTAGCTGAGGGGCTGAGGAGGACAGCTGCGGTGAGCAGGGGTGTGGGCAAGGAGAAGAGGTAGGAAGCTGAGGGGCTGAGGAGGACAGCTGCGGTGAGCAGGGGTGTGGGCAAGGAGAAGAGGTAGGAAGCTGAGGGGCTGAGGAGGACAGCTACGGTGAGCAGGGCTGTGGGCAAGGAGAAGAGGTAGGAAGCTGAGGGGCTGAGGAAGACAGCTGCGGTGAGCAGGGCTTTGGGCAAGGGGAAGAAGTAGGAAGCTGAGGGGCTGAGGAGGACAGCTGCGGTGAGCAGGGGTGTTGGCAAGGCGAAGAGGTAGGCAGCTGAGGGGCTGAGGAGGACAGCTGCGGTGAGCAGGGGTGTTGGCAAGGCAAAGAGGTAGGAAGCTGAGGGGCTGAGGAGGACAACTGCGGTGACCAGGGCTGTGGGCAAGGAGAAGAGGTAGGAAGCTGAGGGGCTGAGGAGGACAGTTGCTATGAGCAGGGGTGTGGGCAAGTAGAAGAGGTAGGAAGCTGAGGGGCTGAGGAGGACAGCTGCGGTGAGCAGGGCTGTGGGCAAAGAGAAGAGGTAGGAAGCTGAGGAGCTGAGGAGGACAGCTGCGGTGAGCATGGCTGTGGGCAAGGAGAAGAGGTAGGAAGCTGAGGGGCTGAGGAGGACAGTTGCGGTGAGCAGGGGTGTGGGCAAGGAGAAGAGGTAGGAAGCTGAGGGGCTGAGGAGGACAGCTGCGGTGAGCAGGGCTGTGGGCAAGGAGAAGAGGTAGGAAGCTGAGGGGCTGAGGAGGACAGCTGCGGTGAGCAGGTCTGTGGGCAAGGGGAGGGAATAGGAAGCTGAGGGGCTGAGGAGGACAGCTGCGGTGAGCAGGGCTGTGGGCAAGGAGAAGAGGTAGGAAGCTGAGGGGCTGAGGAGGACAGCTGCGGTGAGCATGGCTTTGGGCAAGGAGAAGAGGTAGGAAGCTGAGGGGCTGAGGAGGACAGTTGCGGTGAGCAGGGGTGTGGGCAAGGAGAAGAGGTAGGAAGCTGAGGGGCTGAGGAGGACAGCTGCGGTGAGCAGGTCTGTGGGCAAGGGGAAGGAATAGGAAGCAGAGGGGCTGAGGAGGACAGCTGCGGTGAGCAGGGCTGTGGGCAAGGAGAAGAGGTAGGAAGCTGAGGGGCTGAGGAGGACAGCTGCGGTGAGCAGGTCTGTGGGCAAGGGGAAGGAATCGGAAGCTGTGGGGCTGAGGAGGACAGCTGCGGTGAGCAGGGGTGTGGGCAAGGAGAAGAGGTAGGTAGCTGAGGGGCTGAGGAGGACAGCTGCGGTGAGCAGGGCTGTGGGCAAGGAGAAGAGGTAGGAAGCTGAGGGGCTGAGGAAGACAGCTGCGGTGAGCAGGGCTGTGGGCAAGGGGAAGGAGTAGGAAGCTGAGGGGCTGAGGAGGACAGCTGCGGTGAGCAGGGGTGTGGGCAAGGAGAAGAGGAAGGTAGCTGAGGGGCTGAGGAGGACAGCTGCGGTGAGCAGGGGTGTGGGCAAGGAGAAGAGGTAGGAAGCTGAGGGGCTGAGGAGGACAGCTGCGGTGAGCAGGGGTGTGGGCAAGGAGAAGAGGTAGGAAGCTGAGGGGCTGAGGAGGACAGCTGCGGTGAGCAGGGGTGTTGGCAAGGCGAAGAGGTAGGCAGCTGAGGGGCTGAGGAGGACAGCTGCGGTGAGCAGGGGTGTTGGCAAGGCAAAGAGGTAGGAAGCTGAGGGGCTGAGGAGGACAACTGCGGTGAGCAGGGCTGTGGGCAAGGAGAAGAGGTAGGAAGCTGAGGGGCTGAGGAGGACAGTTGCTATGAGCAGGGGTGTGGGCAAGTAGAAGAGGTAGGAAGCTGAGGGGCTGAGGAGGACAGCTGCGGTGAGCAGGGCTGTGGGCAAAGAGAAGAGGTAGGAAGCTGAGGAGCTGAGGAGGACAGCTGCGGTGAGCATGGCTGTGGGCAAGGAGAAGAGGTAGGAAGCTGAGGGGCTGAGGAGGGCAGTTGCGGTGAGCAGGGGTGTGGGCAAGGAGAAGAGGTAGGAAGCTGAGGGGCTGAGGAGGACAGCTGCGGTGAGCAGGGCTGTGGGCAAGGAGAAGAGGTAGGAAGCTGAGGGGCTGAGGAGGACAGCTGCGGTGAGCAGGTCTGTGGGCAAGGGGAAGGAATAGGAAGCTGAGGGGCTGAGGAGGACAGCTGCGGTGAGCAGGTCTGTGGGCAAGGGGAAGGAATAGGAAGCTGAGGGGCTGAGGAGGACAGCTGCGGTGAGCAGGGCTGTGGGCAAGGAGAAGAGGTAGGAAGCTGAGGGGCTGAGGAGGACAGCTGCGGTGAGCATGGCTTTGGGCAAGGAGAAGAGGTAGGAAGCTGAGGGGCTGAGGAGGACAGTTGCGGTGAGCAGGGGTGTGGGCAAGGAGAAGAGGTAGGAAGCTGAGGGGCTGAGGAGGACAGCTGCGGTGAGCAGGTCTGTGGGCAAGGGGAAGGAATAGGAAGCAGAGGGGCTGAGGAGGACAGCTGCGGTGAGCAGGGCTGTGGGCAAGGAGAAGAGGTAGGAAGCTGAGGGGCTGAGGAGGACAGCTGCGGTGAGCAGGTCTGTGGGCAAGGGGAAGGAATCGGAAGCTGTGGGGCTGAGGAGGACAGCTGCGGTGAGCAGGGGTGTGGGCAAGGAGAAGAGGTAGGTAGCTGAGGGGCTGAGGAGGACAGCTGCGGTGAGCAGGGGTGTGGGCAAGGAGAAGAAGTAGGTAGCTGAGGGGCTGAGGAGGACAGCTGCGGTGAGCAGGGGTGTGGGCAAGGCGAAGAGGTAGGAAGCTGAGGGGCTGAGGAGGACAGCTGCGGTGAGCCGGGGTGTGGGCAAGGAGAAGAGGTAGGAAGCTGAGGGGCTGAGGAGGACAGCTGCTGTGATCAGGGCTGTGGGCAAGGAGAAGAGGTAGGAAGCTGAGGGGCTGAGGAGTATATCTGCAGTGAGCAGGGCTGTGGGCAATGGACTTAGTCTAAGGCATGATTAAAGTAGTTTTATAAAAAATTTTTTTTGCTAAAATATGAAAACAGTAAGCTCCTTTTCAGCTCCTGTTTAAAAATGCCAGAGCATATCTCAAAAGTATTAATTAGATACCATAGTACATGAGCTCTTGACTGGCAGTGAAACTGTGAATCCAACATTTTATTATATGGAGGTAACCAATTCTGGTTTTCCAAAGTTAGAAAAAGTTGTTACAGGGGACGGTTCATGGAGTTTTTGCATCTTTTAAAAGGGCTCTCACAAACACTCTTGGCGCTAGCCACTTAGCTTAGCTTTGATGAACCGGGTCCACAGACTCTTCAGCTGGACATCACCACCAGCCCCAGCCTCACTAATATGCTTGGATGCATGCACCACACTTGCATCAACAGTGCCATCCACAGTGTAAGAGTGGTGACGCCTGATGAAAGAGGTTGCAGTTGGGGCAGTTTCAGACCAGAATGTAACATTTTTATATCAGTGACCTTTGCAGCATTTTGGTTCTCCACTAGTGGAATTACCGGTGCCATACAAATGGCACCTTTAAAAACACAATCCAGGGCAATATACAGAACGGACTGACCCAGGCGTTTTGTTATGAAATGGTTACTGCTGTTCTCCTTCATCAGATTCAAGAGGCAGCAGACCTAGGTGATCACAATTTTTTGACATGTTGAAAGTGTAAACTGTTAGGCTATGTGCCCACGATGCAGAAATGAAGCAGAAAATTTCTGCAGCATTTCTGCATCTCCCTGCAGAAAAAACGCATGCAGATTGTGCATGCGTTTTTCCTGCAGAATACATGCGGAATACATGCGGATGCACATGCGTACCCACATGCGTTAACGCATGTGTTTCCGCATGCGGACTGACAAGCACTTTCCAGGCGATAGCATCACTTGGAAAGTGCTTGACAACTAGGTCACACTGTATAAATCCATGCAAACGGCATGGATTTATACAGTGTGACCTTAAAAAATAAAAAAAATAAAGCTATACTTACCACCGATCCCCCGCCGCGTGTGCTGCCGCGCTCGTCCTGGCTTCTTCCGGGTTGCCGGCACATCGCGAGACAGCCTGCGGTCACATGACCGCGACGCCATCTCAGGTCCTGGAAGGAGAAGCGCTGCCGGCATGTAGAGAGAAGCCGCCGGACAGGTGAGTATAAACTTTATTTTTTATTTTATTCTTTTTTTTACAGGTACAATGGTACCCAGGTCTGGATGAGAGCCTTCTCTCCTCCAGAACTCGGTACCATCCGCACATTGAAACGCATGTTATCCGCTTGTACAAATGTACAGACGGGGATATTATGCGTCTCAATGCAAGTCAATGGCTGCGCTTCCGCAAAATTAATGAACATGCTGCGGATTTATTTGCGCTGCAGAAACGCTGCGGAAAAATCCGCAGCATGTGCATTGACATTGCGGAATGCCATTGGGGACCATGGGGTGCGGATTACCATGCGTTTTTGATGCGTTTCCGCTGCGGAAATTCCGCAGCATAAACGCATGAAAAACGCATCGTGTGCACGCAGCCTTATACACATCTTCTAAATAAGAACACCATCCCAACTGTAAAACATCAGGGTGGCAGCATCATGTTGTAGGGTTGTTTTGCTGCAGGAGGGACTGGTGCACTTCACAAAATAAATGGCATCATGAGAAAAGAAGACACAGGCGTGTCTCTGATTAACTCAGATGTTGCCAAAAAAATCAGAATCTTCCAAACACATGACATCATCATATGGGCAATCCAGAATTGTTTAAAGGCATTGTAATCTTAGTATATGTAAACTTTTGACTTTGTAGTAAGTAATAAAAATGCCTTTAAACATTCTCTCTCTCTCATTATTCTGACATTTGGCAAATATTAAAAATTTTGGTAATCCTAATTGATCTAAAACGGGAAACGTTTATTCTGATTTCATGTCAGATATTGAGAAAAACATGCAGATGTGTCTTTTTATATAGTGTACTGTATGGAAACTTCTGGTTTCAACTGTATCTGCAAAGCCAAGTTGTCAATTTATTAGGTCTCTAAGAGACACCCATATCTAGGGACAGTCTCCTTCTACTAAGAAAACACTGATTTGGGTGGTCATATCATTTCACATTGATCATTAGCCAGAGGCACCACAGTCGCCACAGTCTTGGTTAAGCAATCTCATCCATTCATAGAAATCACTGATGCGAATGACAAATATATTGTAATTTGCCTGATCTGACACAAAGTTTTTTTATAGGGGTTTACATCCCAAACCACACTCCTCCACTGCAATTAATGACATAATAAATGTGTTGATGTGTTGCCAATTACCAACTAGTTCCTTTCTACCGACTAGTATCATCTAATGATTATCTTCTTTTTAAATGAGATGAACACAACCTGTGACCTGGAGAACCAAATGCACCCCACAGTGCTATTCTGTGTGTCACCCAAAACATCTGGTCACCGATATACAGTGCCTTGAAAAAGTATTCATACCCAGTGAACCTGTGACGCCCAGCTGCGCTTGGTATCACAGATCCTAGAAGAGTGCATTGATGGATTCCTCCACAAGAGGCCCCCATAAACATTCACACATCTCCACCTTCCACCTCAGACCAGTAGGGGGAGCCCGTTAGGGATATAAATAGGGAAGGTGGAGCCATGCAGTTCAGTTCCTCTGGAGAATTCAGCTAGTACACATCTGAATACAGAGTCGAGCTCAGTCAGTCTGTTGAGAGAGTTTCTGCAGTAACAGAATCCTGAGAGAGGTCAGTCTGCAGTGGAGCACAGTCCAGACTCAGTTGTAGCTCAGAATAGTGAGCTTTAGGTATGCCGGCACCATAAGATCGGTGAAGCGCGGCAAGCTGCCGTTAGTGTGAGTAGCCTAGTGAGGGCCCGAGTAGGCCGAAGGCGAGTGGAGAGTAGTGTTGAGCCACCCCCGTAGTGTTCGAGTTCGGTTCGGTTCGTCGAACACCCGTGTGTTCGCCGAACTGTTCGTCGAACTGTTCGTCGAACACCTTCGAACACCGTTAAAACCAATGGCAGGCAAACAAAAACACATAGAAACACATAGAAAACACCTTCAAAGGTGTCCAAAAGCTGACAAACTGCTCAGAAGACACAACTAACACATGGAAAAGTGACAAGTACATATAGTCATGCGAAAAGAAAAGAGGTGGAGGAGTAAAAGGAGGGGGAGACACAGATATAGGCATGTCATGCCCTTCTAAAATCCAAAAAGTGAGAAGCCGACACGTTCAGTCCGCTCCTGCCCGTGCCACCTCCGCGTCGCCGGGTTTGTGCCAGAGCCGCGGTGAACCCTGACGGCCAGCCCCCCTCTCCCAATACTGGTGCCTGTCCGCTGGTGGGTCGAGCGAGCCCCCCTGTGGTGGAGGCAGCTCTAAGCTTTTTAATTTAAATTGTCTCTCTAATTTGAATGAATACACTTTAAATCCATTTACAAGGATCTATTGGAGGGCAAGTCTCATGCCAGCAGCCGCGTAATTCCAGCTCCAGTAGCGTCCACTAAAGCTGCTGCAGTTGAAAAGCTTTTATAAGGATCGAGCTCGGCTGTCCACCGCAAGGCATCCTACTGCCAGTCCCAGCCCCTATGCCTTGGGGTGCCTCCTGATGCTCTTCACTGAGTATCCCGTGGTCCAGAAGCATTTCCTTTGAAAAAATTAAGTGTCCAAACTACAGGTGGTGTAGCTTGCTTAACAGCCGGGATAATCCGCTGACTAGCAGACACTGCTACTAGGCACAAAGTATTTCCTGGGCTAGATGCAGTTAAAAATTTGTAATTAGATACTCTCGTTGGATGCTGAGAAAGCATTCCATAGAGTCTCCTGGCACGCCATATATGATTCTCTTAAAAAGCTTGGGGTAGGGGTCTAGGGGACCCTTTTATAGCCAAAATCACGGTCCTGTATCACAATACGTCACCTAGGCTGAAGATAAATGGAACTGTAGCACCCTGAGGGCTCGGTTGCTACAGAGGTATTGCACCTCACCCAGAGGTGTGATATCTCACTCTCAGGTAAGGATGTAGTGTGGATCAGGACCCGACACCTGCATGCATTACACCACATTGCCGTGGGGCAGGGCGACCAATATGCCCCTGAGATGGGCACGACAGTCCCTGTCCCTGGCTGGAGTGGGGGGAGGGAACACTGAGGAAGGGGAACCCTGTAGTGCAGGAGCAGGGAGGAAGCAGTTCCTGGGTGCATTGAGAAGGGAGTATAAAAGGTGGGCACCATCTTAGTTCAGTGCAGAGAAGTCTGAGCAGAAGTGGCAGGGAGCAGGGGCTCTGCATGAGCTCTGCTCCGGAGGCGGGCCTAGTAACAGAGGCCCAGGCCTGGAAGAGGGAGAAGGAAGGAAGAGGAGCGGAGAAGGCTCCAGGAACGAAGGGATCCCAGGGGTGCGGACGGGCGAGTCGCCACCGCACGCCCGAATCCACCTGCGTGGAGGGGTCAGGCCAAAGGGGGAGACCGGTCCCCGAAACTAGTGGAGGCAGGAAACGACCCTCAGCTAGAAACAGGAGGCTGTGACATTGTATGTGGTGCAGCCCCTCGCTACACCCGCTAGGAAGGCACCACATAGGGTCAGGGAAACTGGCGCCAAGTTTACCAAGAGGAGGCCCGAGACAGCCGGACAGAAGGGTTGGTAAGAAAGGCCAGACAAAGGACACACAAAGGGGGTCCTGTGAAGCGCTCCAAAGTTATCTGGGAGTTGTCTGAGCCCCTCACCTGGTGAGCACAGTACGACGTGGGCAGCCGTTACCTGCAGACGTGGTCTGGATAATAAGAACTGTGAGTAAAGGCCCTGGACTGCATCACTGACTCCGTGTCGTTACTGCTGCTGCCCTGCACCATCACCCCCATCCTCCGCATACACTGCCCTGAGGCTATACTCCTCCCGTGGGGAGTTATGCTACGCTCTGCTGCACCCACAACACCAGCCTCAGCGGTCTGCCCTGGAGCGGCGGTTCACTCTGACCGCAATCCACGGGTGGCGTAGTCGGACATTTAAACATCAAAACCACATAAATAGTTCCGCCACTGGTTTGACCGCCCTGAGCCACGGAACCGGGTCGCCTCCACGGAGACTACAACCACCAGCATCCACCAAAAAGGGTCCGGCTCCGGGTGTCCCAAGGCCCAGGGGGCGCGTCAGAACATTTTCATCACCTTTCACAATCACCAATGGGACAAGGTAGGGATGTTCTCTGTCCCCTCTCTTATACATCCTAGTGACGGAGCACCTGCTCTCATCAATTCGCCATAACCCCAATATTAGGTGGATTGAGGTGGGAGGCACCGAGTACAAGTGCTCTCTATTTGCTGATGATGTCCTAGTATATATCACTCAATCACATATATCCATCCATGCTGTTATGGCTGAAATAGATCACTTTGTTACATGGTCAAATTTTAAAATCAATGCAGCGAAGTCTGAGGCCCTCGATGTCTCCGTCCCCAAATCCATATAGGATTCCATCCAGTCCAACTTTCCCTTTGCCTGGCCCTCACAGGGTATCAAATACTTAGGAATTCCTATTCATAGAGACCTCTCCCATCTATGTTATCTTAATTTTGGGCCCTTTATTGAACAACTCCATACAGACCACGGTTGGCAAGTTAGAACTGTAAGATTCACTACGTGAACCACTGGTGTTTTGTGGAAAAGCACATGTACACTGTGTTCCAAATTATTATGCAAAAAGTGTTTAGGAGTGATAAGGGAAGAATTTGTTTGTTTGTCAGTTAAACTCATTGATGGTGATGTGTGTCAGGGCTCTTTATATCACTGTAAGCAATTGCAGACACCTGTGCTAATTAGTTTGGCAGGTGTGTCCAATGAAAGGCAAGACTACTTAAGAAGGCTGTCTCACATTATTAAGCAGCCTACATTTTCTGCCAAAATGGGAAAGAAAAAGGATGTGTCGGCTGCTGAGAAGCAACAAATTGTGGAGTGTTTAGGTCAAGGCATGACTACAATCAACATTGTGCGATGATCAGGATGAAGTGTCTTGGCAATCAAGAAGTATGTAGCTGATTTACAGTACACACGTGTGCGTGCTGATAAGGGCAAATTGAGGACTCTTTCCTACAGGCAATTACGTCAGGTTGAAAGAGCAGCGGCAAAAAAGCCTTGTCATAGCAGCAGACAAGTTTTTGAAGCTGCTGGTGCCTCCAACGTCCCCCGAACAACAAGATGCAGGGTCCTTCAGAGGTTTGCAGCTGTGCATACGCCATCCTGTCGACCTCCTCTATCCACTTCACACAAGCAGAAACTGCTCCAGTGGGCCAAACATTACATGAAGACTGATTTCAAAACTGTTTTGTTCACGGATGAGTGCCGTGCAGCGCTCGATGGTCCAGATGGATGGAGTGGAGGATGGCTGGTTGATGGACACCCCACGCAAACACGGCTACAGCACCAACAAGGAGGAGGTGGAGTAATGTTTTGGGCTGGAATCATGGGGAGAGAGATTGTCGGCCCCTTTAGGATCCCTGAAGGCGCTAAAGATGAACTCCATAATGTATGTGGATTTTCTCAAACAGCACTTCCTGCCATGGTTCAAGAAGAAGAACCGTGTATTTCACAGCAAGATCATTTTTTTGCATGATAATGCACCATCTCATGCTGCACATAAAACATCTGCATCTCTGGCTGATATGGGCATAAAAGGGGACAAACTTATGGTGTGACCCCCATGCTCCCCTGACCTCTACCCCATTCAGAACCTTTGGAGCATCATTAAAAGGAGTGTCTATGATGGCGGGAGGCAGTTCACATCTAAGCAACAGCTCTGGGAGGGTATTCTGTCCTCATGCAAAACAATTGAAGCAGAAACCATCCAAAACCTGACAAATTCAATGGCCGAGAGAGTTCAGAAGCTCCTTTCGAACAAGGGGTCCTATGTGAAAATGTAACATCACCTAGAATAAAGTTTTGAGTTGAAAACTGTTTGATTTCAGTTTCTAACAACCTGCTAATGCTTATAATTTCAAAAATGACCATTTTTTTGGTCTTTATTAAAATGAAAAGGTTGATCGAAAAGTTTGGGGGATCTAAGAGTGTGGCAACCCAGTAGTCATGATTACTTTGAATTCTGACAATATGAGGGTCATGCTGCAGATAGTGCAGCAAGAAGGCACTTATGTGTCTTGCGCATCTCGGAGCCCCAAAATTATTTTCCGGGCTAGATGCAGCTAAAAATTATTATTAATTTTAAATCTGGTGAAGCTTTAGTATAGATGGCCTAATAGGATCAGTGCTGCACACTGCTACAAAGCCCAAATTATTTTCCAGTCAAGATACAGATAAACATGATTAGTAATTTTAAATCTGGTGGAGCTTATTATAGATGGCCTAATAGAATCAGTGCTGCACACTGCTACAAAGCCCAAATTATTTTCCAGCCAAGATACAGATAAGCATGATTAGTAATTTGAAAGCTTAAAACGGTTGGTAGGGTGATTTTAACCACTCATCAAGCTTTTACTCTCCCCAGGATGACACAGGGGTAGAAAAGTCGTTTCGGATCCATGATTTGTTCATCTTTATGAACATGAGTCTGTCTACATTATCAGTGGAGAGCCGCGTGCGCTTATCTGTCAGCACACCACCAGCAGCGCTGAACACACGTTCAGACAGAACGCTGGCTGCGGGGCATGACGATCTCCAAGGCGTAAGTGGCTAGCTCCGGCCATTTATCCAGATTGGAAGCCCAAAAAGAGCAAGGGTCCAGTGACACAGTCATGGCTTCACTGTTTACTTGGAGATACTCCTGTACCATCGTCTCTAGGCGTTGACTATGTGTCAGACTTCTTGTCTCCTGTGGCCTTGCAAAGGATGGGCTAAAAAAGTGGTGAAATGATTCCGCAAAATTGATGTTACCAGCAGATACTGTGGTTCTGTTACGGTTTGAGTGCTGAACACTTGACGGTCCCACGGTTGGCAAGTTGGAACTGTGAGATTCACTACGTGCACCACTGGTATTTTGTGGAAAAGCACATGTAAGATTCTGCAACAGTCTCTGCTGATACTCCTGCATGCGTGCATCCCTTTCTATGGCAGGAATAATTTCTGCAAATTTACTTTTGTACCGGGGATCTAACAGTGTGGCAACCCAGTAGTCAGGATTATTTCTAATTCTCACAATTCGAGAGTCATGTTGCAGGTAGTGCAGCAAGAAGGCACTCATGTGTGTTGTGCATCCAGGAGCACCAAGTCCCTGTTGTGTTGGTGGCGAGGTAACAATCATGCTTCCTTCCTCTGTCCTCTCCCCCCAACCTCGCACAACAGAAATGTGATCAAGGTCTCCCTCATCTGATGAGTCTTCCATCAGTTCGTCCTCCACTTCTTCCTGGGCTCCTGCACCTTCCTCACTAGTTTGGCTGCTACCATGCACCCTGGTAAAACCATCTCCCCCACCCTCACATGCCTGCCGCCTTGGTGCTGCCGACCGTCTGGACCTTGCAGATGTTAGCCCTTCCGCATACAACTCCTCCTGTACTTCCTCCACCTCCTCTTGTGCCACCACCTGACTCCGAATTCTGTTTAACATGTGCTCCAGCATGTAAATCACCGGAATAGTCATGCTGATAATGGCATCGTCAGCACTAAACATCTTCGTCGCCATTTCAAAACTGTGCAGAAGGGTGCATAGGTCCCTGATCTGAGACCACTCCTCCAGCGTGATTTGCCCCACCTCTGGATCTCGTTGGCCCAGGCTATACGTCAGAACGTATTGCACCAGGGCTTGTCGGTGCTGCCACAGTCGCTGCAACATGTGCAGAGTTGAATTCCACCGGGTAGGCACATCGCATTTTAGCCGGTGAAGTGGCAGGCCCAACGACTTCTGTAGAGATGTAAGTCGCTGAGCTGCGGGATGCGAACGGCGGAAGTGAGCACACAGCGACCGTGCCCTCTGCAGAAGGCCATCTAGTCTCGGATAGTGGGCTAAAAATTGCTGGACAACCAGGTTCAACACGTGAGCCATACAAGGCACGTGTGTGACATTGCCCCGGCGAAGGGCCGCACCCAGGTTTGCAGCATTGTCGCACACGGCCTTCCCTGGTTTCAGGTCCAGTGGAGACAACCATTCATGAAATTGGTTCTACAGAGCTGACCACAACTCCTCAGCTGTGTGACTCAGATTTCCCAGACATTTCAATGTAAAAACCGCCTGATGACGTTGAGCCCTACTGCCAGCATAGTAAGGAGGTGTGCAGGATCCCTTCTGCGCAGTTAGAAAGCTTGTGGCATGACCAGACAGGCTTTGGGTGCAGGTGGAAGACCGAGAGGAGGTTGAGGAGGCAGAAGCAGTGGAGGAACTTTGACATAAAGAGGATTGACGCACAACTCGTGGGGACGGCAAGACTTGGACAGGAGCCCCTTGTCCTGCTGTCACCATAGTTACCCAGTGCCCAGTCAGCGACATGTAACGCCCCTGTCCATGCCTACTCGTCCAAGTGTCTGTGGTGAAATGCACCCTGTCACACACAGAGTTTCTCAAAGAAGCGGTGATGTTGTGTGCGACATGCTGGTGGAGCGCAGGCACACCTTTCTTTGAGAAGTAGTGCCGACTGGGCATCTGGTACTGGGGCACTGCGACGGACATAAGGTCTCGAAAATCCTCTGTGTCCACCAGGCGGAAAGGCAGCATTTCTGTAGCCAAGAGCTTGCAGATGGTGAAATTCAACCTCTTAGCTTTCTCATGGCTAGGAGGAAATGGTCTTTTACTTGTCCACATCTGAGGGACCGAGGGCTGGCTATTGTGCTTAGACGGGGTTGATAAGGGTGTCCCCGGCAAACTGCCGGTCTGTGAGGAAGATGCAGGCGGACATGTTAGGTTGCCTTCATCCAAAGGTGGTGCTATCGATGTCAGACAGCGCTCAACACCAGCTGGTGTTACCACCTCTAAAGAAAATGATGACCTGCCAATCACGCTGGCTGTTGCGGGTAAAGAGGTGGCAGGTCTGCGCCCCAAAACAGGTGTGACTGCTGTCCCCCCAGTCACAGAGGATGAAGAGGCCGCGGATGCACAAGATATGGCAGACGGTGGTTGGCCCGGCCGGCTAGGCCGCATTGTAGCACACTGAGCTTCCCACTTCAACTTATGCTTCATGTCCATGTGCCGGTTCATGCATGAAGTACTCAAACTATGTATTTTTTGGCCTCTACTTAGCTTTTGCTGACAAATGTTACAGATAACACGAGTTGGGTCATCTTTATCGATCTGAAAAAATGCCCAGGCTATGCAAGGCTTAGCACCCATGCGACCTGAAGAGCCACCACGACTTGTGGTGAGAGGCAGAGTTGTGTTTGAGGATGCAGTTGTTGACGTGCTTCCAGTACTACGTCTCTGTCCAGGAAGGCGCAACCTGACCTCGTCGTCACTAGCATCTTCCTCCACCTCCTCTGCTGACCTCATCTCTTGGCTGACTGTGGGTTGACAGTAAGTGGGATCTCCAACCTCATCATCATCACCCTGTGCGTTATCACACCCGTCGTCCTCAGAGCCAACCTGTTCCTGCCCTGACAAAAAACTAAAGTTGTCGCTCCAATCAGGTATTTGAGTCTCATCATCGTCTTCCTCATTGTCTCCACCAACAGGAGTTACAGTTTGGGAATGAGGGTCTACATTATGGTCAGAACCTTCTGCGTCTGGTCCTGGATCCGACTCATAAAGATTCTGGGCATCAGTGCAGATCATTTCCTCGTCTGGATTCACAGAAGCGCTGGAGTCGACCTCTGATTCCCAGGCTATAGTATGAGTAAACAGCTCTGCAGACTCAACCATCTGTTCTACCTCATACTCAGACGGGCAGCTGGAGATTTGGGAGCTGTGAGGAAGCAAGTGCGATTGGGGTGACACCTTTGAGGTCTGGAGTATTTGTGATGTTGAAGTTGATGTGGAGGAGAGCCCACTTAAAGAAGCACTTGATATCCGTTGAAGCACCTGCTGTTTTTGTGCCTCATCTGGAATTTGTAGCGATTGGCGTGGCCGTAAGAAAGGGATCTTATCACATTGTCCGCTAAAAGAAGTAGACATTTTAGTTTGGCTGGAAGATGGTCTTTCTTCTGCAGATGTTACTGTTGCTTTAACACCTACCCCATGGACACAACCTTTTTTCCCCTTCCCAACACGCCTATTCCCCTTTCCACCAGCAGCAGGCCTTTTTCCACTCATTTTGGTGGTTAACTAATTCACAACTCTGGAGTTGTTTGCACAAAAAAACAATGGATGGGAACCGAGCAGAGCTGAGTGGCCAAACTGTGGTATTAGGCCAAAACTATTGGCTGGGTTAGATGCAGAAAAAAATTATATTCAATTTGCAACCTGATGGAGGTCAGTATAGATGGACTAATAGAACTAGTCCCACACAGAGCTAGAAGCCCAAATATTTTTTCAGAGGTAGATGCAAAAAAATTTTTTATTCAGTTTGCAACCTGATGGAGGTCTGTATAGATGGATTAATAGAACAAGTCCCACACACAGCTACAAGCCCAATATTTTTTCAGAGGTAGATGCAGAAAAAAAATATATTCAGTTTGCAACCTGATGGAGGTCAGTATAGATGGACTAATAGAGAAAGTCCCACACACTGCTAGAAGGCCAAATATTTTTTCAGAGCTAGATGCAGACAAAAAATTATTTTTAATTTGCAACCTGATGGAGGTCAGTATAGATGGACTAATACAACAAGTCCCACACACAGCTAGAAGCCCAATATTTTTTCAGAGGTAGATGCAGAAAAAAATATATTCAGTTTGCAACCTGATGGAGGTCAGTATAGATGGATTAATAGAACAAGTCCCACACACAGCTAGAAGCCCAAATATTTTTTCAGAGGTAGATGCAGATAAAAATTATTTTTAATTTGCAACCTGATGGAGGTCAGTATAGATGGACTAATAGAGAAAGTCCCACACACTGCTAGAAGGCCAAATATTTTTTCAGAGCTAGATGCAGATAAAAATTATTTTTAATTTGCAACCTGATGGAGGTCAGTATAGATGGACTAATAGAAAAAGTCCCACACACTGCTAGAAGGCCAAATATTTTTTCAGAGCTAGATGCAGATAAAAATTATATTCAATTTGCAACCTGATGGAGGTCAGTATAGATGGACTAATAGAACAAGTCCCACACACAGCTAGAAGCCCAAATATTTTTTCAGAGGTACTGTAGATGCAGATAAAAATTATTTTTAATTTGCAACCTGATGGAGGTCAGTATAGATGGACTAATACAACAAGTCCCACACACAGCTAGAAGCCCAATATTTTTTCAGAGGTAGATGCAGAAAAAAATATATTCAGTTTGCAACCTGATGGAGGTCAGTATAGATGGAGTAATAGAACAAGTCCCACACACAGCTAGAAGCCCAAATATTTTTTCAGAGGTAGATGCAGATAAAAATTATTTTTAATTTGCAACCTGATGGAGGTCAGTATAGATGGACTAATAGAGAAAGTCCCACACACTGCTAGAAGGCCAAATATTTTTTCAGAGCTAGATGCAGATAAAAATTATATTCAGTTTGCAACCTGATGGAGGTCAGTATAGATGGACTAATAGAGAAAGTCCCACACACTGCTAGAAGGCCAAATATTTTTTCAGAGCTAGATGCAGATAAAAATTATATTCAATTTGCAACCTGATGGAGGTCAGTATAGATGGACTAATAGAACAAGTCCCACACACTGCTAGAAGCCCAAATATTTTTTCAGAGGTACTGTAGATGCAGATAAAAATTATTTTTAATTTGCAACCTGATGGAGGTCAGTATAGATGGACTAATACAACAAGTCCCAGACACAGCTAGAAGCCCAATATTTTTTCAGAGGTAGATGCAGAAAAAAATATATTCAGTTTGCAACCTGATGGAGGTCTGTATAGATGGATTAATAGAACAAGTCCCACACACAGCTAGAAGCCCAATATTTTTTCAGAGGTAGATGCAGAAAAAAATATATTCAGTTTGCAACCTGATGGAGGTCAGTATAGATGGACTAATACAACAAGTCCCACACACAGCTAGAAGCCCAATATTTTTTCAGAGGTAGATGCAGAAAAAAATATATTCAGTTTGCAACCTGATGGAGGTCTGTATAGATGGATTAATAGAACAAGTCCCATACACAGCTAGAAGCCCAATATTTTTTCAGAGGTAGATGCAGAAAAAAATATATTCAGTTTGCAACCTGTTGGAGGTCAGTATAGATGGACTAATACAACAAGTCCCACACACAGCTAGAAGCCCAATATTTTTTCAGAGCTAGATGCAGAAAAAAATTATATTCAATTTGCAACCTGATGGAGGTCAGTATAGATGGACTAATAGAATGATGCTATGCCCAAAAGATTTTACTTCACTAGGTGCAGTAAAAAAATTGGTATTCTATACACAGGTGGTATATCTTGCAACACAGATAGGCTACTCCACTGACTAACACACTCTGCAATAGGCCAAAAAGGATTAGCTTTGCTAGATTCAGCCAAATGCTGTGAAAAAAACTTGCACAGCACTGGCACAGACCTGCCTGGCAAAAACTGATAGGAACTGATGTAACCTAGTCCTGAAAAGGACTCCAATTACAATTAGTCTTTACTCCCACAATCTATCTATTTAAGAGCACAGACCTGCCTGATAAAAGTCGTAGGAAATGCTGTAACCTAGTGCTTAAAAGGACTGCAATCACAACTATTTCCTACTCCCAAGCTATCTGTAGATTTGTGCGAAAATTGGCTTGAAATTAACAAGGTATAGCGCACACAGCAACAGCGGTGCCGTCTAACACGCAGCTGCAGCAGTTAGAAAATGGTGGCGACGGGGAAAATGGCTTGGTCTTATAGGGCAAGGACATGTGACATACACTGCCAATGACACATGCCCTTGCTTGTGTGAAAAAAAGCACTTCGCTCTGTGTGTGCGCTGCTGATAGGCTGACAGATTGCACCTCCCCACTGTAAATGCGGGAAAGAGAAAAAAAAAAATGGAGATCTTCATTGTTCCTGCAGAGATCCATCCCCTGCCCCTCCCCCCACCCCGCTGTGCACTCAAACTGCGTATTAACATTAATTTTCATCATTACTGAGAAAAAATCCAGTTATGATTTTGGTGCACGAACAGTTATCGAACATAACCTCGAACAGCCGAATTTTTCTCAAATTGTTCGTGTTCGCCGAACGGCTCGAACACCGCCCAAAACAGCTCGAATTTGAGATTGGCGAACAGTTCGAGTAGAACAACGCTCATCTCTAGTGGAGAGTTAGTACATAGGGGGCAGAGGAGCTTACCTAGCTCACTCCGAATAATTTACCGGACACCGGGTCCGAAGCTTGCCGGGATCTCTACTACCCAGTAAGGTATAACCGGAATCCCTGGAGAACTACAAGTCCCAGGATTGCTAAAGTGCTGATACGTAACAGAGCCAGGAGACTCATAGGCCCCGCAAGCTGAAGAGCGTGTACCCCGAGAAAAGGTCCTACCACATGGTCAGCCAGCGCAGGGCAGAGACCAAGTTAGGCCTAGCTCCAGGCAGGTCAAAAACTTACTACGCAGAGGCAAGAAACAGGAGGCCCTACACCTGCTCATTGGGGAGGATCCTGATATGCACCCTTCACCCTACAGTGCTCCGGGATGTGCCTGATTTTCCATCAGTAAAAGGTACTGAAGTGACTATCGTGTCCGTCCCCATTCTTGCTCTGACCCGGCTGGGTCTCGCCTGTCCTGCATCCCCCTCTCCGTACGCTGCCCTGAGGCCAAGCTCCACCTGTGGGGAGCTATACCATCGAGCTGCCTTATCACCGGCGTCAGTGGGCTGCCGCAGCACTGGTGATTCTCACCAGAAACCACAGGTGGCGTCACAAACTTTTATAAAATAAACAAATATCCACCCTTTTAAAGAGTGACCCCGGGGTACGGGCCCGGGAGCCGACCACCGCGACATCACCAAGGCGAGGCAAAGGCCCGGGTACCGACTCATCCCCATCCCCTGGTCTAGTCAAACCTTTCCACATTTTTTCATATTTCAACCACAAACTTAAATGTATTTGATTGGGATTATATGTGATATACCAACATAAAATAGCAAGTATTTATGAAGTGTAAAGGAAATGACACATGGTTTTCTAATTATTTTAAAAATATAAATCTGAAAATTGTGATGAACATTTGTGGCGCCCCCAAGGGATGGGGACTCGGCGCCCGGGCCTTGCTGTTAGTTTTGGGGGATGCCGTGGTGGCTGGCTCCCGGGGCCGTACCCTGGGGTCACTCTTAAAAAAAGCAAGGAATTGGGGGAAAGGTGTATGGGAAAAGGGGAAAGTTCGTGACGCCACCTGTGGTGTCTGGTGAGACTCACCAGCGCTGCTACAGTCCTCTGAGGCCGGTGGTCGGGCAGCTTAGTTGGTTCTGCTCCCCACAGGTGAAGCGGGGCCTCAGGGCAGCGTAGGAGAAGGGATGCAGGACAGAGGGGACCCAGCCGGGTCAAAGGAAGAATAGGCACACACACGACAGTTCACTTCAGTACCTTTACTTGTGGTGTTTTCAGGCACGATCCGGGGTACTGTAGGGTGAAGGGTGCATTTCAGGACTCTCCCCAGTGAGCGGGTGTGGGGCCTCCTGTTTCTTGCCTTTTCCTAGTAAGTTTATGACCTGCCTGAAGCTAGGCCTAACTTGGTCTCTGTCTTGCACCTGCTGACCTGGTGGTAGGGCCTTCTGTTGGAGTTCACACTCCCTGGTTTCTTGGGCCTCAGTGACTCCTGACCCTGGTATTACGGTCAGTTTTTGGTATTCCTGGGACATGTAGTTCGCCAGGGATCCCAGTTGTTTCTGCTGGTCCTAGAGATCCTTGCAGACACGGACCCGGTGTCCGGTAAATGCTTGTGGGGTGAGCTGGTTAAGCTCCTCTGCCCCCTATGTAGCTCGCTTACTCCTCTTGCCTTCGGCCTGCTCGGGGCCCTCACTAGGCTTCACACTGGCAGTAGGCCTCGCTACTCTTCACCGCTCTTATGGCGTCGGCACGCCTTGGGCTCACTACCTGAGCTCAATGAGTCTGGACTATGCTCCACTGCAGGATGGCTACTGCAGGAGCTCCTCTCAACAGGCTTCCTTCTACAGACTGGATCCTCACAGACTGGAACTAGCTCTGTCCCGGAGGAAACTGTTCTCCAGACTGACTGCCTAGCTCCACCTTCCCTTTTTATATCCCTAACGGCTCCCTCTGGTGGTCTGAGGTGGAAGGTGGAGGTGTGTGTATGCTATGAGGGTCTCTTGTGGAGGAATCTGTTCATGCACCCCTCTAGGATCTGTGGCACCAATGCACAGCAGGGCGCCACATTCCCCCCTAGCAAAGCTCAGTACTCCCGGACTGAAGTACTTTTTATAACAACAATAATAACAATCTTCCCTTTATGGGAGGCACTTGCTTGAACGTTACCTAATAAACATTATAAATAATAAATAGACATATGTACAATAAGCAACCTCAGAATTCAAGTCTCTTTTGGTGAGGTTCCCTGACAGGATGTCCATCTCACAGGGCATAGTATTTGATAGCTTGAGGGACCTGTCCCAAACCCTCAACGTAGGCCCTGGGGTGGCTGCAGGGCATGGCGATCCTGAGTTGGACCTCCGTTAGTGTCACTCCAGACAGGTTTTTCTTCTGAGGTCACATAAAGGGGCACTCCAGGGAGTGCAATTATTTACAAGAATCAGTTTTTGGGCTGCACATACTCCTCAGCCACTAAGTTCTGTATGTACCCTTACGGGTAACTAAAGGCAACAAGGAAAAGTGTCCATTTCACTTAAATTGTCCATTATAAAGCAAAACACAAGTTAAAAAATACATACATGAAAATACACAACATAATACCCCAGGGGCACTATTTACTCTGTCAGAGGTTCCTTCTTTACTCTCTGTATCTGACAGGGGTCTGACCTCGTGTGCTACGTGTCGACCTACGTGGTACTGGGATGCATGAGGCACTAGTATTTGCACTACCTCCCATTCTGTCAGTTCTAAGTGCTGGGGAACTGCAGGGTTGCCTTAACCTCTCTAAGGGACTGGCAAGTATACCATTGGCTGGGCCTTCTTGCTCTGCTCCAACCGGGGATTCTTCTTGAGCAGGCTCTTCTGAAACCAGGGGAGGAGTCCTGAGGAGATAATTTGCATATTCCCACTGCATTTTGGGGTAAGTGAAGAGTCTCCGCGAGCTCAAAGAACACGGGATTTTGGCTGTTGGAGCTGAAAAGAGGACATCGGTAAACCAGGGGAGGAGTCCTGAGGAGATAATTTGCATATTCCCACTGCATTTTGGGGTAAGTGAAGAGTCTCCGCGAGCTCAAAGAACACTGGATTTTGGCTGTTGGAGCTGAAAAGAGGACATCGGTAAACCAGGGGAGGAGTCCTGAGGAGATAATTTGCATATTCCCACTGCATTTTGGGGTAAGTGAAGAGTCTCCGCGAGCTCAAAGAACACTGGATTTTGGCTGTTGGAGCTGAAAAGAGGACATCGGTAAACCAGGTGAGGAGTCCTGAGGAGATAATTTGCATATTCCCACTGCATTTTGGGGTAAGTGAAGAGTCTCCGAGAGCTCAAAGAACACTGGATTTTGGCTGTTGGAGCTGAAAAGAGGACATCGGTAAACCAGGGGAGGAGTCCTGAGGAGATAATTTGCATATTCCCACTGCATTTTGGGGTAAGTGAAGAGTCTCCGCGAGCTCAAAGAACACTGGATTTTGGCTGTTGGAGCTGAAAAGAGGACATCGGTAAACCAGGGGAGGAGTCCTGAGGAGATAATTTGCATATTCCCACTGCATTTTGGGGTAAGTGAAGAGTCTCCGCGAGCTCAAAGAACACTGGATTTTGGCTGTTGGAGCTGAAAAGAGGACATCGGTAAACCAGGTGAGGAGTCCTGAGGAGATAATTTGCATATTCCCACTGCATTTTGGGGTAAGTGAAGAGTCTCCGTGAGCTCAAAGAACACTGGATTTTGGCTGTTGGAGCTGAAAAGAGGACATCGGTAAACCAGGTGAGGAGTCCTGAGGAGATAATTTGCATATTCCCACTGCATTTTGGGGTAAGTGAAGAGTCTCCGTGAGCTCAAAGAACACTGGATTTTGGCTGTTGGAGCTGAAAAGAGGACATCGGTAAACCGCGCGCCTGTTTTCAGAACATTAACAATAAGAACATGGAAGAGTCCAGGAGCCATTTGGTGAGCTGCATATCCTGCTACATGTTCACAGACTTGCCAGTGGAAAAGCAAAACTTCACATGCCAGAAATGCAAGCTTGTGTCCCTGTTGGAGGAAAAGTTGCGAAATCTAGAAGAGAGGTTAACTACCTTGAAAATCATTAAGGAAGGTGAAGAGTTCTTAGACAGAGCAGAATTATCTCTTCATGATTCAGAAAGAGAAGAAATTCGAACTGCACCTGACGAAACAGAGGAATGGAAGCATGTGACCCACAGAAGCAGGAGGATCGAGAGGCAGTCAGCACCCATACTGCTCAGGAACCAGTACCAGGCTCTCACGCAGGAGAACCATGAAGAAATACAGCAAAATAAGACTTTGCCAGCAATGAATAACCTTGTAAGCCCTCAGAATCCTCCTGGATGGAGAAAGAAGAATGTTGTGAAGAAAAAACGGAGAGTGGTGGTCATGGGGGATTCCCTGTTAAGAGGAACAGAGGCCGCTATCTGCAGACCAGACATAACCTCAAGAGAAATGTGCTGTCTTCCAGGAGCAAAAATTAAAGATGTGTCTGACAGGATATCAAGACTCTTCAGACCTACAGATCACTAGCCATTCCTGCTAATACATGTGGGGACAAATGACACCGCAGGAAAAGACCTGGAAACCATCTGCAGTGACTTTGAAGACTTAGGCAAGAAAGTGAAAGAATTGGGAGCGCAGGTGGTCTTCTCATCCATCCTCCCAGTGGATGGCCATGGAACAATGAGGTGGAATAAGATTCTACAGGTGAACAACTGGCTACGTCGATGGTGCCGTCAACAAGGATTTGGATTTCTGGATCACGGAATGAATTACCTATACGATGGACTACTTGCTAGAGATGGGGTGCACCTTACGAAGACTGGAAAACATGTATTTGGAAGTCGCCTTGCTACACTCATCAGAAGAGCTTTAAACTAGAACAATGTGGGAAGGGAAGCAAAAGGCCAGAAAAAGCCATACAGCTGACAAATACTATTGAGATCTCTGCTACTGGAAGTGGAAAAGAAGAACAAAGACAAAAAAATCTAAATAATAAAAATATGGGAGGAAGAGAAACCAATCACAAACTAAAATGTTTTTATACAGATGCACAAAGCATGGGCAACAAACAAGGAGAATTGGAACTACTAATGCAGGAAAAGGAATATGATGTCATTGGAATCACTGAAACTTGGTGGGACGATACACATGATTGGAATAAAAGGCTAAAAGGATACAACTTATTTGCAAGAAACAGACTTGATAAACGAGGAGGAGGTGTTGCATTGTATGTTAGAAAAGCGTATATCTGCACAGAGATTGAAGCTTCAGAGACTTGGAGTTCTGTGGAAACTGTTTGGGTAAGAATACAAGGAGAGAACAACGGAAAGGACACCATTGTAGGCATTTACTACAGGCCACCTGGGCAAGCTGAAGATATGGATGAACTCTTTATGTATCAAATGACCAAGTTCTCCAAAAAATATGACGTAGTGGTCATGGGAGATTTCAACTATCCAGACATTTGTTGGGAATCTCTCTCAAGTAAAACTAACAGGTCAAGCAAATTCTTATCCTCTCTTGCTGACAACTTTATCTTCCAAAAGGTAGGGGAGAAAACAAGGGGATCTGTTACTTTGGATCTAATCCTTATAAACAGGGAGGAAATGGTTGAGGAGGTAAAGGTGGCTGGGACCCTAGGAGGCAGCGATCATGCTATTATAGAATTTTGGATAACTAGAGGAGGAAGACATGTGAAGACTCAAACTTCAAGGTTAGATTTTAGAAAGGCAGATTTTAAGAGACTCAGAAAGAGAATAGGAGGGATCCAATGGCTGGATGTCCTTAAGGACAAAAATGTCCAGGAAGGATGGGAAATTTTTAAAAATGAGATTCTCAAAGCACAATCGTTAACAATCCCGAAAAGTAGGAAGAATGGGAAGCATTTAAGGAAACCAGGATGGATGAACACAGAACTTAAACACATGCTAAAAAGAAAGAAAGAAATGTTTATTAAATGGAAAGAGGGAGGCATATCTAAAGAAGATTATAATGCAGTCTGCAGATCCTGTAGGGCACGTATCAGGTTAGCTAAAGCTGACAATGAATTAAGGCTTGCAAGAGAAGTCAAAAGCAATAAAAAAGGATTTTGGGGGTATGTCAAAAGTAAAAGAAAAGTCAAAGATGCTATAGGATTTTTACAGGATGAAAATGGAGAAATGGTAAGAGAGGATGTTGAGAAGGCCGAACTTTTTAATTCCTATTTTGCATCTGTTTTCTCTCAGAAAGAAAATGTAACATCAACTGATCTTCACTGTCCTTTTAAAGGAATAGAGGAATCCAAGTTATCTGTAAACGGAAAGATTGTGAGGGAATATTTAGCTAACATAAATGAGTTCAAGTCTCCAGGTCCAGATGAATTACACCCCAGAGTACTGAAGGAGATCGTAGAAGAAATTTTAGAACCACTCTCCATAATCTTTGAAAATTCTTGGAGAACAGGAGAAGTCCCAGAAGACTGGAGAAGAGCAAATGTTGTTCCTATCTTCAAAAAGGGGAAGAAGGTGGACCCAGGGAACTATAGGCCGGTGAGTCTGACTTCTATACCAGGAAAGATCTTTGAACAAATTATTAAACAACATGTATGTAAGTACATGGATAAGAATGAAGTGATTAATCAGAGTCAGCATGGGTTTGTAACTAACAAGTCATGTCAGACTAACTTAATTTCCTTCTATGACAGAATCACTGACTGGGTGGATCAGGGAAATGCTGTAGATATGGTATATCTTGACTTCAGCAAAGCATTTGACAAAGTATCTCACACCATCCTTATTGAAAAAATGACCAAGTATGCAATGGACCAGGCAACTGTTAGGTGGATTCATAACTGGCTTAGTGATCGGACCAGGAAAGATCTTTGAACAAATTATTAAACAACATGTATGTAAGTACATGGATAAGAATGAAGTGATTAATCAGAGTCAGCATGGGTTTGTAACTAACAAGTCATGTCAGACTAACTTAATTTCCTTCTATGACAGAATCACTGACTGGGTGGATCAGGGAAATGCTGTAGATATGGTATATCTTGACTTCAGCAAAGCATTTGACAAAGTATCTCACACCATCCTTATTGAAAAAATGACCAAGTATGCAATGGACCAGGCAACTGTTAGGTGGATTCATAACTGGCTTAGTGATCGGACTCAAAGGGTGGTTGTAAATGGCTTCACATCCAGCTGGATGAATGTCTCAAGTGGGGTACCACAGGGCTCCGTCCTGGGACCTGTATTGTTCAACATCTTTATCAATGATTTAGATGAAGGAATTGAGGGTAAACTGATTAAATTTGCTGATGACACAAAGCTAGGAGGGATAGCTAATACTAGAGAAGAGAGAGAGAGGATTCAAAAAGACCTAAATAAACTGGAGCAGTGGGCAGCAACCAACAGAATGGTTTTTAACAGGGAAAAATGCAAAGTACTACATCTGGGCAATAAAAATGAAAAAAGCATATACAGAATGGGAGGAATAGAGCTAAGCAACAGTACATGTGAAAAAGACTTAGGTATACTAATAGATCATAGACTGAACATGAGTCAACAGTGTGATGCAGCAGCAAAAAAGGCAAATACAATTCTGGGATGTATTAACAGAAGCATACAGTCTAGATCACGTGAAGTCATTATCGGTCTTTACTCCTCTTTGGTCAGACCTCATCTGGAATACTGTGTACAGTTTTGGGCACCACATTTTAAAAAAGACATAGACAAACTGGAGCAAGTTCAGAGAAGAGCGACCAGAATGGTGACTGGTCTGCAAACCATGTCCTATGAGGAACGTTTGCAGGATTTGGGAATGTTTAGCTTGCAAAAAAGAAGACTGAGAGGAGACTTAATAGCTGTCTACAAATATGTCAAGGGCTGTCACATTGTAGAAGGATCATCTTTATTCTCATTTGCACAAGGAAAGACTAGAAGCAATGGGATGAAACTAAATGGGAGGAGACACAGATTAGATATTAAAAAAAACTTTTTGACAGTTAGGGTGATTAATGAGTGGAACAGGCTGCCACGAGAGGTGGTGAGTTTCCCTTCAATGGACGTCTTCAAACAGAGGCTGGACAGACATCTGTCTGAGATGATCTAGTGAATCCTGCTTTGAGCAGGGGGTTGGACCAGATGACCCAGGAGGTCCCTTCCAACTCTACCATTCTATGATTCTATGAAGCACTTACAGGCTCTACTTGCTGTGGAGGGTCTTCTGCCTGTTGAAAGAAGTGGATCACAGGTATTATTACTGCTCCTCCTAGTTGAGGCCAATCTGCCGGGAAATCTCCTAAGTCAGTATGGAGTACTGCTTCTTTAGGCTCCTCCAGTACGGTGAGAGGCACTTCTTCTTGGGGCTTTAGCAGGTCTGGACATAACTTCAGATGGTCTCTAGATAGCATTGCAGTCGTTCTTCCTCCGTTCTTAGTAATTAGACAGGTTTTCCTGTTACCAAATCTTGAATTTAACACAGTGTAGGGTTCTCTCTCCCACTGGTCATCAAGTTTGTGGTTTCTCCTTTTTCTTTTTAACACCACTTCTCCTGGTGTGAAGGGTTCTGCGGGCGCACTTTTATTGTAGTTTGCTTCCTGCTTGTCCCTCACATGAGTGAGACTGTCTTCGACACAGGCCTGTACTCTTCTGTACTGCTCCTGTCTTGTCGTGTCCCAGTCCTCAGTGGACATATCTGCTTCTGGTTCCACTACACCTAGCTCCAGGTCCATGGGCAACTTCCTGGGTCTGGCTCGCATGAGATATGCTGGAGTACAATTGGTGGAACTCACAGGTATGTGGTTGTACAGATCTACCAGGTCAAGTAGTACGTCTGGCCACTGATTTCTCTCCTCTAGTGGTAAGGTCTTCAGCAGGTCGATGACGATGTTATTCATCTTTTCACAGAGACCGTTGGTTTGGGGGTGGTACGGTGTGGTCTGGATCTTTTTACACCCGTACAGATGGCAGAACTCCTTGAACAATTCAGCCGCGAAGGCTGGGCCTTGATCCATCAGGACCTGCTCCGGGTTTCCATGGGGCCTGCAGAAGTACGCCTGAAATGTCTTCGCCGCAGTTTCTGCCGTTAGATCCTTGACGGGGGCGACCACCAGGAACCGAGAGTAGTGATCCACCATGGTCAGGGCATAGGAATATCCTGACCTGCTGGGTGACAGCTTGACATGATCCATGGCCACGATCTCCAAAGGTCGAGTTGTCTTGATGGGTTGCAGGGGTGCCTTCTGGCTGCTGTAGTCATTTCTTCTGAGGCCACAGGGTACACAATTCCAGCACCACCTCTCAATGGAACTGCGCATTCCTACCCAATAAAACCAACACTTCAGCAGGGTTTCTAGCTTCTTCCAGCCAAAGTGCCTCTCCTGATCGTGGTAGGCTTCCAACACCATCTGGATATCTGTCTTGGGTACTACAATCTGCCATACCATCTCAAGGGTTTCAGGGTTGACGTACCTCTGGCACAGCTTCTCTCTATAGATGAACAGCCGGTGATGCGCCCCCTGGGCCGTGGGGTACCCGGAGCCTGTAGATGCTGGGGGTTGTAGTCACCGTGGCGGTGACCCGGTTCGTGACCCAGGTGGTCAATCTAAGGGTAGTTTATGTATATCTGTTATGTATAGTCCGACTAAGCCACCTGTGGAATGCGGTTATTGGGAACCGCCACTGCGAAGCAGTCCGCTGAAGCTGGTGGTATGTGCAGCAAGGTGATGTAACTCCCCACAGGAAGAGTGGAGCTTCAGGGCAGCGTGTGTTGATGGTGGTGGTGGTAGTGCAAGGTATCAGTAATGACAACATGGAGTCTTTGCAGTGCAGTCCCTGGGTCTTTACTGTTGGCAATTATATGGGCCCCAACGGGAGTACCGGCTAGTGGTGAGGGCCTGATCAGTCTGGGAACAATCCTAGAGTCCTCCTGGCCAGGTGAAGTTGTTGGCCTGCCGTTCTGACTATACTTTTTGGGCTATCCCGCTTATAGTCGTGTTGTAGCCCACGTCCCTGAGTGTAACGTGCTGCACTCACCCGTATGGCTGGCGACTCGGGCCTTGTGTATTCCTCTCTCCTCTGTGGCGGTACGGGTCCTTTCGTGTGGCTGAGCCTCCGGGCTTCTGTTGGGCCAGGAAACCTGCAATCTCCTGCCCTGCGGTATCTGCTGCTGGGTATGCAATGCCCACAGCCTCAGACTCCGGCGTCCGGTCCTCTGTGGATACTATCCAGGACGAGCTAACTCCAACTCCAGTCCCTGGCTCTTTACTCCTTCATGTCCTACTTGACTCCACACACTGAACTCTAGACTCAGACTCCCTAACCCCGCCTCCAGATCCAGTTATAAAGGGCAGGATCCTCCCCAATCTGGTCTGGGGCAGGAGGTGTTGCATGTAATGTGTTCCTGCCCAGGAAACTCCTGCTTTGCTCCCAGACATGGTATTACTACCACTGTGGCAACCAGACCCTCTGGGGTGCCACATTCTCCCCTAGTAAATTTCAATACTCTGGGAATGAGCATATTTTGCAAAAATATAACAGATAACAATAAACAATAGAAATAACAATACATGAACATATTTACAGGCATTACAGTCCTTATAGGTCACGGTATCATCCGTAACCAGGTGTCCATTTCACCCAAACAAGGTACAGTTGTAGAATGGGGGACCTGTCCAAAACAAACCCCAAAGTTGACTTTGGGCGTGGCTGCAAGGCTTAGGCAGTCCAGTTGGACCACAAGTGGGACCACTCCAGACAGATTTTTGTTCCGCGGTCTGTTGCAAGGGGGGCACTTTATAGGTGCAACTATTTACAGGGCAAGTTTTTGGTTACTCACTGTCCATAACCTGAAAGTCTTTGAACCCTGTCGGGTAACTGGAAAAACATAATCAGTACACACATATAAAACATTTCAACATTTGCAATACTACAGTTATGGGTTACATCTAAATCCTCCAGCGAGCAGGGATTTGACCTCTGGTGCTTCTGGTAGATCTACGTAACACACTGTCTATCTGTGTTCTACCTTGGTCCCCTGTATTTACCCCTGGTGTGCTGGGTTCAATGTTCACCACACTACAGGTGTTTGGAGGTGTCTCTGGTAGGTTGGGCAGCTCCGCATGGATCCTTTGGCTTACTGTGGGTACGACAGGTTCGCTACTAGCAGAGGGTAGATTCTCCTGGTCTGCCGATGAGGAATCTTCTGTTTCTGGGGCCAATGGTTCTTCCAACTCTACTGGGACTTCTACAGCTCCCTGAGGGGCTGGTTGGATAAATGTAAGGACTGGCACAACAATGGCATTATTCACTTGCGTCCATGACCGGGAAAATTCTCCGAGTACTGTGCTGACCATTTCTTCCACTTCCTCTGCGGGTTGAGGGATACCTTGGCCTTCTTCAGCATGCTGTAGTTGCTCAGGACATTTCTTCAGGTGGTCTCTGGAAACTGTTGCTGTCGTTTCTCCTCCATCCTTACTTATGAGGTACACCTTGGTGTTATCATGACTTGATGGTAGAATGGTATACGGCTCTTTTTCCCACTGGTCATCCAATTTATGGAGCTGCCTTTTTCTCTTTAGGACTTGCTTTCCAGGTGACAAGGGGGCAGCTGGTGCATGTTGATTGTAAGTCCTCTCTTGCCTTTCTCTTGCTTGGGACAGACTTCTTTCAACACTTTCCTGTACCTTACGGTATTGTAGTTTCCGCTCAGTATCTCAATCCGCATCTGGTGAGGTGTCCTCTGGTGTCAGAACTCCCATATCCAGATCGATGGGCAGCTTACCAGGTCTTGCTCTCATCAGGTAAGCAGGTGTGCAGTTGGTGGAATTCACTGGAATGTGATTGTAGAGATCCACCAGGTCTGGCAACTTTTCTGGCCACAGGCTGCGTTCCTCCAGGGGCAACGTCTTCAGTAGGTCTATCACCACCTGATTCATCTTTTCACACATCTCGTTGGTCTGGGAATGATAAGGCGTTGTACGGATCTTCTTGCAGCCGTACAGGTTGCAGAATTCCTGGAATACTTCTGCTTTGAAGGCCGGACCTTGGTCAGTTAGCACACGTTCTGGGTAACCATGCGGGCGGCAGAAGTGCTGTTGGAAAGCTCTGGCTGCTGTCTGAGCCGTTTGGTCCTTGACTCTCACTACTACCAGGAACCGGGAGTAGTGGTCTACGATGGTGAGAGCGTAGACTTAGCCTGACCTGCTCGGGGATAGCTTCACATGGTCCAGGGCTACCAGTTCGAGTCGCTGCTTGGTGATGATGGGCTGCAGGGGAGCCCTCTGGCTGTCACGGTCTTTTCTTCTCAGGTTGCATGGTCCGCATTCTCGACGCCACCTCTCGACTGCTTTCCTCATGCCAACCCAATAGAACCGTTCACGTAGCATGACTTCCAGCTTCTTCCATCCAAAATGTCCTGCTCCATCGTGGTACGCTTCCAGGACCATAGACGCATCTCGCCTCGGGACTACCACCTGCCAGACCAGCTCAGGTGTCCGGGAGTTGACAGTTCTTCGACACAGCTTCCCTTCATAGATGAACAGCTTGCTCTTTTCTTTCCACAGCTGTTTGGTCTCTTCTGGAGCATCTGAATCAGGGTATGAGTCAGCTTGTGTCGGCAACTCTTTGACTAGGAAAACAGCCGGGTCACTGTCTTGTGTTTCTGCCCATCCATGGTGGGGCAATGGATTGAATGTGGCTTCTCTGTTGGATGAACACCTGTTCTTCACACAATGGGAGCACTGCTTTTTCCCATGGCGGTGGAACGCGGGGATTTCTATCTCTTCCAGCTCCTCTGGGTCTTCTCCCTCGTCTGGCAAGTTAGGAATTCTGGACAGCGCATCTGCGTTTGCATTCTTGTGCCCAGCCCGGTACTTGATGGTGAATTCATAATTAGACAGTCGGACCATCCATCTTTGTTCCAGGGCACCAAGTTTTGCAGTGTCCAGGTGTGTCAGCGGGTTATTATCCGTGTACACAGTGAATTTGGAAGAGGCGAGATAATGTTTGAAGCTCTCAGTCACAGCCCAGACGATGGCAAGAAACTCCAACTTGAAGGAGCTGTAGTTCTCTGGGTTTCTTTCTGTGGGCCGGAGCTTCCTGCTGGCGTAGGCGATCACCCTTTCTCTGCCTTGCTGGATCTGGGACAGCACCGCTCCTAGTCCCACGTTGCTCGCGTCCGTGTGAAGGATGAAGGGTTGGCCATAATCAGGGTAGGCCAGGACCTCGTCTCCTGTTAGGGTCATCTTCAACCTGGTGAAGGACTCATCTTCCAGCTTGCCCCATTTGAATGGTGGTTTCTGGTTCTTGGCCTTCCTGGACTGGCCTATCAGGAGGTCCTGCATGGGTGCCGCCATCTTGGTGAAGCCTGGTATAAAACTTCGGTAGTAGCCTACCAACCCGAGGAACTGCCGCACTTCTTTGATGGTGGAAGGTCTCGGCCAGTCCTTGATTACGGTGATCTTATCGGGGTCTGGTGCTACACCGTCAGCGCTTACCACATGTCCTAAGTACTGTACTTTGGGCTTCAGCAGGTGGCATTTAGACGGCTTCACCTTCAGGCCAAAGCCAGCCAGGGCTTCAAACACTTCCGCCAGGTGCTTCAGATGATCCTCATATGTCTTGGAGTATACTATGACATCATCCAGGTACAGCAGGACTGTCTCGAAATTCTTATGCCCTAGACCCCACTCCATCAACCGCTGGAAGGTTCCTGGGGCGTTGCAGAGCCCGAATGGCATGTAGGTGAACTCGCTGAGGCCCATCAGGGTGGTGAATGCGGTCTTCTCCTTATCCGCCTCTGCTACAGGAACCTGCCTATACCCACTAGTAAGATCCAAAGTAGAGAAATAATTAGCAGATTTTAACGCAGCTAGTGACTCCTCTATCCTGGGTAGCGGGTATGCATCTTTATGTGTTATGCGGTTAATTTGCCTCTACTCTACACACATTCTCATTGTGCCATCCTTTTTCTTTACAAGAACTAATGGAGCTGCCCAGGGGCTACAACTGTCTCTTATTACTAGAGATGAGCGTTGTTCTACTCGAACTGTTCGCCAATCTTAAATTCGAGCTGTTTTGGGCGGTGTTCGAGCCGTTCGGCGAACACGAACAATTTGAGAAAAATTCGGCTGTTCGAGGTTATGTTCGATAACTGTTCGTGCACCAAAATCATAACTGGATTTTTTCTCAGTAATGATGAAAATTAATGTTAATACGCAGTTTGAGTGTACAGCGGGGTGGGGGGAGGGGCAGGGGATGGATCTCTGCAGGAACAATGAAGATCTCCATTCTTTTTTCTCTTTCCCGCATTTACAGTGGGGAGGTGCAATCTGTCAGCCTATCAGCAGTGCACACACGGAGCGAAGTGCTTTTTTTCACACAAGCAAGGGCATGTGTCATTGGCAGTGTATGTCACATGTCCTTGCCCTATAAGACCAAGCCATTTTCCCCGTCGCCACCATTTTCTCACTGCTGCAGCTGCGTGTTAGACGGCACCGCTGTTGCTGTGTGCGCTATACCTTGTTAATTTCAAGCCAATTTTCGCACAAATATACAGATAGCTTGGGAGTAGGGAATAGTTGTGATTGCAGTCCTTTTAAGGACTAGGTTACAGCATTTCCTACGACTTTTATCAGGGAGGTCTGTGCTCTTAAATAGATCGGTTGTGGGAGTAAAGACTAATTGTAATTGCAGTCCTTTTCAGGACTAGGTTACATGAGTTCCTATCAGTTTTTGCCAGGCAGGTCTGTGCCAGTGCTGTGCAAGTTTTTTTCACAGCATTTGGCTGAATCTAGCAAAGCTAATCCTTTTTGGCCTATTGCAGAGTGTGTTAGTCAGTGGAGTAGCCTATCTGTGTTGCAAGATATACCACCTGTGTATAGAATACCAATTTTTTTACTGCACCTAGTGAAGTAAAATCTTTTGGGCATAGCATCATTCTATTAGTCCATCTATACTGACCTCCATCAGGTTGCAAATTAAAACTAATTTTTATCTGCATCTACAGTACCTCTGAAAAAATATTTGGGCTTCTAGCAGTGTGTGGGACTTGTTCTATTAGTCCATCTATACTGACCTCCATCAGGTTGCAAACTGAATATATTTTTTTCTGCATCTACCTCTGAAAAAATATTGGGCTTCTAGCTGTGTGTGGGTCTTGTTCTATTAATCCATCTATACTGACCTCCATCAGGTTGCAAACTGAATATATTTTTTTCTGCATCTACCTCTGAAAAAATATTTGGCCTTCTAGTAGTGTGTCGGACTTTCTCTATTAGTCCATCTATACTGACCTCCATCAGGTTGCAAATTAAAACTAATTTTTATTTGCATCTACAGTACCTCTGAAAAAATATTTGGGCTTCTAGCAGTGTGTGGGACTTGTTCTATTAGTCCATCTATACTGACCTCCATCAGGTTGCAAACTGAATATATTTTTTTCTGCATCTACCTCTGAAAAAAATATTGGGCTTCCAGCTGTGTGTGGGTCTTGTTCTATTAATCCATCTATACTGACCTCCATCAGGTTGCAAACTGAATATATTTTTTTCTGCATCTACCTCTGAAAAAATATTTGGCCTTCTAGTAGTGTGTCGGACTTTCTCTATTAGTCCATCTATACTGACCTCCATCAGGTTGCAAATTAAAACTAATTTTTATCTGCATCTACAGTACCTCTGAAAAAATATTTGGGCTTCTAGCAGTGTGTGGGACTTGTTCTATTAGTCCATCTATACTGACCTCCATCAGGTTGCAAACTGAATATATTTTTTTCTGCATCTACCTCTGAAAAAATATTGGGCTTCTAGCTGTGTGTGGGTCTTGTTCTATTAATCCATCTATACTGACCTCCATCAGGTTGCAAATTAAAACTAATTTTTATCTGCATCTACAGTACCTCTGAAAAAATATTGGGCTTCTAGCTGTGTGTGGGTCTTGTTCTATTAATCCATCTATACTCACCTCCATCAGGTTGCAAACTGAATATATTTTTTTCTGCATCTACCTCTGAAAAAATATTTGGCCTTCTAGTAGTGTGTCGGACTTTCTCTATTAGTCCATCTATACTGACCTCCATCAGGTTGCAAATTAAAACTAATTTTTATCTGCATCTACAGTACCTCTGAAAAAATATTTGGGCTTCTAGCAGTGTGTGGGACTTGTTCTATTAGTCCATCTATACTGACCTCCATCAGGTTGCAAACTGAATATAGTTTTTTCTGCATCTACCTCTGAAAAAATATTGGGCTTCTAGCTGTGTGTGGGTCTTGTTCTATTAATCCATCTATACTGACCTCCATCAGGTTGCAAATTGAATATATTTTTTTCTGCATCTACCTCTGAAAAAATATTTGGCCTTCTAGTAGTGTGTCGGACTTTCTCTATTAGTCCATCTATACTGACCTCCATCAGGTTGCAAACTGAATATAATTTTTTTCTGCATCTAGCTCTGAAAAAATATTTGGCCTTCTAGTAGTGTGTCGGACTTTCTCTATTAGTCCATCTATACTGACCTCCATCAGGTTGCAAATTAAAACTAATTTTTATCTGCATCTACAGTACCTCTGAAAAAATATTTGGGCTTCTAGCTGTGTGTGGGACTTGTTGTATTAGTCCATCTATACTGACCTCCATCAGGTTGCAAACTGAATATATTTTTTTCTGCATCTACCTCTGAAAAAATATTTGGCCTTCTAGTAGTGTGTCGGACTTTCTCTATTAGTCCATCTATACTGACCTCCATCAGGTTGCAAACTGAATATAATTTTTTTCTGCATCTAGCTCTGAAAAAATATTTGGCCTTCTAGTAGTGTGTCGGACTTTCTCTATTAGTCCATCTATACTGACCTCCATCAGGTTGCAAATTAAAACTAATTTTTATCTGCATCTACAGTACCTCTGAAAAAATATTTGGGCTTCTAGCTGTGTGTGGGACTTGTTGTATTAGTCCATCTATACTGACCTCCATCAGGTTGCAAACTGAATATATTTTTTTCTGCATCTACCTCTGAAAAAATATTTGGCCTTCTAGTAGTGTGTCGGACTTTCTCTATTAGTCCATCTATACTGACCTCCATCAGGTTGCAAATTAAAAATAATTTTTATCTGCATCTACAGTACCTCTGAAAAAATATTTGGGCTTCTAGCTGTGTGCGGGACTTGTTGTATTAGTCCATCTATACTGACCTCCATCAGGTTGCAAACTGAATATATTTTTTTCTGCATCTACCTCTGAAAAAATATTTGGCCTTCTAGTAGTGTGTCGGACTTTCTCTATTAGTCCATCTATACTGACCTCCATCAGGTTGCAAATTAAAAATAATTTTTATCTGCATCTACAGTACCTCTGAAAAAATATTTGGGCTTCTAGCTGTGTGCGGGACTTGTTGTATTAGTCCATCTATACTGACCTCCATCAGGTTGCAAACTGAATATATTTTTTTCTGCATCTACCTCTGAAAAAATATTTGGCCTTCTAGTAGTGTGTCGGACTTTCTCTATTAGTCCATCTATACTGACCTCCATCAGGTTGCAAATTCAAAATAATTTTTTCTGCATCTAACCCAGCCAATAGTTTTGGCCTAATACCACAGTTTGGCCACTCAGCTCTGCTCGGTTACCATCCATTGTTTTTTTGTGCAAACAACTCCAGAGTTGTGAATTAGTTAACCACCAAAATGAGTGGAAAAAGGCCTGCTGCTGGTGGAAAGGGGAATAGGCGTGTTGGGAAGGGGAAAAAAGGTTGTGTCCGTGGGGTAGGTGTTAAAGCAACAGTAACATCTGCAGAAGAAAGACCATCTTCCAGCCAAACTAAAATGTCTACTTCTTTTAGCGGACAATGTGATAAGATCCCTTTCTTACGGCCACGCCAATCGCTACAAATTCCAGATGAGGCACAAAAACAGCAGGTGCTTCAACGGATATCAAGTGTTCCTTTAAGTGGGCTCTCCTCCACATCAACTTCAACATCACAAATACTCCAGTCCTCAAAGGTGTCACCCAAATCGCACTTGCTTCCTCACAGCTCCCAAATCTCCAGCTGCCCGTCTGAGTATGAGGTAGAACAGATGGTTGAGTCTGCAGAGCTGTTTACTCATACTATAGCCTGGGAATCAGAGGTCGACTCCAGCGCTTCTGTGAATCCAGACGAGGAAATGATCTGCACTGATGCCCAGAATCTTTATGAGTCGGATCCAGGACCAGACGCAGAAGGTTCTGACCATAATGTAGACCCTCATTCCCAAACTGTAACTCCTGTTGGTGGAGACAATGAGGAAGACGATGATAAGACTCAAATACCTGATTGGAGCGACAACTTTAGTTTTTTGTCAGGGCAGGAACAGGTTGGCTCTGAGGACGACGGGTGTGATAACGCACAGGGTGATGATGATGAGGTCGGAGATCCCACTTACTGTCAACCCACAGTCAGCCAAGAGATGAGGTCAGCAGAGGAGGTGGAGGAAGATGCTAGTGACGACGAGGTCAGGTTGCGCCTTCCTGGACAGAGACGTAGTACTGGAAGCACGTCAACAACTGCATCCTCAAACACAACTCTGCCTCTCACCACAAGTCGTGGTGGCTCTTCAGGTCGCATGGGTGCTAAGCCTTGCATAGCCTGGGCATTTTTTCAGATCGATAAAGATGACCCAACTCGTGTTATCTGTAACATTTGTCAGCAAAAGCTAAGTAGAGGCCAAAAAATACATAGTTTGAGTACTTCATGCATGAACCGGCACATGGACATGAAGCATAAGTTGCAGTGGGAAGCTCAGTGTGCTACAATGCGGCCTAGCCGGCCGGGCCAACCACCGTCTGCCATATCTTGTGCATCCGCGGCCTCTTCATCCTCTGTGACTGGGGGGACAGCAGTCACACCTGTTTTGGGGCGCAGACCTGCCACCTCTTTACCCGCAACAGCCAGTGTGATTGGCAGGTCATCATTTTCTTTGGAGGTGGTAACACCAGCTGGTGTTGAGCGCTGTCCGACATCGATAGCACCACCTTTGGATGAAGGCAACCTAACATGTCCGCCTGCATCTTCCTCACAGACCGGCAGTTTGCCGGGGACACCCTTATCAACCCCGTCTAAGCACAATAGCCAGCCCTCGGTCCCTCAGATGTGGACAAGTAAAAGACCATTTCCTCCTAGCCATGAGAAAGCTAAGAGGTTGAATTTCACCATCTGCAAGCTCTTGGCTACAGAAATGCTGCCTTTCCGCCTGGTGGACACAGAGGATTTTCGAGACCTTATGTCCGTCGCAGTGCCCCAGTACCAGATGCCCAGTCGGCACTACTTCTCAAAGAAAGGTGTGCCTGCGCTCCACCAGCATGTCGCACACAACATCACCGCTTCTTTGAGAAACTCTGTGTGTGACAGGGTGCATTTCACCACAGACACTTGGACGAGTAGGCATGGACAGGGGCGTTACATGTCGCTGACTGGGCACTGGGTAACTATGGTGACAGCAGGACAAGGGGCTGCTGTCCAAGTCTTGCCGTCCCCACGAGTTGTGCGTCAATCCTCTTTATGTCAAAGTTCCTCCACTGCTTCTGCCTCCTCAACCTCCTCTCGGTCTTCCACCTGCACCCAAAGGCTGTCTGGTCATGCCACAAGCTTTCTAACTGCGCAGAAGGGATCCTGCACACCTCCTTACTATGCTGGCAGTAGGGCTCAACGTCATCAGGCGGTTTTTACATTGAAATGTCTGGGAAATGTGAGCCACACAGCTGAGGAGTTGTGGTCAGCTCTGGAGAACCAATTTCATGAATGGTTGTCTCCACTGGACCTGAAACCAGGGAAGGCCGTGTGCGACAATGCTGCAAACCTGGGTGCAGCCCTTCGCCGGGGCAATGTCACACACGTGCCTTGTATGGCTCACGTGTTGAACCTGGTTGTCCAGCAATTTTTAGCCCACTATCCCAGACTAGATGGCCTTCTGCAGAGGGCACGGTCGCTGTGTGCTCACTTCCGCCGTTCGCATCCCGCAGCTCAGCGACTTACATCTCTACAGAAGTCGTTGGGCCTGCCACTTCACCGGCTAAAATGCGATGTGCCTACCCGGTGGAATTCAACTCTGCACATGTTGCAGCGACTGTGGCAGCACCGACAAGCCCTGGTGCAATACGTTCTGACGTATAGCCTGGGCCAACGAGATTCAGAGGTGGGGCAAATCACGCTGGAGGAGTGGTCTCAGATCAGGGACCTATGCACCCTTCTGCACAGTTTTGAAATGGCGACGAAGATGTTTAGTGCTGACGATGCCATTATCAGCATGACTATTCCGGTGATTTACATGCTGGAGCACATGTTAAACAGAATTCGGAGTCAGGTGGTGGCACAAGAGGAGGTGGAGGAAGTAGAGGAGGAGGAGTTGTATGCGGAAGGGCTAACATCTGCAAGGTCCAGAAGGTCGGCAGCACCAAGGCGGCAGGCATGTGAGGGTGGGGGAGATGGTTTTACCAGGGCGCATGGTAGCAGCCAAACTAGTGAGGAAGGTGCAGGAGCCCAGGAAGAAGTGGAGGACGAACTGATGGAAGACTCATCAGATGAGGGAGACCTTGATCACATTTCTGTTGTGCGAGGTTGGGGGGAGAGGACAGAGGAAGGAAGCATGATTGTTACCTCGCCACCAACACAACAGGGACTTGGTGCTCCTGGATGCGCAACACACATGAGTGCCTTCTTGCTGCACTACCTGCAACATGACCCTCGAATTGTGAGAATTAGAAATAATCCTGACTACTGGGTTGCCACACTGTTAGATCCCCGGTACAAAAGTAAATTTGCAGAAATTATTCCTGCCATAGAAAGGGATGCACGCATGCAGGAGTATCAGCAGAGACTGTTGCAGAATCTTACATGTGCTTTTCCACAAAATACCAGTGGTGCACGTAGTGAATCTCACAGTTCCAACTTGCCAACCGTGGGACCGTCAAGTGTTCAGCACTCAAACCGTAACAGAACCACAGTATCTGCTGGTAACATCAATTTTGCGGAATCATTTCACCACTTTTTTAGCCCATCCTTTGCAAGGCCACAGGAGACAAGAAGTCTGACACATAGTCAACGCCTAGAGACGATGGTACAGGAGTATCTCCAAGTAAACATTGAAGCCACGACTGTGTCACTGGACCCTTGCTCTTTTTGGGCTTCCAATCTGGATAAATGGCCGGAGCTAGCCACTTACGCCTTGGAGATCTTGTCATGTCCCGCAGCCAGCGTTCTGTCTGAACGTGTGTTCAGCGCTGCTGGTGGTGTGCTGACAGATAAGCGCACGCGGCTCTCCACTGATAATGTAGACAGACTCACGTTCATAAAGATGAACAAATCATGGATCCGAAACGACTTTTCTACCCCTGTGTCATCCTGGGGAGAGTAAAAGCTTGATGATTGGTTAAAATCACCCTACCAAACGTTTTAAGCTTTCAAATTACTAATCATGTTTATCTGTATCTTGACTGGAAAATAATTTGGGCTTTGTAGCAGTGTGCAGCACTGATCCTATTAGGCCATCTATAATAAGCTCCACCAGATTTAAAATTAAAAATAATTTTTAGCTGCATCTAGCCCGGAAAATAATTTTGGGGCTCCGAGATGCGCAAGACACATAAGTGCCTTCTTGCTGCACTACCTGCAGCATGACCCTCATATTGTCAGAATTCGAAGTAATCATGACTACTGGGTTGCCACACTCTTAGATCCCCCAAACTTTTCGATCAACCTTTTCATTTTAATAAAGACCAAAAAAATGGTCATTTTTGAAATTATAAGCATTAGCAGGTTGTTAGAAACTGAAATCAAACAGTTTTCAACTCAAAACTTTATTCTAGGTGATGTTACATTTTCACATAGGACCCCTTGTTCAAAAGGAGCTTCTGAACTCTCTCGTCCATTGAATTTGTCAGGTTTTGGATGGTTTCTGCTTCAATTGTTTTGCATGAGGACAGAATACCCTCCCAGAGCTGTTGCTTAGATGTGAACTGCCTCCCGCCATCATAGACACTCCTTTTAATGATGCTCCAAAGGTTCTGAATGGGGTAGAGGTCAGGGGAGCATGGGGGTCACACCATAAGTTTGTCCCCTTTTATGCCCATATCAGCCAGAGATGCAGATGTTTTATGTGCAGCATGAGATGGTGCATTATCATGCAGAAAAATGATCTTGCTGTGAAATACACGGTTCTTCTTCTTGAACCATGGCAGGAAGTGCTGTTTGAGAAAATCCACATACATTATGGAGTTCATCTTTAGCGCCTTCAGGGATCCTAAAGGGGCCGACAATCTCTCTCCCCATGATTCCAGCCCAAAACATTACTCCACCTCCTCCTTGTTGGCGCTGTAGCCGTGTTTGCGTGGGGTGTCCATCAACCAGCCATCCTCCACTCCATCCATCTGGACCATCGAGCGCTGCACGGCACTCATCCGTGAACAAAACAGTTTTGAAATCAGTCTTCATGTAATGTTTGGCCCACTGGAGCCGTTTCTGCTTGTGTGAAGTGGATAGAGGAGGTCGACAGGATGGCGTATGCACAGCTGCAAACCTCTGAAGGACCCTGCATCTTGTTGTTCGGGGGACGTTGGAGGCACAAGCAGCTTCAAAAACTTGTCTGCTGCTATGACAAGGCTTTTTTGCCGCTGCTCTTTCAACCTGACGTAATTGCCTGTAGGAAAGAGTCCTCAATTTGCCCTTATCAGCACGCACACGTGTGTACTGTGAATCAGCTACATACTTCTTGATTGCCAAGACACTTCATCCTGATCATCGCACAATGTTGATTGTAGTCATGCCTTGACCTAAACACTCCACAATTTGTTGCTTCTCAGCAGCCGACACATCCTTTTTCTTTCCCATTTTGGCAGAAAATGTAGGCTGCTTAATAATGTGAGAGAGCCTTCTTAAGTAGTCTTGCCTTTCATTGGATACACCTGCCAAACTAATTAGCACAGGTGTCTGCAATTGCTTACAGTGATATAAAGAGCCCTGACACACATCACCATCAATGAGTTTAACTGACAAACAAACAAATTCTTCCCTTATCACTCCTAAACACTTTTTGCATAATAATTTGGAACGCGGTGTACATGTGCTTTTCCACAAAACACCAGCGGTTCACGTAGTGAATCTTACAGTTCTAACTTGCCAACCGTGGTCTGTATGGAATTGTTCAATAAAGGGCCCAAAATTAAGATAACATAGATGGGAGAGGTCTCTATGAATAGGAATTCCTAAGTATTTGATACCCTGTGAGGGCCAGGCAAAGGGAAAGTTGGACTGGATGGAATCCTATATGGATTTGGGGAGGGAGACATCGAGGGCCTCAGACTTCGCTGCATTGATTTTAAAATTTGACCATGTAACAAAGTGATCTATTTCAGCCATAACAGCATGGATGGATATATGTGATTGAGTGATATATACTAGGACATCATCAGCAAATAGAGAGCACTTGTACTCGGTGCCTCCCACCTCAATCCACCTAATATTGGGTTTATGGCGAATTGATGAGAGCAGGTGCTCCGTCACTAGGATGTATAAGAGAGGGGACAGAGGACATCCCTGCCTTGTCCCATTGGTGATTGTGAAAGGTGATGAAAATGTTCTGACGCACCCCCTGGGCCTTGGGACACCCGGAGCCGGACCCTTTTTGGTGGATGCTGGTGGTTGTAGTCTTCGTGGCGGCGACCCGGTTCCGTGGCTCAGGGCGGTCAAACCAGTGGCGGAACTATTTATGTGGTTTTGATGTTTAAATGTCCGACTACGCCACCCGTGGATTGCGGTCAGAGTGAACCGCCGCTACAGGGCAGACCGCTGAGGCTGGTGTTGTGGGTGCAGCAGAGCGTAGCATAACTCCCCACGGGAGGAGTATAGCCTCAGGGCAGTGTATGCGGAGGATGGGGGTGATGGTGCAGGGCAGCAGCAGTAAAGACACGGAGTCAGTGATGCAGTCCAGGGCCTTTACTCACAGTTCTTATTATCCAGACCACGTCTGCAGGTAACGGCTGCCCACGTCGTACTGTGCTCACCAGGTGAGGGGCTCAGACAACTCCCAGATAACTTTGGAGCACTTCACAGGACCCCCTTTGTGTGTCCTTTGTCTGGCCTTTCTTACCAACACTTCTGTCCGGCTGCCTCGGGCCTCCTCTTGGTAAACTTGGCGCCAGTTTCCCTGACCCTATGTGGTGCCTTCCTAGCGGGTGTAGCGAGGGGCTGCGCCACATAAAATGTCAGAGCCTCCGGTTTCTAGCTGAGGGTCGTTTCCTGCCTCCACTAGTTCGGGGACCGGTCTCCCCCTTTGGCCTGACCCCTCCACGCAGGTGGATTCGGGCGTGCGGTGGCGACTCGCCCGTCCGCACCCCTGGGATCCCTTCATTCCTTGTTCCTGGAGCCTTCTCCGCTCCTCTTCCTTCCTTCTCCCTCTTCCAGGCCTGGGCCTCTGTTACTAGGCCCGCCTCCGGAGCAGAGCTCATGCAGAGCCCCTGCTCCCTGCCACTTCTGCTCAGACTTCTCTGCACTGAACTAAGATGGTGCCCACCTTTTATACTCCCTTCTCAATGCACCCAGGAACTGCTTCCTCCCTGCTCCTGCACTACAGGGTTCCCCTTCCTCAGTGTTCCCTCCCCCCACTCCAGCCAGGGACAGGGACTGTCGTGCCCATCTCAGGGGCATATTGGTCGCCCTGCCCCACGGCAATGTGGTGTAATGCATGCAGGTGTCGGGTCCTGATCCACACTCCATCCTTACCTGAGAGTGAGATATCACACCTCTGGGTGAGGTGCAATACGTCTGTAGCAACCGAGCCCTCAGGGTGCTACAGTTCCATTTATCTTCACCCTAGGTGACGTATTGCGATACAGGGCCGTGATTTTGGCTATAAAAGGGTCCCCTAGACCCCTACCCCAAGCTTTTTAAGAGAATCATATATGGCGTGCCAGGAGACTCTATGGAATGCTTTCTCAGCATCCAACGAGAGTATCTAATTACAAATTTTTAACTGCATCTAGCCCAGGAAATACTTTGTGCCTAGTAGCAGTGTCTGCTAGTCAGCGGATTATCCCGGCTGTTAAGCAAGCTACACCACCTGTAGTTTAGACACTTAATTTTTTCAAAGGAAATGCTTCGGGACCATGGGATACTCAGTGAAGAGCATCAGGAGGCACCCCAAGGCATAGGGGCTGGGACTGGCAGTAGGATGCCTTGCGGTGGACAACCAAGCTCGATCCTTATAAAAGCTTTTTAACTGCAGCAGCTTTAGTGGACGCTACTGGAGCTGGAATTACGCGGCTGCTGGCATGAGACTTGCCCTCCAATAGATCCTTGTAAATGGATTTAAAGTGTATTCATTCAAATTAGAGAGACAATTTAAATTAAAAAGCTTAGAGCTGCCTCCACCACAGGGGGGCTCGCTCGACCCACCAGCGGACAGGCACCAGTATTGGGAGAGGGGGGCTGGCCGTCAGGGTTCACTGCGGCTCTGGCACAAACCCGGCGACACGGAGGTGGCACGGGCAGGAGCGGACTGGCCGTGTCGGCTTCTCACTTTTTGGATTTTAGAAGGGCATGACATGCCTATATCTGTGTCTCCCCCTCCTTTTACTCCTCCACCTCTTTTATTTTCGCATGACTATATGTACTTGTCACTTTTCCATGTGTTAGTTGTGTCTTCTGAGCAGTTTGTCAGCTTTTGGACACCTTTGAAGGTGTTTTCTATGTGTTTCTATGTGTTTTTGTTTGCCTGCCATTGGTTTTAACGGTGTTCGAAGGTGTTCGACGAACAGTTCGACGAACAGTTCGGCGAACACACGGGTGTTCGACGAACCGAACCGAACTCGAACACTACGGGGGTGGCTCAACACTACTTATTACCCCAGCCTCCTTCATCTCTTGCAACATCCCTTTGACATTTTGGTAGTGTGCTGGCGGTACAGTCCGGTACCTTTCTTTAATGGGTGGATTGTCTCCCGTGGGGATATGGTGTTGAACCCCCTTTACCTGCCCAAAGTCGAGTGGGTGTTTACTGAAGACCCTTTCATACTCTTGCACCACCCGGTATACTCCTTGTTTTTGGTGTTGAGGGGTGGAGTCAGTGCCCACATGCAGCTTCTGACACCAGTCCTCCATCTGTCCCTCGGAACCATTACCCTCTGCCTGGTTGGATGGAGGTAAGGGTTCCACTGTTTTTATAGCATTTTGCTTGACGGTAATTAGCTTGGCTAGGGTGGCATACCGGGGAAAGTGAACTTCTTTTTCCCCAATGTTCAGGATGCGGACTGGCACTCTCCCTTGGCGGACATCAACCACTCCCCTGGCTGTCAAAATGGTGGGCCTACTGTCAGAGTAGACGGGCTCTACCAGGGCCTGGTAATCTCTACCCCGGAGACCTATTGCTGCCCGGCACCATATCAGCATTTCACTTCTTGGGGGCATGGCAATAGGGAATGGGTCACTCATCCTGACACTGCCAATTTCACCACCAGACAGTTCTACCTGTTGTCTTTTCATCAGGGCTCTGATCTCTCTTTGTAGAACCCGCTGCTGGCTGGAACTGGCGGTCTCCGCAACCTGCTGTAACAAGACAATTATTTCTGCAAGACAATTTTCAATGACATTAGTGCCTAAGGTTATCATGGGATGACTTTCTCGGCGATCAATGTCGACAATAATCAGTCCTTGTGCTGGCAGTTTGACTTTGCCAACCTTTATGGTCACTTCTTTGTACCCCACCTGAGGTACGGGTAGACCATTGCTAGCATAAATACTCAAATGTTCGTCTGGACGGAGGGTAATGTCCGAATCAGGCCAGAACCATTTGAAAAGAATGTAGGGGATGGTGGTCACCTGGGACCCAGTGTCCAGCAACACGCTCATTGGAAAGCCGTCCAGCACGATAGGTAGGACTGGTAGTCCACCCACATATTTGTCTAGCCAGCTTGATGGGCCTGGTGGTCTTACACCTGGGGGTTGGCCCTCTGCCCCAGATTTTGCTCGTTTAAATGACAGTACCTTGCATAATGTCCTGGCTGGTTGCAGCGGCGGGAGATGGGTTGTCTGTCCTGGTCGTAGAGGTCGCTGTTCCTCTCTCTGGATGGTGGAATCCTCTTCTCTCGGCGCCAAGGGACGTCCTCCGGACTGGAAGCCAGCTGGATCTTTCCTTTGGGATACACCTGCAAGGCCTGCACAATTTTGGTTAGCGTAGCTACACTTTTAGTTAACTCTTGGACCTGATGGTGCAGGTCTGTAGACGGGGCATTGTCCAGAGTCTGTGCATCAGCTCCTACAGGCTCAGGGGAAAAGGGTGCCACCTCCTGGTGGTAGGTGATAGCCGGGCGCCGGTGAGCTGTAGCGCCCCCTTGTGCTGGTTCCTGTAGCACCCGGATGGCCCTGTCTTTAAATTGAGCAAAGTCCAAGTCAGGGTTTTGCAGAGCCATTATGCGCAGCTGGGTGCGGTGGACGCTGGACAGTAAACCCTCAATAAAATTGCTCAGTTAACAGCCTGTTTTCATCACGTACACTGTCAGGGTCTACTTGTTTGATGGCCCTCAGCGCCTCCTGCAGGTTTAAAGCATAGTCCCGTACACTGTCCTGCGACCGTTGTTTGCACCCATAAAACTTCATCTTTATCTCTGCCGTAGTACGGGTGTCAAAAGTGTCCTTTTGGTGGGCCAGTATCTCTTTTACAGTCCCTTTTTCTCTTGCTGACCAGGATTTTACTTCTCTCTGGGCTGCACCAATCAACTGGCCTACGAGGATGCTCACTTTCTGCTCCTCGGACAGGGGGTATACTTTAAATAAACTGCTTAGTCTCTCCTTGAAGTCACTCAGGGTGTGCGACTCTCCTGAGTACTGGGGCAACCACGCCGCCTCCGTATATATGGCATGGAGAATGGCATTACCGCGGCAGCGGCCGCGCCGGTGGTTGAAGTTCCCTCCATATCGGGCGTCTTCCTACCCCCTAGTGAACCGTGGCCTACCTTCCTTCTCTTTTCTTCCGTAGGCCGCAGTTCCGCAGGCGATGGTCTCTGTCGAGGACCTGGCGTCGCATGCGTCTGACGTCAGCGTTCACTGTGGCTCCTTCCAGGACCTGGCACTGCGTCCGTGTGTGGGGCAGGGCTTTAGACTTCGTGTGTTTCCAGCGATCACGCCCCTCTTCTTCTCGCGCGGCGACTCGAAAATGGCGGACAATGGCGGGAAAACGGCAACAAATGGCGGGAAATCTTCACCACGGTATTCGACACAGTCTGTGAAGGCGCGCAGTACCCGGTGGTAGTGGGCATGAGATCCTGCCGACTACGCCAAAGTTGACACGCCCCCTGGGCCATGGGGTACCCGGAACCGGGCCTGTAGATGCTGGGGATTGTAGTCACCGTGGCGATGACCCGGTCCGTGACCCAGGTGGTCAATCTAAGGGTAGTTTATCTATATCTGTTATGTATAGTCCGACTACACCACCTGTGGAATGCGGTTATTGGGAACCGCAGCTGCGGAGCAGTCCGCTGAAGCTGGTGGTATGTGCAGCAAGGTGATGTAACTCCCCACAGGAAGAGTGGAGCTTCAGGGCAGCGTGTATGGATGATGGTGGTGGTAGTGCAAGGTATCAGTAATGACAACACGGAGTCTTTGCAGTGCAGTCCCAGGGTCTTTACTGCTGGCAATTATATGGGCCCCAACGGGAGTACCGGCTAGTGATGAGGGCCTGATCAGTCTGGGAAGAATCCTAGAGTCCTCCTGGCCAGGTGAAGTTGTAGGCCTGCGCTCACCCGTATGGCTGGCGACTCAGACCTTGTGTATTCCTCGCTCCTCTGTGGCGGTACGGGTCTTTTTGTGTGGCTGAGCCTCCGGGCTTCTGTCGGGCCAGGAGACCTGCAATCTCCTGCCTTGCAGTATCTGCTGTTGGATATGCAATCCACACAGCCTCAGACTCCGGCGTCCGGTACTCTGTGGATATACACCAAAGACAACTGCTTAACAGACAAAGCCATACACCAAAGACAACTGCTTAACAGGCAAAGCCATACACCAAAGACAACTGCTTAACAGACACTGCCATACACCAAAGACAACTGCTTAACAGACAATGCCAAACACCAAAGACAACTGCTTAACAGACAGTGCCATATGCCAAATACAGCTGCTTAACAGACAATACCATACAGCAAAGACAACTGCTTAACAGGCAAAGCCATACACCAAAGACAACTGCTTAACAGGCAAAGCCATACACCAAAGACAACTGCTTAACAGACAACGCCATACACCAAAGACAACTGCTTAACAGACAATGCCAAACACCAAAGACAACTGCTTAACAGACAGTGCCATAAGCCAAATACAGCTGCTTAACAGACAATACCATACAGCAAAGACAACTGCTTAACAGACAATGCCATACACCAAAGACAACTGCTTAACAAACAATTCCATACACCAAAGACAACTGCTTAAAAGACAATTCCATACACCAAAGACAACTGCTTAACAGACAATGCCATACACCAAAGACAACTGCTTAACAGGCAATGCCATACACCAAAGACAACTGCTTAACAGACAATTCCATACACCAAAGACAACTGCTTAACAGACAATGCCATACACCAAAGACATCTGCTTAACAGGCAATGCCATACACCAAAGACAACTGCTTAACAGGCAATGCCATACACCAAAGAAAACTGCTTAACAGACAATGCCATACACCAAAGAAAACTGCTTAACAGACAATGCCAAACACCAAAGACAACTGCTTAACAGACACTGCCATAAGCCAAAGACAACTGCTTAACAGACAATACCATACAGCAAAGACTACTGCATAACAGACAATGCCATACACTAAAGACAACTGCTTAACAGGCAATGCCATACACCAAAGACAACTGCTTAACAGACAATTCCATACACCAAAGACAACTGCTTAACAGACAATGCCATACACCAAAGACAACTGCTTAACAGGCAATGCCATACACCAAAGACAACTGCTTAACAGGCAATGCCATACACCAAAGACAACTGCTTAACAGACAATGCCATACACCAAAGACAACTGCTTAACAGGCAATGCCATACACCAAAGACAACTGCTTAACAGGCAATGCCATACACCAAAGACAACTGCTTAGCAGACAATTCCATACACCAAAGAAAACTGCTTAACAGACAAAGCCATACACCAAAGACAACTGCTTAACAGGCAATGCCATACACCAAAGACAACTGCTTAACAGACAATGCCATACACCAAAGACAACAGCTTAACAGACAAAGCCATACACCAAAGACAACTGCTTAACAGGCAATGCCATACACCAAAGAAAACTGCTTAACAGACAACGCCATACACCAAAGACAACTGCTTAACAGACAATGCCATACACCAAAGACAACTGCTTAACAGACAACTCCATACACCAAAGACAACTGCTTAACAGGCAACACCATACACCAAAGACAGCTGCTTAACAGACAATGCCATACACCAAAGACAACTGCTTAACAGGCAATGCCATACACTAAAGACAACTGCATAACAGACAATGCCATACACCAAACACAACTGCCTAATAGACACTGCCATACACCAAAGACAACTGCTTAAAAGGCAATGCCATACACCAAAGACAGCTGCTTAACAGACAATGCCATACACCAAAGAAAACTGCTTAACAGACAATGCCATACACCAAAGACAACTGCTTATCAGACAATGAAATACACCGAAGACAACTGCTTAACAATGCCATACACCAAAGACAACTGCTTAACAGGCAATGCCATACACCAAAGACAACTGCTTAACAAGCAATTCCATACACCAAAAACAACTGCTTAACAGACACTGCCATACACCAAAGACAACTGCTTAACAGGCAATGCCATACACCAAAGACAACTGCTTAACAGACAATGCCATACACCAAAGACAACTGCTTAACAGACAGTGCCATACAAAAAGACAACTGCTTAACAGACAATGCCATACACCAAAGACAACTGCTTAACAGACAATGCCATACACCAAAGACAACTGCTTAACAGGCAATGCCATACACCAAAGACAACTGCTTAACAGACAACGCCATACACCAAAGACAACTGCTTAACAGGCAATGCCATACACCAAAGACAACTGCTTAACAGACAATGCCATACACCAAAGACAACTGCTTAACAGACAATGCTATACACCACAGACAACTGATTAAGAAACTATGCCATACACCAGGGGTGGGCAATTAATTTTCCCAAGGGGCCACATGAGAAACTGGCACTGCTTTTGAGGGCCGAACCAGTCGGCTGAACTTAAAGGGGTGGTCCGAAACCAAAGGTGAATTTCATACTAAACATTTATCTAAATAATGTAATTTTCTAATCTCCTTTTTTTATATACTTCAATTGAAAATTCCCTAATATACCCTCTCCAGTCTGACTTCCAGTCTTTTTTTTTTAACCTCCAATGGCATTTTGTTTGGAATACTCACACAGGACGTCATAAGGTGGTAGAAGCTGTGGTCACTTCCGCAGCTTCTGCCCCCTCCATGAAATGAAGTGGCATCAATTATGTCTGTTTCAGAGGTTGGGCTAGTCCCTGCTCTACTGATAATGCATCGGTTATAAATTATGACCTATGGACAGTATGAGCTCCCGGCACTATATTCCTTTGAATGAACAGTGACAGTGCACTCCCTTGCTGGCTCTAAAGAGAAGTGATGAGCCAGCAAGAGAGTGCGCTGTCAGTGGAAATTGTAAGGACACCACGCAGCAAGCAGGGACTAACCCAGACTCCGAAACAGAGGTCACTGATGGTGCTTCGTTTAAATGTGAGGAAAGCAGCGTCAGTGATCGCATCCTTTTCCCCTTGATGACGTCCCATGTGAGTATCCCAAAATGCACTGGAATTCTCAACAAAACATCATTGGATGAGAAAAAACAAACAAGAAGTTAGAGTAGAGAGGAAACGGTAGGGAATTTTTAATTGAACTGTACTAGATAAGTGATTGGATTGAATTAAATAGACATTTAGTATGAAATTTACCTTCTGTTTTAGGCCGCCCCTTTAATTCTGCTCAATATTAATTTTATCGCTTTATAAAAAGAAGGTGATTATATGATTACGTTTACACGAGCGATGTCATGATTGTCATCCAGAAAGGCAGACTATTTTTATCATCTGTATTGTGATCCATTTTTATATATCAGAAGTGAATAAAATGTACAAAAACAAATACAGTTTCGTATGATTGTAATCGAAATGTATCTGTAAAAATCAGATGCCATACAGATGATTAATATGTGATTCAATTTTTTTTTTGCAAACTCTGACTTCAATAAGTGAGTGTTATCCGATACACAGAAGAAACTGGTGTGTGCTGTGATCTTTTTCACACGGATATTTGGTCTGTGTTAGGCCACGGCCCCACTATCAGTATTCAGTCAGTATTTTTTCTCAGGAGTGGGTGATAAATCCAGAATTGGTGACTTGTTTCTATTCTACCTTTTCTCTGATTGTTCCTCACCTGGTTTTGGCTCCCACTCCTGAGAAAAAAATTCTGCCAAATACTGATAGTGGGGGCCATGGACTTAAACTGTAATCTGAATAGCTCAATTGCAAAGCATTGCTACTAGTCCTGTCCGTGTGAAGTCAGGTTTATTTTATTTTTTTCACGAAAAGCACTAGGACCGAAAATACAGTTGTGTGAACACACCCTGATAATACTTGCTACAATAAAGTTTATCATAGCAAGCATTGGCAATTGATCAATCAATACATAAATTGGGAGCATGTGGAAAAAAAAAGTTGTTTGCCCACCCCTGTTCCACATGCATAGATCCACATCACATGTGGGGCAGGAGGTAACAGGCAGGTGGGGGGGATCTTTATTAAAGTCTATGGCTGTGATAAGTCACAGATCACAGCAGGGAGCATTGTGAGGAGCTTAACACTTACCTCACCTGCACAGGACATAGAACACAGCGCAATAACTCAAAAGCTCAGTGTAAAGGGTGAGGTAAGGGTTAACCCTCACTCAAAGGTGGAGAGGCAGCAGAGTATGTGGGGTGCAGTTTGGGGAGCACATAGAATATCCCAGGTGAGGATGGGCACTTCACTGTTGGAGTCATTCACTAGGAATGCAAATGTTCTCTCCGATCAGTCTGAGCTGCCAGGGGAAGACTCAGTAAGCTGCAGATAATTAGCTGCTCTCACTGAGTGTAAACTGCGGTCTGAGAAAGGAGGCAGTGCTGTGCTGTGAACTGATCAGCACAGTAGACACAATGTCAGCTCCTAGCTGTTATTTTACACCATGGGGCTCAACTTAGATGTCACTTGCCCACTATGTGCAGCAGATGGGTGTAGTAGTCCAAGTTTCCCTCTTCTTGAACACTCCTGACCTGAAGACATTACAGTAGCTCTGCTCTGCAAGCAAGGAACTGAGCATCCCCACATCCACCAATGAGAAGATGGCATCCACAGGGGGGCGGAGCTACAATCAGAATGCTGAGTCTGAGTAAGATAATAGCTCAGGCTTTCTCCTGCGTCTGGCTGACTGTGTCAGCGGGCCACACAGAAGCGGTCAAAGGGCCGGATGTGGCCCGCAGGCCGCAGTTTGCCCAGGTCTGCCATACACCAAAGACAACTGCTTAACAGACAACGCCATACACCAAAGACAACTGCTTAACAGGCAATGCCATACACAAAAGACAACTGCTTAACAGACAACGCCATACACCAAAGACAACTGCATAACAGGCAATGCCATAAACCAAAGACAACTGCTTAACAGACACAGCCATACACCAAAGACAACTGCTTAACAGACAATGCCATACACCAAAGACAACTGCATAACAGGCAATGCCATACACCAAAGACAACTGCTTAACAGACAACGCCATACACCAAAGACAACTGCTTAACAGACAATGCTATACACCAAAGACAACTGCTTAACAGACAATGCCATACACCAAAGACAACTGCTTAACAGACAATGCCATACACCAAAGACAACTGCTTAACAGACAATGCCATACACCAAAGACAACTGCATAACAGACAATGCCATACTCTAAAGACAACTGCTTAACAGACAACGCCATACACCAAAGAAAACTGCTTAACCGACAATGCCATACACCAAAGACAACTGCTTAATAGACAATGCCATACAGCAAAGACAACTGCTTAACAGGCAATGCCATACACCAAAGACAACTGCTTAACAGGCAATGACATACACCAAAGACAACTGCTTAACAGACAATGCCATACACCAAAGACAACTGCTTAACAGACACTGCCATACACCAAAGACAACTGCTTAACAGGCAATGCCATACACCAAAGACAACTGCTTAACAGGCAAAGGCATACACCAAAGACAACTGCTTAACAGGCAATGCCATACACCAAAGACAACTGCTTAACAGACAATGCCATACACCAGAGAAAAATGCTTAACAGACAATGCCATACACCAAAGAAAACTGCTTAACAGACAATGCAATACACCAAAGACAACTGCTTAACAGACAAAGCCATACACCAAAGACAACTGCTTAACAGACAATGCCATACACCAAAGACAACTGCTTAACAGGCAATGCCATACACCAAAGACAAATGCTTAACAGGCAATGCCATACACCAAAGACAAATGCTTAACAGGCAATGCCATACACCAAAGACAACTTCTTAACAGGCAATGCCATACACCAAAGATAACTGCTTAACAGGCAATGCCATACACCAAAGACAACTGCTTAACAGACAATGCCATACACCAAAGACAACTGCTTAACAGACAACGCCTTACACCCAAGACAACTGCTTATCAGACAATGCCATACACCAAAGACAACTGCTTAACAGGCAATGCTATACACCGAAGACAACTGCTTAACAGGCAATGCCATACACCAAAGACAACTGCTTAACAGACAATGCCATACAAGAAAGACAACTGCTTAACAGACAATGCCATACACCACAGACAACTGCTTAACAGACAATGCCATACACCAAAGACAACTGCTTAACAGGCAATGCCATACACCAAAGACAACTGCTTAACAGACAATGCCATACACCAAAGACAACAGCTTAACAGACAAAGCCATACACCAAAGACAACTGCTTAACAGGCAATGCCATACACCAAAGAAAACTGCTTAACAGACAACGCCATACACCAAAGACAACTGCTTAACAGACAATGCCATACACCAAAGACAACTGCTTAACAGACAACTCCATACACCAAAGACAACTGCTTAACAGGCAACACCATACACCAAAGACAGCTGCTTAACAGACAATGCCATACACCAAAGACAACTGCTTAACAGGCAATGCCATACACTAAAGACAATTGCATAACAGACAATGCCATACACCAAACACAACTGCCTAATAGACACTGCCATACACCAAAGACAACTGCTTAAAAGGCAATGCCATACACCAAAGACAGCTGCTTAACAGACAATGCCATACACCAAAGAAAACTGCTTAAAAGACAATGCCATACACCAAAGACAACTGCTTATCAGACAATGAAATACACCGAAGACAACTGCTTAACAATGCCATACACCAAAGACAACTGCTTAACAGGCAATGCCATACACCAAAGACAACTGCTTAACAAGCAATTCCATACACCAAAGACAACTGCTTAACAGACACTGCCATACACCAAAGACAACTGCTTAACGGGCAATGCCATACACCAAAGACAACTGCTTAACAGACAATGCCATACACCAAAGACAACTGCTTAACAGACAGTGCCATACAAAAAGACAACTGCTTAACAGACAATGCCATACACCAAAGACAACTGCTTAACACACAATGCCATACACCAAAGACAACTGCTTAACAGGCAATGCCATACACCAAAGACAACTGCTTAACAGACAACGCCATACACCAAAGACAACTGCTTAACAGGCAATGCCATACACCAAAGACAACTGCTTAACAGACAATGCCATACACCAAAGACAACTGCTTAACAGACAATGCTATACACCACAGACAACTGCTTAACAAACTATGCCATACACCAGGGGTGGGCAATTAATTTTCCCAAGGGGCCACATGAGAAACTGGCACTGCTTTTGAGGGCCGAACCAGTCGGCTGAACTTAAAGGGGTGGTCCGAAACCAAAGGTGAATTTCATACTAAACATTTATCTAAATAATGTAATTTTCTAATCTCCTTTTTTTATATACTTCAATTGAAAATTCCCTAATATACCCTCTCCAGTCTTACTTCCAGTCTTTTTTTTTTAACCTCCAATGGCATTTTGTTTGGAATACTCACACAGGACGTCATAAGGTGGTAGAAGCTGTGGTCACTTCCGCAGCTTCTGCCCCCTCCATGAAATGAAGTGGCATCAATTATGTCTGTTTCAGAGGTTGGGCTAGTCCCTGCTCTACTGATAATGCATCGGTTATAAATTATGACCTATGGACAGTATGAGCTCCCGGCACTATATTCCTTTGAATGAACAGTGACAGTGCACTCCCTTGCTGGCTCTAAAGAGAAGTGATGAGCCAGCAAGAGAGTGCGCTCTCAGTGGAAATTGTAAGGACACCACGCAGCAAGCAGGGACTAACCCAGACTCCGAAACAGAGGTCACTGATGGTGCTTCGTTTAAATGTGAGGAAAGCAGCGTCAGTGATCGCATCCTTTTCCCCTTGATGACGTCCCATGTGAGTATCCCAAAATGCACTGGAATTCTCAACAAAACATCATTGGATGAGAAAAAACAAACAAGAAGTTAGAGTAGAGAGGAAACGGTAGGGAATTTTTAATTGAACTGTACTAGATAAGTGATTGGATTGAATTAAATAGACATTTAGTATGAAATTTACCTTCTGTTTTAGGCCGCCCCTTTAATTCTGCTCAATATTAATTTTATCGCTTTATAAAAAGAAGGTGATTATATGATTACGTTTACACGAGCGATGTCATGATTGTCATCCAGAAAGGCAGACTATTTTCATCATCTGTATTGTGATCCATTTTTATATATCAGAAGTGAATAAAATGTACAAAAACAAATACAGTTTCGTATGATTGTAATCGAAATGTATCTGTAAAAATCAGATGCCATACAGATGATTAATATGTGATTCAATTTTTTTTTTGCAAACTCTGACTTCAATAAGTGAGTGTTATCCGATACACAGAAGAAACTGGTGTGTGCTGTGATCTTTTTCACACGGATATTTGGTCTGTGTTAGGCCACGGCCCCACTGTCAGTATTCAGTCAGTATTTTTTCTCAGGAGTGGGTGATAAATCCAGAATTGGTGACTTGTTTCTATTCTACCTTTTCTCTGATTGTTCCTCACCTGGTTTTGGCTCCCACTCCTGAGAAAAAAATTCTGCCAAATACTGATAGTGGGGGCCATGGACTTAAACTGTAATCTGAATAGCTCAATTGCAAAGCATTGCTACTAGTCCTGTCCGTGTGAAGTCAGGTTTATTTTATTTTTTTCACGAAAAGCACTAGGACCGAAAATACAGTTGTGTGAACACACCCTGATAATACTTGCTACAATAAAGTTTATCATAGCAAGCATTGGCAATTGATCAATCAATACATAAATTGGGAGCATGTGGAAAAAAAAAGTTGTTTGCCCACCCCTGTTCCACATGCATAGATCCACATCACATGTGGGGCAGGAGGTAACAGGCAGGTGGGGGGGATCTTTATTAAAGTCTATGGCTGTGATAAGTCACAGATCACAGCAGGGAGCATTGTGAGGAGCTTAACACTTACCTCACCTGCACAGGACATAGAACACAGCGCAATAACTCAAAAGCTCAGTGTAAAGGGTGAGGTAAGGGTTAACCCTCACTCAAAGGTGGAGAGGCAGCAGAGTATGTGGGGTGCAGTTTGGGGAGCACATAGAATATCCCAGGTGAGGATGGGCACTTCACTGTTGGAGTCATTCACTAGGAATGCAAATGTTCTCTCCGATCAGTCTGAGCTGCCAGGGGAAGACTCAGTAAGCTGCAGATAATTAGCTGCTCTCACTGAGTGTAAACTGCGGTCTGAGAAAGGAGGCAGTGCTGTGCTGTGAACTGATCAGCACAGTAGACACAATGTCAGCTCCTAGCTGTTATTTTACACCATGGGGCTCAACTTAGATGTCACTTGCCCACTATGTGCAGCAGATGGGTGTAGTAGTCCAAGTTTCCCTCTTCTTGAACACTCCTGACCTGAAGACATTACAGTAGCTCTGCTCTGCAAGCAAGGAACTGAGCATCCCCACATCCACCAATGAGAAGATGGCATCCACAGGGGGGCGGAGCTACAATCAGAATGCTGAGTCTGAGTAAGATAATAGCTCAGGCTTTCTCCTGCGTCTGGCTGACTGTGTCAGCGGGCCACACAGAAGCGGTCAAAGGGCCGGATGTGGCCCGCGGGCCGCAGTTTGCCCAGGTCTGCCATACACCAAAGACAACTGCTTAACAGACAACGCCGTACACCAAAGACAACTGCTTAACAGGCAATGCCATACACCAAAGACAACTGCATAACAGACAACGCCATACACCAAAGACAACTGCTTAACAGGCAATGCCATACACCAAAGACAACTGCTTAACAGACAACGCCGTACACCAAAGACAACTGCTTAACAGGCAATGCCATACACCAAAGACAACTGCTTAACAGACAACGCCATACACCAAAGACAACTGCTTAACAGACAATGCCATACACCAAAGACAACTGATTAACAGACACTGCCATACACCAAAGACAACTGCATAACAGACAACGCCATACACCAAAGACAACTGCTTAACAGGCAATGCCATACACCAAAGACAACTGCTTAACAGACAACGCCGTACACCAAAGACAACTGCTTAACAGGCAATGCCATACACCAAAGACAACTGCTTAACAGACAACGCCATACATCAAAGACAACTGCTTAACAGGCAATGCCATACACCAAAGACAACTGCTTAACAGGCAATGCCATACACAAAAGACAACTGCTTAACAGGCAATGCCATACACCAAAGAAAACTGCTTAACAGACAAAGCCACACAACAAAGACAACTGCTTAACAGGCAATGCCATACACCAAAGAAAACTGCTTAACAGACAAAGCCACACAACAAAGACAACTGCTTAACAGGCAATGCCATACACCAAAGAAAACTGCTTAACAGACAATGCCATACACCAGAGAAAAATGCTTAACAGACAATGCCATACACCAAAGAAAACTGCTTAACAGACAACGCCATACACCAAAGACAACTGCTTAACAGACAATGCCATACACCAAAGACAACTGCTTAACAGATAACGCCACACACCTAAGACAACTGCTTAACAGGCAACGCCTTACACCAAAGACAACTGCATAACAGACAATGCCATACACCAAAGACAACTGCTTAAAAGGCAATGCCATACACCAAAGACAACTGCTTAACAGACAATGCCATACACCAAAGAAAACTGCTTAACAGACAATGCAATACACCAAAGACAACTGCTTATCAGAACCTGAAATACACCAAAGACAACTGCTTAACAGACAATGCCATACACCAAAGACAACTGCTTAACAGGCAATGCCATACACCAAAGACAACTGCTTAACAGACACTGCCATACTCCAAAGACAACTGCTTAACAGTCAATGCCATACACCAAAGACAACTGCTTAACAGACAATGCCATACACCAAAGACAACTGCTTAACAGACAATGCCATACACCAAAGACAACTGCTTAAAAGGCAATGCCATACACCAAAGACAACTGCTTAACAGACAATGCCATACACCAAAGAAAACTGCATAACAGACAATGCCATACACCAAAGACAACTGCTTATCAGACACTGAAATACACCAAAGACAACTGCTTAACAGACAATGCCATACACCAAAGACAACTGCTTAACAGACAATGCCATACACCAAAGACAACTGCTTAACAGGCAATGCCATACACCAAAGACAACTGCTTAACAGACACTGCCATACACCAAAGACAACTGCTTAACAGACAATGCCATACACCAAAGACAACTGCTTAACAGGCAATGCCATACACCAAAGACAACTGCTTAACAGACAACGCCATACACCAAAGACAACTGCTTAACTGGCAATGCCATACACCAAAGACAACTGCTTAACAGACAACCCCATACACCAAAGACAACTGCTTAACAGGCAACGCAATACACCAAAGACAACTGCTTAACAGACAATGCCATACACCAAAGACTACTGCTTAACAGGCAATGCCATACACTAAAGACAACTGATTAACAGACAATGCCATACACCAAAGAAAACTGCTTATCAGACACTGAAATACACCAAAGACAACTGCTTAACAGACAATGCCATACACCAAAGACAACTGCTTATCAGACACTGAAATACACCAAAGACAACTGCTTAACAGACAATGCCATACACCAAAGACAACTGCTTAACAGACAATGCCATACACCAAAGACAACTGCTTAACAGGCAATGCCATACACCAAAGACAACTGATTAACAGACACTGCCATACACCAAAGACAACTGCTTAACAGACAATGCCATACACCAAAGACAACTGCTTAACAGGCAATGCCATACACCAAAGACAACTGCTTAACAGACAACGCCATACACCAAAGACAACTGCTTAACTGGCAATGCCATACACCAAAGACAACTGCTTAACAGACAACCCCATACACCAAAGACAACTGCTTAACAGGCAACGCCATACACCAAAGACAACTGCTTAACAGGCAATGCCATACACCAAAGACTACTGCTTAACAGGCAATGCCATACACTAAAGACAACTGCTTAACAGGCAATGCCATACACCAAAGAAAACTGCTTAACAGACAATGCCATACACCAAAGACAAGTGCCTAATAGACACTGCCATACACCAAAGACAACTGCTTAAAAGGCAATGCCATACACCAAAGACAACTGCTTAACAGACAATGCCATACACCAAAGAAAACTGCTTAACAGACAATGCCATACACCAAAGACAACTTCTTAACAGACACTGCCATACACCAAAGACTACTACTTAACAGACACTGCCATACACCAAAGACAACTGCTTAACAGAGAATGCCATACACCAAAGACAACTGCTTAACAGGCAATGCCATACACCAAAGACAACTGCTTAACAGACACTACCATACACCAAAGACAACTGCTTAACAGGCAATGCCATACACCAAAGACAGCTGCTTAACAGACAACGCCATACACCAAAGACAACTGCTTAACAGAAAATGCCAAACACCAAAGACAACTGCTTAACAGACACTGCCATACACCAAAGACAACTGCTTAACAGGCAACGCCATACACCAAAGACAACTGCTTAACAGGCAATGTCATACACCAAAGACAACTGCTTAACAGGCAATGCCATGCACCAAAGACAACTGCTTAACAGGCAATGTCATACACCAAAGACAACTGCTTAACAGGCAATGCCATACACCAAAGACAACTGCTTAACAGACACTACCTGACACCAAAGACTACTGCTTAACAGGCAATGCCATACACCAAAGACAACTGCTTAACAGGCAATGCGATACAACAAACACAACTGCTTAACAAAAAAAGCCATTTACCAAAGACAACTGCTTAACAGGCAATGCCATACACCAAAGACAAATGCATAACAGGCAATGCCATACACCAAAGACAACTGCTTAACAGGCAATGCCATACACCAAAGACAACTGCTTAACAGGCAATGCCATACACTAAAGACAACTGCTTAACAGACAGTGCCATACACCAAAGACAACTGCTTAACAGACAATGCCATACACCAAAGACAACTGCTTAACAGGCAATGCCATACACCAAAGACAACTGCTTAACAGACAATGCCATACACCAAAGACAACTGCTTAACAGACAATGCCATACACCAAAGACAACTGCTTAACAGGCAATGCCATACACCAAAGACAACTGCTTAACAGACAATGCCATACACCAAAGACAACTGCTTAACAGGCAATGCCATACACCAAAGACAACTGTTTAACAGACAATGCCATACACCAAAGACAACTGCTTAACAGGCAATGCCATACACCAAAGACAAATCCTTAACAGACAATGCCATGCACCAAAGACAACTGCTTAACAGACAATGCCATACACCAAAGACAACTGATTAACAGACAATGCCATACACCAAAGACAACTGCTTAACAGACAATGCCATACACCAAAGACAACTGCTTAACAGGCAATGCCATACACCAAAGACAACTGCTTAACAGACAAAGCCATACACCAAAGACAACTGCTTAACAGACAATGCCATACACCAAAGACAACTGCTTAACAGACACTACCATACACCAAGGACAACTGTTTAACAGACAATGCCATGCACCAAAGACAACTGCTTAACAGACAATGCCATACACCAAAGACAACTGATTAACAGGCAATGCCATACACCAAAGACAACTGCTTAACAGACAATGCCATACACCAAAGACAACTGCTTAACAGGCAATGCCATACACCAAAGACAACTGCTTAACAGACAATGCCATACACCAAAGACAACTGCTTAACAGGCAATGCCATACACCAAAGACAACTGCTTAACAGACAATGCCATGCACCAAAGACAACTGCTTAACAGACAATGCCATACACCAAGGACAACTGCTTAACAGACAATGCCATACACCAAAGACAACTGCTTAACAGGCAATGCCATACACCAAAGACTACTGCTTAACAGGCAATGCCATACACTAAAGACAACTGCTTAACAGGCAATGCCATACACCAAAGAAAACTGCTTAACAGACAATGCCATACACCAAAGACAACTGCCTAATAGACACTGCCATACACCAAAGACAACTGCTTAAAAGGCAATGCCATACACCAAAGACAACTGCTTAACAGACAATGCCATACACCAAAGAAAACTGCTTAACAGACAATGCCATACACGAAAGACAACTTCTTAACAGACAATGCCATACACCAAAGACAACTGCTTAACAGACACTGCCATACACCAAAGACAACTGCTTAACAGAGAATGCCATACACCAAAGACAACTGCTTAACAGGCAATGCCATACACCAAAGACAACTGCTTAACAGACACTGCCATACACCAAAGACAACTGCTTAACAGGCAATGCCATACACCAAAGACAGCTGCTTAACAGACAACGCCATACACCAAAGACAACTTCTTAACAGAAAATGCCAAACACCAAAGACAACTGCTTAACAGACACTGCCATACACCAAAGACAACTGCTTAACAGGCAACGCCATACACCAAAGACAACTGCTTAACAGGCAATGTCATACACCAAAGACAACTGCTTAACAGGCAATGCCATGCACCAAAGACAACTGCTTAACAGGCAATGTCATACACCAAAGACAACTGCTTAACAGGCAATGCCATACACCAAAGACAACTGCTTAACAGACACTACCTGACACCAAAGACTACTGCTTAACAGGCAATGCGATAAAACAAACACAACTGCTTAACAAAAAAAGCCATTTACCAAAGACAACTGCTTAACAGGCAATGCCATACACCAAAGACTACTGCTTAACAGACAACACCATACACCAAAGACAAATGCATAACAGGCAATGCCATACACCAAAGACAACTGCTTAACAGGCAATGCCATACACCAAAGACAACTGCTTAACAGGCAATGCCATACACCAAAGGCAACTGCTTAACAGACAATGCCATACACCAAAGACAACTGCTTAACAGACAATGCCATACACCAAAGACAACTGCTTAACAGACAATGCCATACACCAAAGACAACTGCTTAACAGACAATGCCATACACCAAAGACAACTGCTTAACAGACAATGCCATACAGCAAAGACAACTGCTTAACAGACAATGCCATACACCAAAGACAACTGCTTAACAGGCAATGCCATACACCAAAGACAACTGTTTAACAGACAATGCCATACACCAAAGACAACTGCTTAACAGGCAATGCCATACACCAAAGACAAATCCGTAACAGACAATGCCATGCACCAAAGACAACTGCTTAACAGACAATGCCATACACCAAAGACAATTGATTAACAGACAATGCCATACACCAAAGACAACTGCTTAACAGACAATGCCATACACCAAAGACAACTGCTTAACAGGCAATGCCATACACCAAAGACAACTGCTTAACAGACAAAGACATACACCAAAGACAACTGCTTAACAGACAATGCCATACACCAAAGACAACTGCTTAACAGACAATGCCATACACCAAAGACAACTGCTTAACAGGCAATGCCATACACCAAAGACAACTGCTTAACAGACAATGCCATACACCAAAGACAACTGCTTAACAGACAATGCCATACACCAAAGACAACTGCTTAACAGACAATGCCATACACCAAAGACAACTGCTTAACAGACAATGCCATACACCAAAGACAACTGCTTAACAGGCAATGCCATACACCAAAGACAACTGTTTAACAGACAATGCCATACACCAAAGACAACTGCTTAACAGGCAATGCCATACACCAAAGACAAATCCTTAACAGACAATGCCATGCACCAAAGACAACTGCTTAACAGACAATGCCATACACCAAAGACAACTGATTAACAGACAATGCCATACACCAAAGACAACTGCTTAACAGACAATGCCATACACCAAAGACAACTGCTTAACAGGCAATGCCATACACCAAAGACAACTGCTTAACAGACAAAGACATACACCAAAGACAACTGCTTAACAGACAATGCCATACACCAAAGACAACTGCTTAACAGACACTACCATACACCAAGGACAACTGCTTAACAGACAATGCCATGCACCAAAGACAACTGCTTAACAGACAATGCCATACACCAAAGACAACTGATTAACAGGCAATGCCATACACCAAAGACAACTGCTTAACAGACAATGCCATACACCAAAGACAACTGCTTAACAGGCAATGCCATACACCAAAGACAACTGCTTAACAGACAATGCCATACACCAAGGACAACTGCTTAACAGACAATGCCATACACCAAAGACAACTGCTTAACAGGCAATGCCATACACCAAAGACAACTGCTTAACAGACACTGCCATACACTAAAGACAACTGCTTAACAGACAATGCCATACACCAAAGACAACTGCATAACAGACAATGCCATACACTAAAGACAACTGCTTAACATGCATTGCCATACAATAAAGACAACTGCTTAACAGACATTGCCATGCACCAAAGACAACTGCATAACAGACAATGCCATACACCAAGGACAACTGCTTAACAGACAATGCCATACACCAAAGACAACTGCTTAACAGACAATGCCATACACCAAAGACAACTGCTTAACAGACAATGCCATACACCAAAGACAACTGCTTAACAGGCAATGCCATATACCAAAGACAACTGATTAAGAGGCAATGCCATACACCAAAGACAACTGCTTAACAGGCAATGCGATACACCAAAGACAACTGCTTAACAAAAAAGAACATTTACCAGAGACAACTGCTTAACAGGCAATGCCATACACCAAAGACAACTGCTTAACAGTCAATGCCATACACCAAAGACAACTGCTTAACAGACAATGCCATGCACCAAAGACAACGGCATAACAGACAATGCCATACACCAAGGAGAACTGCTTAACATACAATGCCATACACCAAAGACAACTGCTTAACAGGCAATGCCATACACCAAAGACAACTGCTTAACAGACACTGCCATACACTAAAGACAACTGCTTAACAGACAATGCCATGCACCAAAGACAACTGCATAACAGACAATGCCATACACTAAAGACAACTGCTTAACAGGCATTGCCATACACTAAAGACAACTGCTTAACAGACAATGCCATGCACCAAAGACAACTGCATAACAGACAATGCCATACACCAAGGACAACTGCTTGACAGACAACGCCATACACCAAAGACAACTGCTTAACAGACAACGCCATACACCAAAGACAACTGCTTAACAGACAATGCCATACACCAAGGAGAACTGCTTAACAGACAATGCCATACACCAAAGACAACTGCTTAACAGGCAATGCCATACACTAAAGACAACTGCTTAACAGACAATGCCATACACCAAAGACAACTGCTTAACAGACAATGCCATACACTAAAGACAACTGCTTAACAGGCATTGCCATACACTAAAGACAACTGCTTAACAGACAATGCCATGCACCAAAGACAACTGCATAACAGACAACGCCATACACCAAGGAGAACTGCTTAACAGACAATGCCATACACCAAGTACAACTGCTTAACAGACAACGCCATACACCAAAGACAACTGCTTAACAGACAACGCCATACACCAAAGACAACTGCTTAACAGACACTGCCATACACCAAAGACAACTGCTTAACAGACACTGCCATACACTAAAGACAACTGCTTAACAGACAATGCCATGCACCAAAGACAACTGCATAACAGACAATGCCATACACTAAAGACAACTGCTTAACAGGCATTGCCATACACTAAAGACAACTGCTTAACAGACAATGCCATGCACCAAAGACAACTGCATAACAGACAATGCCATACACCAAGGACAACTGCTTAACAGACAATGCCATACACCAAAGACAACTGCTTAACAGACAACGCCATACACCAAAGACAACTGCTTAACAGACAATGACATACACTAAAGACAACTGCTTAACAGACACTGCCATACATCAAAGACAACTGCTTAACAGGCAATGCCATACACCAAAGACAACTGCTTAACAGACAATGCCATACACCACAGACAACTGCTTAACGGACAATGCCATACACCAAAGACAACTGCTTAACAGGCAATGCCAAACACCAAAGACAACTGCTTAACAGACAATGCCATACACCAAAGACAACTTCTTAACGGACAATGCCATACACCAAAGACAACTGCTTAACAGGCAATGCCATACACCAATGACAACTGCTTAACAGGCAATGCCATACACCAAAGACAACTGCTTTACAGGCAATGCCATACACCAAAGACAACTGCTTAACAGACAATGCCATATACCAAAGACAACTGCTTAACAGATAACGCCATACACCAAAGACAACTGCTTAACAGGCAATGCCATACACCAAAGACAACTGCTTAACAGACAATGCCATACACCAAAGACAACTGCTTAACAGACAATGCCATACACCAAAGACAACTGCTTAACAGGCAATGCCATACACTAAAGATAACTGCTTAACAGACAATGCCATACACCAAAGACAACTGCTTAACAGGTAATGCCACACACCAAAGACAACTGCTTAGCAGGCAATGCCATACACCAAAGACAACTGCTTAACAGACAATGCCATGCACCAAAGACAACTGCATAACAGACAATGCCATACCCCAAGGACAACTGCTTAACAGACAATGCCATACACCAAAGACAACTGCTTAAAAGACAATGCCATACACCAAAGACAACTGCTTAACAGACAATGCCATACACCAAAGACAACTGCTTAACAGGCAATGCCATACACCAAAGACAACTGCTTAACAGGCAATGCCATACAACAAAGACAACTGCTTAACAGACAATGCTATACACCACAGACAACTGCTTAACAGACTATGCCATACACCAAAGACAACTGCTTAACAGAAAATGCCATACCCCAAAGACAACTGCTTAACAGACAATGCCATACACCAAAGACAACTGCTTAACAGACAATGCCATACACCAAAGACAACTGCGTAATAGACACTGCCAAACACCAAAGACAACTGCTTAAAAGGCAATGCCATACACCAAAGTCAACTGCTTATCAGACACTGAAATACACCAAAGACAACTGCTTAACAGAGAATGCCATACACCAAAGACAACTGCTTAACAGACAGTGCCATACACCAAAGACAACTGCTTAACAGACAATGCCATACACCAAAGACAACTGCTTAACAGATAATGCCATACACTAAGGACAACTGCTTAACAAGCAATGCCATACACCAAAGACAGCTGCTTAACAGACAGTGCCATACACCAAAGACATCTGCTTAACAGACAATGCAATACACCAAAGACAACTGCTTAACAGACAATGCCATACACCAAAGACAACTGCTTAACAGACAATGCCATACACCAAAGACTACTACTTAACAGGCAATGCCATACACCAAAGGCAACTGCTTTACAGGCAATGCCATACACCAAATACAACTGCTTAACAGGCAGTTCCATACACTAAAGACAACTTCTTGACAGGCTATGCCATACACCAAAGACAACTGCTTAACAGACAATGCCATACACCAAAGAAAACTGCTTAACAGGCAACACCATAAACCAAAGACAACTGCTTAACAGACACTGCCATACACCAAAGACAACTGCTTAACAGGCAACGCCATACACCAAAGACAACTGCTTAGCAGACAATGCCATACACCAAAGACAACTGCTTAACAGACAATGCCATACACCAAAGACAACTGCTTAACAGGCAATGCCATACACCAAAGACAAATGCTTAACAGGCAATGCCATACACTAAAGACAACTGCTTAACAGACAATGCCATACACCAAAGACAACTGTGTAACAGACTTTGCCATACACCAAAGACAACTGTGTAACAGACTTTGCCATACACTAAAGACAACTGCTTAAGAGGCAATGCCATACACCAAAGATAACTGCTTAACAGGCAATGCCATACACTAAAGACAACTGCTTAACAGGGAATGCCATACACCAAAGACAACTACTTAACATACAATGCCATACACCAAAGAAAACTGTTTAACAGTCAACGCCGTACACCAAAGACCACTGCTTAACATACACTGCCATAGACTAAAGACAAGTTCTTAACAGACAATGCCATACACCAAAGACAACTGCTTAACAGGCAATGCAATACACCAAACACAACTGCTTAACAGGCAATGCCATACACTAAAGACAACTTCTCAACAGACAGTGCTATACACCAAATACAACTGCTTAACAGAGAATGCCATACACCAAATACAACTGCTTAACAGGCAATGCCATACACTAAAGACAACTGCTTGACAGGCAATGCCATACACCAAAGACAACTGCATAACAGACACTGCCATACACCAAAGACAACTGCCTAACAGACAATGCCATACACCAAAGAAACTGCTTAACAGGCAACAACATACACCAAAGACAACTGCTAAACAGGCAATGCCATACACCAAAGACAACTTCTTAACAGGCAATGCCATACACCAAAGACAACTGCTTAACAGTCAATGCCATACACCAAAGACAACTGCTTAACAGGCAATGCCATACACCAAAGACAACTGCTTAACAGACAATGCCATACACCAAAGACAACTGCTTAACAGGCAATGCCATACACTAAAGACAACTGCTTGACAGGCAATGCCATACACCAAAGACAACTGCTTAACAGACAATGCCATACACCAAAGAAAACTGCTTAACAGGCAACACCATACACCAAAGATAACTGCTTAACAGGCAATGCTATACACCAAAGACAACTGCTTAACAGACACTACCAGACACCAAAGACAACTGCTTAACAGACAATGCCATACACCAAATACAACTGCTTAACAGGCACTGCCATACACCAAAGACAACTGCTTAACAGACACTACCAGACACCAAAGACAACTGCTTAACAGACAATGCCATACACCAAATACAACTGCTTAACAGGCAATGCCATACACTAAAGACAACTGCTTGACAGGCAATGCCATACACCAAAGACAACTGCATAACAGACACTGCCATACACCAAAGACAACTGCTTAACAGACAATGCCATACACCAAAGACAACTGCTTAACAGACACTGCCATACACCAAAGAAAACTGCTTAACAGACAATGCCATACACCAAAGAAACTGCTTAACAGGCAACACCATACACCAAAGACAACTGCTAAACAGGCAATGCCATACACCAAAGACAACTTCTTAACAGGCAATGCCATACACCAAAGACAACTGCTTAACAGTCAATGCCATACACCAAAGACAACTGCTTAACAGGCAATGCCATACACCAAAGACAACTGCTTAACAGACAATGCGATACACCAAAGACAACTGCTTAACAGGCAATGCCATACACTAAAGACAACTGCTTGACAGGCAATGCCATACACCTAAGACAACTGCTTAACAGACAATGCCATACACCAAAGACAACTGCTTAACAGGCAACACCATACACCAAAGACAACTGCTTAACAGTCAATGCCATACACCAAAGACAACTGCTTAACAGACATTGCGATACACCAAAGACAACTGCTTAACAGGCAATGCCATACACTAAAGACAACTGCTTGACAGGCAATGCCATACACCAAAGAAAACTGCTTAACAGAAAAAGCCATCTACCAAAGACAACTGCTTAACAGACACTACCAGACACCAAAGACAACTGCTTAACAGACAACGCCTTACACCAAAGACAACTACTTAACAGGCAATGCCATACACCAAAGACAACTGCTTAACAGGCAATGCCATACACCAAAGACAACTGCTTAACAGACAATGCCATACACCAAAGACAACTGCTTAACAGACAATGCCATACACCAAAGACAACTGCTTAACAGGCAATGTCATACACCGAAGACAACTGCTTAACAGGCAATGCAATACACCAAAGACAACTGCTTAACAGACAACGCCTTACACCAAAGACAACTGCTTAACAGGCAATGTCATACACCGAAGACAACTGCTTAACAGGCAATGCAATACACCAAAGACAACTGCTTAACAGAAAAAGCCATATACCAAAGACAACTGCTTAACAGGCAATGCCATACACCAAAGACAACTAGTTAACAGGCAATGCCATACACCAAAGACAACTGCTTAACAGGCAATGCCATACACCAAAGACAACTGTTTAACAGGCAATGTCATACACCAAAGACAACTGCTTAACAGACAATGCCATACACCAAAGACAACTGCTTAGCAGACAATGCCATACACCAAAGACAACTGCTTAACAGAAAAAGCCATATACCAAAGACAACTGCTTAACAGGCAATGCCATACACCGAAGACAACTGCTTAACAGGCAATGCAATACACCAAAGACAACTGCTTAACAGACAACGCCTTACACCAAAGACAACTGCTTAACAGGCAATGTCATACACCGAAGACAACTGCTTAACAGGCAATGCAATACACCAAAGACAACTGCTTAACAGGCAATGTCATACACCGAAGACAACTGCTTAACAGGCAATGCAATACACCAAAGACAACTGCTTAACAGACAACGCCTTACACCAAAGACAACTGCTTAACAGGCAATGCAATACACCAAAGACAACTGCTTAACAGACAACGCCTTACACCAAAGACAACTGCTTAACAGGCAATGCCATACACCAAAGACAACTGCTTAACAGACAATGCCATACACCAAAGACAACTGCTTAACAGGCAATGTCATACACCAAAGACAACTGCTTAACAGACAATGCCATACACCAAAGACAACTGCTTAGCAGACAATGCCATACACCAAAGACAACTGCTTAACAGAAAAAGCCATATACCAAAGACAACTGCTTAACAGGCAATGCCATACACCAAAGACAACTGTTTAACAGGCAATGTCATACACCAAAGACAACTGCTTAACAGACAATGCCATACACCAAAGACAACTGCTTAGCAGACAATGCCATACACCAAAGACAACTGCTTAACAACAAAAGCCATATACCAAAGACAACTGCTTAACAGGCAATGCCATACACCAAAGACAACTGCTTAACAGACAACGCCATACACCAAAGACAACTGCTTAACAGGCAATGCCATACACCAAAGACAAGTGCTTAACAGACAACGCCATACACCAAAGACAACTGCTTAACAGACAATGCCATACACCAAAGACAACTGCTTAACAGACAACGCCATACACCAAAGACAACTGCTTAACAGACACTGCCATACACCAAAGACAACTGCTTAACAGACACTGCCATACACCAAAGACAACTGCTTAACAGACAATGCCATACACCAAAGACAACTGCTTAACAGACACTGCCATACACCAAAGACAACTGCTTAACAGACACTGCCATACACCAAAGACAACTGCTTAACAGGCAGTGCCATACACTAAAGACAACTGCTTAACAGACAATGCCATACACCAAAGAAAACTGCTTAACAGGCAATGCCATACACCAAAGACAACTGCTTAACAGACACTGCCATACACCAAAGACAACTGCTTAACAGGTAACGCCATACACCAAAGACAACTGCTTAGCAGACAATGCCACACACCAAAGACAACTGCTTAACAGGCAATGCCATACACCAAAGACAACTGCTTAACAGACAATGCCATACACCAAAGACAACTGCTTAACAGGCAATGTCATACACCAAAGACAACTGCTTAACAGACAATGCCATACACCAAAGACAACTGCTTAGCAGACAATGCCATACACCAAAGACAACTGCTTAACAGAAAAAGCCATATACCAAAGACAACTGCTTAACAGGCAATGCCATACACCAAAGACAACTGTTTAACAGGCAATGTCATACACCAAAGACAACTGCTTAACAGACAATGCCATACACCAAAGACAACTGCTTAGCAGACAATGCCATACACCAAAGACAACTGCTTAACAGAAAAAGCCATATACCAAAGACAACTGCTTAACAGGCAATGCCATACACCAAAGACAACTGCTTAACAGACAACGCCATACACCAAAGACAACTGCTTAACAGGCAATGCCATACACCAAAGACAAGTGCTTAACAGACAACGCCATACACCAAAGACAACTGCTTAACAGACAATGCCATACACCAAAGACAACTGCTTAACAGACAACGCCATACACCAAAGACAACTGCTTAACAGACACTGCCATACACCAAAGACAACTGCTTAACAGACACTGCCATACACCAAAGACAACTGCTTAACAGACAATGCCATACACCAAAGACAACTGCTTAACAGACACTGCCATACACCAAAGACAACTGCTTAACAGACACTGCCATACACCAAAGACAACTGCTTAACAGGCAGTGCCATACACTAAAGACAACTGCTTAACAGACAATGCCATACACCAAAGAAAACTGCTTAACAGGCAATGCCATACACCAAAGACAACTGCTTAACAGACACTGCCATACACCAAAGACAACTGCTTAACAGGTAACGCCATACACCAAAGACAACTGCTTAGCAGACAATGCCACACACCAAAGACAACTGCTTAACAGGCAATGCCATACACCAAAGACAACTGCTTAACAGACAATGCCATACACCAAAGACAACTGCTTAACAGGCAATGCCATACACCAAAGACAACTGCTTAACAGACAATGCCATACACCAAAGACAACTGCTTAACAGGCAATGCCATACATCAATGACAACTGCTTAACAGGCAATGCCATACACCAAAAAGAACTGCTTAACAGGCAATGCCATACACCAAAGACAACTGCTTAACAGGCAATGCCAAACACCAAAGACAACTGCTTAACAGACAATGCCATACACCAAAGACAACTTCTTAACGGACAATGCCATACACCAAAGACAACTGCTTAACAGGCAATGCCATACACCAATGACAACTGCTTAACAGGCAATGCCATACACCAAAGACAACTGCTTTACAGGCAATGCCATACACCAAAGACAACTGCTTAACAGACAATGCCATATACCAAAGACAACTGCTTAACAGATAACGCCATACACCAAAGACAACTGCTTAACAGGCAATGCCATACACCAAAGACAACTGCTTAACAGACAATGCCATACACCAAAGACAACTGCTTAACAGACAATGCCATACACCAAAGACAACTGCTTAACAGGCAATGCCATACACTAAAGATAACTGCTTAACAGACAATGCCATACACCAAAGACAACTGCTTAACAGGTAATGCCACACACCAAAGACAACTGCTTAGCAGGCAATGCCATACACCAAAGACAACTGCTTAACAGACAATGCCATGCACCAAAGACAACTGCATAACAGACAATGCCATACCCCAAGGACAACTGCTTAACAGACAATGCCATACACCAAAGACAACTGCTTAAAAGACAATGCCATACACCAAAGACAACTGCTTAACAGACAATGCCATACACCAAAGACAACTGCTTAACAGGCAATGCCATACACCAAAGACAACTGCTTAACAGGCAATGCCATACAACAAAGACAACTGCTTAACAGACAATGCTATACACCACAGACAACTGCTTAACAGACTATGCCATACACCAAAGACAACTGCTTAACAGAAAATGCCATACCCCAAAGACAACTGCTTAACAGACAATGCCATACACCAAAGACAACTGCTTAACAGACAATGCCATACACCAAAGACAACTGCGTAATAGACACTGCCAAACACCAAAGACAACTGCTTAAAAGGCAATGCCATACACCAAAGTCAACTGCTTATCAGACACTGAAATACACCAAAGACAACTGCTTAACAGAGAATGCCATACACCAAAGACAACTGCTTAACAGACAGTGCCATACACCAAAGACAACTGCTTAACAGACAATGCCATACACCAAAGACAACTGCTTAACAGATAATGCCATACACTAAGGACAACTGCTTAACAAGCAATGCCATACACCAAAGACAGCTGCTTAACAGACAGTGCCATACACCAAAGACATCTGCTTAACAGACAATGCAATACACCAAAGACAACTGCTTAACAGACAATGCCATACACCAAAGACAACTGCTTAACAGACAATGCCATACACCAAAGACTACTACTTAACAGGCAATGCCATACACCAAAGGCAACTGCTTTACAGGCAATGCCATACACCAAATACAACTGCTTAACAGGCAGTTCCATACACTAAAGACAACTTCTTGACAGGCTATGCCATACACCAAAGACAACTGCTTAACAGACAATGCCATACACCAAAGAAAACTGCTTAACAGGCAACACCATAAACCAAAGACAACTGCTTAACAGACACTGCCATACACCAAAGACAACTGCTTAACAGGCAACGCCATACACCAAAGACAACTGCTTAGCAGACAATGCCATACACCAAAGACAACTGCTTAACAGACAATGCCATACACCAAAGACAACTGCTTAACAGGCAATGCCATACACCAAAGACAAATGCTTAACAGGCAATGCCATACACTAAAGACAACTGCTTAACAGACAATGCCATACACCAAAGACAACTGTGTAACAGACTTTGCCATACACCAAAGACAACTGTGTAACAGACTTTGCCATACACTAAAGACAACTGCTTAAGAGGCAATGCCATACACCAAAGATAACTGCTTAACAGGCAATGCCATACACTAAAGACAACTGCTTAACAGGGAATGCCATACACCAAAGACAACTACTTAACATACAACGCCATACACCAAAGAAAACTGTTTAACAGTCAACGCCGTACACCAAAGACCACTGCTTAACATACACTGCCATAGACTAAAGACAAGTTCTTAACAGACAATGCCATACACCAAAGACAACTGCTTAACAGGCAATGCAATACACCAAACACAACTGCTTAACAGGCAATGCCATACACTAAAGACAACTTCTCAACAGACAGTGCTATACACCAAATACAACTGCTTAACAGAGAATGCCATACACCAAATACAACTGCTTAACAGGCAATGCCATACACTAAAGACAACTGCTTGACAGGCAATGCCATACACCAAAGACAACTGCATAACAGACACTGCCATACACCAAAGACAACTGCCTAACAGACAATGCCATACACCAAAGAAACTGCTTAACAGGCAACAACATACACCAAAGACAACTGCTAAACAGGCAATGCCATACACCAAAGACAACTTCTTAACAGGCAATGCCATACACCAAAGACAACTGCTTAACAGTCAATGCCATACACCAAAGACAACTGCTTAACAGGCAATGCCATACACCAAAGACAACTGCTTAACAGACAATGCCATACACCAAAGACAACTGCTTAACAGGCAATGCCATACACTAAAGACAACTGCTTGACAGGCAATGCCATACACCAAAGACAACTGCTTAACAGACAATGCCATACACCAAAGAAAACTGCTTAACAGGCAACACCATACACCAAAGATAACTGCTTAACAGGCAATGCTATACACCAAAGACAACTGCTTAACAGACACTACCAGACACCAAAGACAACTGCTTAACAGACAATGCCATACACCAAATACAACTGCTTAACAGGCACTGCCATACACCAAAGACAACTGCTTAACAGACACTACCAGACACCAAAGACAACTGCTTAACAGACAATGCCATACACCAAATACAACTGCTTAACAGGCAATGCCATACACTAAAGACAACTGCTTGACAGGCAATGCCATACACCAAAGACAACTGCATAACAGACACTGCCATACACCAAAGACAACTGCTTAACAGACAATGCCATACACCAAAGACAACTGCTTAACAGACACTGCCATACACCAAAGAAAACTGCTTAACAGACAATGCCATACACCAAAGAAACTGCTTAACAGGCAACACCATACACCAAAGACAACTGCTAAACAGGCAATGCCATACACCAAAGACAACTTCTTAACAGGCAATGCCATACACCAAAGACAACTGCTTAACAGTCAATGCCATACACCAAAGACAACTGCTTAACAGGCAATGCCATACACCAAAGACAACTGCTTAACAGACAATGCGATACACCAAAGACAACTGCTTAACAGGCAATGCCATACACTAAAGACAACTGCTTGACAGGCAATGCCATACACCTAAGACAACTGCTTAACAGACAATGCCATACACCAAAGACAACTGCTTAACAGGCAACACCATACACCAAAGACAACTGCTTAACAGTCAATGCCATACACCAAAGACAACTGCTTAACAGACATTGCGATACACCAAAGACAACTGCTTAACAGGCAATGCCATACACTAAAGACAACTGCTTGACAGGCAATGCCATACACCAAAGAAAACTGCTTAACAGAAAAAGCCATCTACCAAAGACAACTGCTTAACAGACACTACCAGACACCAAAGACAACTGCTTAACAGACAACGCCTTACACCAAAGACAACTACTTAACAGGCAATGCCATACACCAAAGACAACTGCTTAACAGGCAATGCCATACACCAAAGACAACTGCTTAACAGACAATGCCATACACCAAAGACAACTGCTTAACAGACAATGCCATACACCAAAGACAACTGCTTAACAGGCAATGTCATACACCGAAGACAACTGCTTAACAGGCAATGCAATACACCAAAGACAACTGCTTAACAGACAACGCCTTACACCAAAGACAACTGCTTAACAGGCAATGTCATACACCGAAGACAACTGCTTAACAGGCAATGCAATACACCAAAGACAACTGCTTAACAGAAAAAGCCATATACCAAAGACAACTGCTTAACAGGCAATGCCATACACCAAAGACAACTAGTTAACAGGCAATGCCATACACCAAAGACAACTGCTTAACAGGCAATGCCATACACCAAAGACAACTGTTTAACAGGCAATGTCATACACCAAAGACAACTGCTTAACAGACAATGCCATACACCAAAGACAACTGCTTAGCAGACAATGCCATACACCAAAGACAACTGCTTAACAGAAAAAGCCATATACCAAAGACAACTGCTTAACAGGCAATGCCATACACCGAAGACAACTGCTTAACAGGCAATGCAATACACCAAAGACAACTGCTTAACAGACAACGCCTTACACCAAAGACAACTGCTTAACAGGCAATGTCATACACCGAAGACAACTGCTTAACAGGCAATGCAATACACCAAAGACAACTGCTTAACAGGCAATGTCATACACCGAAGACAACTGCTTAACAGGCAATGCAATACACCAAAGACAACTGCTTAACAGACAACGCCTTACACCAAAGACAACTGCTTAACAGGCAATGCAATACACCAAAGACAACTGCTTAACAGACAACGCCTTACACCAAAGACAACTGCTTAACAGGCAATGCCATACACCAAAGACAACTGCTTAACAGACAATGCCATACACCAAAGACAACTGCTTAACAGGCAATGTCATACACCAAAGACAACTGCTTAACAGACAATGCCATACACCAAAGACAACTGCTTAGCAGACAATGCCATACACCAAAGACAACTGCTTAACAGAAAAAGCCATATACCAAAGACAACTGCTTAACAGGCAATGCCATACACCAAAGACAACTGTTTAACAGGCAATGTCATACACCAAAGACAACTGCTTAACAGACAATGCCATACACCAAAGACAACTGCTTAGCAGACAATGCCATACACCAAAGACAACTGCTTAACAGAAAAAGCCATATACCAAAGACAACTGCTTAACAGGCAATGCCATACACCAAAGACAACTGCTTAACAGACAACGCCATACACCAAAGACAACTGCTTAACAGGCAATGCCATACACCAAAGACAAGTGCTTAACAGACAACGCCATACACCAAAGACAACTGCTTAACAGACAATGCCATACACCAAAGACAACTGCTTAACAGACAACGCCATACACCAAAGACAACTGCTTAACAGACACTGCCATACACCAAAGACAACTGCTTAACAGACACTGCCATACACCAAAGACAACTGCTTAACAGACAATGCCATACACCAAAGACAACTGCTTAACAGACACTGCCATACACCAAAGACAACTGCTTAACAGACACTGCCATACACCAAAGACAACTGCTTAACAGGCAGTGCCATACACTAAAGACAACTGCTTAACAGACAATGCCATACACCAAAGAAAACTGCTTAACAGGCAATGCCATACACCAAAGACAACTGCTTAACAGACACTGCCATACACCAAAGACAACTGCTTAACAGGTAACGCCATACACCAAAGACAACTGCTTAGCAGACAATGCCACACACCAAAGACAACTGCTTAACAGGCAATGCCATACACCAAAGACAACTGCTTAACAGACAATGCCATACACCAAAGACAACTGCTTAACAGGCAATGCCATACACCAAAGACAACTGCTTAACAGACAATGCCATACACCAAAGACAACTGCTTAACAGGCAATGCCATACATCAATGACAACTGCTTAACAGGCAATGCCATACACCAAAAAGAACTGCTTAACAGGCAATGCCATACACCAAAGACAACTGCTTAACAGGCAATGCCATACACCAAACACAACTGCTTAACAGGCAATGCCATACACTAAAGACAACTGCTTGACAGGCAATGCCATACACCAATGACAACTGCTTAACAGACAATGCCATACACCAAAGAAAACTGCTTAACAGGCAACACCATACACCAAAGACAACTGCTAAACAGGCAATGCCATACACCAAAGACAAATTCTTAACAGGCAATGCCATACATTAAAGACAACTGCTTAACAGGCAATGCCATACACCAAAGACAACTGCTTAACAGACAATGCCATACACCAAAGACAACTGCTTAACAGACAATGCCATACACCAAAGACAACTGCTTAACAGGCAATGCCATACACCAATGACAACTGCTTAACAGGCAATGCCATACACCAAAAACAACTGCTTAACAGGCAATGCCATACACCAAAGACAACTGCTTAACAGGCAATGCCATACAACAAACACAACTGCTTATCAGGCAATGCCATACACTAAAGACAACTGCTTGACAGGCAATGCCATACACCAAAGACAACTGCTTAACAGACAATGCTATACACCAAAGAAAACTGCTTAACAGGCAAGACCATACACCAAAGACAACTGCTTAACAGACAATGCCATACACCAAAGACAACTGCTTAAGAGTCAATGCCATACACCAAAGACAACTGCTTAACAGTCACTGCCATACACCAAAGACAACTGCTTAACAGGCAATGCCATACACCAAAGACAACTGCTTAACAGACAATGCCATACACCAAAGACAACTGCTTAACTGGCAATGCCATACACCAAAGACAACTGCTTAACAGGCAATGCCATATACCAAAGACAACTGCTTAACAGTCAATGCCATACACCAAAGACAACTGCTTAACAGTCACTGCCATACACCAAAGACAACTGCTTAACAGGCAATGCCATACACCAAAGACAACTGCTTAACAGACAATGCCATACACCAAAGACAACTGCTTAACTGGCAATGCCATACACCAAAGACAACTGCTTAACAGGCAATGCCATAAACTAAAGACAACTGCTTAACAGACACTGCCATACACCAAAGACAACTGCTTAACAGACAATGCCATACACCAAAGAAAACTGCTTAACAGGCAACACCATACACCAAAGACAACTGCTTAACAGGCAATGCTATACACCAAAGACAACTGCTTAACAGACACTACCAAACACCAAAGACAACTGCTTAACAGACAATGCCAAACACCAAAGACAACTGCTTAACAGACAATGCCATACACCAAAGACAACTGCTTAACAGGCAATGTCATACACCGAAGACAACAGCTTAACAGGCCATGCCATACACCAAAGACAACTGCTTAACAGACAACGCCATGCACCAAAGACAACTGCTTAACAGACAATGCCATACACCAAAGACAACTGCTTAACAGAAAAAGCCATATACCAGAGACAACTGCTTAACAGACACTACCAGACACCAAAGACTACTACTTATCAGGCAATGCCATACACCAAAGACAACTGCTTAACAGGCAATGCCATACACCAAAGACAACTGCTTAACAGACAATGCCATACACCAAAGACAACTGCTTAACAGACAACGCCTTACACCAAAGACAACTGCTTAACAGGCAATGTCATACACCGAAGACAACTGCTTAACAGGCAATGCAATACACCAAAGACAACTGCTTAACAGAAAAAGCCATATACCAAAGACAACTGCTTAACAGGCAATGCCATACACCAAACACAACTGCTTAACAGACATTGCCATACACCAAAGACAACTGCTTAACAGGCAATGTCATACACTAAAGACAACTGCTTGATAGGCAATGCCATACACAAAAGACAACTGCTTAACAGACAATGCCATACACCAAAGAAAACTGCTTAACAGGCAACAGCATACACCAAAGACAACTGCTTAACAGACAATGCCATACACCAAAGACAACTGCTTAACAGGCAATGCCATACACCAAATACAACTGCTTAACAGACAATGCCATACACCAAAGACAACTGCTTAACAGACAATGCCATACACCAAAGACAACTGCTTAACAGACAATGTCAAACACCAAAGACAACTGCTTAACAGACAATGCCATACACCAAAGACAACTGCTTAACAGACAATGCCATACACCAAAGACAACTGCTTAACAGACAATGTCAAACACCAAAGACAACTGCTTAACAGACAATGCCATACACCAAAGACAACTGCTTAACAGACAATGCCATACACCAAAGACAACTGCTTAACAGACAATGCCATACACCAAAGACAACTGCTTAACAGACAATGTCAAACACCAAAGACAACTGCTTAACAGACAATGCCATACACCAAAGACAACTGCTTAACAGGCAATGCCATACACCAAAGACAACTGCTTAACAGGCAATGCCATACACCAAAGACAACTGCTTAACAGACAACGCCTTACACCAAAGACAGCTGCTTAACAGGCAATGTCATACACCGAAGACAACTGCTTAACAGGCAATGCAATACACCAAAGACAATTGCTTAACAGAAAAAGCCATATACCAAAGACAACTGCTCAACAGGCAATGCCATACACCAAAGACAACTGCTTAACAGACAACGCCATACACCAAAGACAACTGCTAAACAAACACTGCCATACACCAAAGACAACTGCTTAACAGACACTGCCATACACCAAAGACAACTGCTTAACAGGCAGTGCCATACACTAAAGACAGCTGCTTGACAGGCAATGCCATACACCAAAGACAACTGCTTAACAGACAATGCCATACACCAAAGACAACTGCTTAACACTCAACACCATACACCAAAGACAACTGCTTAACAGTCAATGCCATACACCAAAGACAACTGCTTAACAGACAATGCGATACACCAAAGACAACTGCTTAACAGGCAACACCATACACTAAAGACAACTGCTTGACAGGCAATGCCATACACCAAAGACAACTGCTTAACAGACAATGCCATACACCAAAGAAAACTGCTTAACAGGCAACACCATACACCAAAGATAACTTCTTAACAGGCAATGCCATACACCAAAGACAACTACTTAACAGCCAATGCTATACACCAAAGACAACTGCTTAACAGGCAATGCCATACACCAAAGACAACTGCTTAACAGACAATGCCATACACCAAAGACAACTGCTTAACAGGCAATGCTATACACCAAAGACAACTGCTTAACAGACACTACCAGACACCAAAGACTACTACTTAACAGGCAATGCCATACACCAAAGACAACTGCTTAACAGACAATGCCAAACACCAAAGACAACTGCTTAACAGACAACGCCTTACACCAAAGACAACTGCTTAACAGGCAGTGCCATACACTAAAGACAGCTGCTTGACAGGCAATGCCATACACCAAAGACAACTGCTTAACAGACAATGCCATACACCAAAGAAAACTGCTTAACAGACACTGCCATACACCAAAGAAAACTGCTAAACAGGCAATGCCATACACCAAAGACAACTTCTTAACAGGCAATGCCATACACCAAAGACAACTACTTAACAGGCAATGCTATACACCAAAGAAAACTGCTAAACAGGCAATGCCATACACCAAAGACAACTTCTTAACAGACAATGCCATACACCAAAGACAACTACTTAACAGGCAATGCTATACACCAAAGACAACTGCTTAACAGGCAATGCCATACACCAAAGACATCTGCTTAACAGACAATGCCATACACCAAAGACAACTGCTTAACAGGCAATGCTATACACCAAAGACAACTGCTTAACAGACACTACCAGACACCAAAGACTACTACTTAACAGGCAATGTCATACACCGAAGACAACAGCTTAACAGGCAATGCAATAGACCAAAGACAACTGCTTAACAGAATAAGCCATATACCAAAGACAACTGCTTAACAGGCAATGCCATACACCAAAGACAACTGCTTAACAGACAATGCCATACACCAAAGACAACTGCTTAACAGAAAAAGCCATATACCAAAGACAACTGCTTAACAGGCAATGCCATACACCAAAGACAACTGCTTAACAGACAACGCCATACACCAAAGACAACTGCTTAACAGACACTGCCATACACCAAAGACAACTGCTTAACAGACACTGCCATACACCAAAGACAACTGCTTAACAGGCAGTGCCATACACTAAAGACAGCTGCTTGACAGGCAACGCCATACACCAAAGACAACTGCTTAACAGAAAAAGCCATATACCAAAGACAACTGCTTAACAGGCAATGCCATACACCAAAGACAACTGCTTAACAGACAACGCCATACACCAAAGACAACTGCTTAACAGACACTGCCATACACCAAAGACAACTGCTTAACAGACACTGCCATACACCAAAGACAACTGCTTAACAGGCAGTGCCATAGACTAAGGACAGCTGCTTGACAGGCTATGCCATACACCAAAGACAACTGCTTAACAGACAATGCCATACACCAAAGACAACTGCTTAACAGGCAATGCCATACACCAAAGACAACTGCTTAACAGACAATGCCATACACCAAAGACAACTGCTTAGCAGACAATGCCATACACCAAAGACAACTGCTTAACAGAAAAAGCCATATACCAAAGACAACTGCTTAACAGGCAATGTCATACACCAAAGACAACTGCTTAACAGACAATGCCATACACCAAAGACAACTGCTTAGCAGACAATGCCATACACCAAAGACAACTGCTTAACAGAAAAAGCCATATACCAAAGACAACTGCTTAACAGGCAATGCCATACACCGAAGACAACTGCTTAACAGGCAATGCAATACACCAAAGACAACTGCTTAACAGACAACGCCTTACACCAAAGACAACTGCTTAACAGGCAATGTCATACACCGAAGACAACTGCTTAACAGGCAATGCAATACACCAAAGACAACTGCTTAACAGGCAATGTCATACACCGAAGACAACTGCTTAACAGGCAATGCAATACACCAAAGACAACTGCTTAACAGACAACGCCTTACACCAAAGACAACTGCTTAACAGGCAATGTCATACACCGAAGACAACTGCTTAACAGGCAATGCAATACACCAAAGACAACTGCTTAACAGAAAAAGCCATATACCAAAGACAACTGCTTAACAGGCAATGCCATACACCAAAGACAACTGCTTAACAGGCAATGCCATACACCAAAGACAACTGCTTAACAGACAATGCCATACACCAAAGACAACTGCTTAACAGGCAATGTCATACACCAAAGACAACTGCTTAACAGACAATGCCATACACCAAAGACAACTGCTTAGCAGACAATGCCAAACACCAAAGACAACTGCTTAACAGACAATGCCAAACACCAAAGACAACTGCTTAACAGACAACGCCTTACACCAAAGACAACTGCTTAACAGGCAGTGCCATACACTAAAGACAGCTGCTTGACAGGCAATGCCATACACCAAAGACAACTGCTTAACAGACAATGCCATACACCAAAGGAAACTGCTTAACAGACACTGCCATACACCAAAGAAAACTGCTAAACAGGCAATGCCATACACCAAAGACAACTTCTTAACAGGCAATGCCATACACCAAAGACAACTACTTAACAGGCAATGCTATACACCAAAGACAACTGCTTAACAGGCAATGCCATACACCAAAGACAACTGCTTAACAGACAATGCCATACACCAAAGACAACTGCTTAACAAGCAATGCTATACACCAAAGACAACTGCTTAACAGACACTAACAGACACCAAAGACTACTACTTAACAGGCAATGTCATACACCGAAGACAACAGCTTAACAGGCAATGCAATAGACCAAAGACAACTGCTTAACAGAATAAGCCATATACCAAAGACAACTGCTTAACAGGCAATGCCATACACCAAAGACAACTGCTTAACAGACAATGCCATACACCAAAGACAACTGCTTAACAGAAAAAGCCATATACCAAAGACAACTGCTTAACAGGCAATGCCATACACCAAAGACAACTGCTTAACACACAACGCCATACACCAAAGACAACTGCTTAACAGACACTGCCATACACCAAAGACAACTGCTTAACAGACACTGCCATACACCAAAGACAACTGCTTAACAGGCAGTGCCATACACTAAAGACAGCTGCTTGACAGGCAACGCCATACACCAAAGACAACTGCTTAACAGACAATGCCATACACCAAAGACAACTGCTTAACAGGCAATGTCATACACCAAAGACAACTGCTTAACAGACAATGCCATACACCAAAGACAACTGCTTAGCAGACAATGCCATACACCAAAGACAACTGCTTAACAGAAAAAGCCATATACCAAAGACAACTTCTTAACAGGCAATGCCATACACCAAAGACAACTGTTTAACAGGCAATGTCATACACCAAAGACAACTGCTTAACAGACAATGCCATACACCAAAGACAACTGCTTAGCAGACAATGCCATACACCAAAGACAACTGCTTAACAGAAAAAGCCATATACCAAAGACAACTGCTTAACAGGCAATGCTATACACCGAAGACAACTGCTTAACAGGCAATGCAATACACCAAAGACAACTGCTTAACAGACAACGCCTTACACCAAAGACAACTGCTTAACAGGCAATGTCATACACCGAAGACAACTGCTTAACAGGCAATGCAATACACCAAAGACAACTGCTTAACAGGCAATGTCATACACCGAAGACAACTGCTTAACAGGCAATGCAATACACCAAAGACAACTGCTTAACAGACAACGCCTTACACCAAAGACAACTGCTTAACAGGCAATGTCATACACCGAAGACAACTGCTTAACAGGCAATGCAATACACCAAAGACAACTGCTTAACAGGCAATGCCATACACCAAAGACAACTGCTTAACAGGCAATGCCATACACCAAAGATAACTGCTTAACAGACAATGCCATACACCAAAGACAACTGCTTAACAGGCAATGTCATACACCAAAGACAACTGCTTAACAGACAATGCCATACACCAAAGACAACTGCTTAGCAGACAATGCCATACACCAAAGACAACTGCTTAACAGAAAAAGCCATATACCAAAGACAACTGCTTAACAGGCAATGCCATACACCAAAGACAACTGTTTAACAGGCAATGTCATACACCAAAGACAACTGCTTAACAGACAATGCCATACACCAAAGACAACTGCTTAGCAGACAATGCCATACACCAAAGACAACTGCTTAACAGAAAAAGCCATATACCAAAGACAACTGCTTAACAGGCAATGCCATACACCGAAGACAACTGCTTAACAGGCAATGCAATACACCAAAGACAACTGCTTAACAGACAACGCCTTACACCAAAGACAACTGCTTAACAGGCAATGTCATACACCGAAGACAACTGCTTAACAGGCAATGCCATACACCAAAGACAACTGCTTAACAGACAATGCCATACACCAAAGACAACTGCTTAACAGGCAATGTCATACACCAAAGACAACTGCTTAACAGACAATGCCATACACCAAAGACAACTGCTTAGCAGACAATGCCATACACCAAAGACAACTGCTTAACAGAAAAAGCCATATACCAAAGACAACTGCTTAACAGGCAATGCCATACACCAAAGACAACTGTTTAACAGGCAATGTCATACACCAAAGACAACTGCTTAACAGACAATGCCATACACCAAAGACAACTGCTTAGCAGACAATGCCATACACCAAAGACAACTGCTTAACAGAAAAAGGCATATACCAAAGACAACTGCTTAACAGGCAATGCCATACACCAAAGACAACTGCTTAACAGACAACGCCATACACCAAAGACAACTGCTTAACAGACACTGCCATACACCAAAGACAACTGCTTAACAGACACTGCCATACACCAAAGACAACTGCTTAACAGACAATGCCATACACCAAAGACAACTGCTTAACAGACACTGCCATACACCAAAGACAACTGCTTAACAGGCAGTGCCATACACTAAAGACAGCTGCTTTACAGGCTATACCATACACCAAAGACAACTGCTTAACAGACAATCCCATACACCAAAGAAAACTGCTTAACAGGCAACACCATACACCAAAGACAACTGCTTAACAGACACTGCCATACACCAAAGACAACTGCTTAACAGGTAACGCCATACACCAAAGACAACTGCTTAGCAGACAATGCCACACACCAAAGACAACTGCTTAACAGGCAATGCCATACACCAAAGACAACTGCTTAACAGACAATGCCATACACCAAAGACAACTGCTTAACAGGCAATGCCATACACCAAAGACAACTGCTTAACAGACAATGCCATGCACCAAAGACAACTGCTTAACAGACAATGCCATACACCAAAGACAACTGCTTAACAGGCAATGCCATACACCAATGACAACTGCTTAACAGGCAATGCCATACACCAAAAACAACTGCTTAACAGGCAATGCCATACACCAAAGACAACTGCTTAACAGGCAATGCCATACACCAAACACAACTGCTTAACAGGCAATGCCATACACTAAAGACAACTGCTTGACAGGCAATGCCATACACCAATGACAACTGCTTAACAGACAATGCCATACACCAAAGAAAACTGCTTAACAGGCAACACCATACACCAAAGACAACTGCTAAACAGGCAATGCCATACACCAAAGACAAATTCTTAACAGGCAATGCCATACATTAAAGACAACTGCTTAGCAGGCAATGCCATACACCAAAGACAACTGCTTAACAGACAATGCCATACACCAAAGACAACTGCTTAACAGACAATGCCATACACCAAAGACAACTGCTTAACAGGCAATGCCATACACCAATGACAACTGCTTAACAGGCAATGCCATACACCAAAGACAACTGCTTAACAGACAATGCCATACACCAAAGACAACTGCTTAACAGGCAATGCCATACACCAAAGACAACTGCTTAACAGGCAATGCCATACACCAAAGACAACTGCTTAACAGACAACGCCTTACACCAAAGACAGCTGCTTAACAGGCAATGTCATACACCGAAGACAACTGCTTAACAGGCAATGCAATACACCAAAGACAACTGCTTAACAGAAAAAGCCATATACCAAAGACAACTGCTCAACAGGCAATGCCATACACCAAAGACAACTGCTTAACAGACAACGCCATACACCAAAGACAGCTGCTAAACAGACACTGCCATACACCAAAGACAACTGCTTAACAGACAATGCCATACACCAAAGAAAACTGCTTAACAGACACTGCCATACACCAAAGAAAACTGCTAAACAGGCAATGACATACACCAAAGACAACTTCTTAACAGGCAATGCCATACACCAAAGACAACTACTTAACAGGCAATGCTATACACCAAAGACAACTGCTTAACAGGCAATGCCATACACCAAAGACAACTTCTTAACAGACAATGCCATACACCAAAGACAACTGCTTAACAGGCAATGCTATACACCAAAGACAACTGCTTAACAGACACTACCAGACACCAAAGACTACTACTTAACAGGCAATGCCATACACCAAAGACAACTGCTTAACAGACAATGCCAAACACCAAAGACAACTGCTTAACAGACAACGCCTTACACCAAAGACAACTGCTTAACAGGCAGTGCCATACACTAAAGACAGCTGCTTGACAGGCAATGCCATACACCAAAGACAACTGCTTAACAGACAATGCCATACACCAAAGAAAACTGCTTAACAGACACTGCCATACACCAAAGAAAACTGCTAAACAGGCAATGCCATACACCAAAGACAACTTCTTAACAGGCAATGCCATACACCAAAGACAACTACTTAACAGGCAATGCTATACACCAAAGACAACTGCTTAACAGGCAATGCCATACACCAAAGACAACTGCTTAACAGACAATGCCATACACCAAAGACAACTGCTTAACAGGCAATGCTATACACCAAAGACAACTGCTTAACAGACACTACCAGACACCAAAGACTACTACTTAACAGGCAATGTCATACACCGAAGACAACAGCTTAACAGGCAATGCAATAGACCAAAGACAACTGCTTAACAGAATAAGCCATATACCAAAGACAACTGCTTAACAGGCAATGCCATACACCAAAGACAACTGCTTAACAGACAATGCCATACACCAAAGACAACTGCTTAACAGAAAAAGCCATATACCAAAGACAACTGCTTAATAGGCATGGCCATACACCAAAGACAACTGCTTAACAGACAACGCCATACACCAAAGACAACTGCTTAACAGACACTGCCATACACCAAAGACAACTGCTTAACAGACACTGCCATACACCAAAGACAACTGCTTAACAGGCAGTGCCATACACTAAAGACAGCTGCTTGACAGGCTATGCCATACACCAAAGACAACTGCTTAACAGACAATGCCATACACCAAAGAAAACTGCTTAACAGGCAACACCATACACCAAAGACAACTGCTTAACAGACACTGCCATACACCAAAGACAACTGCTTAACAGGTAACGCCATACACCAAAGACAACTGCTTAGCAGACAATGCCACACACCAAAGACAACTGCTTAACAGGCAATGACATACATTAAAGACAACTGCTTAACAGGCAATGCCACACACCAAAGACAACTGCTTAACAGACAATGCCATACACCAAAGACAACTGCTTAACAGACAATGCCATACACCAAAGACAACTGCTTAACAGGCAATGCCATACACCAATGACAACTGCTTAACAGGCAATGCCATACACCAAAAACAACTGCTTAACAGGCAATGCCATACACCAAAGACAACTGCTTAACAGGCAATGCCATACACCAAACACAACTGCTTAACAGGCAATGCCATACACTAAAGACAACTGCTTGACAGGCAATGCCATACACCAAAGACTACTGCTTAACAGACAATGCCATACACCAAAGAAAACTCCTTAACAGGCAACAGCATACACCAAAGCCAACTGCTAAACAGGCAATGCCATACACCAAAGACAAATTCTTAACAGGCAATGCCATACCCCAAAGACAACTGCTTAACAGGCAATGCCATATACCAAAGACAACTGCTTAACAGGCAATGCCATACACCAAAGACAACTGCTTAACAGACAATGCCATACACCAAAGACAACTGCTTAACAGGCAATGCCATACACTAAAGACAACTGCTTGACAGGCAATGCCATACACCAAAGACAACTGCTTAACAGACAATGCCATACACCAAAGAAAACTGCTTAACAGGCAACACCATACACCAAAGACAACTGCTTAACAGGCAGTGCTATACACCAAAGACAACTGCTTAACAGACACTACCAAACACCAAAGACTACTACTTAACAGGCAATGCCATACACCAAAGACAACTGCTTAACAGGCAATGCCATACACCAAAGACAACTGCTTAACAGACAATGCCAAACACCAAAGACAACTGCTTAACAGACAACGCCTTACACCAAAGACAACTGCTTAACAGGCAATGTCATACACCGAAGACAACAGCTTAACAGGCAATGCAATACACCAAAGACAACTGCTTAACAGAAAAAGCCATATACCAGAGACAACTGCTTAACAGACAATGCCATACACCAAAGACAACTGCTTAACAGACAATGCCATACACCAAAGACAACTGCTTAACAGACAACGACTTACACCAAAGACAACTGCTTAACAGGCAATGTCATACACCGAAGACAACTGCTTAACAGGCAATGCCATACACCAAAGACAACTGCTTAACAGACAATGCCATACACCAAAGACAACTGCTTAACAGGCAATGCCATACACCAAAGACAACTGCTTAACAGGCAATGCCATACACCAAACACAACTGCTTAACAGACAATGCCATACACCAAAGACAACTGCTTAACAGGCAATGCCATACACCAAAGACAACTGCTTGACAGGCAATGCCATACACCAAAGACAACTGCTTAACAGACAATGCCATACACCAAAGAAAACTGCTTAACAGGCAACAGCATACACCAAAGACAACTGCTTAACAGGCAATGCTGTACACCAAAGACAACTGCTTAACAGACACTACCAGACACCAAAGGCTACTACTTAACAGGCAATGTCATACACCAAAGACAACTGCTTAACAGACAATGCCATACACCAAAGACAACTGCTTAACAGGCAATGCCATACACCAAAGACAACTGCTTAACAGAAAACGCCTTACACCAAAGACAGCTGCTTAACAGGCAATGTCATACACCGAAGACAACTGCTTAACAGGCAATGCAATACACCAAAGACAACTGCTTAACAGAAAAAGCCATATACCAAAGACAAATGCTTAACAGGCAATGCCATACACCAAAGACAACTGCTTAACAGGCAATGCCATACACTGAAGACAACTGCTCAACAGACAATGCCAAACACCAAAGACCACTGCTTAACAGACACTGCCATACACTAAAGACAACTTATTAACAGAAAATGCCATTCACCAAAGACAACTGCTTTACAGGCAATGCAATACACCTAAGACAACTGCTTAAAAGACAATGCCATACACCAAAGACAACTGCTTAACAGACAATGCCATACACCAAAGACAACTGCTTAACAGACAATGCCATACACTAAAGACAACTGCTTAACATACAATGCCATACACTAAAGACAACTGCTTAAAAGACAATGCCATACACCAAAGACAACTGCTTAACAGACAATGCCATACACCAAAGACAACTGCTTAACAGACAACGCCATACACTTAAGACAACTGCTTAACAGACAATGCCATACACCAAAGACAACTGCTTAACAGACAACGCCATACACCAAAGACAACTGCTTAACAGGCAATGCCATACACTAAGGACAACTGCTTAACAGACAATGCCATACACCAAAGACAACTGCTTAACAGACAACGCCTTACACCAAAGACAGCTGCTTAACAGGCAATGCAATACACCAAAGACAACTGCTTAACAGAAAAAGCCATATACCAAAGACAACTGCTTAACAGGCAATGCCATACACCAAAGACAACTGCTTAACAGACAACGCCATACACCAAAGACAACTGCTTAACAGACACTGCCATACACCAAAGACAACTGCTTAACAGACACTGCCATACACCAAAGACAACTGCTTAACAGACACTGCCATACACAAAAGACAACTGCTTAACAGGCAGTGCCATACACTAAAGACAGCTGCTTGACAGGCTATGCCATACACGAAAGACAACTGCTTAACAGACAATGCCATACACCAAAGAAAACTGCTTAACAGACACTGGCATACACCAAAGAAAACTGGTAAACAGGCAATGCCATACACCGAAGACAACTTCTTAACAGGCAATGCCATACACCAAAGACAACTACTTAACAGGCAATGCCATACACCAAAGACAACTGCTTAACAGGCAATGCCATACACCAAAGACAACTGCTTAACAGACAATGCCATACACCAAAGATAACTGCTTAACAGGCAATGCCATACACTAAAGACAACTGCTTAACAGGGAATGCCATACAGCAAAGACAACTGCTTAACATACAACACCATACACGAAAGAAAACTGTTTAACAGTCAACGCCGTACACCAAAGACAACTGCTTAACATACACTGCCATAGACTAAAGACAAGTTCTTAACAGACAATGCCATACACCAAAGACAACTGCTTAACAAGCAATGCCATACACCAAAGACAACTGCTTAACAGGCAATGCCATACACTAAAGACAACTGCTCAACAGACAGTGCCATACAGCAAAGACAACTGCTTAACAGACAATGCCATACACCAAAGACAACTGCTTAACAGGCAATGCCATACACCAAAGACAACTGCTTAACAGGCAATGCCATACACCAAAGACAACTGCTTAATAGACAATGCCATACAGCAAAGACAGCTGCTTAACAGACACTGCCATACACCAAAGACAACTGCTTATCAGGCAACGCCATACACCAAAGACAACTGCTTAACCATCAATGCCATACACCAAAGACAACTGCTTAACAGGCAATGACATACACTAAAGACAACTGCTTAACAGGCAATGCCATACACTGAAGACAACTGCTCAACAGACAATGCCAAACACCAAAGACCACTGCTTAACAGACACTGCCATACACTAAAGACAACTTATTAACAGAAAATGCCATTCACCAAAGACAACTGCTTTACAGGCAATGCAATACACCTAAGACAACTGCTTAAAAGACAATGCCATACACCAAAGACAACTGCTTAACAGACAATGCCATACACCAAAGACAACTGCTTAACAGACAATGCCATACACTAAAGACAACTGCGTAACATACAATGCCATACACTAAAGACAACTGCTTAAAAGACAATGCCATACACCAAAGACAACTGCTTAACAGACAATGCCATGCACCAAAGACAACTGCTTAACAGACAACGCCATACACTAAAGACAACTGCTTAACAGACAACGCCATACACCAAAGACAACTGCTTAACAGACAACGCCATACACTAAAGACAACTGCTTAACAGACAACGCCATACACTAAGGACAACTGCTTAACATGCAATGCCATACACCAAAGACAACTGCTTAACAGACAATGCCATACACCAAAGACAACTGCTTAACAGACAACGCCATACACTAAAGACAACTGCTTAACAGACAACGCCATACACCAAAGACAACTGCTTAACAGACAATGCCATACACCAAAGACAACTAATTAACAGGTAATGCCATACACAAAAGACAACTGCTTAACAGGCAATGCCTTACTCCAAAGAGAACTGCTTAACAGACAATGCCATACACCAAAGACAACTGCTTAACAGGCAATGCCATACACCAAAGACAACTGCTTAACAGACAAAGCCTTACACCAAAGAGAACTGCTTAACAGACAATGCCATACACCAAAGAAAACTGCTTAACAGACAAAGCCATACACCAAAGAAAACTGCTTAACAGACAAAGCCATACACCAAAGACAACTGCTTTACAGGCAATGCCATACACCAAAGAAAACTGCTTAACAGACAACGCCATACACCAAAGACAACTGCTTAACAGGCAATGCCATACACCAAAGACAACTGCTTAACAGACAACGCCATACACCAAAGACAACTGCTTAACAGACACTACCAGACACCAAAGACTACTACTTAACAGGCAATGCCATACACCAAAGACAACTGCTTAACAGGCAATGCCATACACCAAAGACAACTGCTTAACAGACAATGCCATACACCAAAGACAACTGCTTAACAGACAACGCCTTACACCAAAGACAACTGCTTAACAGGCAATGTCATACACCGAAGACAACTGCTTAACAGGCAATGCAATACACCAAAGACAACTGCTTAACAGAAAAAGCAATATACCAAAGACAACTGCTTAACAGGCAATGCCATACACCAAACACAACTGCTTAACAGACAATGCCATACACCAAAGACAACTGCTTAACAGGCAATGCCATACACCAAAGACAACTGCTTGACAGGCAATGCCATACACCAAAGACAACTGCTTAACAGACAATGCCATACACCAAAGAAAACTGCTTAACAGGCAACAGCATACACCAAAGACAACTGCTTAACAGGCAATGCTGTACACCAAAGACAACTGCTTAACAGACACTACCAGACACCAAAGACTACTACTTAACAGGCAATGTCATACACCAAAGACAACTGCTTAACAGACAATGCCATACACCAAAGACAACTGCTTAACAGACAATGCCAAACACCAAAGACAACTGCTTAACAGACAAAGCCTTACACCAAAGACAACTGTTTAACAGGCAATGTCATACACCAAAGACAACTGCTTAACAGACAATGCCATACACCAAAGACAACTGATTAGCAGGCAATGCCATACACCAAAGACAACTGCTTAGCAGACAACGCCTTACACCAAAGACAGCTGCTTAACAGGCAATGTCATACACCGAAGACAACTGCTTAACAGGCAATGCAATACACCAAAGACAACTGCTTAACAGAAAAAGCCATATACCAAAGACAACTGCTTAACAGGCAATGCCAAACACCAAAGACAACTGCTTAACAGACAACGCCATACACCAAAGACAACTGCTTAACAGACACTGCCATACACCAAAGACAACTGCTTAACAGACACTGCCAGACACCAAAGACAACTGCTTAACAGACAATGCCATACACCAAAGACAACTGCTTAACAGACAATGCCATACACCAAAGACAACTGCTTAACAGACAATGCCACACACCAAAGACAACTGCTTTACAGACACTGCCATACACTAAAGACAACTGCTTAAGAGGCAACACCATACACCAAAGACAACTGCTTAACAGGCAATGCCATGCACCAAAGAAAACTGCATTACAGACAATGCCATACACCAAGAACAACTGCTTAACAGACAATGCCATACACCAAAGAAAACTGCATAACAGCAATGCCATACACCAAAGACAACAGCTTAACAGCAATGCCATACACCAAAGACAACTGCTTAACAGGCAATGACATACATCAAAGACAACTGCTTAACAGACAATGCCATACACCAAAGACAACTGCTTAACAGACAATGCCATACACCAAATAAAACTGCTTAACAGACAATGCCATACACCAAAGACAACAGCTTAACAGCAATGCCATACACCAAAGACAACAGCTTAACAGGCAATGCCATACACCAAAGACAACTGCTTAACAGACAATGCCATACACCAAAGACAACTGCTTAACAGACAATGCCATACACCAAAGACAACTGCTTAACTGGCAATGCCATACACCAAAGACAACTGCTTAACAGACAATGCCATACACCAAAGACTACTACTTAACAGGCAATGCCATGCACCAAAGACAACTGCTTAACTGGCAATGCCATACACCAAAGACAACTGCTTAACAGACACTACCAGACACCAAAGACTACTACTTAACAGGCAATGCCATACACCAAAGACAACTGCTTAACAGGCAATGCCATACACCAAAGACAACTGCTTAACAGGCAATGCCATACACCAAAGACAACTGCTTAACAGACAACGCCATACACCAAAGACAACTGCTTAACAGACAATGCCATACACCAAAGACAACTGCTTAACAGGCAATGCCAAACACCAAAGATAACTGCTTAACAGGCAATGCAATACACCAAAGACAACTGCTTAACAGAAAAAGGCATATACCAAAGACAACTGCTTAACAGGCAATGCCATACACGAAAGACAACTGCTTAACAGACAACGCCAAACACCAAAGACAACTGCTTAACAGACAACGCCATACACCAAAGACAACTGCTTAACAGGCAATGCCATACACCAAAGACAACTGCTTAACAGGCAATGCCATACACCAAAAACAACTGCTTAACAGACAATGCCATGCACCAAAGACAACTGCATAACAGACAATGCCATCCACCAAGGACAACTGCTTAACAGACAATGGCATACACCATAGACAACTGCTTAACAGGCAACACCATACACCAAAGACAACTGCTTAACAGACACTGCCATACACTAAAGACAACTGCTTAACAGGCAATGCCATACACCAAAGACAACTGCTTAACAGGCAATGCCATGCACCAAAGACAACTGCATAACAGACAATGCCATACCCTAAAGTCAACTGCTTAACAGGCAATGCCATACATTAAGGACAACTGCTTAACAGACAATGCCATGCACCAAAGACAACTGCATAACAGACAATGCCATACACCAAGGACAACTGCTTAACAGACAATGCCATACACCAAAGACAACTGCTTAACAGACACTGCCATACACCAAAGACAACTGCTTAACAGACGCTGCCATACACCAAAGACAACTGCTTAAAAGACAGTGCCATACACTAAAGACAACTGCTTAACAGACAATGCCATACACCAAAGACAACTGCTTAACAGGCAATGCCATACACCAAAGACAGCTGCTTAACAGGCAATGCCATACACCAAAGACAACTGCTTAACAGACAATGCCATGCACCAAAGACAACTGCATAACAGACAATGCCATCCACCAAGGACAACTGCTTAACAGACAATGCCATACACCAAAGACAACTGCTTAACAGGCAATGCCATACACCAAAGACAACTGCTTAACAGACAATGTCATACACTAAAGACAACTGCTTAACAGGCAATGCCATATACCAAAGACAACTGCTTTATAGGCAATGCCATGCACCAAAGACAACTGCATAACAATGCCATACACTAAAGTCAACTGCTTAACAGGCAATGCCATACACTAAAGACAACTGCTTAACATACAATGCCATGCACCAAAGACAAGTGCATAACAGACAATGCCATACACCAAGGACAACTGCTTAACAGACAATGCCATACACCAAAGACAACTGCTTAACAGACACTGCCATACACCAAAGACAACTGCTTAACACACACTGCCATACACCAAAGACAACTGCTTAAAAGACAATGCCATACACCAAAGACAACTGCTTAACAGACAATGCCATACACCAAAGACAACTGCTTAACAGACAATGCCATACACCAAAGACAACTGCTTAACAGGCAATGACATACACTAAAGACAACTGCTTAACAGGCAATGCCATACACCAAAGACAACTGCTTAACAGACAATGCCATACACCAAAGACAACTACTTAACAGGCAATGCCATACACCAATGACAAACGCTTAACAAGCAATGCCATACACCAAAGACAACTGCTTAACAGGCAATGCCATACACCAAAGACAACTGCTTATCAGACAATGCCATACACCAAAGACAACTGCTTAACAGGCAATGCAACACACTAAAGACAACTACTTGACAGGCAATGCCATACACCAAAGACAACTGCTTAACAGACAATGCCATACACCAAAGAAAACTGCTTAACAGGCAACACCATACACCAAAGACAACTGCTTAACAGACACTGCCATACACCAAAGACAACTGCTTAACAGGCAATGCCATACACCAAAGACAACTGCTTAGCAGACAATGCCACACACCAAAGACAACTGCTTAATAGACAATGCCATACACCAAAGACAACTGCTTAACAGGCAATGCCATACACCAAAGACAACTGCTTAACAGGCAATGCCATACACTAAAGACAACTGCTTAACAGACAATGCCATACACCAAAGACAACTGCGTAACAGACATTGCCATACACTAAAGACAACTTCTTAACAGACAAGGCCATACACGAAAGACAACTGCTTAACAGGCAATGCCATACACCACAGATAACTGCTTAACAGGCAATGCCATACACTAAATCAACTGCTTAACAGGGAATGCCATACACCAAAGACAACTGCTTAACAAACAACGCCATACACCAAAGGAAACTGTTTAACAGTCAACGCCGTGCACCAAAGATCACTGCTTAACAGACACTGCCATACACTAAAGACAACTTCTTAACAGACAATGCCATACACCAAAGACAATTGCTTAACAGGCATTGCAGTACACCAAAGACAACTGCTTAACAGGCAACGCCATACACTAAAGACAACTGCTCAACAGACAGTGCCATACACCAAAGACAACTGCTTAACAGACAATGCCATACACTAAGGACAACTGCTTAACAGGCAATGCCATACACCAAAGACAACTGCTTAACAGGCAATGCCATACACCAAAGACAACTTCTTAACAGACAATGCCATACACCAAAGACAACTGCTTAACAGACACTGCCATACACCAAAGACAACTGCTTATCAGGCAACGCAATACACCAAAGACAACTGCTTAACCATCAATGCCATACACCAAAGACAACTGCTTAACAGACACTGCCATACACCATAGACAACTGCTTAACAGACAATGCCATACACCAAAGACAACTGCTTAACAGACAATGCCATACACCAAAGACAACTGCTTAACAGACAATGCCATACACCAAAGACAATTGCTTAACAGACAACCGAAGTTTGTTCTTCGGAATACTGCTGAAGTTTAAAAATGCTACATAATTCTTCCATTGTTCTTTTGTAATTCTGCTGAAGTTTTAAAATGCTACGAAAATCTTTCATTGTTCTTCGGAATTGTGCTGAAGTTTAAAAATGCTAAGGAACACTTCCATTGTTCTTCGGAATTCTGCTGATGTTTAAAAATGCTATGGAACTCTTCCATTGTTCTCGGAATTCTGGTGAAGTTTAAAAATGCTATGGAACTCTTCCATTTTTCTCGGAATTCTGCTGAAGTTTAAAAATGATACGTAACTCTTCCATTGTTCTTTAGAATTCTGCTGAAGTTCAAAAGTGCTACGGAACTCTTCCATTGTTCTTCGGAAATCTGCTGAAGTTTAAAAATGCTACGGAACTCTTCCATTGTTCTTCGGAATTCAGCTGAAGTTTAAAAATACTACGGAACACTTCCATTGTTCTCGGAATTCTGCTGAAGTTTAAAAATGCTACGGAACTCTTTCATTGTTCTTCGGAATTCTGCTGAAGTTTAAAAATGCCACGGAACTCTTCCAATGTTCTTCGGAATTGTGCTGAAGATTAAAAATGCTACTTAACACTTCCATTGTTCTTCGGAATTCTGCTGAAGTTTAAAAATGCTACGGAACTCTTCCATTGTTCTCGGAATTCTGGTGAAGTTTAAAAATGCTACGGAACTCTTCCATTGTTCTTCGGAATTCTGGTGAAGTTTAAATATGTTACGGAACTCTTCCATTGTTCTTCGGAATTCTGATGAAGTTTAAAAATGCCACGGAACTCTTCCATTGTTCTTCGGAATTCTGCTGAAGTTTAAAAATGCTACGGAACTCTTCCATTGTTCTTCGGAATTCTGCTGTAATTTAAAAATGCTACGGAACTCTTCCATTGTTCTTCGGAATTCTGCTGTAATTTAAAAATGCTACGAAACTCTTCCATTGTTCTTCGGAAATCTGCTGTAACTTAAAAATGCTATGGAACTCTTCCATTGTTCTTCAGAATTCTGCTGAAGTTTAAAAATGCTACGGAACTCTTCCACTGTTCTTCGGAATTCTTCTGAAGTTTAAGAATGCTACGGAACTCTTCCATTGTTCTTCGGAATTCTGCTGAAGTTTAAAAATGCTACGGAACTCTTCCATTGTTCTTCGGAATTCTGCTGAAGTTTAAAAATGCTACGGAACTTTTCCATTGTTCTTCAGAATGCTGCTGAAGTTTAAAAAAGCTACGGAACTCTTCCATTGTTCTTCGGAATTCTGCTGAAAATTAAAAATGCTACGGAACACTTCCATTGTTCTTCAGAATTCTGCTGAAGTTTAAAAATGCTACGGAATTCTTCCATTGTTCTTCGGAATGCTGCTGAAGTTTAAAAATGCTAAGGAACTCTTCCATTGTTCTCGGAATTCATGTGAAGTTTAAAAATGCTACGGAACTCTTCCCTTGTTGTTCGGAATTCTGCTGAAGTTTAAAAGTGCTACGGAACTCTTCCATTGTTCTTTGGAATTCTGCTGAAGTTTAAAAATGCTACGGAACTCTTCCATTGTTCTTCGGAATTCTGCTGAAGTTTAAAAATGCTACGGAACTCCTCCATTGTTCTTTGGAATTCTGCTGAAGTTTAAAAATGCCACGGAACACTTCCATTGTTCTTCGGAATTCTGATGAAGTTTAAAAATGCTACGGAACTCTTCCATTGTTCTCGCAATTCTGCTGAGGTTTAAAAATGCTACGGAACACTTCCATTGTTCTCGGAATTCTGCTGAAGTTTAAAAATGTTATGGAACTCTTCCATTGTTCTTCGGAATTCTGCTGAAGTTTAAAAATGCTACGGAACTCTTCCATTGTTCTTCGGAACTCTGCTGAAATTTAAAAATGCTACGGAACTCTTCCATTGTTTTTCGGAATTCTGCTGAAGTTTAAAAATGCTACGGAACTTTTTCATTGTTCTCGGAATTCTTCTAAATTTTAAAAATGCTACGGAACTCTTGCATTGTTCTTCAGAATTCTGCTGAAGTTTAAAAATGCTACGGAACACTTCCTTTGTTCTTCGGAATTCTGCTGAAGTTTAAAAATGCTACGGAACTCTTCCATTGTTCACGGAATTCTGGTGAAGTTTAAAAATGCTACGGAACTCTTCCATTGATATTCTTAATTCTGCTGAAGTTTAAAAATGCTACAGAACTCTTCCATTGTTCTTCGGAATTCTGCTGAAGTTTAAAAATGCTACTGAACTCTTCCATTGTTCCTCGGAATTCTGATGAAGTTTAAAACTGCAACGGAACTCTTCCATTGTTCTTCGGAATTCTGCTGAAGTTTAAAAATGCTACGGAACACTTCCATTGTTCATTGGAATTCTGCTGAAGTTTAAAAATGCTATGGAACTCTTCCATTGTTCTCGGAATTCTGGTGAAGTTTAAAAATGCTACGGAACTCTTCCATTGTTCTCGGAATTCTGGTGAAGTTTAAAAATGCTACGGAACTCTTCCATTGTTCTTCTGAATTCTGCTGAAGTTTAAAAATGCTACGGAACTTTTCCATTGTTCTTCGGAATTCTGATGAAGTTTAAAAATGCTACGGAACTCTTCCATTGTTCTTCGGAATTCTGCTGAAGTTTAAAAATGCTACGGAACTCTTCCATTGCTCTTCGGAATTCTGCAGAAGTTTAAAAATGCTACGGAACAAATCCATTTTTCTCGCAATTCTGGTGAAGTTTAAAAATGCTACGGAACTCTTCCATTGTTCCCAGAATTCTGCTGAAGTTTAAAAATGCTACGGAACTCTTCCATTGTTCTTCGCAATTCTGCTGAAGTTTAAAAATGCTACGGAACACTTCTACTGTTCTTCGGAATTCTGCTGAAGTTTAAAAATGCTACGGATCTCTTCCATTGTTCTCGGAATTCTGCTGAAGTTTAAAAATGCTACGGAACTCTTCCATTGTTCTTCGGAATTCTGCAGAAGTTTAAAAATGCTGCGGAACTCTTCCATTTTTCTCGGAATTCTGGTGAAGTTTAAAAATGCTACGGAACTCTTCCATTGTTCTCAGAATTCTGCTGAAGTTTAAAAATGCTACGGAACTCTTCCATTGTTCTTCGGAATTCTGCTGAAGTTTAAAAATGCTACGGAACTCTTCCATTGTTTTTCGGAATTCTGCTGAAGTTTAAAGCTGCTACGGAACTCTTCCATTGTTCTCGGAATTCTTCTGAAGTTTAAAAATGCTACGGTACTCTTCCATTGTTCTACAGAATTCTGCTGAAGTTTAAAAATGCTACGGAACACTTCTTTTGTTCTTCGGAATTCTGCTGAAGTTTAAAAATGCTACGGAACTCTTCCATTGTTCACGGAATTCTGGTGAAGTTTAAAAATGCTACGGAACTCTTCCATTGTTATTCTTAATTCTGCTGAAGTTTAAAAATGCTACGGAACTCTTCCATTGTTCTTCGGAATTCTGCTGAAGTTTAAAACTGCTACGGAACTCTTCCATTGTTCTTCGGAATTCTGCAGAAGTTTAAAAATGTTACGGAACTCTTCCATTGTTCTCGGAATTCTGGTGAAGTTTAAAAATGCTACAGAATTCTTCCATTGTTCTCGCAATTCTGCTGAAGTTTAAAAATGCTACAGAATTCTTCCATTGTTCGTCGGAATTCTGCTGAAGTTTAAAAATGTTACGGATCACTTCCATTGTTGTTCGGAATTCTGCTGTACTTTAAAAATGCTATGGAACTCTTCCATTGTTCTTCGGAATTCTGCTGTAATTTAAAAATGCTACAGAACTCTTCCATTGTTCTTCGGAAATCTGCTGTAACTTAAAAATGCTATGGAACTCTTCCATTGTTCTTTGGAATTTTGCTGAAGTTTAAAAATGCTACGGAACTCTTCCATTGTTCTTCGGAATTCTGCTGAAGTTTAAAAATGCTACGGAACTCTTCCATTGTTCTCGGAATTCTGCTGAGGATTAAAAATGATACGGAACACTTCCATTGATCTTCGGAATGCTGCTGAAGTTTAAAAAAGCTACGGAACTCTTCCATTGTTCTTCGGAATTCTGCTGGAGATTAAAAATGCTACGGAACACTTCCATTGTTCTTCAGAATTCTGCTGAAGTTTAAAAATGCTACGGAACTCTTCCATTGTTCTTCGGAATTCTGCTGAAGTTTAAAAATGCTAAGGAACTCTTCCATTGTTCTCGGAATTCATGTGAAGTTTAAAAATGCTACTGAACTCTTCCCTTGTTCTTCGGAATTCTGCTGAAGTTTAAAAGTGCTACGGAACTCTTCGATTGTTCTTTGGAATTCTGCTGAAGTTGAAAAATGCTACGGACCTCTTCCATTGTTCTTCGGAATTCTGATGAAGTTTAAAAATGCTACGGAACTTTTCCATTGTTCTCGGAATTCTTCTGAAGTTTAAAAATGCTACGGTACTCTTACATTGTCCTCAGAATTCTGGTGAAGTTTAAAAATGCTATGGAATTCTTCCATTATTCTTCGGAATTCTGCTGAAGTTTAAAAATGCCTTGTAACTCTTCCATTGTTCTTCGGAATTCTGATGAAGTTTAAAACTGCTACGGAACTCTTCCATTGTTCTTCGGAATTCTGATGAAGTTTAAAACTGCTACGGAACTCTTCCATTGTTCTTCGGAATTCTGCAGAAGTTTAAAAATGTTACGGAACTCTTACATTGTTCTCAGAATTCTGGTGAAGTTTAAAAATGCTACGGAATTCTTCCATTGTTCTCGCAATTCTGCTGAAGTTTAAAAATGCTACGGAACTCTTCCATAGTTCTCGGAATTCTGGTGAAGTTTAAAAATGCTACGGAACTCTACCATTGTTCTTCGGAATTCTGGTGAAGTTTAAATATGCTACGGAACTCTTCCATTGTTCTTCGGAATTCTGATGAAGTTTAAAAATGCCACGGAACTCTTCCATTGTTCTTCGGAATTCTGCTGAAGTTTAAAAATGCTACGGAACTCTTCCATTGTTCTTCGGAATTCTGCTGAAGTTTAAAAATGCTATGGAACTCTTCCATTGTTCTCGGAATTCTGGTGAAGTTTAAAAATGCTACGGAACTCTTCCATTGTTCTCGGAATGCTGCTGAAGTTTAAAAATGCTACGGAACTCTTCCATTGTTCTTCGGAATACTGCTGAAGTTTAAAAATGCTACGGAACTTTTCCATTGTTCTTCGGAATTCTGGTGAAGTTTAAAAATGCTACGGAATTCTTCCATTGTTCTCGCAATTCTGCTGAAGTTTAAAAATGCTACGGAACTCTTCCATTGTTCTCGGAATTCTGGTGAAGTTTAAAAATGCTACGGAACTCTACCATTGTTCTTCGGAATTCTGGTGAAGTTTAAATATGCTACGGAACTCTTCCATTGTTCTTCGGAATTCTGATGAAGTTTAAAAATGCCACGGAACTTTTCCATTGTTCTTCGGAATTCTGCTGAAGTTTAAAAATGCTACGGAACTCTTCCATTGTTCTTCGGAATTCTGCTGTAATTTAAAAATGCTACGGAACTCTTCCATTGTTCTTCGGAATTCTGCTGTAATTTAAAAATGCTACGAAACTCTTCCATTGTTCTTCGGAAATCTGCTGTAACTTAAAAATGCTATGGAACTCTTCCATTGTTCTTCAGAATTCTGCTGAAGTTTAAAAATGCTACGGAACTCTTCCACTGTTCTTCGGAATTCTTCTGAAGTTTAAGAATGCTACGGAACTCTTCCATTGTTCTTCGGAATTCTGCTGAAGTTTAAAAATGCTACGGAACTCTTCCATTGTTCTTCGGAATTCTGCTGAAGTTTAAAAATGCTACGGAACTTTTCCATTGTTCTCGGAATTCTTCTGAAGTTTAAAAATGCTACGGTACTCTTACATTGTCCTCAGAATTCTGGTGAAGTTTAAAAATGCTATGGAATTCTTCCATTATTCTTCGGAATTCTGCTGAAGTTTAAAAATGCCTTGTAACTCTTCCATTGTTCTTCGGAATTCTGATGAAGTTTAAAACTGCTACGGAACTCTTCCATTGTTCTTCGGAATTCTGATGAAGTTTAAAACTGCTACGGAACTCTTCCATTGTTCTTCGGAATTCTGCAGAAGTTTAAAAATGTTACGGAACTCTTACATTGTTCTCAGAATTCTGGTGAAGTTTAAAAATGCTACGGAATTCTTCCATTGTTCTCGCAATTCTGCTGAAGTTTAAAAATGCTACGGAACTCTTCCATAGTTCTCGGAATTCTGGTGAAGTTTAAAAATGCTACGGAACTCTACCATTGTTCTTCGGAATTCTGGTGAAGTTTAAATATGCTACGGAACTCTTCCATTGTTCTTCGGAATTCTGATGAAGTTTAAAAATGCCACGGAACTCTTCCATTGTTCTTCGGAATTCTGCTGAAGTTTAAAAATGCTACGGAACTCTTCCATTGTTCTTCGGAATTCTGCTGAAGTTTAAAAATGCTATGGAACTCTTCCATTGTTCTCGGAATTCTGGTGAAGTTTAAAAATGCTACGGAACTCTTCCATTGTTCTCGGAATGCTGCTGAAGTTTAAAAATGCTACGGAACTCTTCCATTGTTCTTCGGAATACTGCTGAAGTTTAAAAATGCTACGGAACTTTTACATTGTTCTTCGGAATTCTGGTGAAGTTTAAAAATGCTACGGAATTCTTCCATTGTTCTCGCAATTCTGCTGAAGTTTAAAAATGCTACGGAACTCTTCCATTGTTCTCGGAATTCTGGTGAAGTTTAAAAATGCTACGGAACTCTACCATTGTTCTTCGGAATTCTGGTGAAGTTTAAATATGCTACGGAACTCTTCCATTGTTCTTCGGAATTCTGATGAAGTTTAAAAATGCCACGGAACTTTTCCATTGTTCTTCGGAATTCTGCTGAAGTTTAAAAATGCTACGGAACTCTTCCATTGTTCTTCGGAATTCTGCTGTAATTTAAAAATGCTACGGAACTCTTCCATTGTTCTTCGGAATTCTGCTGTAATTTAAAAATGCTACGAAACTCTTCCATTGTTCTTCGGAAATCTGCTGTAACTTAAAAATGCTATGGAACTCTTCCATTGTTCTTCAGAATTCTGTTGAAGTTTAAAAATGCTACGGAACTCTTCCACTGTTCTTCGGAATTCTTCTGAAGTTTAAGAATGCTACGGAACTCTTCCATTGTTCTTCGGAATTCTGCTGAAGTTTAAAAATGCTACGGAACTCTTCCATTGTTCTTCGGAATTCTGCTGAAGTTTAAAAATGCTACGGAACTTTTCCATTGTTCTTCAGAATGCTGCTGAAGTTTAAAAAAGCTACGGAACTCTTCCATTATTCTTCGGAATTCTGCTGAAAATTAAAAATGCTACGGAACACTTCCATTGTTCTTCAGAATTCTGCTGAAGTTTAAAAATGCTACGGAACTCTTCCATTGTTCTTCGGAATGCTGCTGAAGTTTAAAAATGCTAAGGAACTCTTCCATTGTTCTCGGAATTCATGTGAAGTTTAAAAATGCTACGGAACTCTTCCCTTGTTGTTCGGAATTCTGCTGAAGTTTAAAAGTGCTACGGAACTCTTCCATTGTTCTTTGGAATTCTGCTGAAGTTTAAAAATGCTACGGAACTCTTCCATTGTTCTTCGGAATTCTGCTGAAGTTTAAAAATGCTACGGAACTCCTCCATTGTTCTTTGGAATTCTGCTGAAGTTTAAAAATGCCACGGAACACTTCCATTGTTCTTCGGAATTCTGATGAAGTTTAAAAATGCTACGGAACTCTTTCATTGTTCTCGCAATTCTGCTGAGGTTTAAAAATGCTACGGAACACTTCCATTGTTCTCGGAATTCTGCTGAAGTTTAAAAATGCTATGGAACTCTTCCATTGTTCTTCGGAATTCTGCTGAAGTTTAAAAATGCTACGGAACTTTTTCATTGTTCTCGGAATTCTTCTAAATTTTAAAAATGCTACGGAACTCTTGCATTGTTCTTCAGAATTCTGCTGAAGTTTAAAAATGCTACGGAACACTTCCTTTGTTCTTCGGATTTCTGCTGAAGTTTAAAAATGCTACGGAACTCTTCCATTGTTCACGGAATTCTGGTGAAGTTTAAAAATGCTACGGAACTCTTCCATTGATATTCTTAATTCTGCTGAAGTTTAAAAATGCTGTGGAACTCTTCCATTGTTCTCAGAATTCTGCTGAAGCTAATAAATTCTACGGTGCTCTTCCATTGTTCTTGGGAATTCTGCTGAAGTTTAAAAATGCTACGGAACTCTTCCATTGTTCTTCTGAATTCTGCTGAAGTTTAAAAATGCTGTGGAACTCTTCCATTGTTCTCGAAATTCTTCTGAAGTTTGAAAATGCTACGGAACTCTTCCATTGTTCTTCAGAATGCTGCTGAAGTTTAAAAATGATACGGAACACTTCCTTTGTTCTTCGGAATTCTGCTGAAGTTTAAAAATGCTACGGAACTCTTCCATTGTTCACGGAATTCTGTTGAAGTTTAAAAATGCTACGGAGCTCTTCCATTGTTATTCTTAATTCTGCTGAAGTTTAAAAATGCTACGGAACTCTTCCATTGTTCTTCGGAATTCTGCTGAAGTTTAAAAATGCTACGGAACTCTTCCATTGTTCTTCGGAATTCTGCTGAAGTTTAAAAATGGTACGGAACTTTTCCATTGTTCTTCGGAATTCTGCTGAAGTTTAAAAATGCTACGGAACTCTTCCATTGTTCTTCTGAATTCTGCTGAAGTTTAAAAATGCTACGGAACTCTTCCATTGTTCTTCGGAATTCTGATGAAGCTTAGAACTGCAACGGAACACTTCCATTGTTCTTCGGAATTCTGCTGAAGTTTAAAAATGCTATGGAACTCTTCCCTTGTTCTTCAGAATTCTGTTGAAGTTTAAAAATGCTACGGAACTCTTCCATTGTTCTCGGAATTCTGGTGAAGTTTAAAAATGCTACGGAACTCTTCCATTGTTCTCGGAATTCTGGTGAAGTTTAAAACTGCTGCGGAACTCTTCCATTGTTCTTCGGAATTCTGATGAAGTTTAAAAATGCTACGGAACTCTTCCATTGTTCTTCAGAATTCTGCTGAACTTAAAAAATACTACAGAACTCTTCCATTGTTCTTTGGAATTCTGCAGAAGTTTAAAAATGCTACGGAACTCTTCCATTGTTCTTGGAATTCTGTTGAAGTTTAAAAATGCTACGGAACTCTTCCATTGTTCTCAGAATCCTGCTGAAGTTTATAAATGCTACGGTACTCTTCCATTGTTCTTGGGTATTCTGCTGAAGTTTAAAAATGTTACGGATCACTTCCATTGTTCTTCAGAATTCTGATGAAGTTTAAAAATGCTACGGAACTCTTCCATTGTTATTTTTAATTCTACTGAAGTTTAAAAATGCTACGGAACTCTTCCATTGTTCTTCGGAATTCTGCAGAAGTTTAAAAATGCTACGGAACTCTTCCATTGTTCTTGGAATTCTGTTGAAGTTTAAAAATGCTACGGAAATCTTCCATTGTTCTCAGAATTCTGCTGAAGTTTATAAATTCTACGGTACTTTTCCATTGTTCTTGGGAATTCTGCTGAAGTTTAAAAATGTTACTGATCATTTCCATTGTTCTTCGGAATTCTGCTGAAGTTTAAAAATGCTGCGGAACGCTTCCATTGTTCTTCGGAATTCTGATGAAGTTTAAAACTGCTACGGAACTCTTCCATTGTTCTTCGGAATTCTGCTGAAGCTTAAAAATGCTACAGAACTCTTCCATTGTTCTTCGGAATTCTGCTGAAGTTTAAAAATGCTATGGAACTTTTACATTGTTCTTCGGAATTCTTCTGAAGTTTAAAAATGCTACGGAACTCTTCCATTGTTCTTCGGAATTCTGCTGAAGTTTAAAAATGCTACGGAACTCTTCCATTGTTCTCGGAATTCTGCTGAAGTTTAAAAATGCTACGGAACTCTTCCATTGTTCTCGGAATTCTGGTGAAGTTTAAAAATGCTACGGAACTCTTCCATTGTTCTCGGAATTCTGCTGAAGTTTAAAAATGCTACGGTACTCTTCCATTGTTCTTCGGAATTCTGCTGAAGCTTAAAAATGCTATGGAACTGTTCCTTTGTTCTTCGGAATTCTGCTGAAGTTTAAAAATGCTACGGAACTCTTCCATTGTTCTTCTGAATTCTGCTGAAGTTTAAAAATGCTGTGGAACTCTTCCATTGTTCTCGAAATTCTTCTGAAGTTTGAAAATGCTACGGAACTCTTCCATTGTTCTTCAGAATGCTGCTGAAGTTTAAAAATGATACGGAACACTTCCTTTGTTCTTCGGAATTCTGCTGAAGTTTAAAAATGCTACGGAACTCTTCCATTGTTCACGGAATTCTGTTGAAGTTTAAAAATGCTACGGAGCTCTTCCATTGTTATTCTTAATTCTGCTGAAGTTTAAAAATGCTACGGAACTCTTCCATTGTTCTTCGGAATTCTGCTGAAGTTTAAAAATGCTACGGAACTCTTCCATTGTTCTTCTGAATTCTGCTGAAGTTTAAAAATGCTACGGAACTCTTCCATTGTTCTTCGGAATTCTGATGAAGCTTAGAACTGCAACGGAACACTTCCATTGTTCTTCGGAATTCTGCTGAAGTTTAAAAATGCTATGGAACTCTTCCATTGTTCTTCAGAATTCTGGTGAAGTTTAAAAATGCTACGGATCTCTTCCATTGTTCTTCGGAATTCTGATGAAGTTTAAAAATGCTACGGAACTCTTCCATTGTTCTTCAGAATTCTGCTGAAGTTTAAAAATGCTACAGAACTCTTCCATTGTTCTTTGGAATTCTGGAGAAGTTTAAAAATGCTACGGAACTCTTCCATTGTTCTTGGAATTCTGTTGAAGTTTAAAAATGCTACGGAACTCTTCCATTGTTCTCAGAATCCTGCTGAAGTTTATAAATGCTACGGTACTCTTCCATTGTTCTTGGGTATTCTGCTGAAGTTTAAAAATGTTACGGATCACTTCCATTGTTCTTCAGAATTCTGATGAAGTTTAAAAATGCTACGGAACTCTTCCATTGTTATTTTTAATTCTACTGAAGTTTAAAAATGCTACGGAACTCTTCCATTGTTCTTCGGAATTCTGCAGAAGTTTAAAAATGCTACGGAACTCTTCCATTGTTCTTGGAATTCTGTTGAAGTTTAAAAATGCTACAGAAATCTTCCATTGTTCTCAGAATTCTGCTGAAGTTTATAAATTCTACGGTACTCTTCCATTGTTCTTGGGTATTCTGCTGAAGTTTAAAAATGTTACGGATCACTTCCATTGTTCTTCAGAATTCTGCTGAAGTTTAAAAATGCTACGGAACCCTTCCATTGTTATTTTTCATTCTACTGAAGTTTAAAAATGCGACGGAACTCTTCCATTGTTCTTCAGAATTCTGCTGAAGTTTAAAAATGCTACGGAACTCTTCCATTGTTCTTCGGAATTCTGCTGAAGTTTAAAAATGGTACGGAACTTTTCCATTGTTCTTCGGAATTCTGACGAAGTTTAAAAAGGCTACGGAACTCTTCCATTTTTCTTCGGAATTCTGCTGAAGTTTAAAAATGCTACGGAACTCTTCCATTGTTCTTCGGAATTCTGCAGAAGTTTAAAAATGCTACGGAACTCTTCCATTGTTCTTGGAATTCTGGAGAAGTTTAAAAATGCTACGGAACTCTTCCATTGTTCTCAGAATTCTGCTGAAGCTAATAAATTCTACGGTGCTCTTCCATTGTTCTTGGGAATTCTGCTGAAGTTTAAAAATGCTACGGAACTCTTCCATTGTTCTTCTGAATTCTGCTGAAGTTTAAAAATGCTGTGGAACTCTTCCATTGTTCTCGAAATTCTGCTGAAGTTTGAAAATGCTACAGAACTCTTCCATTGTTCTTCAGAATGCTGCTGAAGTTTAAAAATGATACGGAACACTTCCTTTGTTCTTCGGAATTCTGCTGAAGTTTAAAAATGCTACGGAACTCTTCCATTGTTCACGGAATTCTGTTGAAGTTTAAAAATGCTACTGAGCTCTTCCATTGTTATTCTTAATTCTGCTGAAGTTTAAAAATGCTACGGAACTCTTCCATTGTTCTTCGGAATTCTGCTGAAAATTAAAAATGCTACGGAACTCTTCCATTGTTCTTCTGAATTCTGCTGAAGTTTAAAAATGCTACGGAACTCTTCCATTGTTCTTCAGAATTCTGATGAAGCTTAGAACTGCAACGGAACACTTCCATTGTTCTTCGGAATTCTGCTGAAGTTTAAAAATGCTATGGAACTCTTCCATTGTTCTTCAGAATTCTGTTGAAGTTTAGAAATGCAACGGAACTCTTCCATTGTTCTCGGAATTCTGGTGAAGTTTAAAAATGCTACGGAACTCTTCCATTGTTCTCGGAATTCTGGTGAAGTTTAAAACTGCTGCGGAACTCTTCCATTGTTCTTCGGAATTCTGATGAAGTTTAAAAATGCTACGGAACTCTTCCATTGTTCTTCAGAATTCTGCTGAAGTTTAAAAATGCTACAGAACTCTTCCATTGTTCTTTGGAATTCTGCAGAAGTTTAAAAATGCTACGGAACTCTTCCATTGTTCTTGGAATTCTGTTGAAGTTTAAAAATGCTACGGAACTCTTCCATTGTTCTCAGAATCCTGCTGAAGTTTATAAATGCTACTGTACTCTTCCATTGTTCTTGGGTATTCTGCTGAAGTTTAAAAATGTTACGGATCACTTCCATTGTTCTTCAGAATTCTGATGAAGTTTAAAAATGCTACGGAACTCTTCCATTGTTACTTTTAATTCTACTGAAGTTTAAAAATGCTACGGAACTCTTCCATTGTTCTTCGGAATTCTGCAGAAGTTTAAAAATGCTATGGAACTCTTCCATTGTTCTTGGAATTCTGTCGACGTTTAAAAATGCTACGAAAATCTTCCATTGTTCTCAGAATTCTGCTGAAGTTTATAAATTCTACGGTACTCTTCCATTGTTCTTGGGTATTCTGCTGAAGTTTAAAAATGTTACGGATCACTTCCATTGTTCTTCAGAATTCTGATGAAGTTTAAAAATGCTACGGAACCCTTCCATTGTTATTTTTCATTCTACTGAAGTTTAAAAATGCTACGGAACTCTTCCATTGTTCTTCGGAATTCTGCTGAAGTTTAAAAATGCTACGGAACTCTTCCATTGTTCTTCGGAATTCTGCTGAAGTTTAAAAATGGTACGGAACTTTTCCATTGTTCTTCGGAATTCTGCTGAAGTTTAAAAATGCTACGGAACTCTTCCATTTTTCTTCTGAATTCTGCTGAAGTTTAAAAATGCTACGGAACTCTTCCATTGTTCTTCGGAATTCTGATGAAGCTTAGAACTGCAACGGAACACTTCCATTGTTCTTCGGAATTCTGCTGAAGTTTAAAAATGCTATGGAACTCTTCCCTTGTTCTTCAGAATTCTGTTGAAGTTTAAAAATGCTACGGAACTCTTCCATTGTTCTCGGAATTCTGGTGAAGTTTAAAAATGCTACGGAACTCTTCCATTGTTCTCGGAATTCTGGTGAAGTTTAAAACTGCTGCGGAACTCTTCCATTGTTCTTCGGAATTCTGATGAAGTTTAAAAATGCTACGGAACTCTTCCATTGTTCTTCAGAATTCTGCTGAAGTTTAAAAATACTACAGAACTCTTCCATTGTTCTTTGGAATTCTGCAGAAGTTTAAAAATGCTACGGAACTCTTCCATTGTTCTTGGAATTCTGTTGAAGTTTAAAAATGCTACGGAACTCTTCCATTGTTCTCAGAATCCTGCTGAAGTTTATAAATGCTACGGTACTCTTCCATTGTTCTTGGGTATTCTGCTGAAGTTTAAAAATGTTACGGATCACTTCCATTGTTCTTCAGAATTCTGATGAAGTTTAAAAATGCTACGGAACTCTTCCATTGTTATTTTTAATTCTACTGAAGTCTAAAAATGCTACGGAACTCTTCCATTGTTCTTCGGAATTCTGCAGAAGTTTAAAAATGCTACGGAACTCTTCCATTGTTCTTGGAATTCTGTTGAAGTTTAAAAATGCTACGGAAATCTTCCATTGTTCTCAGAATTCTGCTGAAGTTTATAAATTCTACGGTACTTTTCCATTGTTCTTGGGAATTCTGCTGAAGTTTAAAAATGTTACTGATCATTTCCATTGTTCTTCGGAATTCTGCTGAAGTTTAAAAATGCTGCGGAACTCTTCCATTGTTCTTCGGAATTCTGATGAAGTTTAAAACTGCTACGGAACTCTTCCATTGTTCTTCGGAATTCTGCTGAAGCTTAAAAATGCTACGGAACTCTTCCATTGTTCTTCGGAATTCTGCTGAAGTTTAAAAATGCTATGGAACTTTTACATTGTTCTTCTGAATTCTGCTGAAGTTTAAAAATGCTACGGAACTCTTCCATTGTTCTTCGGAATTCAGATGAAGCTTAAAACTGCAACGCAACTCTTCCATTGTTCTTCGGAATTCTTCTGAAGTTTAAAAATGCTACGGAACTCTTCCATTGTTCTTCGGAATTCTGCTGAAGTTTAAAAATGCTACGGAATTCTTCCATTGTTCTCGGAATTCTGCTGAAGTTTAAAAATGCTACGGAACTCTTCCATTGTTCTCGGAATTCTGGTGAAGTTTAAAAATGCTACGGAACTCTTCCATTGTTCTCGGAATTCTGCTGAAGTTTAAAAATGCTACGGTACTCTTCCATTGTTCTTCGGAATTCTGCTGAAGCTTAAAAATGCTATGGAACTGTTCCTTTGTTCTTCGGAATTCTGCTGAAGTTTAAAAATGCTATGGAACTCTTCCATTGTTCTCGGAATTCTGGTGAAGTTTAAAAATGCTACGGAACTCTTCCATTGTTATTCTTAATTCTGCTGAAGTTTAAAAATGCTACGGAACTCTTCCATTGTTCTTCGGAATTCTGCTGAAGTTTAAAAATGCTACGGAACTCTTCCATTGTTCTTCGGAATTCTGATGAAGCTTAGAACTGCAACGTAACACTTCCATTATTCTTCGGAATTCTGCTGAAGTTTAAAAATGCTACGGTACTCTTCCATTGTTCTTCAGAATTCTGTTGAAGTTTAAAAATGCTACGGAACTCTTCCATTGTTCTCGGAATTCTGGTGAAGTTTAAAAATGCTACAGAACTCTTCCATTGTTCTTGGAATTCTGGTGAAGTTTAAAACTGCTGCGGAACTCTTCCATTGTTCTCGGATTTTTGCTGAAGTTTAAAAATGCTACGGAACTCTTCCATTGCTCTTCGGAATTCTGCTCAAGTTTAAAAATGCTACGGAACTTTTCCATTGTTCTTCGGAATTCTGATGAAGTTTAAAAATGCTACGGAACTCTTCCATTGTTCTCAGAATCCTGCTGAAGTTTATAAATGCTACGGTACTCTTCCATTGTTCTTGGGTATGCTGCTGAAGTTTAAAAATGTTACGGATCACTTTCATTGTTCTTCAGAATTCTGATGAAGTTTAAAAATGCTACGGAACTCTTCCATTGTTCTCGGAATTCTGGTGAAGTTTAAAAATGCTACGGAACTCTTCCATTGTTATTCTTAATTCTGCTGAAGTTTAAAAATGCTACGGAACTCTTCCATTGTTCTTCGGAATTCTGCTGAAGTTTAAAAATGCTACAGAACTCTTCCATTGTTCTTCGGAATTCTGATGAAGCCTAGAACTGCAACGTAACACTTCCATTATTCTTCGGAATTCTGCTGAAGTTTAAAAATGCTACGGAACTCTTCCATTGTTCTTCAGATTTCTGTTGAAGTTTAAAAATGCTACGGAACTCTTCCATTGTTCTCGGAATTCTGGTGAAGTTTAAAAATGCTACAGAACTCTTCCATTGTTCTTGGAATTCTGGTGAAGTTTAAAACTGCTGCGGAACTCTTCCATTGTTCTCGGATTTCTGCTGAAGTTTAAAAATGCTACGGAACTCTTCCATTGTTCTTCAGAATTCTGCTCAAGTTTAAAAATGCTACGGAACTTTTCCATTGTTCTTCGGAATTCTGATGAAGTTTAAAAATGCTACGGAACTCTTCCATTGTTCTTCAGAATTCTGCTGAAGTTTAAAAATGCTACGGAACTCTTCCATTGTTCTTTGGAATTCTGCAGAAGTTTAAAAATGCTACGGAACTCTTCCATTGTTCTTGGAATTCTGTTGAAGTTTAAAAATGCTACGGAACTCTTCCATTGTTCTCAGAATCCTGCTGAAGTTTATAAATGCTACGGTACTCTTCCATTGTTCTTGGGTATGCTGCTGAAGTTTAAAAATGTTACGGATCACTTCCATTGTTCTTCAGAATTCTGATGAAGTTTAAAAATGCTACAGAACTCTTCCATTGTTATTTTTAATTCTACTGAAGTTTAAAAATGCTACGGAACTCTTCCATTGTTCTTGGAATTCTGGTGAAGTTTAAAAATGCTATGGAACTCTTCCATTGTTCTCAGAATTCTGCTGAAGCTTATAAATTCTACGGTGCTCTTCCATTGTTCTTGGGAATTCTGCTGAAGTTTAAAAATGTTACGGATCAATTCCATTGTTCTTCGGAATTCTGCTGAAGTTTAAAAATGCTACGGAACTCTTCCATTGTTCTTCGGAATTCTGCTGAAGCTTAAAAATGCTATGGAACTGTTCCATTGTTCTTCGGAATTCTGCTGAAGTTTAAAAATGCTATGGAACTCTTCCATTGTTCTCGGAATTCTGGTGAAGTTTAAAAATGCTACGGAACTCTTCCATTGTTCTCGGAATTCTGGTGAAGTTTAAAAATGCTACGGAACTCATCCATTGTTCTCGGAATTCTGCTGAAGTTTAAAAATGCTACGGAACTCTTCCATTGTTCTTCGGAATTCTGCTGAAGTTTAAAAATAGTATGGAACTTTTCCATTGTTCTTCGGAATTCTGATGAAGTTTAAAAAGGCTACGGAACTCTTCCATTGTTCTTCGGAATTCTGCTGAGGTTTAAAAATGCTACGGAACTCTTCCATTTTTCTTCGGAATTCTGCAGAAGTTTAAAAATGCTACGGAACTCTTCCATTGTTCTTGGTATTCTGGTGAAGTTTAAAAATGCTACGGAACTCTTCCATTGTTCTCAGATTTCTGCTGAAGCTTATAAATTCTACGGTGCTCTTCCATTGTTCTTGGGAATTCTGCTGAAGTTTAAAAATGTTACGGATCAATTCCATTGTTCTTCGGAATTCTGCTTAAGTTTAAAAATGCTACGGAAGTCTTCCATTGTTCTTCGGAATTCTGCTGAAGTTTAAAAATGCTACGGAACTCTTTCATTGTTCTTCGGAATTCTGCTGAAGTTTAAAAATGCTACGGAACTCTTCCATTGTTTTGCGGAATTCTGCTGAAGTTTAAAAATGCTACGGAACTCTTCCATTTTTCTCGGAATTCTTCTGAAGTTTAAAAATGCTACAGAATTCTTCTCTTGTTCTTCAGAATTCTGCTGAAGTTTAAAAATGCTACGGAACTCTTCCATTGTTTTGCGGAATTCTGCTGAAGTTTAAAAATGCTACGGAACTCTTCCATTTTTCTCGGAATTCTTCTGAAGTTTAAAAATGCTACAGAATTCTTCTCTTGTTCTTCAGAATTCTGCTGAAGTTTAAAAATGCTACGGAACACTTCCTTTGTTCTTCGGAATTCTGCTGAAGTTTAAAAATGCTACAGAACTCTTCCATTGTTCACCGTATTCTGGTGAAGTTTAAAAATGCTACGGAACTCTTCCATTGTTATTTTTAATTCTACTGAAGTTTAAAAATGCTACGGAACTCTTCCATTGTTCTTTGGAATTCTGCTGAAGTTTAAAAATACTATGGGACTCTTCATTGTTCTTCTGAGTTCTGCTGAAGTTTAAAAATGCTACGGAACTCTTCCATTGTTCTTCGGAATTCTGATGAAGTTTAAAACTGCAACGGAACTCTTGCATTGTTCTTCGGAATTCTGCTGAAGTTTAAAAATGCTACGGAACTCTTCCATTGTTCTTCGGAATTCTGCTGAAGTTTAAAAATGCTACAGAACTCTTCCATTGTTCCTCGGAATTCTGGTGAAGTTTAAAAATGCTGCGGAACTCATCCATTGTTCTCGGAATTCTGCTGAAGATTAAAAATGCTACGGAACTCTTCCATTGTTCTTCGGGATTCTGCTGTAATTTAAAAATGCTACGGAACTCTTCCATTGTTCTTCGGAATTCTGCTGAAGTTTAAAAATGCTACGGAACTCTTCCATTGTTCTTTGGAATTCTGCTGAAGTTTAAAAATGCTACGGAACTCTTCCATTGTTTTTCGGAATTCTGCTGAAGTTTAAAAATGCTGTGGAACTCTTCCATTGTTCTCGGAATTCTTCTGAAGTTTGAAAATGCTACAGAACTCTTCCATTGTTCTTCAGAATACTGCTGAAGTTTAAAAATGCTACGGAACACTTCCTTTGTTCTTCGGAATTCTGCTGAAGTTTAAAAATGCTACGGAACTCTTCCATTGTTCACGGAATTCTGGTGAAGTTTAAAAATGCTACGGAACTGTTCCATTGTTATTCTTAATTCTGCTGAAGTTTAAAAATGCTACGGAACTCTTCCATTGTTCTTCGGAATTCTGCTGAAGTTTAAAAATGCTACGGAACTTTTACATTGTTCTTCGGAATTCTGATGAAGTTTAAAAATGCTACGGAACTCTTCCATTGTTCTTCGGAATTCTGCTGAAGTTTAAAAATGCTACGGAACTCTTCCATTGTTCTCAGAATTCTGTTGAAGTTTAAAAATGCTACGGAACTCTTCCATTGTTCTCGGAATTCTGTTGAAGTTTAAAAATGCTGCGGAACTCTTCCAATGTTCTCGGAATTCTGCTGAAGTTTAAAAATGCTACGGAACTCTTCCATTGTTCTTCGGAATTCTGCTGAAGTTTAAAAATGCTACAGAATTTTTCCATTGTTCTTCGGAATTCTGATGAAGTTTAAAAATGCTACGGAACTCTTCCATTGTTCTTCAGAATTCTGCTGAAGTTTAAAAATGCTTCGGAACTCTTCCATTGTTCTTCGGAATTCTGCAGAAGTTTAAAAATGCTACGGAACTCTTCCATTGTTCTTGGAATTCTGGTGAAGTTTAAAAATGCTACGGAACTCTTCCATTGTTCTCAGAATTCTGCTGAAGTTTATAAATTCTACGGTACTCTTCCATTGTTCTTGGGAATTCTGCTGAAGTTTAAAAATATTACGGATCATTTCCATTGTTCTTCGGAATTCTGCTGAAGTTTAAATATGCTACGGAACTCTTCCCTTGTTCTTCTGAGTTCTACTGAAGTTTAAAAATGCTGCGGAACACTTCCCTTGTTCTTCGGAATTCTGATGAAGTTTAAAAATGCTACGGAACTCTTCCATTGTTCTTCGGAATTCTGATGAAGCTTAAAACTGCAACGGAACTCTTCCATTGTCCTTCGGAATTCTGCTGAAGTTTAAAAATGCTACGGAACTCTTCCATTGTTCTTCGGAATTTTGCTGAAGTTTAAAAATGCTACGGAACTCTTCCATTGTTTTCGGAATTCTGCTGAAGTTTAAAAATGCTACGGAACTCTTCCATTGTTCTCGGAATTCTGGTGAAGTTTAAAAATGCTACGGAACTCTTCCATTGTTCTCGGAATTCTGCTGAAGTTTAAAAATGCTACGGAACTATTCCATTGTTCTTCGGAATTCTGCCGAAGTTTAAAAATGCTACGGAACTCTTCCATTGTTCTTGGAATTCCTGTGAAGTTTAAAAATGCTACGGAACTCTTCCATTGTTCGGAGAATTCTGCTGAAGCTTATAAATTCTACGGTGCTCTTCCATTGTTCTTGGGAATTCTGCTGAAGTTTAAAAATGGTACGGAAATTTTCCATTGTTCTTCGGAATTCTGATGAAGTTTAAAAAGGCTACGGAACTCTTCCATTGTTCTTCGGAATTCTGCTGAAGTTTAAAAATGCTACGGAACTCTTCCATTGTTCTTCGGAATTCTTCAGAAGTTTAAAAATGCTACGGAACTCTTCCATTGTTCTTGGAATTCTGGTGAAGTTTAAAAATGCTATGGAACTCTTCCATTGTTCTCAGAATTCTGCTGAAGCTTATAAATTCTACGGTGCTCTTCCATTGTTCTTGGGAATTCTGCTGAAGTTTAAAAATGTTACGGATCAATTCCATTGTTCTTCGGAATTCTGCTGAAGTTTAAAAATGCTACGGAACTCTTCCATTGTTCTTCGGAATTCTGCTGAAGCTTAAAAATGCTATGGAACTGTTCCATTGTTCTTCGGAATTCTGCTGAAGTTTAAAAATGCTATGGAATTCTTCCATTGTTCTCGGAATTCTGGTGAAGTTTAAAAATGCTACGGAACTCTTCCATTGTTCTCGGAATTCTGGTGAAGTTTAAAAATGCTACGGAACTCATCCATTGTTCTCGGAATTCTGCTGAAGTTTAAAAATGCTACGGAACTCTTCCATTGTTCTTCGGAATTCTGCTGAAGTTTAAAAATAGTATGGAACTTTTCCATTGTTCTTCGGAATTCTGATGAAGTTTAAAAAGGCTACGGAACTCTTCCATTGTTCTTCGGAATTCTGCTGAAGTTTAAAAATAGTATGGAACTTTTCCATTGTTCTTCGGAATTCTGATGAAGTTTAAAAAGGCTACGGAACTCTTCCATTGTTCTTCGGAATTCTGCTGAAGTTTAAAAATGCTACGGAACTCTTCCATTGTTCTTCGGAATTCTGCAGAAGTTTAAAAATGCTACGGAACTCTTCCATTGTTCTTGGTATTCTGGTGAAGTTTAAAAATGCTACGGAACTCTTCCATTGTTCTCAGAATTCTGCTGAAGCTTATAAATTCTACGGTGCTCTTCCATTGTTCTTGGGAATTCTGCTGAAGTTTAAAAATGTTACGGATCAATTCCATTGTTCTTCGGAATTCTGCTTAAGTTTAAAAATGCTACGGAAGTCTTCCATTGTTCTTCAGAATTCTGATGAAGTTTAAAAATGCTACGGAACTCTTCCATTGTTCTCGGAATTCTGGTGAAGTTTAAAAATGCTACAGAACTCTTCCATTGTTCTTCGGAATTCTGATGAAGCCTAGAACTGCAACGTAACACTTCCATTATTCTTCGGAATTCTGCTGAAGTTTAAAAATGCTACGGAACTCTTCCATTGTTCTTCAGATTTCTGTTGAAGTTTAAAAATGCTACGGAACTCTTCCATTGTTCTCGGAATTCTGGTGAAGTTTAAAAATGCTACAGAACTCTTCCATTGTTCTTGGAATTCTGGTGAAGTTTAAAACTGCTGCGGAACTCTTCCATTGTTCTCGGATTTATGCTGAAGTTTAAAAATGCTACGGAACTCTTCCATTGTTCTTCAGAATTCTGCTCAAGTTTAAAAATGCTACGGAACTTTTCCATTGTTCTTCGGAATTCTGATGAAGTTTAAAAATGCTACGGAACTCTTCCATTGTTCTTCAGAATTCTGCTGAAGTTTAAAAATGCTACGGAACTCTTCCATTGTTCTTTGGAATTCTGCAGAAGTTTAAAAATGCTACGGAACTCTTCCATTGTTCTTGGAATTCTGTTGAAGTTTAAAAATGCTACGGAACTCTTCCATTGTTCTCAGAATCCTGCTGAAGTTTATAAATGCTACGGTACTCTTCCATTGTTCTTGGGTATGCTGCTGAAGTTTAAAAATGTTACGGATCACTTCCATTGTTCTTCAGAATTCTGATGAAGTTTAAAAATGCTACAGAACTCTTCCATTGTTATTTTTAATTCTACTGAAGTTTAAAAATGCTACGGAACTCTTCCATTGTTCTTGGAATTCTGGTGAAGTTTAAAAATGCTATGGAACTCTTCCATTGTTCTCAGAATTCTGCTGAAGCTTATAAATTCTACGGTGCTCTTCCATTGTTCTTGGGAATTCTGCTGAAGTTTAAAAATGTTACGGATCAATTCCATTGTTCTTCGGAATTCTGCTGAAGTTTAAAAATGCTACGGAACTCTTCCATTGTTCTTCGGAATTCTGCTGAAGCTTAAAAATGCTATGGAACTGTTCCATTGTTCTTCGGAATTCTGCTGAAGTTTAAAAATGCTATGGAACTCTTCCATTGTTCTCGGAATTCTGGTGAAGTTTAAAAATGCTACGGAACTCTTCCATTGTTCTCGGAATTCTGGTGAAGTTTAAAAATGCTACGGAACTCATCCATTGTTCTCGGAATTCTGCTGAAGTTTAAAAATGCTACGGAACTCTTCCATTGTTCTTCGGAATTCTGCTGAAGTTTAAAAATAGTATGGAACTTTTCCATTGTTCTTCGGAATTCTGATGAAGTTTAAAAAGGCTACGGAACTCTTCCATTGTTCTTCGGAATTCTGCTGAGGTTTAAAAATGCTACGGAACTCTTCCATTGTTCTTCGGAATTCTGCAGAAGTTTAAAAATGCTACGGAACTCTTCCATTGTTCTTGGTATTCTGGTGAAGTTTAAAAATGCTACGGAACTCTTCCATTGTTCTCAGATTTCTGCTGAAGCTTATAAATTCTACGGTGCTCTTCCATTGTTCTTGGGAATTCTGCTGAAGTTTAAAAATGTTACGGATCAATTCCATTGTTCTTCGGAATTCTGCTTAAGTTTAAAAATGCTACGGAAGTCTTCCATTGTTCTTCGGAATTCTGCTGAAGTTTAAAAATGCTACGGAACTCTTTCATTGTTCTTCGGAATTCTGCTGAAGTTTAAAAATGCTACGGAACTCTTCCATTGTTTTGCGGAATTCTGCTGAAGTTTAAAAATGCTACGGAACTCTTCCATTTTTCTCGGAATTCTTCTGAAGTTTAAAAATGCTACAGAATTCTTCTCTTGTTCTTCAGAATTCTGCTGAAGTTTAAAAATGCTACGGAACTCTTCCTTTGTTTTGCGGAATTCTGCTGAAGTTTAAAAATGCTACGGAACTCTTCCATTTTTCTCGGAATTCTTCTGAAGTTTAAAAATGCTACAGAATTCTTCTCTTGTTCTTCAGAATTCTGCTGAAGTTTAAAAATGCTACGGAACACTTCCTTTGTTCTTCGGAATTCTGCTGAAGTTTAAAAATGCTACAGAACTCTTCCATTGTTCACCGTATTCTGGTGAAGTTTAAAAATGCTACGGAACTCTTCCATTGTTATTTTTAATTCTACTGAAGTTTAAAAATGCTACGGAACTCTTCCATTGTTCTTTGGAATTCTGCTGAAGTTTAAAAATACTATGGGACTCTTCATTGTTCTTCTGAGTTCTGCTGAAGTTTAAAAATGCTACGGAACTCTTCCATTGTTCTTCGGAATTCTGATGAAGTTTAAAACTGCAACGGAACTCTTGCATTGTTCTTCGGAATTCTGCTGAAGTTTAAAAATGCTACGGAACTCTTCCATTGTTCTTCGGAATTCTGCTGAAGTTTAAAAATGCTACAGAACTCTTCCATTGTTCCTCGGAATTCTGGTGAAGTTTAAAAATGCTGCGGAACTCATCCATTGTTCTCGGAATTCTGCTGAAGATTAAAAATGCTACGGAACTCTTCCATTGTTCTTCGGGATTCTGCTGTAATTTAAAAATGCTACGGAACTCTTCCATTGTTCTTCGGAATTCTGCTGAAGTTTAAAAATGCTACGGAACTCTTCCATTGTTCTTTGGAATTCTGCTGAAGTTTAAAAATGCTACGGAACTCTTCCATTGTTTTTCGGAATTCTGCTGAAGTTTAAAAATGCTGTGGAACTCTTCCATTGTTCTCGGAATTCTTCTGAAGTTTGAAAATGCTACAGAACTCTTCCATTGTTCTTCAGAATACTGCTGAAGTTTAAAAATGCTACGGAACACTTCCTTTGTTCTTCGGAATTCTGCTGAAGTTTAAAAATGCTACGGAACTCTTCCATTGTTCACGGAATTCTGGTGAAGTTTAAAAATGCTACGGAACTGTTCCATTGTTATTCTTAATTCTGCTGAAGTTTAAAAATGCTACGGAACTCTTCCAATGTTCTTCGGAATTCTGCTGAAGTTTAAAAATGCTACGGAACTTTTACATTGTTCTTCGGAATTCTGATGAAGTTTAAAAATGCTACGGAACTCTTCCATTGTTCTTCGGAATTCTGCTGAAGTTTAAAAATGCTACGGAACTCTTCCATTGTTCTCAGAATTCTGTTGAAGTTTAAAAATGCTACGGAACTCTTCCATTGTTCTCGGAATTCTGTTGAAGTTTAAAAATGCTGCGGAACTCTTCCATTGTTCTCGGAATTCTGCTGAAGTTTAAAAATGCTACGGAACTCTTCCATTGTTCTTCGGAATTCTGCTGAAGTTTAAAAATGCTACAGAATTTTTCCATTGTTCTTCGGAATTCTGATGAAGTTTAAAAATGCTACGGAACTCTTCCATTGTTCTTCAGAATTCTGCTGAAGTTTAAAAATGCTTCGGAACTCTTCCATTGTTCTTCGGAATTCTGCAGAAGTTTAAAAATGCTACGGAACTCTTCCATTGTTCTTGGAATTCTGGTGAAGTTTAAAAATGCTACGGAACTCTTCCATTGTTCTCAGAATTCTGCTGAAGTTTATAAATTCTACGGTACTCTTCCTTTGTTCTTGGGAATTCTGCTGAAGTTTAAAAATATTACGGATCATTTCCATTGTTCTTCGGAATTCTGCTGAAGTTTAAATATGCTACGGAACTCTTCCCTTGTTCTTCTGAGTTCTACTGAAGTTTAAAAATGCTGCGGAACACTTCCCTTGTTCTTCGGAATTCTGATGAAGTTTAAAAATGCTACGGAACTCTTCCATTGTTCTTCGGAATTCTGATGAAGCTTAAAACTGCAACGGAACTCTTCCATTGTCCTTCGGAATTCTGCTGAAGTTTAAAAATGCTACGGAACTCTTCCATTGTTCTTCGGAATTTTGCTGAAGTTTAAAAATGCTACGGAACTCTTCCATTGTTTTCGGAATTCTGCTGAAGTTTAAAAATGCTACGGAACTCTTCCATTGTTCTCGGAATTCTGGTGAAGTTTAAAAATGCTACGGAACTCTTCCATTGTTCTCGGAATTCTGCTGAAGTTTAAAAATGCTACGGAACTATTCCATTGTTCTTCGGAATTCTGCCGAAGTTTAAAAATGCTACGGAACTCTTCCATTGTTCTTGGAATTCCTGTGAAGTTTAAAAATGCTACGGAACTCTTCCATTGTTCGGAGAATTCTGCTGAAGCTTATAAATTCTACGGTGCTCTTCCATTGTTCTTGGGAATTCTGCTGAAGTTTAAAAATGGTACGGAACTTTTCCATTGTTCTTCGGAATTCTGATGAAGTTTAAAAAGGCTACGGAACTCTTCCATTGTTCTTCGGAATTCTGCTGAAGTTTAAAAATGCTACGGAACTCTTCCATTGTTCTTCGGAATTCTTCAGAAGTTTAAAAATGCTACGGAACTCTTCCATTGTTCTTGGAATTCTGGTGAAGTTTAAAAATGCTATGGAACTCTTCCATTGTTCTCAGAATTCTGCTGAAGCTTATAAATTCTACGGTGCTCTTCCATTGTTCTTGGGAATTCTGCTGAAGTTTAAAAATGTTACGGATCAATTCCATTGTTCTTCGGAATTCTGCTGAAGTTTAAAAATGCTACGGAACTCTTCCATTGTTCTTCGGAATTCTGCTGAAGCTTAAAAATGCTATGGAACTGTTCCATTGTTCTTCGGAATTCTGCTGAAGTTTAAAAATGCTATGGAACTCTTCCATTGTTCTCGGAATTCTGGTGAAGTTTAAAAATGCTACGGAACTCTTCCATTGTTCTCGGAATTCTGGTGAAGTTTAAAAATGCTACGGAACTCATCCATTGTTCTCGGAATTCTGCTGAAGTTTAAAAATGCTACGGAACTCTTCCATTGTTCTTCGGAATTCTGCTGAAGTTTAAAAATAGTATGGAACTTTTCCATTGTTCTTCGGAATTCTGATGAAGTTTAAAAAGGCTACGGAACTCTTCCATTGTTCTTCAGAATTCTGCTGAAGTTTAAAAATGCTACGGAACTCTTCCATTGTTCTTCGGAATTCTGCAGAAGTTTAAAAATGCTACGGAACTCTTCCATTGTTCTTGGTATTCTGGTGAAGTTTAAAAATGCTACGGAACTCTTCCATTGTTCTCAGAATTCTGCTGAAGCTTATAAATTCTACGGTGCTCTTCCATTGTTCTTGGGAATTCTGCTGAAGTTTAAAAATGTTACGGATCAATTCCATTGTTCTTCGGAATTCTGCTTAAGTTTAAAAATGCTACGGAAGTCTTCCATTGTTCTTCAGAATTCTGCTGAAGTTTAAAAATGCTACGGAACTCTTTCATTGTTCTTCGGAATTCTGCTGAAGTTTAAAAATGCTACGGAACTCTTCCATTGTTTTGCGGAATTCTGCTGAAGTTTAAAAATGCTACGGAACTCTTCCATTTTTCTCGGAATTCTTCTGAAGTTTAAAAATGCTACAGAATTCTTCTCTTGTTCTTCAGAATTCTGCTGAAGTTTAAAAATGCTACGGAACACTTCCTTTGTTCTTCGGAATTCTGCTAAAGTTTAAAAATGCTACAGAACTCTTCCATTGTTCACCGTATTCTGGTGAAGTTTAAAAATGCTACGGAACTCTTCCATTGTTATTTTTAATTCTACTGAAGTTTAAAAATGCTACGGAACTCTTCCATTGTTCTTTGGAATTCTGCTGAAGTTTAAAAATGCTATGGGACTCTTCATTGTTCTTCTGAGTTCTGCTGAAGTTTAAAAATGCTACGGAACTCTTCCATTGTTCTTCGGAATTCTGATGAAGTTTAAAACTGCAACGGAACTCTTCCATTGTTCTTCGGAATTCTGCTGAAGTTTAAAAATGCTACGGAACTCTTCCATTGTTCTTCGGAATTCTGCTGAAGTTTAAAAATGCTACAGAACTCTTCCATTGTTCCTCGGAATTCTGCTGAAGTTTAAAAATGCTACGGAACTCTTCCATTGTTCTTTGGAATTCTGCTGAAGTTTAAAAATGCTACGGAACTCTTCCATTGTTTTTCGGAATTCTGGTGAAGTTTGAAAATGCTGCGGAACTCATCCATTGTTCGCGGAATTCTGCTGAAGATTAAAAATGCTACGGAACTCTTCCATTGTTCTTCGGGATTCTGCTGTAATTTAAAAATGCTACGGAACTCTTCCATTGTTCTTCGGAATTCTGCTGAAGTTTAAAAATGCTACGGAACTCTTCCATTGTTCTTTGGAATTCTGCTGAAGTTTAAAAATGCTACGGAACTCTTCCATTGTTTTTCGGAATTCTGCTGAAGTTTAAAAATGCTGTGGAACTCTTCCATTGTTCTCGGAATTCTTCTGAAGTTTGAAAATGCTACAGAACTCTTCCATTGTTCTTCAGAATACTGCTGAAGTTTAAAAATGCTACGGAACACTTCCTTTGTTCTTCGGAATTCTGCTGAAGTTTAAAAATGCTACGGAACTCTTCCATTGTTCACGGAATTCTGGTGAAGTTTAAAAATGCTACGGAACTGTTCCATTGTTATTCTTAATTCTGCTGAAGTTTAAAAATGCTACGGAACTCTTCCATTGTTCTTCGGAATTCTGCTGAAGTTTAAAAATGCTACGGAACTTTTACATTGTTCTTCGGAATTCTGATGAAGTTTAAAAATGCTACGGAACTCTTCCATTGTTCTTCGGAATTCTGCTGAAGTTTAAAAATGCTACGGAACTCTTCCATTGTTCTCAGAATTCTGTTGAAGTTTAAAAATGCTACGGAACTCTTCCATTGTTCTCGGAATTCTGTTGAAGTTTAAAAATGCTGCGGAACTCTTCCATTGTTCTCGGAATTCTGCTGAAGTTTAAAAATGCTACGGAACTCTTCCATTGTTCTTCGGAATTCTGCTGAAGTTTAAAAATGCTACAGAATTTTTCCATTGTTCTTCGGAATTCTGATGAAGTTTAAAAATGCTACGGAACTCTTCCATTGTTCTTCAGAATTCTGCTGAAGTTTAAAAATGCTACGGAACTCTTCCATTGTTCTTCGGAATTCTGCAGAAGTTTAAAAATGCTACGGAACTCTTCCATTGTTCTTGGAATTCTGGTGAAGTTTAAAAATGCTACGGAACTCTTCCATTGTTCTCAGAATTCTGCTGAAGTTTATAAATTCTACGGTACTCTTCCATTGTTCTTGGGAATTCTGCTGAAGTTTAAAAATATTACGGATCATTTCCATTGTTCTTCGGAATTCTGCTGAAGTTTAAATATGCTACGGAACTCTTCCCTTGTTCTTCTGAGTTCTACTGAAGTTTAAAAATGCTGCGGAACACTTCCCTTGTTCTTCGGAATTCTGATGAAGTTTAAAAATGCTACGGAACTCTTCCATTGTTCTTCGGAATTCTGATGAAGCTTAAAACTGCAACGGAACTCTTCCATTGTTTTTCGGAATTCTGCTGAAGTTTAAAAATGCTACGGAACTCTTCCATTGTTCTTCGGAATTCTGCTGAAGTTTAAAAATGCTACGGAACTCTTCCATTGTTTTCGGAATTCTGCTGAAGTTTAAAAATGCTACGGAACTCTTCCATTGTTCTCGGAATTCTGGTGAAGTTTAAAAATGCTACGGAACTCTTCCATTGTTCTCGGAATTCTGCTGAAGTTTAAAAATGCTACGGAACTATTCCATTGTTCTTCGGAATTCTGCCGAAGTTTAAAAATGCTACGGAACTCTTCCATTGTTCTTGGAATTCCTGTGAAGTTTAAAAATGCTACGGAACTCTTCCATTGTTCGGAGAATTCTGCTGAAGCTTATAAATTCTACGGTGCTCTTCCATTGTTCTTGGGAATTCTGCTGAAGTTTAAAAATGTTACGGATCAATTCCATTGTTCTTCGGAATTCTGCTGAAGTTTAAAAATGCTACGGAACTCTTCCATTGTTTTTCGGAATTCTGCTGAAGTTTAAAAATGCTACGGAACTCTTCCATTTTTCTCGGAATTCTTCTGAAGTTTAAAAATACTACAGAACTCTTCTCTTGTTCTTCAGAATTCTGCTGAAGTTTAAAAATGCTACGAAACAATTCCTTTGTTCTTCGGAATTCTGCTGAAGTTTAAAAATGTTACGGATCATTTCCATTGTTCTTCGGAATTCTGCTGAAGTTTAAAAATGCTACGGAACTCTTCCATTGTTCTTCGGAATTCTGCTGAAGTTTAAAAATGCTATGGAACTCATCGATTGTTCTTCGGAATTCTGCTGAAGTTTAAAAATGCTACGGAACTCTTCCATTGTTCTTCTGAGTTCTGCTGAAGTTTAAAAATGCTGCAGAACTCTTCCATTGTTCTTCGGAATTCTGATGAAGTTTAAAACTGCAACGGAACTCTTCCATTTTTCTTCAGAATTCTGCTGAAGTTTAAAAATGCTACGGAACTCTTCCATTGTTCTTCGGAATTCTGCTGAAGTTTAAAAATGCTATGGAACTCTTACATTGTTCTTCTGAATTCTGCTGAAGTTTAAAAATGCTACGGAACTCTTCCATTGTTCTTCGGAACTCTGATGAAGCTTAAAACTGCAACGGAACTCTTCCATTGTTGTTTGGAATTCTGTTGAAGTTTAAAAATGCTACGGAACTCTTCCATTGTTCTTCGGAATTCTGCTGAAGTTTAAAAATGCTACGGAACTCTTCCATTGTTCTCGGAATTCTGCTGAAGTTTAAAAATGCTACGGAACTCTTCCATTGTTCTCGGAATTCTGGTGAAGTTTAAAAATGCTACAGAACTCTTCCATTGTTCTCGGAATTCTGCTGAAGTTTAAAAATGCTACGGAACTCTTCCATTGTTCTTCAGAATTCTGCTGAAGCTTAAAAATGCTATGGAACTGTTCCATTGTTCTTCGGAATTCTGCTGAAGTTTAAAAATGCTATGGAACTCTTCCATTGTTCTCGGAATTCTGGTGAAGTTTAAAAATGCTTCGGAACTCTTCCATTGTTCTCGGAATTCTGGTGACGTTTAAAAATGCTACGGAACTCATCCATTGTTCTCGGAATTCTGCTGAAGTTTAAAAATGCTACGGAACTCTTCCATTGTTCTTCGGAATTCTGCTGAAGTTTAAAAATGGTACGGAACTTTTCCATTGTTCTTCGGAATTCTGATGAAGTTTAAAAAGGCTACGGAACTCTTCCATTGTTCTTCGGAATTCTGCTGAAGTTTAAAAATGCTACGGAACTTTTACATTGTTCTTCGGAATTCTGATGAAGTTTAAAAATGCTACGGAACTCTTCCATTGTTCTTCGGAATTCTGCTGAAGTTTAAAAATGCTACGGAACTCTTCCATTGTTCTCAGAATTCTGTTGAAGTTTAAAAATGCTACGGAACTCTTCCATTGTTCTCGGAATTCTGTTGAAGTTTAAAAATGCTGCGGAACTCTTCCATTGTTCTCGGAATTCTGCTGAAGTTTAAAAATGCTACGGAACTCTTCCATTGTTCTTGGAATTCCTGTGAAGTTTAAAAATGCTACGGAACTCTTCCATTGTTCGGAGAATTCTGCTGAAGCTTATAAATTCTACGGTGCTCTTCCATTGTTCTTGGGAATTCTGCTGAAGTTTAAAAATGTTACGGATCAATTCCATTGTTCTTCGGAATTCTGCTGAAGTTTAAAAATGCTACGGAACTCTTCCATTGTTTTTCGGAATTCTGCTGAAGTTTAAAAATGCTACGGAACTCTTCCATTTTTCTCGGAATTCTTCTGAAGTTTAAAAATACTACAGAACTCTTCTCTTGTTCTTCAGAATTCTGCTGAAGTTTAAAAATGCTACGAAACAATTCCTTTGTTCTTCGGAATTCTGCTGAAGTTTAAAAATGTTACGGATCATTTCCATTGTTCTTCGGAATTCTGCTGAAGTTTAAAAATGCTACGGAACTCTTCCATTGTTCTTCGGAATTCTGCTGAAGTTTAAAAATGCTATGGAACTCATCGATTGTTCTTCGGAATTCTGCTGAAGTTTAAAAATGCTACGGAACTCTTCCATTGTTCTTCTGAGTTCTGCTGAAGTTTAAAAATGCTGCAGAACTCTTCCATTGTTCTTCGGAATTCTGATGAAGTTTAAAACTGCAACGGAACTCTTCCATTTTTCTTCAGAATTCTGCTGAAGTTTAAAAATGCTACGGAACTCTTCCATTGTTCTTCGGAATTCTGCTGAAGTTTAAAAATGCTATGGAACTCTTACATTGTTCTTCTGAATTCTGCTGAAGTTTAAAAATGCTACGGAACTCTTCCATTGTTCTTCGGAACTCTGATGAAGCTTAAAACTGCAACGGAACTCTTCCATTGTTGTTTGGAATTCTGTTGAAGTTTAAAAATGCTACGGAACTCTTCCATTGTTCTTCGGAATTCTGCTGAAGTTTAAAAATGCTACGGAACTCTTCCATTGTTCTCGGAATTCTGCTGAAGTTTAAAAATGCTACGGAACTCTTCCATTGTTCTCGGAATTCTGGTGAAGTTTAAAAATGCTACAGAACTCTTCCATTGTTCTCGGAATTCTGCTGAAGTTTAAAAATGCTACGGAACTCTTCCATTGTTCTTCAGAATTCTGCTGAAGCTTAAAAATGCTATGGAACTGTTCCATTGTTCTTCGGAATTCTGCTGAAGTTTAAAAATGCTATGGAACTCTTCCATTGTTCTCGGAATTCTGGTGAAGTTTAAAAATGCTTCGGAACTCTTCCATTGTTCTCGGAATTCTGGTGACGTTTAAAAATGCTACGGAACTCATCCATTGTTCTCGGAATTCTGCTGAAGTTTAAAAATGCTACGGAACTCTTCCATTGTTCTTCGGAATTCTGCTGAAGTTTAAAAATGGTACGGAACTTTTCCATTGTTTTTCGGAATTCTGATGAAGTTTAAAAAGGCTACGGAACTCTTCCATTGTTCTTCGGAATTCTGCTGAAGTTTAAAAATGCTACGGAACTCTTCCATTTTTCTCGGAATTCTTCTGAAGTTTAAAAATGCTACAGAATTCTTCTCTTGTTCTTCAGAATTCTGCTGAAGTTTAAAAATGCTACGGAACACTTCCTTTGTTCTTCGGAATTCTGCTAAAGTTTAAAAATGCTACAGAACTCTTCCATTGTTCACCGTATTCTGGTGAAGTTTAAAAATGCTACGGAACTCTTCCATTGTTATTTTTAATTCTACTGAAGTTTAAAAATGCTACGGAACTCTTCCATTGTTCTTTGGAATTCTGCTGAAGTTTAAAAATGCTATGGGACTCTTCATTGTTCTTCTGAGTTCTGCTGAAGTTTAAAAATGCTACGGAACTCTTCCATTGTTCTTCGGAATTCTGATGAAGTTTAAAACTGCAACGGAACTCTTCCATTGTTCTTCGGAATTCTGCTGAAGTTTAAAAATGCTACGGAACTCTTCCATTGTTCTTCGGAATTCTGCTGAAGTTTAAAAATGCTACAGAACTCTTCCATTGTTCCTCGGAATTCTGCTGAAGTTTAAAAATGCTACGGAACTCTTCCATTGTTCTTTGGAATTCTGCTGAAGTTTAAAAATGCTACGGAACTCTTCCATTGTTTTTCGGAATTCTGGTGAAGTTTAAAAATGCTGCGGAACTCATCCATTGTTCGCGGAATTCTGCTGAAGATTAAAAATGCTACGGAACTCTTCCATTGTTCTTCGGGATTCTGCTGTAATTTAAAAATGCTACGGAACTCTTCCATTGTTCTTCGGAATTCTGCTGAAGTTTAAAAATGCTACGGAACTCTTCCATTGTTCTTTGGAATTCTGCTGAAGTTTAAAAATGCTACGGAACTCTTCCATTGTTTTTCGGAATTCTGCTGAAGTTTAAAAATGCTGTGGAACTCTTCCATTGTTCTCGGAATTCTTCTGAAGTTTGAAAATGCTACAGAACTCTTCCATTGTTCTTCAGAATACTGCTGAAGTTTAAAAATGCTACGGAACACTTCCTTTGTTCTTCGGAATTCTGCTGAAGTTTAAAAATGCTACGGAACTCTTCCATTGTTCACGGAATTCTGGTGAAGTTTAAAAATGCTACGGAACTGTTCCATTGTTATTCTTAATTCTGCTGAAGTTTAAAAATGCTACGGAACTCTTCCATTGTTCTTCGGAATTCTGCTGAAGTTTAAAAATGCTACGGAACTTTTACATTGTTCTTCGGAATTCTGATGAAGTTTAAAAATGCTACGGAACTCTTCCATTGTTCTTCGGAATTCTGCTGAAGTTTAAAAATGCTACGGAACTCTTCCATTGTTCTCAGAATTCTGTTGAAGTTTAAAAATGCTACGGAACTCTTCCATTGTTCTCGGAATTCTGTTGAAGTTTAAAAATGCTGCGGAACTCTTCCATTGTTCTCGGAATTCTGCTGAAGTTTAAAAATGCTACGGAACTCTTCCATTGTTCTTCGGAATTCTGCTGAAGTTTAAAAATGCTACAGAATTTTTCCATTGTTCTTCGGAATTCTGATGAAGTTTAAAAATGCTACGGAACTCTTCCATTGTTCTTCAGAATTCTGCTGAAGTTTAAAAATGCTACGGAACTCTTCCATTGTTCTTCGGAATTCTGCAGAAGTTTAAAAATGCTACGGAACTCTTCCATTGTTCTTGGAATTCTGGTGAAGTTTAAAAATGCTACGGAACTCTTCCATTGTTCTCAGAATTCTGCTGAAGTTTATAAATTCTACGGTACTCTTCCATTGTTCTTGGGAATTCTGCTGAAGTTTAAAAATATTACGGATCATTTCCATTGTTCTTCGGAATTCTGCTGAAGTTTAAATATGCTACGGAACTCTTCCCTTGTTCTTCTGAGTTCTACTGAAGTTTAAAAATGCTGCGGAACACTTCCCTTGTTCTTCGGAATTCTGATGAAGTTTAAAAATGCTACGGAACTCTTCCATTGTTCTTCGGAATTCTGATGAAGCTTAAAACTGCAACGGAACTCTTCCATTGTTTTTCGGAATTCTGCTGAAGTTTAAAAATGCTACGGAACTCTTCCATTGTTCTTCGGAATTCTGCTGAAGTTTAAAAATGCTACGGAACTCTTCCATTGTTTTCGGAATTCTGCTGAAGTTTAAAAATGCTACGGAACTCTTCCATTGTTCTCGGAATTCTGGTGAAGTTTAAAAATGCTACGGAACTCTTCCATTGTTCTCGGAATTCTGCTGAAGTTTAAAAATGCTACGGAACTATTCCATTGTTCTTCGGAATTCTGCCGAAGTTTAAAAATGCTACGGAACTCTTCCATTGTTCTTGGAATTCCTGTGAAGTTTAAAAATGCTACGGAACTCTTCCATTGTTCGGAGAATTCTGCTGAAGCTTATAAATTCTACGGTGCTCTTCCATTGTTCTTGGGAATTCTGCTGAAGTTTAAAAATGTTACGGATCAATTCCATTGTTCTTCGGAATTCTGCTGAAGTTTAAAAATGCTACGGAACTCTTCCATTGTTTTTCGGAATTCTGCTGAAGTTTAAAAATGCTACGGAACTCTTCCATTTTTCTCGGAATTCTTCTGAAGTTTAAAAATACTACAGAACTCTTCTCTTGTTCTTCAGAATTCTGCTGAAGTTTAAAAATGCTACGAAACAATTCCTTTGTTCTTCGGAATTCTGCTGAAGTTTAAAAATGTTACGGATCATTTCCATTGTTCTTCGGAATTCTGCTGAAGTTTAAAAATGCTACGGAACTCTTCCATTGTTCTTCGGAATTCTGCTGAAGTTTAAAAATGCTATGGAACTCATCGATTGTTCTTCGGAATTCTGCTGAAGTTTAAAAATGCTACGGAACTCTTCCATTGTTCTTCTGAGTTCTGCTGAAGTTTAAAAATGCTGCAGAACTCTTCCATTGTTCTTCGGAATTCTGATGAAGTTTAAAACTGCAACGGAACTCTTCCATTTTTCTTCAGAATTCTGCTGAAGTTTAAAAATGCTACGGAACTCTTCCATTGTTCTTCGGAATTCTGCTGAAGTTTAAAAATGCTATGGAACTCTTACATTGTTCTTCTGAATTCTGCTGAAGTTTAAAAATGCTACGGAACTCTTCCATTGTTCTTCGGAACTCTGATGAAGCTTAAAACTGCAACGGAACTCTTCCATTGTTGTTTGGAATTCTGTTGAAGTTTAAAAATGCTACGGAACTCTTCCATTGTTCTTCGGAATTCTGCTGAAGTTTAAAAATGCTACGGAACTCTTCCATTGTTCTCGGAATTCTGCTGAAGTTTAAAAATGCTACGGAACTCTTCCATTGTTCTCGGAATTCTGGTGAAGTTTAAAAATGCTACAGAACTCTTCCATTGTTCTCGGAATTCTGCTGAAGTTTAAAAATGCTACGGAACTCTTCCATTGTTCTTCAGAATTCTGCTGAAGCTTAAAAATGCTATGGAACTGTTCCATTGTTCTTCGGAATTCTGCTGAAGTTTAAAAATGCTATGGAACTCTTCCATTGTTCTTCGGAATTCTGGTGAAGTTTAAAAATGCTTCGGAACTCTTCCATTGTTCTCGGAATTCTGGTGACGTTTAAAAATGCTACGGAACTCATCCATTGTTCTCGGAATTCTGCTGAAGTTTAAAAATGCTACGGAACTCTTCCATTGTTCTTCGGAATTCTGCTGAAGTTTAAAAATGGTACGGAACTTTTCCATTGTTCTTCGGAATTCTGATGAAGTTTAAAAAGGCTACGGAACTCTTCCATTGTTCTTCGGAATTCTGCTGAAGTTTAAAAATGCTACGGAACTTTTACATTGTTCTTCGGAATTCTGATGAAGTTTAAAAATGCTACGGAACTCTTCCATTGTTCTTCGGAATTCTGCTGAAGTTTAAAAATGCTACGGAACTCTTCCATTGTTCTCAGAATTCTGTTGAAGTTTAAAAATGCTACGGAACTCTTCCATTGTTCTCGGAATTCTGTTGAAGTTTAAAAATGCTGCGGAACTCTTCCATTGTTCTCGGAATTCTGCTGAAGTTTAAAAATGCTACGGAACTCTTCCATTGTTCTTGGAATTCCTGTGAAGTTTAAAAATGCTACGGAACTCTTCCATTGTTCGGAGAATTCTGCTGAAGCTTATAAATTCTACGGTGCTCTTCCATTGTTCTTGGGAATTCTGCTGAAGTTTAAAAATGTTACGGATCAATTCCATTGTTCTTCGGAATTCTGCTGAAGTTTAAAAATGCTACGGAACTCTTCCATTGTTTTTCGGAATTCTGCTGAAGTTTAAAAATGCTACGGAACTCTTCCATTTTTCTCGGAATTCTTCTGAAGTTTAAAAATACTACAGAACTCTTCTCTTGTTCTTCAGAATTCTGCTGAAGTTTAAAAATGCTACGAAACAATTCCTTTGTTCTTCGGAATTCTGCTGAAGTTTAAAAATGTTACGGATCATTTCCATTGTTCTTCGGAATTCTGCTGAAGTTTAAAAATGCTACGGAACTCTTCCATTGTTCTTCGGAATTCTGCTGAAGTTTAAAAATGCTATGGAACTCATCGATTGTTCTTCGGAATTCTGCTGAAGTTTAAAAATGCTACGGAACTCTTCCATTGTTCTTCTGAGTTCTGCTGAAGTTTAAAAATGCTGCAGAACTCTTCCATTGTTCTTCGGAATTCTGATGAAGTTTAAAACTGCAACGGAACTCTTCCATTTTTCTTCAGAATTCTGCTGAAGTTTAAAAATGCTACGGAACTCTTCCATTGTTCTTCGGAATTCTGCTGAAGTTTAAAAATGCTATGGAACTCTTACATTGTTCTTCTGAATTCTGCTGAAGTTTAAAAATGCTACGGAACTCTTCCATTGTTCTTCGGAACTCTGATGAAGCTTAAAACTGCAACGGAACTCTTCCATTGTTGTTTGGAATTCTGTTGAAGTTTAAAAATGCTACGGAACTCTTCCATTGTTCTTCGGAATTCTGCTGAAGTTTAAAAATGCTACGGAACTCTTCCATTGTTCTCGGAATTCTGCTGAAGTTTAAAAATGCTACGGAACTCTTCCATTGTTCTCGGAATTCTGGTGAAGTTTAAAAATGCTACAGAACTCTTCCATTGTTCTCGGAATTCTGCTGAAGTTTAAAAATGCTACGGAACTCTTCCATTGTTCTTCAGAATTCTGCTGAAGCTTAAAAATGCTATGGAACTGTTCCATTGTTCTTCGGAATTCTGCTGAAGTTTAAAAATGCTATGGAACTCTTCCATTGTTCTCGGAATTCTGGTGAAGTTTAAAAATGCTTCGGAACTCTTCCATTGTTCTCGGAATTCTGGTGACGTTTAAAAATGCTACGGAACTCATCCATTGTTCTCGGAATTCTGCTGAAGTTTAAAAATGCTACGGAACTCTTCCATTGTTCTTCGGAATTCTGCTGAAGTTTAAAAATGGTACGGAACTTTTCCATTGTTCTTCGGAATTCTGATGAAGTTTAAAAAGGCTACGGAACTCTTCCATTGTTCTTCGGAATTCTGCTGAAGTTTAAAAATGCTACGGAACTCTTCCATTGTTCTTCGGAATTCTGCAGAAGTTTAAAAATGCTACGGAACTCTTCCATTGTTCTTGGAATTCTGGTGAAGTTTAAAAATGCTACGGAACTCTTCCATTGTTCTCAGAATTCTGCTGAAGCTTATAAATTCTACGGTGCTCTTCCATTGTTCTTGGGAATTCTGCTGAAGTTTAAAAATGTTACGGATCAATTCCATTGCTCTTCGGAATTCTGCTGAAGTATAAAAATGCTACGGAACTCTTCCATTGTTCTTCGGAATTCTGCTGAAGCTTAAAAATGCTATGGAACTGTTCCATTGTTCTTCGGAATTCTGCTGAAGTTTAAAAATGCTATGGAACTCTTCCATTGTTCTCGGAATTCTGGTGAAGTTTAAAAATGCTACGGAACTCTTCCATTGTTCTTGGAATTCTGGTGAAGTTTAAAAATGCTACGGAACTCATCCATTGTTCTCGGAATTCTGCTGAAGATTAAAAATGCTATGGAACTCTTCCATTGTTCTTCGGAATTCTGCTGAAGTTTAAAAATGCTACGGAACTCTTCCATTGTTCTTCTGAGTTCTGCTGAAGTTTAAAAATGCTGCAGAACTCTTCCATTGTTCTTCGGAATTCTGATGAAGTTTAAAACTGCAACGGAACTCTTCCATTTTTCTTCAGAATTCTGCTGAAGTTTAAAAATGCTACAGAACTCTTCCATTGTTCTTCGGAATTCTGCTGAAGTTTAAAAATGCTATGGAACTCTTACATTGTTCTTCTGAATTCTGCTGAAGTTTAAAAATGCTACGGAACTCTTCCATTGTTCTTCGGAACTCTGATGAAGCTTAAAACTGCAACGGAACTCTTCCATTGTTGTTCGGAATTCTGCTGAAGTTTAAAAATGCTACGGAACTCTTCCATTGTTCTTCGGAATTCTGCTGAAGTTTAAAAATGCTACGGAACTTTTCCATTGTTCTCGGAATTCTGCTGAAGTTTAAAAATGCTACGGAACTCTTCCAATGTTCTCGGAATTCTGGTGAAGTTTAAAAATGCTACGGAACTCTTCCATTGTTCTTCAGAATTCTGCTGAAGCTTAAAAATGCTATGGAACTGTTCCATTGTTCTTCGGAATTCTGCTGAAGTTTAAAAATGCTATGGAACTCTTCCATTGTTCTCGGAATTCTGGTGAAGTTTAAAAATGCTACGGAACTCTTCCATTGTTCTCGGAATTCTGGTGACGTTTAAAAATGCTACGGAACTCATCCATTGTTCTCGGAATTCTGCTGAAGTTTAAAAATGCTACGGAACTCTTCCATTGTTCTTCGGAATTCTGCTGAAGTTTAAAAATGGTACGGAACTTTTCCATTGTTCTTCGGAATTCTGATGAAGTTTAAAAAGGCTACGGAACTCTTCCATTGTTCTTCGGAATTCTGCTGAAGTTTAAAAATGCTACGGAACTCTTCCATTGTTCTTCGGAATTCTGCAGAAGTTTAAAAATGCTACGGAACTCTTCCATTGTTCTTGGAATTCTGGTGAAGTTTAAAAATGCTACGGAACTCTTCCATTGTTCTCAGAATTCTGCTGAAGCTTATAAATTCTACGGTGCTCTTCCATTGTTCTTGGGAATTCTGCTGAAGTTTAAAAATGTTACGGATCAATTCCATTGTTCTTCGGAATTCTGCTGAAGTTTAAAAATGCTACGGAACTCTTCCATTGTTCTTCGGAATTCTGCTGAAGCTTAAAAATGCTATGGAACTGTTCCATTGTTCTTCGGAATTCTGCTGAAGTTTAAAAATGCTATGGAACTCTTCCATTGTTCTCGGAATTCTGGTGAAGTTTAAAAATGCTACGGAACTCTTCCATTGTTCTCGGAATTCTGGTGAAGTTTAAAAATGCTACGGAACTCATCCATTGTTCTCGGAATTCTGCTGAAGTTTAAAAATGCTACGGAACTCTTCCATTGTTCTTCGGAATTCTGCTGAAGTTTAAAAATAGTATGGAACTTTTCCATTGTTCTTCGGAATTCTGATGAAGTTTAAAAAGGCTACGGAACTCTTCCATTGTTCTTCGGAATTCTGCTGAAGTTTAAAAATGCTACGGAACTCTTCCATTGTTCTTCGGAATTCTGCAGAAGTTTAAAAATGCTACGGAACTCTTCCATTGTTCTCGGAATTCTGCTGAAGTTTAAAAATGCTACGGAACTCTTCCATTGTTCTCGGAATTCTGGTGAAGTTTAAAAATGCTACAGAACTCTTCCATTGTTCTCGGAATTCTGCTGAAGTTTAAAAATGCTACGGAACTCTTCCATTGTTCTTCAGAATTCTGCTGAAGCTTAAAAATGCTATGGAACTGTTCCATTGTTCTTCGGAATTCTGCTGAAGTTTAAAAATGCTATGGAACTCTTCCATTGTTCTCGGAATTCTGGTGAAGTTTAAAAATGCTTCGGAACTCTTCCATTGTTCTCGGAATTCTGGTGACGTTTAAAAATGCTACGGAACTCATCCATTGTTCTCGGAATTCTGCTGAAGTTTAAAAATGCTACGGAACTCTTCCATTGTTCTTCGGAATTCTGCTGAAGTTTAAAAATGCTACGGAACTTTTCCATTGTTCTTCGGAATTCTGATGAAGTTTAAAAAGGCTACGGAACTCTTCCATTGTTCTTCGGAATTCTGCTGAAGTTTAAAAATGCTACGGAACTCTTCCATTGTTCTTCGGAATTCTGCAGAAGTTTAAAAATGCTACGGAACTCTTCCATTGTTCTTGGAATTCTGGTGAAGTTTAAAAATGCTACGGAACTCTTCCATTGTTCTCAGAATTCTGCTGAAGCTTATAAATTCTACGGTGCTCTTCCATTGTTCTTGGGAATTCTGCTGAAGTTTAAAAATGTTACGGATCAATTCCATTGTTCTTCGGAATTCTGGTGAAGTTTAAAAATGCTACGGAACTCTTCCATTGTTCTTCGGAATTCTGCTGAAGCTTAAAAATGCTATGGAACTGTTCCATTGTTCTTCGGAATTCTGCTGAAGTTTAAAAATGCTATGGAACTCTTCCATTGTTCTCGGAATTCTGGTGAAGTTTAAAAATGCTACGGAACTCTTCCATTGTTCTCGGAATTCTGGTGAAGTTTAAAAATGCTACGGAACTCATCCATTGTTCTCGGAATTCTGCTGAAGATTAAAAATGCTATGGAACTCTTCCATTGTTCTTCGGAATTCTGCTGAAGTTTAAAAATGCTACGGAACTCTTCCATTGTTCTTCTGAGTTCTGCTGAAGTTTAAAAATGCTGCAGAACTCTTCCATTGTTCTTCGGAATTCTGATGAAGTTTAAAACTGCAACGGAACTCTTCCATTTTTCTTCAGAATTCTGCTGAAGTTTAAAAATGCAACGGAACTCTTCCATTGTTCTTCGGAATTCTGCTGAAGTTTAAAAATGCTATGGAACTCTTACATTGTTCTTCTGAATTCTGCTGAAGTTTAAAAATGCTACGGAACTCTTCCATTGTTCTTCGGAACTCTGATGAAGCTTAAAACTGCAACGGAACTCTTCCATTGTTGTTCGGAATTCTGCTGAAGTTTAAAAATGCTACGGAACTCTTCCATTGTTCTTCGGAATTCTGCTGAAGTTTAAAAATGCTACGGAACTTTTCCATTGTTCTCGGAATTCTGCTGAAGTTTAAAAATGCTACGGAACTCTTCCAATGTTCTCGGAATTCTGGTGAAGTTTAAAAATGCTACGGAACTCTTCCATTGTTCTTCAGAATTCTGCTGAAGCTTAAAAATGCTATGGAACTGTTCCATTGTTCTTCGGAATTCTGCTGAAGTTTAAAAATGCTATGGAACTCTTCCATTGTTCTCGGAATTCTGGTGAAGTTTAAAAATGCTACGGAACTCTTCCATTGTTCTCGGAATTCTGGTGACGTTTAAAAATGCTACGGAACTCATCCATTGTTCTCGGAATTCTGCTGAAGTTTAAAAATGCTACGGAACTCTTCCATTGTTCTTCGGAATTCTGCTGAAGTTTAAAAATGGTACGGAACTTTTCCATTGTTCTTCGGAATTCTGATGAAGTTTAAAAAGGCTACGGAACTCTTCCATTGTTCTTCGGAATTCTGCTGAAGTTTAAAAATGCTACGGAACTCTTCCATTGTTCTTCGGAATTCTGCAGAAGTTTAAAAATGCTACGGAACTCTTCCATTGTTCTTGGAATTCTGGTGAAGTTTAAAAATGCTACGGAACTCTTCCATTGTTCTCAGAATTCTGCTGAAGCTTATAAATTCTACGGTGCTCTTCCATTGTTCTTGGGAATTCTGCTGAAGTTTAAAAATGTTACGGATCAATTCCATTGTTCTTCGGAATTCTGCTGAAGTTTAAAAATGCTACGGAACTCTTCCATTGTTCTTCGGAATTCTGCTGAAGCTTAAAAATGCTATGGAACTGTTCCATTGTTCTTCGGAATTCTGCTGAAGTTTAAAAATGCTATGGAACTCTTCCATTGTTCTCGGAATTCTGGTGAAGTTTAAAAATGCTACGGAACTCTTCCATTGTTCTCGGAATTCTGGTGAAGTTTAAAAATGCTACGGAACTCATCCATTGTTCTCGGAATTCTGCTGAAGTTTAAAAATGCTACGGAACTCTTCCATTGTTCTTCGGAATTCTGCTGAAGTTTAAAAATAGTATGGAACTTTTCCATTGTTCTTCGGAATTCTGATGAAGTTTAAAAAGGCTACGGAACTCTTCCATTGTTCTTCGGAATTCTGCTGAAGTTTAAAAATGCTACGGAACTCTTCCATTGTTCTTCGGAATTCTGCAGAAGTTTAAAAATGCTACGGAACTCTTCCATTGTTCTTGGAATTCTGGTGAAGTTTAAAAATGCTACGGAACTCTTCCATTGTTCTCAGAATTCTGCTGAAGCTTATAAATTCTACGGTGCTCTTCCATTGTTCTTGGGAATTCTGCTGAAGTTTAAAAATGTTACGGATCAATTCCATTGTTCTTCGGAATTCTGCTTAAGTTTAAAAATGCTACGGAAGTCTTCCATTGTTCTTCGGAATTCTGCTGAAGTTTAAAAATGCTACGGAACTCTTTCATTGTTCTTCGGAATTCTGCTGAAGTTTAAAAATGCTACGGAACTCTTCCATTGTTTTGCGGAATTCTGCTGAAGTTTAAAAATGCTACGGAACTCTTCCATTTTTCTCGGAATTCTTCTGAAGTTTAAAAATGCTACAGAATTCTTCTCTTGTTCTTCAGAATTCTGCTGAAGTTTAAAAATGCTACGGAACACTTCCTTTGTTCTTCGGAATTCTGCTGAAGTTTAAAAATGCTACAGAACTCTTCCATTGTTCACCGTATTCTGGTGAAGTTTAAAAATGCTACGGAACTCTTCCATTGTTATTTCTAATTCTACTGAAGTTTAAAAATGCTACGGAACTCTTCTATTGTTCTTTGGAATTCTGCTGAAGTTTAAAAATGCTACGTGACTCTTCATTGTTCTTCTGAGTTCTGCTGAAGTTTAAAAATGCTACGGAACTCTTCCATTGTTCACGGAATTCTGGTGAAGTTTAAAAATGCTACGGAACTGTTCCATTGTTATTCTTAATTCTGCTGAAGTTTAAAAATGCTACGGAACTCTTCCATTGTTCTTCGGAATTCTGCTGAAGTTTAAAAATGCTACGGAACTTTTCCATTGTTCTTCGGAATTCTGATGAAGTTTAAAAATGCTACGGAACTCTTCCATTGTTCTTCGGAATTCTGCTGAAGTTTAAAAATGCTACGGAACTCTTCCATTGTTCTCAGAATTCTGTTGAAGTTTAAAAATGCTACGGAACTCTTCCATTGTTCTCAGAATTCTGCTGAAGTTTATAAATTCTACGGTACTCTTCCATTGTTCTTGGGAATTCTGCTGAAGTTTAAAAATGCTACGGAACTCTTCCATTGTTCTTCGGAATTCTGCTGAAGTTTAAAAATGCTACGGAACTCTTCCATTGTTCTTCGGAATTCTGCTGAAGTTTAAAAATGCTACGGAACTCTTACATTGTTCTTCTGAATTCTGCTGAAGTTTAAAAATGCTACGGAACTCTTCCATTGTTCTTCGGAATTCTGATGAAGCTTAAAACTGCAACGGAACTCTTCCATTGTTCTTCGGAATTCTGCTGAAGTTTAAAAACGCTACGGAACTCTTCCATTGTTCTTCGGAATTCTGCTGAAGTTTAAAAATGCTACGGAACTCTTCCATTGTTTTCGGAATTCTGCTGAAGTTTAAAAATGCTACGGAACTCTTCCATTGTTCTCGGAATTCTGGTGAAGTTTAAAAATGCTACGGAACTCTTCCATTGTTCTCGGAATTCTGCTGAAGTTTAAAAATGCTACGGAACTATTCCATTGTTCTTCGGAATTCTGCCGAAGTTTAAAAATGCTACGGAACTCTTCCATTGTTCTTGGAATTTCTGTGAAGTTTAAAAATGCTACGGAACTCTTCCATTGTTCTCAGAATTCTGCTGAAGCTTATAAATTCTACGGTGCTCTTCCATTGTTCTTGGGAATTCTGCTGAAGTTTAAAAATGTTACGGATCAATTCCATTGTTCTTCGGAATTCTGCTTAAGTTTAAAAATGCTACGGAACTCGTCCATTGTTCTTCGGAATTCTGCTGAAGTTTAAAAATGCTGCGGAACTCTTCCATTGTTCTTCGGAATTCTGCTGAAGTTTAAAAATGCTACGGAACTCTTCCATTGTTTTGCGGAATTCTGCTGAAGTTTAAAAATGCTACGGAACTCTTCCATTTTTCTCGGAATTCTTCTGAAGTTTAAAAATACTACAGAACTCTTCTCTTGTTCTTCAGAATTCTGCTGAAGTTTAAAAATGCTACGGAACAATTCCTTTGTTCTTCGGTATTCTGCTGAAGTTTAAAAATGTTACGGATCATTTCCATTGTTCTTCGGAATTCTGCTGAAGTTTAAAAATGCTACGGAACTCTTCCATTGTTCTTCGGAATTCTGCTGAAGTTTAAAAATGCTATGGAACTCTTCGATTGTTCTTCGGAATTCTGCTGAAGTTTAAAAATTCTACGGAACTCTTCCCTTGTTCTTCTGAGTTCTGCTGAAGTTTAAAAATGCTGCGGAACTCTTCCATTGTTCTTCGGAATTCTGATGAAGTTTAAAACTGCAACGGAACTCTTCCATTGTTCTTCAGAATTCTGCTGAAGTTTAAAAATGCTACGGAACTCTTCCATTGTTCTTCGGAATTCTGCTGAAGTTTAAAAATGCTATGGAACTCTTATATTGTTCTTCTGAATTCTGCTGAAGTTTAAAAATGCTACGGAACTCTTCCATTGTTCTTCGGAACTCTGATGAAGCTTAAAACTGCAACGGAACTCTTCCATTGTTCACGGAATTCTGCTGAAGTTTAAAAATGCTACGGAACTCTTCCATTGTTCTTCGGAATTCTGCTGAAGTTTAAAAATGCTACGGAACTCTTCCATTGTTCTCGGAATTCTGCTGAAGTTTAAAAATGCTACGGAACTCTTCCATTGTTCTCGGAATTCTGGTGAAGTTTAAAAATGCTACAGAACTCTTCCATTGTTCTCGGAATTCTGCTGAAGTTTAAAAATGCTACGGAACTCTTCCATTGTTCTTCAGAATTCTGCTGAAGCTTAAAAATGCTATGGAACTGTTCCATTGTTCTTCGGAATTCTGCTGAAGTTTAAAAATGCTATGGAACTCTTGCATTGTTCTCGGAATTCTGGTGAAGTTTAAAAATGCTACGGAACTCTTCCATTGTTCTCGGAATTCTGGTGACGTTTAAAAATGCTACGGAACTCATCCATTGTTCTCGGAATTCTGCTGAAGTTTAAAAATGCTACGGAACTCTTCCATTGTTCTTCGGAATTCTGCTGAAGTTTAAAAATGGTACGGAACTTTTCCATTGTTCTTCGGAATTCTGATGAAGTTTAAAAAGGCTACGGAACTCTTCCATTGTTCTTCGGAATTCTGCTGAAGTTTAAAAATGCTACGGAACTCTTCCATTGTTCTTCGGAATTCTGCAGAAGTTTAAAAATGCTACGGAACTCTTCCATTGTTCTTGGAATTCTGGTGAAGTTTAAAAATGCTACGGAACTCTTCCATTGTTCTCAGAATTCTGCTGAAGCTTATAAATTCTACGGTGCTCTACCATTGTTCTTGGGAATTCTGCTGAAGTTTAAAAATGTTACGGATCAATTCCATTGTTCTTCGGAATTCTGCTGAAGTTTAAAAATGCTACGGAACTCTTCCATTGTTCTTCGGAATTCTGCTGAAGCTTAAAAATGCTATGGAACTGTTCCATTGTTCTTCGGAATTCTGCTGAAGTTTAAAAATGCTATGGAACTCTTCCATTGTTCTCGGAATTCTGGTGAAGTTTAAAAATGCTACGGAACTCTTCCATTGTTCTCGGAATTCTGGTGAAGTTTAAAAATGCTACGGAACTCATCCATTGTTCTCGGAATTCTGCTGAAGTTTAAAAATGCTACGGAACTCTTCCATTGTTCTTCGGAATTCTGCTGAAGTTTAAAAATAGTATGGAACTTTTCCATTGTTCTTCGGAATTCTGATGAAGTTTAAAAAGGCTACGGAACTCTTCCATTGTTCTTCGGAATTCTGCTGAAGTTTAAAAATGCTACGGAACTCTTCCATTGTTCTTCGGAATTCTGCAGAAGTTTAAAAATGCTACGGAACTCTTCCATTGTTCTTGGAATTCTGGTGAAGTTTAAAAATGCTACGGAACTCTTCCATTGTTCTCAGAATTCTGCTGAAGCTTATAAATTCTACGGTGCTCTTCCATTGTTCTTGGGAATTCTGCTGAAGTTTAAAAATGTTACGGATCAATTCCATTGTTCTTCGGAATTCTGCTTAAGTTTAAAAATGCTACGGAACTCGTCCATTGTTCTTCGGAATTCTGCTGAAGTTTAAAAATGCTGCGGAACTCTTCCATTGTTCTTCGGAATTCTGCTGAAGTTTAAAAATGCTACGGAACTCTTCCTTTGTTCTTCGGAATTCTGCTGAAGTTTAAAAATGCTACGGAACTCTTCCATTGTTCACGGAATTCTGGTGAAGTTTAAAAATGCTACGGAACTGTTCCATTGTTATTCTTAATTCTGCTGAAGTTTAAAAATGCTACGGAACTCTTCCATTGTTCTTCGGAATTCTGCTGAAGTTTAAAAATGCTACGGAACTTTTCCATTGTTCTTCGGAATTCTGATGAAGTTTAAAAATGCTACGGAACTCTTCCATTGTTCTTCGGAATTCTGCTGAAGTTTAAAATGCTACGGAACTCTTCCATTGTTCTCAGAATTCTGTTGAAGTTTAAAAATGCTACGGAACTCTTCCATTGTTCTCGGAATTCTGTTGAAGTTTAAAAATGCTGCGGAACTCTTCCATTGTTCTCGGAATTCTGCTGAAGTTTAAAAATGCTACGGAACTCTTCCATTGTTCTTCGGAATTCTGCTGAAGTTTAAAAATGCTACAGAATTTTTCCATTGTTCTTCGGAATTCTGATGAAGTTTAAAAATGCTACGGAACTCTTCCATTGTTCTTCAGAATTCTGCTGAAGTTTAAAAATGCTACGGAACTCTTCCATTGTTCTTCGGAATTCTGCAGAAGTTTAAAAATGCTACGTAACTCTTCCATTGTTCTTGGAATTCTGGTGAAGTTTAAAAATGCTACGGAACTCTTCCATTGTTCTCAGAATTCTGCTGAAGTTTATAAATTCTACGGTACTCTTCCATTGTTCTTGGGAATTCTGCTGAAGTTTAAAAATGCTACGGAACTCTTCCATTGTTCTTCGGAATTCTGCTGAAGTTTAAAAATGCTACGGAACTCTTCCATTGTTCTTCGGAATTCTGCTGAAGTTTAAAAATGCTACGGAACTCTTACATTGTTCTTCTGAATTCTGCTGAAGTTTAAAAATGCTACGGAACTCTTCCATTGTTCTTCGGAATTCTGATGAAGCTTAAAACTGCAACGGAACTCTTCCATTGTTCTTCGGAATTCTGCTGAAGTTTAAAAACGCTACGGAACTCTTCCATTGTTCTTCGGAATTCTGCTGAAGTTTAAAAATGCTACGGAACTCTTCCATTGTTTTCGGAATTCTGCTGAAGTTTAAAAATGCTACGGAACTCTTCCATTGTTCTCGGAATTCTGGTGAAGTTTAAAAATGCTACGGAACTCTTCCATTGTTCTCGGAATTCTGCTGAAGTTTAAAAATGCTACGGAACTATTCCATTGTTCTTCGGAATTCTGCCGAAGTTTAAAAATGCTACGGAACTCTTCCATTGTTCTTGGAATTTCTGTGAAGTTTAAAAATGCTACGGAACTCTTCCATTGTTCTCAGAATTCTGCTGAAGCTTATAAATTCTACGGTGCTCTTCCATTGTTCTTGGGAATTCTGCTGAAGTTTAAAAATGTTACGGATCAATTCCATTGTTCTTCGGAATTCTGCTTAAGTTTAAAAATGCTACGGAACTCGTCCATTGTTCTTCGGAATTCTGCTGAAGTTTAAAAATGCTGCGGAACTCTTCCATTGTTCTTCGGAATTCTGCTGAAGTTTAAAAATGCTACGGAACTCTTCCATTGTTCTTGGAATTCTGGTGAAGTATAAAAATGCTACGGAACTCTTCCATTGTTCTCAGAATTCTGCTGAAGCTTATAAATTCTACGGTGCTCTTCCATTGTTCTTGGGAATTCTGCTGAAGTTTAAAAATGTTACGGATCAATTCCATTGTTCTTCGAAATTCTGCTTAAGTTTAAAAATGCTACGGAAGTCTTCCATTGTTCTTCGGAATTCTGCTGAAGTTTAAAAATGCTACGGAACTCTTTCATTGTTCTTCGGAATTCTGCTGAAGTTTAAAAATGCTACGGAACTTTTCCATTGTTTTGCGGAATTCTGCTGAAGTTTAAAAATGCTACGGAACTCTTCCATTTTTCTTGGAATTCTTCTGAAGTTTAAAAATGCTACAGAATTCTTCTCTTGTTCTTCAGAATTTTGCTGAAGTTTAAAAATGCTACGGAACACTTCCTTTGTTCTTCGGAATTCTGCTGAAGTTTAAAAATGCTACAGAACTCTTCCATTGTTCACGGTATTCTGGTGAAGTTTAAAAATGCTACGGAACTCTTCCATTGTTATTTTTAATTCTACTGAAGTTTAAAAATGCTACGGAACTCTTCCATTGTTCTTTGGAATTCTGCTGAAGTTTAAAAATGCTACGGGACTCTTCATTGTTCTTCTGAGTTCTGCTGAAGTTTAAAAATGCTACGGAACTCTTCCATTGTTCTTCGGAATTCTGATGAAGTTTAAAACTGCAACGGAACTCTTCCATTGTTCTTCGGAATTCTGCTGAAGTTTAAAAATGCTACGGAACTCTTCCATTGTTCTTCGGAATTCTGCTGAAGTTTAAAAATGCTACAGAACTCTTCCATTGTTCCTCGGAATTCTGGTGAAGTTTAAAAATGCTGCGGAACTCATCCATTGTTCTCGGAATTCTGCTGAAGTTTAAAAATGCTACGGAACTCTTCCATTGTTCTTCGGAATTCTGCTGTAATTTAAAAATGCTACGGAACTCTTCCATTGTTCTTCGGAATTCTGCTGAAGTTTAAAAATGCTACGGAACTCTTCCATTGTTCTTCGGAATTCTGATGAAGTTTAAAACTGCAACGGAACTCTTCCATTGTTCTTCGGAATTCTGCTGAAGTTTAGAAATGCTACGGAACTCTTCCATTGTTCTTCGGAATTCTGCTGAAGTTTAAAAATGCTACAGAACTCTTCCATTGTTCCTCGGAATTCTGGTGAAGTTTAAAAATGCTGCGGAACTCTTCCATTGTTCTCGGAATTCTGCTGAAGTTTAAAAATGCTACGGAACTCTTCCATTGTTCTTCGGAATTCTGCTGAAGCTTAAAAATGCTATGGAACTGTTCCATTGTTCTTCGGAATTCTGCTGAAGTTTAAAAATGCTATGGAACTCTTCCATTGTTCTCGGAATTCTGGTGAAGTTTAAAAATGCTACGGAACTCATCCATTGTTCTCGGAATTCTGCTGAAGTTTAAAAATGCTACGGAACTCTTCCATTGTTCTTTGGAATTCTGCTGAAGTTTAAAAATAGTATGGAACTTTTCCATTGTTCTTCGGAATTCTGATGAAGTTTAAAAAGGCTACGGAACTCTTCCATTGTTCTTCGGAATTCTGCTGAAGTTTAAAAATGCTACGGAATTCTTCCATTGTTCTTCGGAATTCTGCAGAAGTTTAAAAATGCTACGGAACTCTTCCATTGTTCTTGGAATTCTGGTGAAGTTTAAAAATGCTACGGAACTCTTCCATTGTTCTCAGAATTCTGCTGAAGCTTATAAATTCTACGGTGCTCTTCCATTGTTCTTGGGAATTCTGCTGAAGTTTAAAAATGTTACGGATCAATTCCATTGTTCTTCGGAATTCTGCTTAAGTTTAAAAATGCTACGGAAGTCTTCCATTGTTCTTCGGAATTCTGCTGAAGTTTAAAAATGCTACGGAACTCTTTCATTGTTCTTCGGAATTCTGCTGAAGTTTAAAAATGCTACGGAACTCTTCCATTGTTTTGCGGAATTCTGATGAAGTTTAAAAATGCTACGGAACTCTTCCATTTTTCTCGGAATTCTTCTGAAGTTTAAAAATGCTACAGAATTCTTCTCTTGTTCTTCAGAATTCTGCTGAAGTTTAAAAATGCTACGGAACACTTCCTTTGTTCTTCGGAATTCTGCTGAAGTTTAAAAATGCTACAGAACTCTCCCATTGTTCACGGTATTCTGGTGAAGTTTAAAAATGCTACGGAACTCTTCCATTGTTATTTTTAATTCTACTGAAGTTTAAAAATGCTACGGAACTCTTCCATTGTTCTTTGGAATTCTGCTGAAGTTTAAAAATGCTACGGAACTCTTCCATTGTTCTTCGGAATTCTGATGAAGTTTAAAACTGCAACGGAACTCTTCGATTGTTCTTCGGAATTCTGCTGAAGTTTAAAAATGCTACAGAACTCTTCCATTGTTCCTCGGAATTCTGGTGAAGTTTAAAAATGCTGCGGAACTCATCCATTGTTCTCGGAATTCTGCTGAAGTTTAAAAATGCTACGGAACTCTTCCATTGTTCTTCGGAATTCTGCTGTAATTTAAAAATGCTACGGAACTCTTCCATTGTTCTTCGGAATTCTGCTGAAGTTTAAAAATGCTACGGAACTCTTCCATTGTTCTTCGGAATTCTGATGAAGTTTAAAACTGCAACGGAACTCTTCCATTGTTCTTCGGAATTCTGCTGAAGTTTAAAAATGCTACGGAACTCTTCCATTGTTCTTCGGAATTCTGCTGAAGTTTAAAAATGCTACAGAACTCTTCCATTGTTCCTCGGAATTCTGGTGAAGTTTAAAAATGCTGCGGAACTCATCCATTGTTCTCGGAATTCTGCTGAAGTTTAAAAATGCTACGGAACTCTTCCATTGTTCTTCGGAATTCTGCTGTAATTTAAAAATGCTACGGAACTCTTCCATTGTTCTTCGGAATTCTGCTGAAGTTTAAAAATGCTACGGAACTCTTCCATTGTTCTTTGGAATTCTGCTGAAGTTTAAAAATGCTACGGAACTCTTCCATTGTTTTTCGGAATTCTGCTGAAGTTTAAAAATGCTGTGGAACTTTTCCATTGTTCTCGGAATTCTTCTGAAGTTTGAAAATCCTACAGAACTCTTCCATTGTTCTTCAGAATACTGCTGAAGTTTAAAAATGCTACGGAACACTTCCTTTGTTCTTCGGAATTCTGCTGAAGTTTAAAAATGCTACGGAACTCTTCCATTGTTCACGGAATTCTGGTGAAGTTTAAAAATGCTACGGAACTGTTCCATTGTTATTCTTAATTCTGCTGAAGTTTAAAAATGCTACGGAACTCTTCTATTGTTCTTCGGAATTCTGCTGAAGTTTAAAAATGCTACGGAACTTTTCCATTGTTCTTCGGAATTCTGATGAAGTTTAAAAATGCTACGGAACTCTTCCATTGTTCTTCGGAATTCTGCTGAAGTTTAAAAATGCTACGGAACTCTTCCATTGTTCTCAGAATTCTGTTGAAGTTTAAAAATGCTACGGAACTCTTCCATTGTTCTCGGAATTCTGTTGAAGTTTAAAAATGCTGCGGAACTCTTCCATTGTTCTCGGAATTCTGCTGAAGTTTAAAAATGCTACGGAACTCTTCCATTGTTCTTCGGAATTCTGCTGAAGTTTAAAAATGCTACAGAATTTTTCCATTGTTCTTCGGAATTCTGATGAAGTTTAAAAATGCTACGGAACTCTTCCATTGTTCTTCAGAATTCTGCTGAAGTTTAAAAATGCTACGGAACTCTTCCATTGTTCTTCGGAATTCTGCAGAAGTTTAAAAATGCTACGGAACTCTTCCATTGTTCTTGGAATTCTGGTGAAGTTTAAAAATGCTACGGAACTCTTCCATTGTTCTCAGAATTCTGCTGAAGTTTGTAAATTCTACGGTACTCTTCCATTGTTCTTGGGAATTCTGCTGAAGTTTAAAAATGCTACGGAACTCTTCCATTGTTCTTCGGAATTCTGCTGAAGTTTAAAAATGCTACGGAACTCTTCCATTGTTCTTCGGAATTCTGCTGAAGTTTAAAAATGCTACGGAACTCTTACATTGTTCTTCTGAATTCTGCTGAAGTTTAAAAATGCTACGGAACTCTTCCATTGTTCTTCGAAATTCTGATGAAGCTTAAAACTGCAACGGAACTCTTCCATTGTTCTTCGGAATTCTGCTGAAGTTTAAAAATGCTACGGAACTCTTCCATTGTTCTTCGGAATTCTGCTGAAGTTTAAAAATGCTACGGAACTCTTCCATTGTTTTCGGAATTCTGCTGAAGTTTAAAAATGCTACGGAACTCTTCCATTGTTCTCGGAATTCTGGTGAAGTTTAAAAATGCTACGGAACTCTTCCATTGTTCTCGGAATTGTGCTGAAGTTTAAAAATGCTACGGAACTATTGCATTGTTCTTCGGAATTCTGCCGAAGTTTAAAAATGCTACGGAACTCTTCCATTGTTCTTGGAATTCCTGTGAAGTTTAAAAATGCTACGGAACTCTTCCATTGTTCTCAGAATTCTGCTGAAGCTTATAAATTCTACTGTGCTCTTCCATTGTTCTTGGGAATTCTGCTGAAGTTTAAAAATAGTATGGAACTTTTCCATTGTTCTTCGGAATTCTGATGAAGTTTAAAAAGGCTACGGAACTCTTCCATTGTTCTTCGGAATTCTGCTGAAGTTTAAAAATGCTACGGAATTCTTCCATTGTTCTTCGGAATTCTGCAGAAGTTTAAAAATGCTACGGAACTCTTCCATTGTTCTTGGAATTCTGGTGAAGTTTAAAAATGCTACGGAACTCTTCCATTGTTCTCAGAATTCTGCTGAAGCTTATAAATTCTACGGTGCTCTTCCATTGTTCTTGGGAATTCTGCTGAAGTTTAAAAATGTTACGGATCAATTCCATTGTTCTTCGGAATTCTGCTTAAGTTTAAAAATGCTACGGAAGTCTTCCATTGTTCTTCGGAATTCTGCTGAAGTTTAAAAATGCTACGGAACTCTTTCATTGTTCTTCGGAATTCTGCTGAAGTTTAAAAATGCTACGGAACTCTTCCATTGTTTTGCGGAATTCTGATGAAGTTTAAAAATGCTACGGAACTCTTCCATTTTTCTCGGAATTCTTCTGAAGTTTAAAAATGCTACAGAATTCTTCTCTTGTTCTTCAGAATTCTGCTGAAGTTTAAAAATGCTACGGAACACTTCCTTTGTTCTTCGGAATTCTGCTGAAGTTTAAAAATGCTACAGAACTCTCCCATTGTTCACGGTATTCTGGTGAAGTTTAAAAATGCTACGGAACTCTTCCATTGTTATTTTTAATTCTACTGAAGTTTAAAAATGCTACGGAACTCTTCCATTGTTCTTTGGAATTCTGCTGAAGTTTAAAAATGCTACGGAACTCTTCCATTGTTCTTCGGAATTCTGATGAAGTTTAAAACTGCAACGGAACTCTTCGATTGTTCTTCGGAATTCTGCTGAAGTTTAAAAATGCTACAGAACTCTTCCATTGTTCCTCGGAATTCTGGTGAAGTTTAAAAATGCTGCGGAACTCATCCATTGTTCTCGGAATTCTGCTGAAGTTTAAAAATGCTACGGAACTCTTCCATTGTTCTTCGGAATTCTGCTGTAATTTAAAAATGCTACGGAACTCTTCCATTGTTCTTCGGAATTCTGCTGAAGTTTAAAAATGCTACGGAACTCTTCCATTGTTCTTCGGAATTCTGATGAAGTTTAAAACTGCAACGGAACTCTTCCATTGTTCTTCGGAATTCTGCTGAAGTTTAAAAATGCTACAGAACTCTTCCATTGTTCTTCGGAATTCTGCTGAAGTTTAAAAATGCTACAGAACTCTTCCATTGTTCCTCGGAATTCTGGTGAAGTTTAAAAATGCTGCGGAACTCATCCATTGTTCTCGGAATTCTGCTGAAGTTTAAAAATGCTACGGAACTCTTCCATTGTTCTTCGGAATTCTGCTGTAATTTAAAAATGCTACGGAACTCTTCCATTGTTCTTCGGAATTCTGCTGAAGTTTAAAAATGCTACGGAACTCTTCCATTGTTCTTTGGAATTCTGCTGAAGTTTAAAAATGCTACGGAACTCTTCCATTGTTTTTCGGAATTCTGCTGAAGTTTAAAAATGCTGTGAAACTTTTCCATTGTTCTCGGAATTCTTCTGAAGTTTGAAAATCCTACAGAACTCTTCCATTGTTCTTCAGAATACTGCTGAAGTTTAAAAATGCTACGGAACACTTCCTTTGTTCTTCGGAATTCTGCTGAAGTTTAAAAATGCTACGGAACTCTTCCATTGTTCACGGAATTCTGGTGAAGTTTAAAAATGCTACGGAACTGTTCCATTGTTATTCTTAATTCTGCTGAAGTTTAAAAATGCTACGGAACTCTTCTATTGTTCTTCGGAATTCTGCTGAAGTTTAAAAATGCTACGGAACTTTTCCATTGTTCTTCGGAATTCTGATGAAGTTTAAAAATGCTACGGAACTCTTCCATTGTTCTTCGGAATTCTGCTGAAGTTTAAAAATGCTACGGAACTCTTCCATTGTTCTCAGAATTCTGTTGAAGTTTAAAAATGCTACGGAACTCTTCCATTGTTCTCGGAATTCTGTTGAAGTTTAAAAATGCTGCGGAAATCTTCCATTGTTCTCGGAATTCTGCTGAAGTTTAAAAATGCTACGGAACTCTTCCATTGTTCTTCGGAATTCTGCTGAAGTTTAAAAATGCTACAGAATTTTTCCATTGTTCTTCGGAATTCTGATGAAGTTTAAAAATGCTACGGAACTCTTCCATTGTTCTTCAGAATTCTGCTGAAGTTTAAAAATGCTACGGAACTCTTCCATTGTTCTTCGGAATTCTGCAGAAGTTTAAAAATGCTACGGAACTCTTCCATTGTTCTTGGAATTCTGGTGAAGTTTAAAAATGCTACGGAACTCTTCCATTGTTCTCAGAATTCTGCTGAAGTTTGTAAATTCTACGGTACTCTTCCATTGTTCTTGGGAATTCTGCTGAAGTTTAAAAATGCTACGGAACTCTTCCATTGTTCTTCGGAATTCTGCTGAAGTTTAAAAATGCTACGGAACTCTTCCATTGTTCTTCGGAATTCTGCTGAAGTTTAAAAATGCTACGGAACTCTTACATTGTTCTTCTGAATTCTGCTGAAGTTTAAAAATGCTACGGAACTCTTCCATTGTTCTTCGAAATTCTGATGAAGCTTAAAACTGCAACGGAACTCTTCCATTGTTCTTCGGAATTCTGCTGAAGTTTAAAAATGCTACGGAACTCTTCCATTGTTCTTCGGAATTCTGCTGAAGTTTAAAAATGCTACGGAACTCTTCCATTGTTTTCGGAATTCTGCTGAAGTTTAAAAATGCTACGGAACTCTTCCATTGTTCTCGGAATTCTGGTGAAGTTTAAAAATGCTACGGAACTCTTCCATTGTTCTCGGAATTGTGCTGAAGTTTAAAAATGCTACGGAACTATTGCATTGTTCTTCGGAATTCTGCCGAAGTTTAAAAATGCTACGGAACTCTTCCATTGTTCTTGGAATTCCTGTGAAGTTTAAAAATGCTACGGAACTCTTCCATTGTTCTCAGAATTCTGCTGAAGCTTATAAATTCTACTGTGCTCTTCCATTGTTCTTGGGAATTCTGCTGAAGTTTAAAAATGTTACGGATCAATTCCATTGTTCTTCGGAATTCTGCTTAAGTTTAAAAATGCTACGGAACTCTTCCATTGTTCTTAGGAATTCTGCTGAAGTTTAAAAATGCTGCGGAACTCTTCCATTGTTCTTCGGAATTCTGCTGAAGTTTAAAAATGCTACGGAACTCTTCCATTGTTTTGCGGAATTCTGCTGAAGTTTAAAAATGCTACGGAACTCTTCCATTTTTCTCGGAATTCTTCTGAAGTTTAAAAATACTACAGAACTCTTCTCTTGTTCTTCAGAATTCTGCTGAAGTTTAAAAATGCTACGGAACTCTTCCATTGTTCTTCGGAATTCTGCTGAAGTTTAAAAATGCTATGGAACTCTTACATTGTTCTTCTGAATTCTGCTGAAGTTTAAAAATGCTACGGAACTCTTCCATTGTTCTTCGGAATTCTGCTGAAGTTTAAAAATGCTATGGAACTCTTACATTGTTCTTCTGAATTCTGCTGAAGTTTAAAAATGCTACGGAACTCTTCCATTGTTCTTCGGAACTCTGATGAAGCTTAAAACTGCAACGGAACTCTTCCATTGTTGTTTGGAATTCTGCTGAAGTTTAAAAATGCTACGGAACTCTTCCATTGTTCTTCGGAATTCTGCTGAAGTTTAAAAATGCTACGGAACTCTTCCATTGTTCTCGGAATTCTGGTGAAGTTTAAAAATGCTACGGAACTCTTCCATTGTTCTCGGAATTCTGGTGACGTTTAAAAATGCTACGGAACTCATCCATTGTTCTCGGAATTCTGCTGAAGTTTAAAAATGCTACGGAACTCTTCCATTGTTCTTCGGAATTCTGCTGAAGTTTAAAAATGCTACAGAACTCTTCCATTGTTCCTCGGAATTCTGGTGAAGTTTAAAAATGCTGCGGAACTCATCCATTGTTCTCGGAATTCTGCTGAAGTTTAAAAATGCTACGGAACTCTTCCATTGTTCTTCGGAATTCTGTAATTTAAAAATGCTACGGAACTCTTCCATTGTTCTTCGGAATTCTGCTGAAGTTTAAAAATGCTATGGAACTCTTCGATTGTTCTTCGGAATTCTGCTGAAGTTTAAAAATGCTACGGAACTCTTCCATTGTTCTTCTGAGTTCTGCTGAAGTTTATAAATGCTGCGGAACTCTTCCATTGTTCTTCGGAATTCTGATGAAGTTTAAAACTGCAACGGAACTCTTCCATTGTTCTTCAGAATTCTGCTGAAGTTTAAAAATGCTACGGAACTCTTCCATTGTTCTTCGGAATTCTGCTGAAGTTTAAAAATGCTATGGAACTCTTACATTGTTCTTCTGAGTTCTGCTGAAGTTTAAAAATGCTACGGAACTCTTCCATTGTTCTTCGGAACTCTGATGAAGCTTAAAACTGCAACGGAACTCTTCCATTGTTGTTCGGAATTCTGCAGAAGTTTAAAAATGCTACGGAACTCTTCCATTGTTCTTCGGAATTCTGCTGAAGTTTAAAAATGCTATGGAACTCTTCCATTGTTCTCGGAATTCTGGTGAAGTTTAAAAATGCTACGGAACTCTTCCATTGTTCTCGGAATTCTGGTGACGTTTAAAAATGCTACGGAACTCATCCATTGTTCTTGGAATTCTGCTGAAGTTTAAAAATGCTACGGAACTCTTCCATTGTTCTTCGGAATTCAGCTGAAGTTTAAAAATGGTACGGAACTTTTCCATTGTTCTTCGGAATTCTGATGAAGTTTAAAAAGGCTACGGAACTCTTCCATTGTTCATCGGAATTCTGCTGAAGTTTAAAAATGCTACGGAACTCTTCCATTGTTCTTCGGAATTCTGCAGAAGTTTAAAAATGCTACGGAACTCTTCCACTGTTCTTGGAATTCTGGTGAAGTTTAAAAATGCTATGGAACTCTTCCATTGTTCTCAGAATTCTGCTGAAGCTTATAAATTCTACGGTGCTCTTCCATTGTTCTTGGGAATTCTGCTGAAGTTTAAAAATGTTACGGATCAATTCCATTGTTCTTCGGAATTCTGCTGAAGTTTAAAAATGCTACGGAACTCTTCCATTGTTCTTCGGAATTCTGCTGAAGCTTAAAAATGCTATGGAACTGTTCCATTGTTCTTCGGAATTCTGCTGAAGTTTAAAAATGCTATGGAACTCTTCCATTGTTCTCGGATTTCTGGTGAAGTTTAAAAATGCTACGGAACTCTTCCATTGTTCTCGGAATTCTGGTGAAGTTTAAAAATGCTACGGAACTCATCCATTGTTCTCGGAATTCTGCTGAAGTTTAAAAATGCTACGGAACTCTTCCATTGTTCTTTGGAATTCTGCTGAAGTTTAAAAATAGTATGGAACTTTTCCATTGTTCTTCGGAATTCTGATGAAGTTTAAAAAGGCTACGGAACTCTTCCATTGTTCTTCGGAATTCTGCTGAAGTTTAAAAATGCTACGGAACTCTTCCATTGTTCTTCGGAATTCTGCAGAAGTTTAAAAATGCTACGGAACTCTTCCATTGTTCTTGGTATTCTGGTGAAGTTTAAAAATGCTACGGAACTCTTCCATTGTTCTCAGAATTCTGCTGAAGCTTATAAATTCTACGGTGCTCTTCCATTGTTCTTGGGAATTCTGCTGAAGTTTAAAAATGTTACGGATCAATTCCATTGTTCTTCGGAATTCTGCTTAAGTTTAAAAATGCTACGGAAGTCTTCCATTGTTCTTCGGAATTCTGCTGAAGTTTAAAAATGCTACGAAACTCTTTCATTGTTCTTCGGAATTCTGCTGAAGTTTAAAAATGCTACGGAACTCTTCCATTGTTTTGCGGAATTCTGCTGAAGTTTAAAAATGCTACGGAACTCTTCCATTTTTCTCGGAATTCTTCTGAAGTTTAAAAATGCTACAGAATTCTTCTCTTGTTCTTCAGAATTCTGCTGAAGTTTAAAAATGCTACGGAACACTTCCTTTGTTCTTTGGAATTCTGCTGAAGTTTAAAAATGCTACAGAACTCTTCCATTGTTCACCGTATTCTGGTGAAGTTTAAAAATGCTACGGAACTCTTCCATTGTTATTTTTAATTCTACTGAAGTTTAAAAATGCTACGGAACTCTTCCATTGTTCTTTGGAATTCTGCTGAAGTTTAAAAATGCTATGGGACTCTTCATTGTTCTTCTGAGTTCTGCTGAAGTTTAAAAATGCTACGGAACTCTTCCATTGTTCTTCGGAATTCTGATGAAGTTTAAAACTGCAACGGAACTCTTCCATTGTTCTTCGGAATTCTGCTGAAGTTTAAAAATGCTACGGAACTCTTCCATTGTTCTTCGGAATTCTGCTGAAGTTTAAAAATGCTACAGAACTCTTCCATTGTTCCTCGGAATTCTGGTGAAGTTTAAAAATGCTGCGGAACTCATCCATTGTTCTCGGAATTCTGCTGAAGATTAAAAATGCTACGGAACTCTTCCATTGTTCTTCGGGATTCTGCTGTAATTTAAAAATGCTACGGAACTCTTCCATTGTTCTTCGGAATTCTGATGAAGTTTAAAAAGGCTACGGAACTCTTCCATTGTTCTTCGGAATTCTGCTGAAGTTTAAAAATGCTACGGAACTCTTCCATTGTTCTTCGGAATTCTGCAGAAGTTTAAAAATGCTACGGAACTCTTCCATTGTTCTTGGTATTCTGGTGAAGTTTAAAAATGCTACGGAACTCTTCCATTGTTCTCAGAATTCTGCTGAAGCTTATAAATTCTACGGTGCTCTTCCATTTTTCTTGGGAATTCTGCAGAAGTTTAAAAATGTTACGGATCAATTCCATTGTTCTTCGGAATTCTGCTTAAGTTTAAAAATGCTACGGAAGTCTTCCATTGTTCTTCGGAATTCTGCTGAAGTTTAAAAATGCTACGAAACTCTTTCATTGTTCTTCGGAATTCTGCTGAAGTTTAAAAATGCTACGGAACTCTTCCATTGTTTTGCGGAATTCTGCTGAAGTTTAAAAATGCTACGGAACTCTTCCATTTTTCTCGGAATTCTTCTGAAGTTTAAAAATGCTACAGAATTCTTCTCTTGTTCTTCAGAATTCTGCTGAAGTTTAAAAATGCTACGGAAAACTTCCTTTGTTCTTCGGAATTCTGCTGAAGTTTAAAAATGCTACAGAACTCTTCCATTGTTCACCGTATTCTGGTGAAGTTTAAAAATGCTACGGAACTCTTCCATTGTTATTTTTAATTCTACTGAAGTTTAAAAATGCTACGGAACTCTTCCATTGTTCTTTGGAATTCTGCTGAAGTTTAAAAATGCTATGGGACTCTTCATTGTTCTTGTGAGTTCTGCTGAAGTTTAAAAATGCTACGGAACTCTTCCATTGTTCTTCGTAATTCTGATGAAGTTTAAAACTGCAACGGAACTCTTCCATTGTTCTTCGGAATTCTGCTGAAGTTTAAAAATGCTACGGAACTCTTCCATTGTTCTTCGGAATTCTGCTGAAGTTTAAAAATGCTACAGAACTCTTCCATTGTTCCTCGGAATTCTGGTGAAGTTTAAAAATGCTGCGGAACTCATCCATTGTTCTCGGAATTCTGCTGAAGATTAAAAATGCTACGGAACTCTTCCATTGTTCTTCGGGATTCTGCTGTAATTTAAAAATGCTACGGAACTCTTCCATTGTTCTTCGGAATTCTGCTGAAGTTTAAAAATGCTACGGAACTCTTCCATTGTTTTTCGGAATTCTGCTGAAGTTTAAAAATGCTGTGGAACTCTTCCATTGTTCTCGGAATTCTTCTGAAGTTTGAAAATGCTACAGAACTCTTCCATTGTTCTTCAGAATACTGCTGAAGTTTAAAAATGCTACGGAACACTTCCTTTGTTCTTCGGAATTCTGCTGAAGTTTAAAAATGCTACGGAACTCTTCCATTGTCCACGGAATTCTGGTGAAGTTTAAAAATGCTACGGAACTGTTCCATTGTTATTCTTAATTCTGCTGAAGTTTAAAAATGCTACGGAAGTCTTCCATTGTTCTTCGGAATTCTGCTGAAGTTTAAAAATGCTACGGAACTTTTACATTGTTCTTCGGAATTCTGATGAAGTTTAAAAATGCTACGGAACTCTTCCATTGTTCTTCGGAATTCTGCTGAAGTTTAAAAATGCTACGGAACTCTTCCATTGTTCTCAGAATTCTGTTGAAGTTTAAAAATGCTACGGAACTCTTCCATTGTTCTCGGAATTCTGTTGAAGTTTAAAAATGCTGCGGAACTCTTCCATTGTTCTCGGAATTCTGCTGAAGTTTAAAAATGCTACGGAACTCTTCCATTGTTCTTCGGAATTCTGCTGAAGTTTAAAAATGCTACAGAATTTTTCCATTGTTCTTCGGAATTCTGATGAAGTTTAAAAATGCTACGGAACTCTTCCATTGTTCTTCAGAATTCTGCTGAAGTTTAAAAATGCTACGGAACTCTTCCATTGTTCTTCGGAATTCTGCAGAAGTTTAAAAATGCTACGGAACTCTTCCATTGTTCTTGGAATTCTGGTGAAGTTTAAAAATGCTACGGAACTCTTCCATTGTTCTCAGAATTCTGCTGAAGTTTATAAATTCTACGGTACTCTTCCATTGTTCTTGGGAATTCTGCTGAAGTTTAAAAATATTACGGATCATTTCCATTGTTCTTCGGAATTCTGCTGAAGTTTAAATATGCTACGGAACTCTTCCCTTGTTCTTCTGAGTTCTACTGAAGTTTAAAAATGCTGCGGAACACTTCCCTTGTTCTTCGGAATTCTGATGAAGTTAAAAACTGCAACGGAACTCTTCCATTGTTCTTCGGAATTCTGCTGAAGTTTAAAAATGCTACGGAACTCTTCCATTGTTCTGCGGAATTCTGCTGAAGTTTAAAAATGCTACGGAACTCTTACATTGTTCTTCTGAATTCTGCTGAAGTTTAAAAATGCTACGGAACTCTTCCATTGTTCTTCGGAATTCTGATGAAGCTTAAAACTGCAACGGAACTCTTCCATTGTTCTTCGGAATTCTGCTGAAGTTTAAAAATGCTACGGAACTCTTCCATTGTTCCTCGGAATTCTGCTGAAGTTTAAAAATGCTACGGAACTCTTCCATTGTTCTTCGGAATTCTGCTGAAGTTTAAAAATGCTACGGAACTCTTCCATTGTTCTCGGAATTCTGGTGAAGTTTAAAAATGCTACGGAACTCTTCCATTGTTCTCGGAATTCTGCTGAAGTTTAAACATGCTATGGAACTATTCCATTGTTCTTCGGAATTCTGCCGAAGTTTAAAAATGCTACGGAACTCTTCCATTGTTCTTGGAAGTCCTGTGAAGTTTAAAAATGCTACGGAACTCTTCCATTGTTCGGAGAATTCTGCTGAAGCTTATAAATTCTACGGTGCTCTTCCATTGTTCTTGGGAATTCTGCTGAAGTTTAAAAATGTTACGGATCAATTCCATTGTTCTTCGGAATTCTGCTGAAGTTTAAAAATGCTACGGAACTCTTCCATTGTTCTTTGGAATTCTGCTGAAGTTTAAAAATGCTACGGAACTCTTCCATTGTTTTTCGGAATTCTGCTGAAGTTTAAAAATGCTGTGGAACTCTTCCATTGTTCTCGGAATTCTTCTGAAGTTTGAAAATGCTACAGAACTCTTCCATTGTTCTTCAGAATACTGCTGAAGTTTAAAAATGCTACGGAACACTTCCTTTGTTCTTCGGAATTCTGCTGAAGTTTAAAAATGCTACGGAACTCTTCCATTGTTCACGGAATTCTGGTGAAGTTTAAAAATGCTACGGAACTGTTCCATTGTTATTCTTAATTCTGCTGAAGTTTAAAAATGCTACGGAACTCTTCCATTGTTCTTCGGAATTCTGCTGAAGTTTAAAAATGCTACGGAACTTTTCCATTGTTCTTCGGAATTCTGATGAAGTTTAAAAATGCTACGGAACTCTTCCATTGTTCTTCGGAATTCTGCTGAAGTTTAAAAATGCTACGGAACTCTTCCATTGTTCTCAGAATTCTGTTGAAGTTTAAAAATGCTACGGAACTCTTCTATTGTTCTCGGAATTCTGTTGAAGTTTAAAAATGCTGCGGAACTCTTCCATTGTTCTCGGAATTCTGCTGAAGTTTAAAAATGCTACGGAACTCTTCCATTGTTCTTCGGAATTCTGCTGAAGTTTAAAAATGCTACAGAATTTTTCCATTGTTCTTCGGAATTCTGATGAAGTTTAAAAATGCTACGGAACTCTTCCATTGTTCTTCAGAATTCTGCTGAAGTTTAAAAATGCTACGGAACTCTTCCATTGTTCTTCGGAATTCTGCAGAAGTTTAAAAATGCTACGTAACTCTTCCATTGTTCTAGGAATTCTGGTGAAGTTTAAAAATGCTACGGAACTCATCCATTGTTCTCAGAATTCTGCTGAAGTTTATAAATTCTACGGTACTCTTCCATTGTTCTTGGGAATTCTGCTGAAGTTTAAAAATGCTACGGAACTCTTCCATTGTTCTTCGGAATTCTGCTGAAGTTTAAAAATGCTACGGAACTCTTCCATTGTTCTTCGGAATTCTGCTGAAGTTTAAAAATGCTACGGAACTCTTACATTGTTCTTCTGAATTCTGCTGAAGTTTAAAAATGCTACGGAACTCTTCCATTGTTCTTCGGAATTCTGATGAAGCTTAAAACTGCAACGGAACTCTTCCATTGTTCTTCGGAATTCTGCTGAAGTTTAAAAACGCTACGGAACTCTTCCATTGTTCTTCGGAATTCTGCTGAAGTTTAAAAATGCTACGGAACTCTTCCATTGTTTTCGGAATTTTGCTGAAGTTTAAAAATGCTACGGAACTCTTCCATTGTTCTCGGAATTCTGGTGAAGTTTAAAAATGCTACGGAACTCTTCCATTGTTCTCGGAATTCTGCTGAAGTTTAAAAATGCTACGGAACTATTCCATTGTTCTTCGGAATTCTGCCGAAGTTTAAAAATGCTACGGAACTCTTCCATTGTTCTTGGAATTCCTGTGAAGTTTAAAAATGCTACGGAACTCTTCCATTGTTCTCAGAATTCTGCTGAAGCTTATAAATTCTACGGTGCTCTTCCATTGTTCTTGGGAATTCTGCTGAAGTTTAAAAATGTTACGGATCAATTCCATTGTTCTTCGGAATTCTGCTTAAGTTTAAAAATGCTACGGAACTCGTCCATTGTTCTTCGGAATTCTGCTGAAGTTTAAAAATGCTGCGGAACTCTTCCATTGTTCTTCGGAATTCTGCTGAAGTTTAAAAATGCTACGGAACTCTTCCATTGTTTTGCGGAATTCTGCTGAAGTTTAAAAATGCTACGGAACTCTTCCATTTTTCTCGGAATTCTTCCGAAGTTTAAAAATGCTACAGAACTCTTCTCTTGTTCTTCAGAATTCTGCTGAAGTTTAAAAATGCTACGGAACAATTCCTTTGTTCTTCGGAATTCTGCTGAAGTTTAAAAATGTTACGGATCATTTCCATTGTTCTTCGGAATTCTGCTGAAGTTTAAAAATGCTACGGAACTCTTCCATTGTTCTTCGGAATTCTGCTGAAGTTTAAAAATGCTATGGAACTCTTCGATTGTTCTTCGGAATTCTGCTGAAGTTTAAAAATTCTACGGAACTCTTCCATTGTTCTTCTGAGTTCTGCTGAAGTTTAAAAATGCTGCGGAACTCTTCCATTGTTCTTCGGAATTCTGATGAAGTTTAAAACTGCAACGGAACTCTTCCATTGTTCTTCAGAATTCTGCTGAAGTTTAAAAATGCTACGGAACTCTTCCATTGTTCTTCGGAATTCTGCTGAAGTTTAAAAATGCTATGGAACTCTTATATTGTTCTTCTGAATTCTGCTGAAGTTTAAAAATGCTACGGAACTCTTCCATTGTTCTTCGGAACTCTGATGAAGCTTAAAACTGCAACGGAACTCTTCCGTTGTTGTTCGGAATTCTGCTGAAGTTTAAAAATGCTACGGAACTCTTCCATTGTTCTTCGGAATTCTGCTGAAGTTTAAAAATGCTACGGAACTCTTCCATTTTTCTCGGACTTCTGCTGAAGTTTAAAAATGCTACGGAACTCTTCCATTGTTCTCGGAATTCTGGTGAAGTTTAAAAATGCTACAGAACTCTTCCATTGTTCTCGGAATTCTGCTGAAGTTTAAAAATGCTACAGAACTCTTCCATTGTTCTTCAGAATTCTGCTGAAGCTTAAAAATGCTATGGAACTGTTCCATTGTTCTTCGGAATTCTGCTGAAGTTTAAAAATGCTATGGAACTCTTCCATTGTTCTCGGAATTCTGGTGAAGTTTAAAAATGCTACGGAACTCTTCCATTGTTCTCGGAATTCTGGTGACGTTTAAAAATGCTACGGAACTCATCCATTGTTCTCGGAATTCTGCTGAAGTTTAAAAATGGTACGGAACTTTTCCATTGTTCTTCGGAATTCTGATGAAGTTTAAAAAGGCTACGGAACTCTTCCATTGTTCTTCGGAATTCTGCTGAAGTTTAAAAATGCTACGGAACTCTTCCATTGTTCTTCGGAATTCTGCAGAAGTTTAAAAATGCTACGGAACTCTTCCATTATTCTTGGAATTCTGGTGAAGTTTAAAAATGCTACGGAACTCTTCCATTGTTCTCAGAATTCTGCTGAAGCTTATAAATTCTACGGTGCTCTTCCATTGTTCTTGGGAATTCTGCTGAAGTTTAAAAATGTTACGGATCAATTCCATTGTTCTTCGGAATTCTGCTGAAGTTTAGAAATGCTACGGAACTCTTCCATTGTTCTTCGGAATTCTGCTGAAGCTTAAAAATGCTATGGAACTGTTCCATTGTTCTTCGGAATTCTGCTGAAGTTTAAAAATGCTATGGAACTCTTCCATTGTTCTCGGAATTCTGGTGAAGTTTAAAAATGCTACGGAACTCATCCATTGTTCTCGGAATTCTGCTGAAGTTTAAAAATGCTACGGAACTCTTCCATTGTTCTTCGGAATTCTGCTGAAGTTTAAAAATAGTATGGAACTTTTCCATTGTTCTTCGGAATTCTGCTGAAGTTTAAAAAAGCTACGGAACTCTTCCATTGTTCTTCGGAATTCTGCTGAAGTTTAAAAATGCTACGGAACTCTTCCATTGTTTTGCGGAATTCTGCTGAAGTTTAAAAATGCTACGGAACTCTTCCATTTTTCTCGGAATTCTTCTGAAGTTTAAAAATGCTACAGAATTCTTCTCTTGTTCTTCAGAATTCTGCTGAAGTTTAAAAATGCTACGGAACACTTCCTTTGTTCTTCGGAATTCTGCTGAAGTTTAAAAATGCTACAGAACTCTTCCATTTTTCACGGTATTCTGGTGAAGTTTAAAAATGCTACGGAACTCTTCCATTGTTATTTTTAATTCTACTGAAGTTTAAAAATGCTACGGAACTCTTCCATTGTTCTTTGGAATTCTGCTGAAGTTTAAAAATGCTACGGGACTCTTCATTGTTCTTCTGAGTTCTGCTGAAGTTTAAAAATGCTACGGAACTCTTCCATTGTTCTTCGGAATTCTGATGAAGTTTAAAACTGCAACGGAACTCTTCCATTGTTCTTCGGAATTCTGCTGAAGTTTAAAAATGCTACGGAACTCTTCCATTGTTCTTCGGAATTCTGCTGAAGTTTAAAAATGCTACAGAACTCTTCCATTGTTCCTCGGAATTCTGGTGAAGTTTAAAAATGCTGCGGAACTCATCCATTGTTCTCGGAATTCTGCTGAAGTTTAAAAATGCTACGGAACTCTTCCATTGTTCTTCGGAATTCTGCTGTAATATAAAAATGCTACGGAACTCTTCCATTGTTCTTCGGAATTCTGCTGAAGTTTAAAAATGCTACGGAACTCTTCCATTGTTCTTCGGAATTCTGATGAAGTTTAAAACTGCAACGGAACTCTTCCATTGTTCTTCGGAATTCTGCTGAAGTTTAAAAATGCTACGGAACTCTTCCATTGTTCTTCGGAATTCTGCTGAAGTTTAAAAATGCTACAGAACTCTTCCATTGTTCCTCGGAATTCTGGTGAAGTTTAAAAATGCTGCGGAACTCTTCCATTGTTCTCGGAATTCTGCTGAAGTTTAAAAATGCTACGGAACTCTTCCATTGTTCTTCGGAATTCTGCTGAAGCTTAAAAATGCTATGGAACTGTTCCATTGTTCTTCGGAATTCTGCTGAAGTTTAAAAATGCTATGGAACTCTTCCATTGTTCTCGGAATTCTGGTGAAGTTTAAAAATGCTACGGAACTCATCCATTGTTCTCAGAATTCTGCTGAAGTTTAAAAATGCTACGGAACTCTTCCATTGTTCTTCGGAATTCTGCTGAAGTTTAAAAATAGTATGGAACTTTTCCATTGTTCTTCGGAATTCTGATGAAGTTTAAAAAGGCTACGGAACTCTTCCATTGTTCTTCGGAATTCTGCTGAAGTTTAAAAATGCTACGGAACTCTTCCATTGTTCTTCGGAATTCTGCAGAAGTTTAAAAATGCTACGGAACTCTTCCATTGTTCTTGGAATTCTGGTGAAGTTTAAAAATGCTACAGAACTCTTCCATTGTTCTCAGAATTCTGCTGAAGCTTATAAATTCTACGGTGCTCTTCCATTGTTCTTGGGAATTCTGCTGAAGTTTAAAAATGTTACGGATCAATTCCATTGTTCTTCGGAATTCTGCTTAAGTTTAAAAATGCTACGGAAGTCTTCCATTGTTCTTCGGAATTCTGCTGAAGTTTAAAAATGCTACGGAACTCTTTCATTGTTCTTCGGAATTCTGCTGAAGTTTAAAAATGCTACGGAACTCTTCCATTGTTTTGCGGAATTCTGCTGAAGTTTAAAAATGCTACGGAACTCTTCCATTTTTCTCGGAATTCTTCTGAAGTTTAAAAATGCTACAGAATTCTTCTCTTGTTCTTCAGAATTCTGCTGAAGTTTAAAAATGCTACGGAACACTTCCTTTGTTCTTCGGAATTCTGCTGAAGTTTAAAAATGCTACAGAACTCTCCCATTGTTCACGGTATTCTGGTGAAGTTTAAAAATGCTACGGAACTCTTCCATTGTTATTTTTAATTCTACTGAAGTTTAAAAATGCTACGGAACTCTTCCATTGTTCTTTGGAATTCTGCTGAAGTTTAAAAATGCTACGGGACTCTTCATTGTTCTTCTGAGTTCTGCTGAAGTTTAAAAATGCTACGGAACTCTTCCATTGTTCTTCGGAATTCTGATGAAGTTTAAAACTGCAACGGAACTCTTCCATTGTTCTTCGGAATTCTGCTGAAGTTTAAAAATGCTACGGAACTCTTCCATTGTTCTCAGAATTCTGCTGAAGCTTATAAATTCTACGGTGCTCTTCCATTGTTCTTGGGAATTCTGCTGAAGTTTAAAAATGTTACGGATCAATTCCATTGTTCTTCGGAATTCTGCTTAAGTTTAAAAATGCTACGGAAGTCTTCCATTGTTCTTCGGAATTCTGCTGAAGTTTAAAAATGCTACGGAACTCTTTCATTGTTCTTCGGAATTCTGCTGAAGTTTAAAAATGCCACGGAACTCTTCCATTGTTTTGCGGAATTCTGCTGAAGTTTAAAAATGCTACGGAACTCTTCCATTTTTCTCGGAATTCTTCTGAAGTTTAAAAATGCTACAGAATTCTTCTCTTGTTCTTCAGAATTCTGCTGAAGTTTAAAAATGCTACGGAACACTTCCTTTGTTCTTCGGAATTCTGCTGAAGTTTAAAATTGCTACAGAACTCTTCCATTGTTCACGGTATTCTGGTGAAGTTTAAAAATGCTACGGAACTCTTCCATTGTTATTTTTAATTCTACTGAAGTTTAAAAATGCTACGGAACTCTTCCATTGTTCTTTGGAATTCTGCTGAAGTTTAAAAATGCTACGGGACTCTTCATTGTTCTTCTGAGTTCTGCTGAAGTTTAAAAATGCTACGGAACTCTTCCATTGTTCTTCGGAATTCTGATGAAGTTTAAAACTGCAACGGAACTCTTCCATTGTTCTTCGGAATTCTGCTGAAGTTTAAAAATGCTACGGAACTCTTCCATTGTTCTTCGGAATTCTGCTGAAGTTTAAAAATGCTACAGAACTCTTCCATTGTTCCTCGGAATTCTGGTGAAGTTTAAAAATGCTGCGGAACTCATCCATTGTTCTCGGAATTCTGCTGAAGTTTAAAAATGCTACGGAACTCTTCCATTGTTCTTCGGAATTCTGCTGTAATTTAAAAATGCTACGGAACTCTTCCATTGTTCTGCGGAATTCTGCTGAAGTTTAAAAATGCTACGGAACTCTTCCATTGTTCTTCGGAATTCTGATAAAGTTTAAAACTGCAACGGAACTCTTCCATTGTTCTTCGGAATTCTGCTGAAGTTTAAAAATGCTACGGAACTCTTCCATTGTTCTTCGGAATTCTGCTGAAGTTTAAAAATGCTACAGAACTCTTCCATTGTTCCTCGGAATTCTGGTGAAGTTTAAAAATGCTGCGGAACTCTTCCATTGTTCTCGGAATTCTGCTGAAGTTTAAAAATGCTACGGAACTCTTCCATTGTTCTTCAGAATTCTGCTGAAGCTTAAAAATGCTATGGAACTGTTCCATTGTTCTTCGGAATTCTGCTGAAGTTTAAAAATGCTATGGAACTCTTCCATTGTTCTCGGAATTCTGGTGAAGTTTAAAAATGCTACGGAACTCATCCATTGTTCTCGGAATTCTGCTGAAGTTTAAAAATGCTACGGAACTCTTCCATTGTTCTTCGGAATTCTGCTGAAGTTTAAAAATAGTATGGAACTTTTCCATTGTTCTTCGGAATTCTGATGAAGTTTAAAAAGGCTACGGAACTCTTCCATTGTTCTTCGGAATTCTGCTGAAGTTTAAAAATGCTACGGAACTCTTCCATTGTTCTTCGGAATTCTGCAGAAGTTTAAAAATGCTACGGAACTCTTCCATTGTTCTTGGAATTCTGGTGAAGTTTAAAAATGCTACGGAACTCTTCCATTGTTCTCAGAATTCTGCTGAAGCTTATAAATTCTACGGTGCTCTTCCATTGTTCTTGGGAATTCTGCTGAAGTTTAAAAATGCTACGGAACTCTTTCATTGTTCTTCGGAATTCTGCTGAAGTTTAAAAATGCTACGGAAGTCTTCCATTGTTCTTCGGAATTCTGCTGAAGTTTAAAAATGCTACGGAACTCTTTCATTGTTCTTCGGAATTCTGCTGAAGTTTAAAAATGCTACGGAACTCTTCCATTGTTTTGCGGAATTCTGCTGAAGTTTAAAAATGCTACGGAACTCTTCCATTTTTCTCGGAATTCTTCTGAAGTTTAAAAATGCTACAGAATTCTTCTCTTGTTCTTCAGAATTCTGCTGAAGTTTAAAAATGCTACGGAACACTTCCTTTGTTCTTCGGAATTCTGCTGAAGTTTAAAAATGCTACAGAACTCTCCCATTGTTCACGGTATTCTGGTGAAGTTTAAAAATGCTACGGAACTCTTCCATTGTTATTTTTAATTCTACTGAAGTTTAAAAATGCTACGGAACTCTTCCATTGTTCTTTGGAATTCTGCTGAAGTTTAAAAATGCTACGGGACTCTTCATTGTTCTTCTGAGTTCTGCTGAAGTTTAAAAATGCTACGGAACTCTTCCATTGTTCTTCGGAATTCTGATGAAGTTTAAAACTGCAACGGAACTCTTCCATTGTTCTTCGGAATTCTGCTGAAGTTTAAAAATGCTACGGAACTCTTTCATTGTTCTTCGGAATTCTGCTGAAGTTTAAAAATGCTACAGAACTCTTCCATTGTTCCTCGGAATTCTGGTGAAGTTTAAAAATGCTGCGGAACTCATCCATTGTTCTCGGAATTCTGCTAAAGTTTAAAAATGCTACGGAACTCTTTCATTGTTCTTCGGAATTCTGCTGAAGTTTAAAAATGCTACGGAACTCTTCCATTGTTTTGCGGAATTCTGCTGAAGTTTAAAAATGCTACGGAACTCTTCCATTTTTCTCGGAATTCTTCTGAAGTTTAAAAATGCTACAGAATTCTTCTCTTGTTCTTCAGAATTCTGCTGAAGTTTAAAAATGCTACGGAACACTTCCTTTGTTCTTCGGAATTCTGCTGAAGTTTAAAAATGCTACAGAACTCTCCCATTGTTCACGGTATTCTGGTGAAGTTTAAAAATGCTACGGAACTCTTCCATTGTTATTTTTAATTCTACTGAAGTTTAAAAATGCTACGGAACTCTTCCATTGTTCTTTGGAATTCTGCTGAAGTTTAAAAATGCTACGGGACTCTTCATTGTTCTTCTGAGTTCTGCTGAAGTTTAAAAATGCTACGGAACTCTTCCATTGTTCTTCGGAATTCTGATGAAGTTTAAAACTGCAACGGAACTCTTCCATTGTTCTTCGGAATTCTGCTGAAGTTTAAAAATGCTACGGAACTCTTCCATTGTTCTCAGAATTCTGCTGAAGCTTATAAATTCTACGGTGCTCTTCCATTGTTCTTGGGAATTCTGCTGAAGTTTAAAAATGTTACGGATCAATTCCATTGTTCTTCGGAATTCTGCTTAAGTTTAAAAATGCTACGGAAGTCTTCCATTGTTCTTCGGAATTCTGCTGAAGTTTAAAAATGCTACGGAACTCTTTCATTGTTCTTCGGAATTCTGCTGAAGTTTAAAAATGCGACGGAACTCTTCCATTGTTTTGCGGAATTCTGCTGAAGTTTAAAAATGCTACGGAACTCTTCCATTTTTCTCGGAATTCTTCTGAAGTTTAAAAATGCTACAGAATTCTTCTCTTGTTCTTCAGAATTCTGCTGAAGTTTAAAAATGCTACGGAACACTTCCTTTGTTCTTCGGAATTCTGCTGAAGTTTAAAATTGCTACAGAACTCTTCCATTGTTCACGGTATTCTGGTGAAGTTTAAAAATGCTACGGAACTCTTCCATTGTTATTTTTAATTCTACTGAAGTTTAAAAATGCTACGGAACTCTTCCACTGTTCTTTGGAATTCTGCTGAAGTTTAAAAATGCTACGGGACTCTTCATTGTTCTTCTGAGTTCTGCTGAAGTTTAAAAATGCTACGGAACTCTTCCATTGTTCTTCGGAATTCTGATGAAGTTTAAAACTGCAACGGAACTCTTCCATTGTTCTTCGGAATTCTGCTGAAGTTTAAAAATGCTACGGAACTCTTCCATTGTTCTTCGGAATTCTGCTGAAGTTTAAAAATGCTACAGAACTCTTCCATTGTTCCTCGGAATTCTGGTGAAGTTTAAAAATGCTGCGGAACTCATCCATTGTTCTCGGAATTCTGCTGAAGTTTAAAAATGCTACGGAACTCTTCCATTGTTCTTCGGAATTCTGCTGTAATTTAAAAATGCTACGGAACTCTTCCATTGTTCTGCGGAATTCTGCTGAAGTTTAAAAATGCTACGGAACTCTTCCATTGTTCTTCGGAATTCTGATGAAGTTTAAAACTGCAACGGAACTCTTCCATTGTTCTTCGGAATTCTGCTGAAGTTTAAAAATGCTACGGAACTCTTCCATTGTTCTTCGGAATTCTGCTGAAGTTTAAAAATGCTACAGAACTCTTCCATTGTTCCTCGGAATTCTGGTGAAGTTTAAAAATGCTGCGGAACTCTTCCATTGTTCTCGGAATTCTGCTGAAGTTTAAAAATGCTACGGAACTCTTCCATTGTTCTTCAGAATTCTGCTGAAGCTTAAAAATGCTATGGAACTGTTCCATTGTTCTTCGGAATTCTGCTGAAGTTTAAAAATGCTATGGAACTCTTCCATTGTTCTCGGAATTCTGGTGAAGTTTAAAAATGCTACGGAACTCATCCATTGTTCTCGGAATTCTGCTGAAGTTTAAAAATGCTACGGAACTCTTCCATTGTTCTTCGGAATTCTGCTGAAGTTTAAAAATAGTATGGAACTTTTCCATTGTTCTTCGGAATTCTGATGAAGTTTAAAAAGGCTACAGAACTCTTCCATTGTTCTTCGGAATTCTGCTGAAGTTTAAAAATGCTACGGAACTCTTCCATTGTTCTTCGGAATTCTGCAGAAGTTTAAAAATGCTACGGAACTCTTCCATTGTTCTTGGAATTCTGGTGAAGTTTAAAAATGCTACGGAACTCTTCCATTGTTCTCAGAATTCTGCTGAAGCTTATAAATTCTACGGTGCTCTTCCATTGTTCTTGGGAATTCTGCTGAAGTTTAAAAATGCTACGGAACTCTTTCATTGTTCTTCGGAATTCTGCTGAAGTTTAAAAATGCTACGGAAGTCTTCCATTGTTCTTCGGAATTCTGCTGAAGTTTAAAAATGCTACGGAACTCTTTCATTGTTCTTCGGAATTCTGCTGAAGTTTAAAAATGCTACGGAACTCTTCCATTGTTTTGCGGAATTCTGCTGAAGTTTAAAAATGCTACGGAACTCTTCCATTTTTCTCGGAATTCTTCTGAAGTTTAAAAATGCTACAGAATTCTTCTCTTGTTCTTCAGAATTCTGCTGAAGTTTAAAAATGCTACGGAACACTTCCTTTGTTCTTCGGAATTCTGCTGAAGTTTAAAAATGCTACAGAACTCTCCCATTGTTCACGGTATTCTGGTGAAGTTTAAAAATGCTACGGAACTCTTCCATTGTTATTTTTAATTCTACTGAAGTTTAAAAATGCTACGGAACTCTTCCATTGTTCTTTGGAATTCTGCTGAAGTTTAAAAATGCTACGGGACTCTTCATTGTTCTTCTGAGTTCTGCTGAAGTTTAAAAATGCTACGGAACTCTTCCATTGTTCTTCGGAATTCTGATGAAGTTTAAAACTGCAACGGAACTCTTCCATTGTTCTTCGGAATTCTGCTGAAGTTTAAAAATGCTACGGAACTCTTTCATTGTTCTTCGGAATTCTGCTGAAGTTTAAAAATGCTACAGAACTCTTCCATTGTTCCTCGGAATTCTGGTGAAGTTTAAAAATGCTGCGGAACTCATCCATTGTTCTCGGAATTCTGCTAAAGTTTAAAAATGCTACGGAACTCTTCCATTGTTCTTCGGAATTCTGCTGTAATTTAAAAATGCTACGGAACTCTTCCATTGTTCTTCGGAATTCTGCTGAAGTTTAAAAATGCTACGGAACTCTTCCATTGTTCTTCGGAATTCTGATGAAGTTTAAAACTGCAACGGAACTCTTCCATTGTTCTTCGGAATTCTGCTGAAGTTTAAAAATGCTACGGAACTCTTCCATTGTTCTTCGGAATTCTGCTGAAGTTTAAAAATGCTACAGAACTCTTCCATTGTTCCTCGGAATTCTGGTGAAGTTTAAAAATGCTGCGGAACTCATCCATTGTTCTCGGAATTCTGCTGAAGTTTAAAAATGCTACGGAACTCTTCCATTGTTCTTCGGAATTCTGCAGAAGTTTAAAAATGCTACGGAACTCTTCCATTGTTCTTGGAATTCTGCTGAAGTTTAAAAATGCTACGGAACTCTTCCATTGTTCTCAGAATTCTGCTGAAGTTTGTAAATTCTACGGTACTCTTCCATTGTTCTTGGGAATTCTGCTGAAGTTTAAAAATGCTACGGAACTCTTCCATTGTTCTTCGGAATTCTGCTGAAGTTTAAAAATGCTACGGAACTCTTCCATTGTTCTTCGGAATTCTGCTGAAGTTTAAAAATGCTACGGAACTCTTACATTGTTCTTCTGAATTCTGCTGAAGTTTAAAAATGCTACGGAACTCTTCCATTGTTCTTCGGAAATCTGATGAAGCTTAAAACTGCAACGGAACTCTTCCATTGTTCTTCGGAATTCTGCTGAAGTTTAAAAATGCTACGGAACTCTTCCATTGTTTTCGGAATTCTGCTGAAGTTTAAAAATGCTACAGAACTCTTCCATTGTTCTCGGAATTCTGGTGAAGTTTAAAAATGCTACGGAACTCTTCCATTGTTCTCGGAATTGTGCTGAAGTTTAAAAATGCTACGGAACTATTGCATTGTTCTTCGGAATTCTGCCGAAGTTTAAAAATGCTACGGAACTCTTCCATTGTTCTTGGAATTCCTGTGAAGTTTAAAAATGCTACGGAACTCTTCCATTGTTCTCAGAATTCTGCTGAAGCTTATAAATTCTACTGTGCTCTTCCATTGTTCTTGGGAATTCTGCTGAAGTTTAAAAATGTTACGGATCAATTCCATTGTTCTTCGGAATTCTGCTTAAGTTTAAAAATGCTACGGAACTCTTCCATTGTTTTGCGCAATTCTGCTGAAGTTTAAAAATGCTACGGAACTCTTCCATTTTTCTCGGAATTCTTCTGAAGTTTAAAAATACTACAGAACTCTTCTCTTGTTCTTCAGAATTCTGCTGAAGTTTAAAAATGCTACGGAACAATTCCTTTGTTCTTCGGAATTCTGCTGAAGTTTAAAAATGTTACGGATCATTTCCATTGTTCTTCGGAATTCTGCTGAAGTTTAAAAATGCTACGGAACTCTTCCATTGTTCTTCGGAATTCTGCTGAAGTTTAAAAATGCTATGGAACTCTTCGATTGTTCTTCGGAATTCTGCTGAAGTTTAAAAATGCTACGGAACTCTTCCATTGTTCTTCTGAGTTCTGCTGAAGTTTAAAAATGCTGCGGAACTCTTCCATTGTTCTTCGGAATTCTGATGAAGTTTAAAACTGCAACGGAACTCTTCCATTGTTCTTCAGAATTCTGCTGAAGTTTAAAAATGCTACGGAACTCTTCCATTGTTCTTCGGAATTCTGCTGAAGTTTAAAAATGCTATGGAACTCTTACATTGTTCTTCTGAATTCTGCTGAAGTTTAAAAATGCTACGGAACTCTTCCATTGTTCTTCGGAACTCTGATGAAGCTTAAAACTGCAACGGAACTCTTCCATTGTTGTTTGGAATTCTGCTGAAGTTTAAAAATGCTACGGAACTCTTCCATTGTTCTTCGGAATTCTGCTGAAGTTTAAAAATGCTACGGAACTCTTCCATTGTTCTCGGAATTCTGGTGAAGTTTAAAAATGCTACGGAACTCTTCCATTGTTCTCGGAATTGTGCTGAAGTTTAAAAATGCTACGGAACTATTGCATTGTTCTTCGGAATTCTGCCGAAGTTTAAAAATGCTACGGAACTCTTCCATTGTTCTTGGAATTCCTGTGAAGTTTAAAAATGCTACGGAACTCTTCCATTGTTCTCAGAATTCTGCTGAAGCTTATAAATTCTACTGTGCTCTTCCATTGTTCTTGGGAATTCTGCTGAAGTTTAAAAATGTTACGGATCAATTCCATTGTTCTTCGGAATTCTGCTTAAGTTTAAAAATGCTACGGAACTCTTCCATTGTTTTGCGCAATTCTGCTGAAGTTTAAAAATGCTACGGAACTCTTCCATTTTTCTCGGAATTCTTCTGAAGTTTAAAAATACTACAGAACTCTTCTCTTGTTCTTCAGAATTCTGCTGAAGTTTAAAAATGCTACGGAACAATTCCTTTGTTCTTCGGAATTCTGCTGAAGTTTAAAAATGTTACGGATCATTTCCATTGTTCTTCGGAATTCTGCTGAAGTTTAAAAATGCTACGGAACTCTTCCATTGTTCTTCGGAATTCTGCTGAAGTTTAAAAATGCTATGGAACTCTTCGATTGTTCTTCGGAATTCTGCTGAAGTTTAAAAATGCTACGGAACTCTTCCATTGTTCTTCTGAGTTCTGCTGAAGTTTAAAAATGCTGCGGAACTCTTCCATTGTTCTTCGGAATTCTGATGAAGTTTAAAACTGCAACGGAACTCTTCCATTGTTCTTCAGAATTCTGCTGAAGTTTAAAAATGCTACGGAACTCTTCCATTGTTCTTCGGAATTCTGCTGAAGTTTAAAAATGCTATGGAACTCTTACATTGTTCTTCTGAATTCTGCTGAAGTTTAAAAATGCTACGGAACTCTTCCATTGTTCTTCGGAACTCTGATGAAGCTTAAAACTGCAACGGAACTCTTCCATTGTTGTTTGGAATTCTGCTGAAGTTTAAAAATGCTACGGAACTCTTCCATTGTTCTTCGGAATTCTGCTGAAGTTTAAAAATGCTACGGAACTCTTCCATTGTTCTCGGAATTCTGGTGAAGTTTAAAAATGCTACGGAACTCTTCCATTGTTCTTCGGAATTCTGATGAAGTTTAAAACTGCAACGGAACTCTTCCATTGTTCTTCGGAATTCTGCTGAAGTTTAAAAATGCTACGGAACTCTTCCATTGTTCTCAGAATTCTGCTGAAGCTTATAAATTCTACGGTGCTCTTCCATTGTTCTTGGGAATTCTGCTGAAGTTTAAAAATGTTACGGATCAATTCCATTGTTCTTCGGAATTCTGCTTAAGTTTAAAAATGCTACGGAAGTCTTCCATTGTTCTTCGGAATTCTGCTGAAGTTTAAAAATGCTACGGAACTCTTTCATTGTTCTTCGGAATTCTGCTGAAGTTTAAAAATGCTACGGAACTCTTCCATTGTTTTGCGGAATTCTGCTGAAGTTTAAAAATGCTACGGAACTCTTCCATTTTTCTCGGAATTCTTCTGAAGTTTAAAAATGCTACAGAATTCTTCTCTTGTTCTTCAGAATTCTGCTGAAGTTTAAAAATGCTACGGAACACTTCCTTTGTTCTTCGGAATTCTGCTGAAGTTTAAAATTGCTACAGAACTCTTCCATTGTTCACGGTATTCTGGTGAAGTTTAAAAATGCTACGGAACTCTTCCATTGTTATTTTTAATTCTACTGAAGTTTAAAAATGCTACGGAACTCTTCCATTGTTCTTTGGAATTCTGCTGAAGTTTAAAAATGCTACGGGACTCTTCATTGTTCTTCTGAGTTCTGCTGAAGTTTAAAAATGCTACGGAACTCTTCCATTGTTCTTCGGAATTCTGATGAAGTTTAAAACTGCAACGGAACTCTTCCATTGTTCTTCGGAATTCTGCTGAAGTTTAAAAATGCTACGGAACTCTTCCATTGTTCTTCGGAATTCTGCTGAAGTTTAAAAATGCTACAGAACTCTTCCATTGTTCCTCGGAATTCTGGTGAAGTTTAAAAATGCTACGGAGCTCTTCCATTGTTCTTCGGAATTCTGCTGAAGTTTAAAAATGCTACAGAACTCTTCCATTGTTCCTCGGAATTCTGGTGAAGTTTAAAAATGCTGCGGAACTCATCCATTGTTCTCGGAATTCTGCTGAAGTTTAAAAATGCTACGGAACTCTTCCATTGTTCTTCGGAATTCTGCTGTAATTTAAAAATGCTACGGAACTCTTCCATTGTTCTTCGGAATTCTGCTGAAGTTTAAAAATGCTACGGAACTCTTCCATTGTTCTTCGGAATTCTGATGAAGTTTAAAACTGCAACGGAACTCTTCCATTGTTCTTCGGAATTCTGCTGAAGTTTAAAAATGCTACGGAACTCTTCCATTGTTCTTCGGAATTCTGCTGAAGTTTAAAAATGCTACAGAACTCTTCCATTGTTCCTCAGAATTCTGGTGAAGTTTAAAAATGCTGCGGAACTCTTCCATTGTTCTCGGAATTGTGCTGAAGTTTAAAAATGCTACGGAACTCTTCCATTGTTCTTCGGAATTCTGCTGAAGCTTAAAAATGCTATGGAACTGTTCCATTGTTCTTCGGAATTCTGCTGAAGTTTAAAAATGCTATGGAACTCTTCCATTGTTCTCGGAATTCTGGTGAAGTTTAAAAATGCTACGGAACTCATCCATTGTTCTCGGAATTCTGCTGAAGTTTAAAAATGCTACGGAACTCTTCCATTGTTCTTCGGAATTCTGCTGAAGTTTAAAAATAGTATGGAACTTTTCCATTGTTCTTCGGAATTCTGATGAAGTTTAAAAAGGCTACGGATCTCTTCCATTGTTCTTCGGAATTCTGCTGAAGTTTAAAAATGCTACGGAACTCTTCCATTGTTCTTCTGAATTCTGCAGAAGTTTAAAAATGCTACGGAACTCTTCCATTGTTCTTGGAATTCTGGTGAAGTTTAAAAATGCTACGGAACTCTTCCATTGTTCTCAGAATTCTGCTGAAGCTTATAAATTCTACGGTGCTCTTCCATTGTTCTTGGGAATTCTGCTGAAGTTTAAAAATGCTACGGAACTCTTTCATTGTTCTTCGGAATTCTGCTGAAGTTTAAAAATGCTACGGAAGTCTTCCATTGTTCTTCGGAATTCTGCTGAAGTTTAAAAATGCTACGGAACTCTTTCATTGTTCTTCGGAATTCTGCTGAAGTTTAAAAATGCTACGGAACTCTTCCATTGTTTTGCGGAATTCTGCTGAAGTTTAAAAATGCTACGGAACTCTTCCATTTTTCTCGGAATTCTTCTGAAGTTTAAAAATGCTACAGAATTCTTCTCTTGTTCTTCAGAATTCTGCTGAAGTTTAAAAATGCTACGGAACACTTCCTTTGTTCTTCGGAATTCTGCTGAAGTTTAAAAATGCTACAGAACTCTCCCATTGTTCACGGTATTCTGGTGAAGTTTAAAAATGCTACGGAACTCTTCCATTGTTATTTTTAATTCTACTGAAGTTTAAAAATGCTACGGAACTCTTCCATTGTTCTTTGGAATTCTGCTGAAGTTTAAAAATGCTACGGGACTCTTCATTGTTCTTCTGAGTTCTGCTGAAGTTTAAAAATGCTACGGAACTCTTCCATTGTTCTTCGGAATTCTGATGAAGTTTAAAACTGCAACGGAACTCTTCCATTGTTCTTCGGAATTCTGCTGAAGTTTAAAAATGCTACGGAACTCTTCCATTGTTCTTCGGAATTCTGCTGAAGTTTAAAAATGCTACAGAACTCTTCCATTGTTCCTCGGAATTCTGGTGAAGTTTAAAAATGCTGCGGAACTCATCCATTGTTCTCGGAATTCTGCTGAAGTTTAAAAATGCTACGGAACTCTTCCATTGTTCTTCGGAATTCTGCTGCAATTTAAAAATGCTACGGAACTCTTCCATTGTTCTTCGGAATTCTGCTGAAGTTTAAAAATGCTACGGAACTCTTCCATTGTTCTTCGGAATTCTGATGAAGTTTAAAACTGCAACGGAACTCTTCCATTGTTCTTCGGAATTCTGCTGAAGTTTAAAAATGCTACGGAACTCTTCCATTGTTCTTCGGAATTCTGCTGAAGTTTAAAAATGCTACAGAACTCTTCCATTGTTCCTCGGAATTCTGGTGAAGTTTAAAAATGCTGCGGAACTCATCCATTGTTCTCGGAATTCTGCTGAAGTTTAAAAATGCTACGGAACTCTTCCATTGTTCTTCGGAATTCTGCTGTAATTTAAAAATGCTACGGAACTCTTCCATTGTTCTTCGGAATTCTGCTGAAGTTTAAAAATGCTACGGAACTCTTCCATTGTTCTTTGGAATTCTGCTGAAGTTTAAAAATGCTACGGAACTCTTCCATTGTTTTTCAGAATTCTGCTGAAGTTTAAAAATGCTGTGGAACTCTTCCATTGTTCTCGGAATTCTTCTGAAGTTTGAAAATCCTACAGAACTCTTCCATTGTTCTTCAGAATACTGCTGAAGTTTAAAAATGCTACGGAACACTTCCTTTGTTCTTCGGAATTCTGCTGAAGTTTAAAAATGCTACGGAACTCTTCCATTGTTCACGGAATTCTGGTGAAGTTTAAAAATGCTACGGAACTGTTCCATTGTTATTCTTAATTCTGCTGAAGTTTAAAAATGCTACGGAACTCTTCCATTGTTCTTCGGAATTCTGCTGAAGTTTAAAAATGCTACGGAACTTTTCCATTGTTCTTCGGAATTCTGATGAAGTTTAAAAATGCTACGGAACTCTTCCATTGTTCTTCGGAATTCTGATGAAGTTTAAAAATGCTACGGAACTCTTCCATTGTTCTCAGAATTCTGTTGAAGTTTAAAAATGCTACGGAACTCTTCCATTGTTCTCGGAATTCTGTTGAAGTTTAAAAATGCTGCGGAACTCTTCCATTGTTCTCGGAATTCTGCTGAAGTTTAAAAATGCTACGGAACTCTTCCATTGTTCTTCGGAATTCTGCTGAAGTTTAAAAATGCTGCAGAATTTTTCCATTGTTCTTCGGAATTCTGATGAAGTTTAAAAATGCTACGGAACTCTTCCATTGTTCTTCAGAATTCTGCTGAAGTTTAAAAATGCTACGGAACTCTTCCATTGTTCTTCGGAATTCTGCAGAAGTTTAAAAATGCTACGGAACTCTTCCATTGTTCTTCGGAATTCTGCTGAAGTTTAAAAATGCTACGGAACTCTTCCATTGTTCTTCGGAATTCTGATGAAGTTTAAAACTGCAACGGAACTCTTCCATTGTTCTTCGGAATTCTGCTGAAGTTTAAAAATGCTACGGAACTCTTCCATTGTTCTTCGGAATTCTGCTGAAGTTTAAAAATGCTACAGAACTCTTCCATTGTTCCTCGGAATTCTGGTGAAGTTTAAAAATGCTGCGGAACTCATCCATTGTTCTGGGAATTCTGCTGAAGTTTAAAAATGCTACGGAACTCTTCCATTGTTCTTCGGAATTCTGCTGTAATTTAAAAATGCTACGGAACTCTTCCATTGTTCTTCGGAATTCTGCTGAAGTTTAAAAATGCTACGGAACTCTTCCATTGTTCTTTGGAATTCTGCTGAAGTTTAAAAATGCTACGGAACTCTTCCATTGTTTTTCAGAATTCTGCTGAAGTTTAAAAATGCTGTGGAACTCTTCCATTGTTCTCGGAATTCTTCTGAAGTTTGAAAATCCTACAGAACTCTTCCATTGTTCTTCAGAATACTGCTGAAGTTTAAAAATGCTACGGAACACTTCCTTTGTTCTTCGGAATTCTGCTGAAGTTTAAAAATGCTACGGAACTCTTCCATTGTTCACGGAATTCTGGTGAAGTTTAAAAATGCAACGGAACTGTTCCATTGTTATTCTTAATTCTGCTGAAGTTTAAAAATGCTACGGAACTCTTCCATTGTTCTTCGGAATTCTGCTGAAGTTTAAAAATGCTACGGAACTTTTCCATTGTTCTTCGGAATTCTGATGAAGTTTAAAAATGCTACGGAACTCTTCCATTGTTCTTCGGAATTCTGCTGAAGTTTAAAAATGCTACGGAACTCTTCCATTGTTCTCAGAATTCTGTTGAAGTTTAAAAATGCTACGGAACTCTTCCATTGTTCTCGGAATTCTGTTGAAGTTTAAAAATGCTGCGGAACTCTTCCATTGTTCTCGGAATTCTGCTGAAGTTTAAAAATGCTACGGAACTCTTCCATTGTTCTTCGGAATTCTGCTGAAGTTTAAAAATGCTGCAGAATTTTTCCATTGTTCTTCGGAATTCTGATGAAGTTTAAAAATGCTACGGAACTCTTCCATTGTTCTTCAGAATTCTGCTGAAGTTTAAAAATGCTACGGAACTCTTCCATTGTTCTTCGGAATTCTGCAGAAGTTTAAAAATGCTACGGAACTCTTCCATTGTTCTTGGAATTCTGCTGAAGTTTAAAAATGCTACGGAACTCTTCCATTGTTCTCAGAATTCTGCTGAAGTTTGTAAATTCTACGGTACTCTTCCATTGTTCTTGGGAATTCTGCTGAAGTTTAAAAATGCTACGGAACTCTTCCATTGTTCTTCGGAATTCTGCTGAAGTTTAAAAATGCTACGGAACTCTTCCATTGTTCTTCGGAATTCTGCTGAAGTTTAAAAATGCTACGGAACTCTTACATTGTTCTTCTGAATTCTGCTGAAGTTTAAAAATGCTACGGAACTCTTCCATTGTTCTTCGGAAATCTGATGAAGCTTAAAACTGCAACGGAACTCTTCCATTGTTCTTCGGAATTCTGCTGAAGTTTAAAAATGCTACGGAACTCTTCCATTGTTTTCGGAATTCTGCTGAAGTTTAAAAATGCTACAGAACTCTTCCATTGTTCTCGGAATTCTGGTGAAGTTTAAAAATGCTACGGAACTCTTCCATTGTTCTCGGAATTGTGCTGAAGTTTAAAAATGCTACGGAACTATTGCATTGTTCTTCGGAATTCTGCTGAAGTTTAAAAATGCTACGGAACTCTTCCATTGTTCTTGGAATTCCTGTGAAGTTTAAAAATGCTACGGAACTCTTCCATTGTTCTCAGAATTCTGCTGAAGCTTATAAATTCTACTGTGCTCTTCCATTGTTCTTGGGAATTCTGCTGAAGTTTAAAAATGTTACGGATCAATTCCATTGTTCTTCGGAATTCTGCTTAAGTTTAAAAATGCTACGGAACTCTTCCATTTTTCTCGGAATTCTTCTGAAGTTTAAAAATACTACAGAACTCTTCTCTTGTTCTTCAGAATTCTGCTGAAGTTTAAAAATGCTACGGAACAATTCCTTTGTTCTTCGGAATTCTGCTGAAGTTTAAAAATGTTACGGATCATTTCCATTGTTCTTCGGAATTCTGCTGAAGTTTAAAAATGCTACGGAACTCTTCCATTGTTCTTCGGAATTCTGCTGAAGTTTAAAAATGCTATGGAACTCTTCGATTGTTCTTCGGAATTCTGCTGAAGTTTAAAAATGCTACGGAACTCTTCCATTGTTCTTCTGAGTTCTGCTGAAGTTTAAAAATGCTGCGGAACTCTTCCATTGTTCTTCGGAATTCTGATGAAGTTTAAAACTGCAACGGAACTCTTCCATTGTTCTTCAGAATTCTGCTGAAGTTTAAAAATGCTACGGAACTCTTCCATTGTTCTTCGGAATTCTGCTGAAGTTTAAAAATGCTATGGAACTCTTACATTGTTCTTCTGAATTCTGCTGAAGTTTAAAAATGCTACGGAACTCTTCCATTGTTCTTCGGAACTCTGATGAAGCTTAAAACTGCAACGGAACTCTTCCATTGTTGTTTGGAATTCTGCTGAAGGTTAAAAATGCTACGGAACTCTTCCATTGTTCTTCGGAATTCTGCTGAAGTTTAAAAATGCTACGGAACTCTTCCATTGTTCTCGGAATTCTGGTGAAGTTTAAAAATGCTACGGAACTCTTCCATTGTTCTCGGAATTCTGGTGACGTTTAAAAATGCTACGGAACTCATCCATTGTTCTCGGAATTCTGCTGAAGTTTAAAAATGCTACGGAACTCTTCCATTGTTCTTCGGAATTCTGCTGAAGTTTAAAAATGCTACAGAACTCTTCCATTGTTCCTCGGAATTCTGGTGAAGTTTAAAAATGCTGTGGAACTCATCCATTGTTCTCGGAATTCTGCTGAAGTTTAAAAATGCTACGGAACTCTTCCATTGTTCTTCGGAATTCTGCTGTAATTTAAAAATGCTACGGAACTCTTCCATTGTTCTTCGGAATTCTGCTGAAGTTTAAAAATGCTACGGAACTCTTCCATTGTTCTTTGGAATTCTGCTGAAGTTTAAAAATGCTACGGAACTCTTCCATTGTTTTTCGGAATTCTGCTGAAGTTTAAAAATGCTGTGGAACTCTTCCATTGTTCTCGGAATTCTTCTGAAGTTTGAAAATCCTAAAGAACTCTTCCATTGTTCTTCAGAATACTGCTGAAGTTTAAAAATGCTACGGAACACTTCCTTTGTTCTTCGGAATTCTGCTGAAGTTTAAAAATGCTACGGAACTCTTCCATTGTTCACGGAATTCTGGTGAAGTTTAAAAATGCTACGGAACTGTTCCATTGTTATTCTTAATTCTGCTGAAGTTTAAAAATGCTACGGAACTCTTCCATTGTTCTTCGGAATTCTGCTGAAGTTTAAAATTGCTACGGAACTTTTCCATTGTTCTTCGGAATTCTGATGAAGTTTAAAAATGCTACGGAACTCTTCCATTGTTCTTCGGAATTCTGCTGAAGTTTAAAAATGCTACGGAACTCTTCCATTGTTCTCAGAATTCTGTTGAAGTTTAAAAATGCTACGGAACTCTTCCATTGTTCTCGGAATTCTGTTGAAGTTTAAAAATGCTGCGGAACTCTTCCATTGTTCTCGGAATTCTGGTGAAGTTTAAAAATGCTACGGAACTCTTCCATTGTTCTTCGGAATTCTGCTGAAGTTTAAAAATGCTACAGAATTTTTCCATTGTTCTTCGGAATTCTGATGAAGTTTAAAAATGCTACGGAACTCTTCCATTGTTCTTCAGAATTCTGCTGAAGTTTAAAAATGCTACGGAACTCTTCCATTGTTCTTCGGAATTCTGCAGAAGTTTAAAAATGCTACGGAACTCTTCCATTGTTCTTGGAATTCTGGTGAAGTTTATAAATTCTACGGTACTCTACCATTGTTCTTGGGAATTCTGCTGAAGTTTAAAAATGCTACGGAACTCTTCCATTGTTCTTCGGAATTCTGCTGAAGTTTAAAAATGCTACGGAACTCTTCCATTGTTTTCGGAATTCTGCTGAAGTTTAAAAATGCTACGGAACTCTTCCATTGTTCTCGGAATTCTGGTGAAGTTTAAAAATGCTACGGAACTCTTCCATTGTTCTCGGAATTCTGCTGAAGTTTAAAAATGCTACGGAACTATTCCATTGTTCTTCGGAATTCTGCCGAAGTTTAAAAATGCTACGGAACTCTTCCATTGTTCTTGGAATTCCTGTGAAGTTTAAAAATGCTACGGAACTCTTCCATTGTTCTCAGAATTCTGCTGAAGCTTATAAATTCTACTGTGCTCTTCCATTGTTCTTGGGAATTCTGCTGAAGTTTAAAAATGTTACGGATCAATTCCATTGTTCTTTGTAATTCTGCTTAAGTTTAAAAATGCTACCGAACTCTTCCATTGTTCTTCGGAATTCTGCTGAAGTTTAAAAATGCTGCGGAACTCTTCCATTGTTCTTCGGAATTCTGCTGAAGCTTAAAAATGCTACGGAACTCTTCCATTGTTTTGCGGAATTCTGCTGAAGTTTAAAAATGCTACGGAACTCTTCCATTTTTCTCGGAATTCTTCTGAAGTTTAAAAATACTACAGAACTCTTCTCTTGTTCTTCAGAATTCTGCTGAAGTTTAAAAATGCTACGGAACAATTCCTTTGTTCTTCGGAATTCTGCTGAAGTTTAAAAATGTTACGGATCATTTCCATTGTTCTTCGGAATTCTGCTGAAGTTTAAAAATGCTACGGAACTCTTCCATTGTTCTTCTGAGTTCTGCTGAAGTTTAAAAATGCTGCGGAACTCTTCCATTGTTCTTCGGAATTCTGATGAAGTTTAAAACTGCAACGGAACTCTTCCATTGTTCTTCAGAATTCTGCTGAAGTTTAAAAATACTACGGAACTCTTCCATTGTTCTTCGGAATTCTGCTGAAGTTTAAAAATGCTATGGAACTCTTACATTGTTCTTCTGAATTCTGCTGAAGTTTAAAAATGCTACGGAACTCTTCCATTGTTCTTCGGAACTCTGATGAAGCTTAAAACTGCAACGGAACTCTTCCATTGTTGTTTGGAATTCTGCTGAAGTTTAAAAATGCTACGGAACTCTTCCATTGTTCTTCGGAATTCTGCTGAAGTTTAAAAATGCTACGGAACTATTCCATTGTTCTCGGAATTCTGCTGAAGTTTAAAAATGCTACGGAACTCTTCCATTGTTCTCGGAATTCTGGTGAAGTTTAAAAATGCTACAGAACTCTTCCATTGTTCTCAGAATTCTGCTGAAGTTTAAAAATGCTACGGAACTCTTCCATTGTTCTTCAGAATTCTGCTGAAGCTTAAAAATGCTATGGAACTGTTCCATTGTTCTTCGGAATTCTGCTGAAGTTTAAAAATGCTATGGAACTCTTCCATTGTTCTTGGAATTCTGGTGAAGTTTAAAAATGCTACGGAACTCTTCCATTGTTCTCGGAATTCTGGTGACGTTTAAAAATGCTACGGAACTCATCCATTGTTCTCGGAATTCTGCTGAAGTTTAAAAATGCTACGGAACTCTTCCATTGTTCTTCGGAATTCTGCTGAAGTTTAAAAATGCTACGGAACTCTTCCATTGTTATTCTTAATTCTGCTGAAGTTTAAAAATGCTACGGAACTCTTCCATTGTTCTTCGGAATTCTGCTGAAGTTTAAAATTGCTACGGAACTTTTCCATTGTTCTTCGGAATTCTGATGAAGTTTAAAAATGCTACGGAACTCTTCCATTGTTCTTCGGAATTCTGCTGAAGTTTAAAAATGCTACGGAACTCTTCCATTGTTCTCAGAATTCTGTTGAAGTTTAAAAATGCTACGGAACTCTTCCATTGTTCTCGGAATTCTGTTGAAGTTTAAAAATGCTGCGGAACTCTTCCATTGTTCTCGGAATTCTGGTGAAGTTTAAAAATGCTACGGAACTCTTCCATTGTTCTTCGGAATTCTGCTGAAGTTTAAAAATGCTACAGAATTTTTCCATTGTTCTTCGGAATTCTGATGAAGTTTAAAAATGCTACGGAACTCTTCCATTGTTCTTCAGAATTCTGCTGAAGTTTAAAAATGCTACGGAACTCTTCCATTGTTCTTCGGAATTCTGCAGAAGTTTAAAAATGCTACGGAACTCTTCCATTGTTCTTGGAATTCTGGTGAAGTTTATAAATTCTACGGTACTCTACCATTGTTCTTGGGAATTCTGCTGAAGTTTAAAAATGCTACGGAACTCTTCCATTGTTCTTCGGCATTCTGCTGAAGTTTAAAAATGCTACGGAACTCTTCCATTGTTTTCGGAATTCTGCTGAAGTTTAAAAATGCTACGGAACTCTTCCATTGTTCTCGGAATTCTGGTGAAGTTTAAAAATGCTACGGAACTCTTCCATTGTTCTCGGAATTCTGCTGAAGTTTAAAAATGCTACGGAACTATTCCATTGTTCTTCGGAATTCTGCCGAAGTTTAAAAATGCTACGGAACTCTTCCATTGTTCTTGGAATTCCTGTGAAGTTTAAAAATGCTACGGAACTCTTCCATTGTTCTCAGAATTCTGCTGAAGCTTATAAATTCTACTGTGCTCTTCCATTGTTCTTGGGAATTCTGCTGAAGTTTAAAAATGTTACGGATCAATTCCATTGTTCTTTGGAATTCTGCTTAAGTTTAAAAATGCTACCGAACTCTTCCATTGTTCTTCGGAATTCTGCTGAAGTTTAAAAATGCTGCGGAACTCTTCCATTGTTCTTCGGAATTCTGCTGAAGCTTAAAAATGCTACGGAACTCTTCCATTGTTTTGCGGAATTCTGCTGAAGTTTAAAAATGCTACGGAACTCTTCCATTTTTCTCGGAATTCTTCTGAAGTTTAAAAATACTACAGAACTCTTCTCTTGTTCTTCAGAATTCTGCTGAAGTTTAAAAATGCTACGGAACAATTCCTTTGTTCTTCGGAATTCTGCTGAAGTTTAAAAATGTTACGGATCATTTCCATTGTTCTTCGGAATTCTGCTGAAGTTTAAAAATGCTACGGAACTCTTCCATTGTTCTTCTGAGTTCTGCTGAAGTTTAAAAATGCTGCGGAACTCTTCCATTGTTCTTCGGAATTCTGATGAAGTTTAAAACTGCAACGGAACTCTTCCATTGTTCTTCAGAATTCTGCTGAAGTTTAAAAATGCTACGGAACTCTTCCATTGTTCTTCGGAATTCTGCTGAAGTTTAAAAATGCTATGGAACTCTTACATTGTTCTTCTGAATTCTGCTGAAGTTTAAAAATGCTACGGAACTCTTCCACTGTTCTTCGGAACTCTGATGAAGCTTAAAACTGCAACGGAACTCTTCCATTGTTGTTTGGAATTCTGCTGAAGTTTAAAAATGCTACGGAACTCTTCCATTGTTCTTCGGAATTCTGCTGAAGTTTAAAAATGCTACGGAACTATTCCATTGTTCTCGGAATTCTGCTGAAGTTTAAAAATGCTACGGAACTCTTCCATTGTTCTCGGAATTCTGGTGAAGTTTAAAAATGCTACAGAACTCTTCCATTGTTCTCAGAATTCTGCTGAAGTTTAAAAATGCTACGGAACTCTTCCATTGTTCTTCAGAATTCTGCTGAAGCTTAAAAATGCTATGGAACTGTTCCATTGTTCTTCGGAATTCTGCTGAAGTTTAAAAATGCTATGGAACTCTTCCATTGTTCTTGGAATTCTGGTGAAGTTTAAAAATGCTACGGAACTCTTCCATTGTTCTCGGAATTCTGGTGACGTTTAAAAATGCTACGGAACTCATCCATTGTTCTCGGAATTCTGCTGAAGTTTAAAAATGCTACGGAACTCTTCCATTGTTCTTCGGAATTCTGCTGAAGTTTAAAAATGGTACGGAACTTTTCCATTGTTCTTCGGAATTCTGATGAAGTTTAAAAAGGCTACGGAACTCTTCCATTGTTCTTCGGAATTCTGCTGAAGTTTAAAAATGCTACGGAACTCTTCCATTGTTCTTCGGAATTCTGCAGAAGTTTAAAAATGCTACGGAACTCTTCCATTGTTCTTGGAATTCTGGTGAAGTTTAAAAATGCTACGGAACTCTTCCATTGTTCTCAGAATTCTGCTGAAGCTTATAAATTCTACGGTGCTCTTCCATTGTTCTTGGGAATTCTGCTGAAGTTTAAAAATGTTACGGATCAATTCCATTGTTCTTCGGAATTCTGCCGAAGTTTAAAAATGCTACGGAACTCTTCCATTGTTCTTCGGAATTCTGCTGAAGTTTAAAAATGCTATGGAACTCTTCCATTGTTCTCGGAATTCTGGTGAAGTTTAAAAATGCTACGGAACTCTTCCATTGTTTTCGGAATTCTGGTGAAGTTTAAAAATGCTACGGAACTCATTCATTGTTCTCGGAATTCTGCTGAAGTTTAAAAATGCTACGGAACTCTTCCATTGTTCTTCGGAATTCTGCTGAAGTTTAAAAATAGTATGGAACTTTTCCATTGTTCTTCGGAATTCTGATGAAGTTTAAAAAGGCTACGGAACTCTTCCATTGTTCTCGGAATTCTGCTGAAGTTTAAAAATGCTACGGAACTCTTCCATTGTTCTTCAGAATTCTGCAGAAGTTTAAAAATGCTACGGAACTCTTCCATTGTTCTTGGAATTCTGGTGAAGTTTAAAAATGCTACGGAACTCTTCCATTGTTCTCAGATTTCTGCTGAAGCTTATAAATTCTACGGTGCTCTTCCATTGTTCTTGGGAATTCTGCTGAAGTTTAAAAATGTTACGGATCAATTCCATTGTTCTTCGGAATTCTGCTTAAGTTTAAAAATGCTACGGAAGTCTTCCATTGTTCTTCGGAATTCTGCTGAAGTTTAAAAATGCTACGGAACTCTTTCATTGTTCTTCGGAATTCTGCTGAAGTTTAAAAATGCTACGGAACTCTTCCATTGTTTTGCGGAATTCTGCTGAAGTTTAAAAATGCTACGGAACTCTTCCATTTTTCTCGGAATTCTTCTGAAGTTTAAAAATGCTACAGAATTCTTCTCTTGTTCTCCAGAATTCTGCTGAAGTTTAAAAATGCTACGGAACACTTCCTTTGTTCTTCGGAATTCTGCTGAAGTTTAAAAATGCTACAGAACTCTTCCATTGTTCACGGTATTCTGGTGAAGTTTAAAAATGCTACGGAACTCTTCCATTGTTATTTTTAATTCTACTGAAGTTTAAAAATGCTACGGAACTCTTCCATTGTTCTTTGGAATTCTGCTGAAGTTTAAAAATGCTACGGGACTCTTCATTGTTCTTCTGAGTTCTGCTGAAGTTTATAAATGCTACGGAACTCTTCCATTGTTCTTCGGAATTCTGATGAAGTTTAAATCTGCAACGGAACTCTTCCATTGTTCTTCGGAATTCTGCTGAAGTTTAAAAATGCTACGGAACTCTTCCAGTGTTCTTCGGAATTCTGCTGAAGTTTAAAAATGCTACAGAACTCTTCCATTGTTCCTCGGAATTCTGGTGAAGTTTAAAAATGCTGCGGAACTCATCCATTGTTCTCGGAATTCTGCTGAAGTTTAAAAATGCTACGGAACTCTTCCATTGTTCTTCGGAATTCTGCTGTAATTTAAAAATGCTACGGAACTCTTCCATTGTTCTTCGGAATTCTGCTGAAGTTTAAAAATGCTACGGAACTCTTCCATTGTTCTTTGGAATTCTGCTGAAGTTTAAAAATGCTACGGAACTCTTCCATTGTTTTTCGGAATTCTGCTGAAGTTTAAAAATGCTGTGGAACTCTTCCATTGTTCTCGGAATTCTTCTGAAGTTTGAAAATGCTACAGAACTCTTCCATTGTTCTTCAGAATACTGCTGAAGTTTAAAAATGCTACGGAACACTTCCTTTGTTCTTCGGAATTCTGCTGAAGTTTAAAAATGCTACGGAACTCTTCCATTGTTCACGGAATTCTGGTGAAGTTTAAAAATGCTACGGAACTGTTCCATTGTTATTCTTAATTCTGCTGAAGTTTAAAAATGCTACGGAACTCTTCCATTGTTCTTCGGAATTCTGCTGAAGTTTAAAAATGCTACGGAACTTTTCCATTGTTCTTCGGAATTCTGATGAAGTTTAAAAATGCTACGGAACTCTTCCATTGTTCTTCGGAATTCTGCTGAAGTTTAAAAATGCTACAGAACTCTTCCATTGTTCTCAGAATTCTGTTGAAGTTTAAAAATGCTACGGAACTCTTCCATTGTTCTCGGAATTCTGTTGAAGTTTAAAAATGCTGCGGAACTCTTCCATTGTTCTCGGAATTCTGCTGAAGTTTAAAAATGCTACGGAACTCTTCCATTGTTCTTCGGAATTCTGCTGAAGTTTAAAAATTCTACAGAATTTTTCCATTGTTCTTCGGAATTCTGATGAAGTTTAAAAATGCTACGGAACTCTTCCATTGTTCTTCAGAATTCTGCTGAAGTTTAAAAATGCTACGGAACTCTTCCATTGTTCTTCGGAATTCTGCAGAAGTTTAAAAATGCTACGGAACTCTTCCATTGTTCTTGGAATTCTGGTGAAGTTTAAAAATGCTACGGAACTCTTCCATTGTTCTCAGAATTCTGCTGAAGTTTATAAATTCTACGGTACTCTTCCATTGTTCTTGGGAATTCTGCTGAAGTTTAAAAATATTACGGATCATTTCCATTGTTCTTCGGAATTCTGCTGAAGTTTAAATATGCTACGGAACTCTTCCCTTGTTCTTCTGAGTTCTACTGAAGTTTAAAAATGCTGCGGAACACTTCCCTTGTTCTTCGGAATTCTGATGAAGTTAAAAACTGCAACGGAACTCTTCCATTGTTCTTCGGAATTCTGCTGAAGTTTAAAAATGCTACGGAACTCTTCCATTGTTCTTCGGAATTCTGCTGAAGTTTAAAAATGCTACGGAACTCTTACATTGTTCTTCTGAACTCTGCTGAAGTTTAAAAATGCTACGGAACTCTTCCATTGTTCTTCGGAATTCTGATGAAGCTTAAAACTGCAACGGAACTCTTCCATTGTTCTTCAGAATTCTGCTGAAGTTTAAAAATGCTATGGAACTCTTCCATTGTTCTTCGGAATTCTGCTGAAGTTTAAAAATGCTACGGAACTCTTACATTGTTCTCGGAATTCTGCTGAAGTTTAAAAATGCTACGGAACTCTTCCATTGTTCTTTGGAATTCTGCTGAAGTTTAAAAATGCTACGGAACTCTTCCATTGTTTTTCGGAATTCTGCTGAAGTTTAAAAATGCTGTGGAACTCTTCCATTGTTCTCGGAATTCTTCTGAAGTTTGAAAATGCTACAGAACTCTTCCATTGTTCTTCAGAATACTGCTGAAGTTTAAAAATGCTACGGAACACTTCCTTTGTTCTTCGGAATTCTGCTGAAGTTTAAAAATGCTACGGAACTCTTCCATTGTTCACGGAATTCTGGTGAAGTTTAAAAATGCTACGGAACTCTTCCATTGTTATTCTTAATTCTGCTGAAGTTTAAAAATGCTACGGAACTCTTCCATTGTTCTTCGGAATTCTGCTGAAGTTTAAAAATGCTACGGAACTTTTCCATTGTTCTTCGGAATTCTGATGAAGTTTAAAAATGCTACGGAACTCTTCCATTGTTCTTCGGAATTCTGCTGAAGTTTAAAAATGCTACAGAACTCTTCCATTGTTCTCAGAATTCTGTTGAAGTTTAAAAATGCTACGGAACTCTTCCATTGTTCTCGGAATTCTGTTGAAGTTTAAAAATGCTGCGGAACTCTTCCATTGTTCTCGGAATTCTGCTGAAGTTTAAAAATGCTACGGAACTCTTCCATTGTTCTTCGGAATTCTGCTGAAGTTTAAAAATTCTACAGAATTTTTCCATTGTTCTTCGGAATTCTGATGAAGTTTAAAAATGCTACGGAACTCTTCCATTGTTCTTCGGAATTCTGCTGAAGTTTAAAAATTCTACAGAATTTTTCCATTGTTCTTCGGAATTCTGATGAAGTTTAAAAATGCTACGGAACTCTTCCATTGTTCTTCAGAATTCTGCTGAAGTTTAAAAATGCTACGGAACTCTTCCATTGTTCTTCGGAATTCTGCAGAAGTTTAAAAATGCTACGGAACTCTTCCATTGTTCTTGGAATTCTGGTGAAGTTTAAAAATGCTACGGAACTCTTCCATTGTTCTCAGAATTCTGCTGAAGTTTATAAATTCTACGGTACTCTTCCATTGTTCTTGGGAATTCTGCTGAAGTTTAAAAATATTACGGATCATTTCCATTGTTCTTCGGAATTCTGCTGAAGTTTAAATATGCTACGGAACTCTTCCCTTGTTCTTCTGAGTTCTACTGAAGTTTAAAAATGCTGCGGAACACTTCCCTTGTTCTTCGGAATTCTGATGAAGTTAAAAACTGCAACGGAACTCTTCCATTGTTCTTCGGAATTCTGCTGAAGTTTAAAAATGCTACGGAACTCTTCCATTGTTCTTCGGAATTCTGCTGAAGTTTAAAAATGCTACGGAACTCTTACATTGTTCTTCTGAACTCTGCTGAAGTTTAAAAATGCTACGGAACTCTTCCATTGTTCTTCGGAATTCTGATGAAGCTTAAAACTGCAACGGAACTCTTCCATTGTTCTTCGGAATTCTGCTGAAGTTTAAAAATGCTACGGAACTCTTCCATTGTTCTCGGAATTCTGCTGAAGTTTAAAAATGCTACGGAACTCTTCCATTGTTCTCGGAATTCTGCTGAAGTTTAAAAATGCTACGGAACTCTTCCATTGTTCTCGGAATCCTGGTGTAGTTTAAAAATGCTACGGAACTCTTCCATTGTTCTCGGAATTCTGCTGAAGTTTAAAAATGCTACGGAACTATTCCTTTGTTCTTCGGAATTCTGCCGAAGTTTAAAAATGCTACGGAACTCTTCCATTGTTCTTGGAATTCCTGTGAAGTTTAAAAATGCTACGGAACTCTTCCATTGTTCTCAGAATTCTGCTGAAGCTTATAAATTCTACGGTGCTCTTCCATTGTTCTTCGGAATTCTGCTGAAGTTTAAAAATGTTACGGATCAATTCCATTGTTCTTCGGAATTCAGCTTAAGTTTAAAAATGCTACGGAACTCTTCCATTGTTCTTCGGAATTCTGCTGAAGTTTAAAAATGCTGCGGAACTCTTCCATTGTTCTTCGGAATTCAGCTGAAGTTTAAAAATGCTACGGAACTCTTCCATTGTTTTGCGGAATTCTGCTGAAGTTTAAAAATGCTACGGAACTCTTCCATTTTTCTCGGAATTCTTCTGAAGTTTAAAAATACTACAGAACTCTTCTCTTGTTCTTCAGAATTCTGCTGAAGTGTAAAAATGCTATGGAACAATTCCTTTGTTCTTCGGAATTCTGCTGAAGTTTAAAAATGGTACAGAAGTCTTCCATTGTTCACGGTATTCTGGTGAAGTTTAAAAATGCTACGGAACTCTTCCATTGTTCCTCGGAATTCTGGTGAAGTTTAAAAGTGCTGCGGAACTCATCCATTGTTCTCGGAATTCTGCTGAAGTTTAAAAATGCTACGGAACTCTTCCATTGTTCTTCGGAATTCTGCTGTAATTTAAAAATGCTATGGAACTCTTCCATTGTTCTTCGGAATTCTGCTGAAGTTTAAAAATGCTGCGGAACTCTTCCACTGTTCTCGGAATTCTGCTGAAGTTTATAAATGCTACGGAACTCTTCCATTGTTCTTCGGAATTCTGCTGAAGTTTAAAAATGCTATGGAACTGTTCCATTGTTCTTCGGAATTCTGCTGAAGTTTAAAAATGCTATGGAACTCTTCCATTGTTCTCGGAATTCTGGTGAAGTTTAAAAATGCTACGGATCTCTTCCATTGTTCTCGGAATTCTGGTGAAGTTTAAAAATGCTACGGAACTCATCCATTGTTCTCGGAATTCTGCTGAAGTTTAAAAATGCTACGGAACTCTTCCATTGTTCTCGGAATTCTGCTGAAGTTTAAAAATGGTACGGAACTTTTCCATTGTTCTTCGGAATTCTGATGAAGTTTAAAAAGGCTATGGAACTCTTCCATTGTTCTTCGGAATTCTGCTGAAGTTTAAAAATGCTACGGAACTCTTCCATTGTTCTTCGGAATTCTGCAGAAGTTTAAAAATGCTACGGAATTCTTCCATTGTTCATGGAATTCTGGTGAAGTTTAAAAATGCTACGGAACTCTTCCATTGTTTTCAGAATTCTGCTGAAGCTTATAAATTCTACGGTGCTCTTCCATTGTTCTTGGGAATTCTGCTGAAGTTTAAAAATGTTACGGATCAATTCCATTGTTCTTCGGAATTCTGCTTAAGTTTAAAAATGCTACGGAAGTCTTCCATTGTTCTTCGGAATTCTGCTGAAGTTTAAAAATGCTACGGAACTCTTCCATTGTTCTTCGGAATTCTGCTGAAGTTTAAAAATGCTACGGAACTCTTCCATTGTTTTGCGGAATTCTGCTGAAGTTTAAAAATGCTACGGAACTCTTCCATTTTTCTCGGAATTCTTCTGAAGTTTAAAAATGCTACAGAACTCTTCTCTTGTTCTTCAGAATTCTGCTGAAGTTTAAAAATGCTACGGAACACTTCCTTTGTTCTTCGGAATTCTGCTGAATTTTAAAAATGCTGCAGAACTCTTCCATTGTTCACGGTATTCTGGTGAAGTTTAAAAATGCTACGGAACTCTTCCATTGTTATTTTTAATTCTACTGAAGTTTAAAAATGCTACGGAACTCTTCCATTGTTCACGGAATTCTGGTGAAGTTTAAAAATGCTACGGAACTGTTCCATTGTTATTCTTAATTCTGCTGAAGTTTAAAAATGCTACGGAACTCTTCCATTGTTCTTCGGAATTCTGCTGAAGTTTAAAAATGCTACGGAACTTTTCCATTGTTCTTCGGAATTCTGATGAAGTTTAAAAATGCTACGGAACTCTTCCATTGTTCTTCGGAATTCTGCTGAAGTTTAAAAATGCTACGGAACTCTTACATTGTTCTCAGAATTCTGTTGAAGTTTAAAAATGCTACGGAACTCTTCCATTGTTCTTCGGAATTCTGCTGAAGTTTAAAAATGCTACAGAACTCTTCCATTGTTCCTCGGAATTCTGGTGAAGTTTAAAAATGCTGCGGAACTCATCCATTGTTCTCGGAATTCTGGTGAAGTTTAAAAATGCTACGGAACTCTTCCATTGTTCTTCGGAATTCTGCTGTAATTTAAAAATGCTACGGAACTCTTCCATTGTTCTTCGGAATTCTGCTGAAGTTTAAAAATGCTACGGAACTCTTCCATTGTTCTTTGGAATTCTGCTGAAGTTTAAAAATGCTACAGAACTCTTCCATTGTTTTTCAGAATTCTGCTGAAGTTTAAAAATTCTGTGGAACTCTTCCATTGTTCTCGGAATTCTTCTGAAGTTTGAAAATGCTACAGAACTCTTCCATTGTTCTTCAGAATACTGCTGAAGTTTAAAAATGCTACGGAACTCTTCCATTGTTCACGGAATTCTGGTGAAGTTTAAAAATGCTACGGAACTGTTCCATTGTTATTCTTAATTCTGCTGAAGTTTAAAAATGCTACGGAACTCTTCCATTGTTCTTCGGAATTCTGCTGAAGTTTAAAAATGCTACGGAACTTTTCCATTGTTCTTCGGAATTCTGATGAAGTTTAAAAAGGCTACGGAACTCTTCTATTGTTCTTCGGAATTCTGCTGAAGTTTAAAAATGCTACGGAACTCTTCCATTGTTCTTCGGAATTCTGCAGAAGTTTAAAAATGCTACGGAATTCTTCCATTGTTCTTGGAATTCTGCTGAAGTTTAAAAATGCTACGGAACTTTTCCATTGTTCTTCGGAATTCTGATGAAGTTTAAAAATGCTACGGAACTCTTCCATTGTTCTTCGGAATTCTGCTGAAGTTTAAAAATGCTACGGAACTCTTCCATTGTTCTCAGAATTCTGTTGAAGTTTAAAAATGCTACGGAACTCTTCCATTGTTCTCGGAATTCTGTTGAAGTTTAAAAATGCTGCGGAACTCTTCCATTGTTCTCGGAATTCTGCTGAAGTTTAAAAATGCTACGGAACTCTTCCATTGTTCTTCGGAATTCTGCTGAAGTTTAAAAATGCTACAGAATTTTTCCATTGTTCTTCGGAATTCTGATGAAGTTTAAAAATGCTACGGAACTCTTCCATTGTTCTTCAGAATTCTGCTGAAGTTTAAAAATGGTACGGAACTCTTCCATTGTTCTTCGGAATTCTGAAGAAGTTTAAAAATGCTACGGAACTCTTCCATTGTTCTTGGAATTCTGGTGAAGTTTAAAAATGCTACGGAACTCTTCCATTGTTCTCAGAATTCTGCTGAAGTTTATAAATTCTACGGTACTCTTCCATTGTTCTTGGGAATTCTGCTGAAGTTTAAAAATATTACGGATCATTTCCATTGTTCTTCGGAATTCTGCTGAAGTTTAAATATGCTACGGAACTCTTCCCTTGTTCTTCTGAGTTCTACTGAAGTTTAAAAATGCTACGGAACTCTTCCATTGTTCACGGAATTCTGGTGAAGTTTAAAAATGCTACGGAACTGTTCCATTGTTATTCTTAATTCTGCTGAAGTTTAAAAATGCTACGGAACTCTTCCATTGTTCTTCGGAATTCTGCTGAAGTTTAAAAATGCTACGGAACTCTTCCATTGTTCTCAGAATTCTGTTGAAGTTTAAAAATGCTACGGAACTCTTCCATTGTTCTTCGGAATTCTGCTGAAGTTTAAAAATGCTACAGAACTCTTCCATTGTTCCTCGGAATTCTGGTGAAGTTTAAAAATGCTGCGGAACTCATCCATTGTTCTCGGAATTCTGGTGAAGTTTAAAAATGCTACGGAACTCTTCCATTGTTCTTCGGAATTCTGCTGTAATTTAAAAATGCTACGGAACTCTTCCATTGTTCTTCGGAATTCTGCTGAAGTTTAAAAATGCTACGGAACTCTTCCATTGTTCTTTGGAATTCTGCTGAAGTTTAAAAATGCTACAGAACTCTTACATTGTTTTTCGGAATTCTGCTGAAGTTTAAAAATTCTGTGGAACTCTTCCATTGTTCTCGGAATTCTTCTGAAGTTTGAAAATGCTACAGAACTCTTCCATTGTTCTTCAGAATACTGCTGAAGTTTAAAAATGCTACGGAACACTTCCTTTGTTCTTCGGAATTCTGCTGAAGTTTAAAAATGCTACGGAACTCTTCCATTGTTCACGGAATTCTGGTGAAGTTTAAAAATGCTACGGAACTGTTCCATTGTTATTCTTATTTCTGCTGAAGTTTAAAAATGCTACGGAACTCTTCCATTGTTCTTCGGAATTCTGCTGAAGTTTAAAAATGCTACGGAACTTTTCCATTGTTCTTCGGAATTCTGATGAAGTTTAAAAAGGCTACGGAACTCTTCTATTGTTCTTCGGAATTCTGCTGAAGTTTAAAAATGCTACGGAACTCTTCCATTGTTCTTCGGAATTCTGCAGAAGTTTAAAAATGCTACGGAATTCTTCCATTGTTCTTGGAATTCTGCTGAAGTTTAAAAATGCTACGGAACTTTTCCATTGTTCTTCGGAATTCTGATGAAGTTTAAAAATGCTAAGGAACTCTTCCATTTTTCTTCGGAATTCTGCTGAAGTTTAAAAATGCTACGGAACTCTTGCATTGTTCTCAGAATTCTGTTGAAGTTTAAAAATGCTACGGAACTCTTCCATTGTTCTCGGAATTCTGTTGAAGTTTAAAAATGCTGCGGAACTCTTCCATTGTTCTCGGAATTCTGCTGAAGTTTAAAAATGCTACGGAACTCTTCCATTGTTCTTCGGAATTCTGCTGAAGTTTAAAAATGCTACAGAATTTTTCCATTGTTCTTCGGAATTCTGATGAAGTTTAAAAATGCTACGGAACTCTTCCATTGTTCTTCAGAATTCTGCTGAAGTTTAAAAATGCTACGGAACTCTTCCATTGTTCTTCGGAATTCTGCAGAAGTTTAAAAATGCTACGGAACTCTTCCATTGTTCTTGGAATTCTGGTGAAGTTTAAAAATGCTACGGAACTCTTCCATTGTTCTCAGAATTCTGCTGAAGTTTATAAATTCTACGGTACTCTTCCATTGTTCTTGGGAATTCTGCTGAAGTTTAAAAATATTACGGATCATTTCCATTGTTCTTCGGAATTCTGCTGAAGTTTAAATATGCTACGGAACTCTTCCCTTGTTCTTCTGAGTTCTACTGAAGTTTAAAAATGCTGCGGAACACTTCCCTTGTTCTTCGGAATTCTGATGAAGTTAAAAACTGCAACGGAACTCTTCCATTGTTCTTCGGAATTCTGCTGAAGTTTAAAAATGCTACGGAACTCTTCCATTGTTCTTCGGAATTCTGCTGAAGTTTAAAAAAGCTCCGTAACTCTTACATTGTTCTTCTGAATTCTGCTGAAGTTTAAAAATGCTACGGAACTCTTCCATTGTTCTTCGGAATTCTGATGAAGCTGAAAACTGCAACGGAACTCTTCCATTGTTCTTCGGAATTCTGCTGAAGTTTAAAAATGCTACGGAACTCTTCCATTGTTCTTCGGAATTCTGCTGAAGTTTAAAAATGCTACGGAACTCTTCCATTGTTCTCGGAATTCTGCTGAAGTTTAAAAATGCTATGGAACTCTTCCATTGTTCTCGGAATTCTGGTGAAGTTTAAAAATGCTACGGAACTCTTCCATTGTTCTCGGAATTCTGCTGAAGTTTAAAAATGCTACGGAACTATTCCATTGTTCTTCGGAATTCTGCCGAAGTTTAAAAATGCTAAGGAACTCTTCCATTGTTCTTGGAATTCCTGTGAAGTTTAAAAATGTTACGGAACTCTTCCATTCTTCTCAGAATTCTGCTGAAGCTTATAAATTCTACGGTGCTCTTCCATTGTTCTTGGGAATTCTGCTGAAGTTTAAAAATGTTACGGATCAATTCCATTGTTCTTCGGAATTCTGCTTAAGTTTAAAAATGCTACGGAACTCTTCCATTGTTCTTCGGAATTCTTCTGAAGTTTAAAAATGCTGCGGAACTCTTCCATTGTTCTTCGGAATTCTGCTGAAGTTTAAAAATGCTACGGAACTCTTCCATTGTTTTGCGGAATTCTGCTGAAGTTTAAAAATGCTACGGAACTCTTCCATTTTTCTCGGAATTCTTCTGAAGTTTAAAAATACTACAGAACTCTTCTCTTGTTCTTCAGAATTCTGCTGAAGTTTGAAAATGCTACGGAACAATTCCTTTGTTCTTCGGAATTCTGCTGAAGTTTAAAAATGGTACAGAACTCTTCCATTGTTCACGGTATTCTGGTGAAGTTTAAAAATGCTACGGAACTCTTCCATTGTTCCTCGGAATTCTGGTGAAGTTTAAAAGTGCTGCGGAACTCATCCATTGTTCTCGGAATTCTGCTGAAGTTTAAAAATGCTACGGAACTCTTCCATTGTTCTTCGGAATTCTGCTGTAATTTAAAAATGCTATGGAACTCTTCCATTGTTCTTCGGAATTCTGCTGAAGTTTAAAAATGCTACGGAACTCTTCCATTGTTCTCGGAATTCTGCTGAAGTTTATAAATGCTACGGAACTCTTCCATTGTTCTTCGGAATTGTGCTGAAGCTTAAAAATGCTATGGAACTCTTCCATTGTTCTCGGAATTCTGGTGAAGTTTAAAAATGCTACGGAACTCTTCCATTGTTTTGCGGAATTCTGCTGAAGTTTAAAAATGCTACGGAACTCTTCCATTTTTCTCGGAATTCTTCTGAAGTTTAAAAATGCTACAGAACTCTTCTCTTGTTCTTCAGAATTCTGCTGAAGTTTAAAAATGCTACGGAACACTTCCTTTGTTCTTCGGAATTCTGCTGAATTTTAAAAATGCTGCAGAACTCTTCCATTGTTCACGGTATTCTGGTGAAGTTTAAAAATGCTACGGAACTCTTCCATTGTTGTTTTTAATTCTACTGAAGTTTAAAAATGCTACGGAACTCTTCCATTGTTCACGGAATTCTGGTGAAGTTTAAAAATGCTACGGAACTGTTCCATTGTTATTCCTAATTCTGCTGAAGTTTAAAAATGCTACGGAACTCTTCCATTGTTCTTCAGAATTCTGCTGAAGTTTAAAAATACTACGGAACTTTTCCATTGTTCTTCGGAATTCTGATGAAGTTTAAAAATGCTACGGAACTCTTCCATTGTTCTTCGGAATTCTGCTGAAGTTTAAAAATGCTACGGAACTCTTCCATTGTTCTCAGAATTCTGTTGAAGTTTAAAAATGCTACGGAACTCTTCCATTGTTCTCGGAATTCTGTTGAAGTTTAAAAATGCTACGGAACTCTTCCATTATTCTCGGAATTCTGCTGAAGTTTAAAAATGCTACGGAACTCTTCCATTGTTCTTCGGAATTCTGCTGAAGTTTAAAAATGCTCCAGAATTTTTCCATTGTTCTTCGGAATTCTGATGAAGTTTAAAAATGCTACGGAACTCTTCCATTGTTCTTCAGAATTCTGCTGAAGTTTAAAAATGCTACGGAACTCTTCCATTGTTCTTCGGAATTCTGCAGAAGTTTAAAAATGCTACGGAACTCTTCCATTGTTCTTGGAATTCTGGTGAAGTTTAAAAATGCTATGGAACTCTTCCATTGTTCTCAGAATTCTGCTGAAGTTTATAAATTCTACGGTACTCTTCCATTGTTCTTGGGAATTCTGCTGAAGTTTAAAAATGTTACGGATCATTTCCATTGTTCTTCGGAATTCTGCTGAAGTTTAAATATGCTACGGAACTCTTCCCTTGTTCTTCTGAGTTCTACTGAAGTTTAAAAATGCTGCGGAACACTTCCCGTGTTCTTCGGAATTCTGATGAAGTTAAAAACTGCAACGGAACTCTTCCATTGTTCTTCGGAATTCTGCTGAAGTTTAAAAATGCTACGGAACTCTTCCATTGTTCTTCGGAATTCTGCTGAAGTTTAAAAATGCTACGGAACTCTTACATTGTTCTTCTGAATTCTGCTGAAGTTTAAAAATGCTACGGAACTCTTCCATTGTTCTTCGGAATTCTGATGAAGCTTAAAACTGCAACGGAACTCTTCCATTGTTCTTCGGAATTCTGCTGAAGTTTAAAAATGCAACGGAACTCTTCCATTGTTCTTCGGAATTCTGCTGAAGTTTAAAAATGCTAGGAAACTCTTCCATTGTTCTCGGAATTCTGCTGAAGTTTAAAAATGCTATGGAACTCTTCCATTGTTCTCGGAATTCTGGTGAAGTTTAAAAATGCTACGGAACTCTTCCATTGTTCTTCGGAATTCTGCTGAAGTTTAAAAATGCTACGGAACTCTTCCATTCTTCTTCGGAATTCTGCAGAAGTTTAAAAATGCTACGGAACTCTTCCATTGTTCTTGGAATTCTGGTGAAGTTTAAAAATGCTACGGAACTCTTCCATTGTTCTCAGAATTCTGCTGAAGTTTATAAATTCTAAGGTACTCTTCCATTGTTCTTGGGAATTCTGCTGAAGTTTAAAAATGTTACGGATCATTTCCATTGTTCTTCGGAATTCTGCTGAAGTTTAAATATGCTACGGAACTCTTCTCTTGTTCTTCTGAGTTCTACTGAAGTTTAAAAATGCTGCGGAACACTTCCCTTGTTCTTCGGAATTCTGATGAAGTTTAAAACTGCAACGGAACTCTTCCATTGTTCTTCGGAATTCTGCTGAAGTTTAAAAATGCTACGGAACTCTTCCATTGTTCTTCGGAATTCTGCTGAAGTTTAAAAATGCTACGGAACTCTTCCATTGTTCTTGGAATTCTGGTGAAGTTTAAAAATGCTACGGAACTCTTCCATTGTTCTCAGAATTCTGCTGAAGTTTATAAATTCTACGGTACTCTTCCATTGTTCTTGGGAATTCTGCTGAAGTTTAAAAATATTACGGATCATTTCCATTGTTCTTCGGAATTCTGCTGAAGTTTAAATATGCTACGGAACTCTTCCCTTGTTCTTCTGAGTTCTACTGAAGTTTAAAAATGCTGCGGAACACTTCCCTTGTTCTTCGGAATTCTGATGAAGTTAAAAACTGCAACGGAACTCTTCCATTGTTCTTCGGAATTCTGCTGAAGTTTAAAAATGCTACGGAACTCTTCCATTGTTCTTCGGAATTCTGCTGAAGTTTAAAAAAGCTCCGTAACTCTTACATTGTTCTTCTGAATTCTGCTGAAGTTTAAAAATGCTACGGAACTCTTCCATTGTTCTTCGGAATTCTGATGAAGCTGAAAACTGCAACGGAACTCTTCCATTGTTCTTCGGAATTCTGCTGAAGTTTAAAAATGCTACGGAACTCTTCCATTGTTCTTCGGAATTCTGCTGAAGTTTAAAAATGCTACGGAACTCTTCCATTGTTCTCGGAATTCTGCTGAAGTTTAAAAATGCTATGGAACTCTTCCATTGTTCTCGGAATTCTGGTGAAGTTTAAAAATGCTACGGAACTCTTCCATTGTTCTCGGAATTCTGCTGAAGTTTAAAAATGCTACGGAACTATTCCATTGTTCTTCGGAATTCTGCCGAAGTTTAAAAATGCTAAGGAACTCTTCCATTGTTCTTGGAATTCCTGTGAAGTTTAAAAATGTTACGGAACTCTTCCATTCTTCTCAGAATTCTGCTGAAGCTTATAAATTCTACGGTGCTCTTCCATTGTTCTTGGGAATTCTGCTGAAGTTTAAAAATGTTACGGATCAATTCCATTGTTCTTCGGAATTCTGCTTAAGTTTAAAAATGCTACGGAACTCTTCCATTGTTCTTCGGAATTCTTCTGAAGTTTAAAAATGCTGCGGAACTCTTCCATTGTTCTTCGGAATTCTGCTGAAGTTTAAAAATGCTACGGAACTCTTCCATTGTTTTGCGGAATTCTGCTGAAGTTTAAAAATGCTACGGAACTCTTCCATTTTTCTCGGAATTCTTCTGAAGTTTAAAAATACTACAGAACTCTTCTCTTGTTCTTCAGAATTCTGCTGAAGTTTGAAAATGCTACGGAACAATTCCTTTGTTCTTCGGAATTCTGCTGAAGTTTAAAAATGGTACAGAACTCTTCCATTGTTCACGGTATTCTGGTGAAGTTTAAAAATGCTACGGAACTCTTCCATTGTTCTCGGAATTCTGCTGAAGTTTAAAAATGCTACGGAACTATTCCATTGTTCTTCGGAATTCTGCCGAAGTTTAAAAATGCTAAGGAACTCTTCCATTGTTCTTGGAATTCCTGTGAAGTTTAAAAATGTTACGGAACTCTTCCATTCTTCTCAGAATTCTGCTGAAGCTTATAAATTCTACGGTGCTCTTCCATTGTTCTTGGGAATTCTGCTGAAGTTTAAAAATGTTACGGATCAATTCCATTGTTCTTCGGAATTCTGCTTAAGTTTAAAAATGCTACGGAACTCTTCCATTGTTCTTCGGAATTCTTCTGAAGTTTAAAAATGCTGCGGAACTCTTCCATTGTTCTTCGGAATTCTGCTGAAGTTTAAAAATGCTACGGAACTCTTCCATTGTTTTGCGGAATTCTGCTGAAGTTTAAAAATGCTACGGAACTCTTCCATTTTTCTCGGAATTCTTCTGAAGTTTAAAAATACTACAGAACTCTTCTCTTGTTCTTCAGAATTCTGCTGAAGTTTGAAAATGCTACGGAACAATTCCTTTGTTCTTCGGAATTCTGCTGAAGTTTAAAAATGGTACAGAACTCTTCCATTGTTCACGGTATTCTGGTGAAGTTTAAAAATGCTACGGAACTCTTCCATTGTTCCTCGGAATTCTGGTGAAGTTTAAAAGTGCTGCGGAACTCATCCATTGTTCTCGGAATTCTGCTGAAGTTTAAAAATGCTACGGAACTCTTCCATTGTTCTTCGGAATTCTGCTGTAATTTAAAAATGCTATGGAACTCTTCCATTGTTCTTCGGAATTCTGCTGAAGTTTAAAAATGCTACGGAACTCTTCCATTGTTCTCGGAATTCTGCTGAAGTTTATAAATGCTACGGAACTCTTCCATTGTTCTTCGGAATTGTGCTGAAGCTTAAAAATGCTATGGAACTCTTCCATTGTTCTCGGAATTCTGGTGAAGTTTAAAAATGCTACGGAACTCTTCCATTGTTTTGCGGAATTCTGCTGAAGTTTAAAAATGCTACGGAACTCTTCCATTTTTCTCGGAATTCTTCTGAAGTTTAAAAATGCTACAGAACTCTTCTCTTGTTCTTCAGAATTCTGCTGAAGTTTAAAAATGCTACGGAACACTTCCTTTGTTCTTCGGAATTCTGCTGAATTTTAAAAATGCTGCAGAACTCTTCCATTGTTCACGGTATTCTGGTGAAGTTTAAAAATGCTACGGAACTCTTCCATTGTTGTTTTTAATTCTACTGAAGTTTAAAAATGCTACGGAACTCTTCCATTGTTCACGGAATTCTGGTGAAGTTTAAAAATGCTACGGAACTGTTCCATTGTTATTCTTAATTCTGCTGAAGTTTAAAAATGCTACGGAACTCTTCCATTGTTCTTCAGAATTCTGCTGAAGTTTAAAAATGCTACGGAACTTTTCCATTGTTCTTCGGAATTCTGATGAAGTTTAAAAATGCTACGGAACTCTTCCATTGTTCTTCGGAATTCTGCTGAAGTTTAAAAATGCTACGGAACTCTTCCATTGTTCTCAGAATTCTGTTGAAGTTTAAAAATGCTACGGAACTCTTCCATTGTTCTCGGAATTCTGTTGAAGTTTAAAAATGCTACGGAACTCTTCCATTATTCTCGGAATTCTGCTGAAGTTTAAAAATGCTACGGAACTCTTCCATTGTTCTTCGGAATTCTGCTGAAGTTTAAAAATGCTCCAGAATTTTTCCATTGTTCTTCGGAATTCTGATGAAGTTTAAAAATGCTACGGAACTCTTCCATTGTTCTTCAGAATTCTGCTGAAGTTTAAAAATGCTACGGAACTCTTCCATTGTTCTTCGGAATTCTGCAGAAGTTTAAAAATGCTACGGAACTCTTCCATTGTTCTTGGAATTCTGGTGAAGTTTAAAAATGCTATGGAACTCTTCCATTGTTCTCAGAATTCTGCTGAAGTTTATAAATTCTACGGTACTCTTCCATTGTTCTTGGGAATTCTGCTGAAGTTTAAAAATGTTACGGATCATTTCCATTGTTCTTCGGAATTCTGCTGAAGTTTAAATATGCTACGGAACTCTTCCCTTGTTCTTCTGAGTTCTACTGAAGTTTAAAAATGCTGCGGAACACTTCCCGTGTTCTTCGGAATTCTGATGAAGTTAAAAACTGCAACGGAACTCTTCCATTGTTCTTCGGAATTCTGCTGAAGTTTAAAAATGCTACGGAACTCTTCCATTGTTCTTCGGAATTCTGCTGAAGTTTAAAAATGCTACGGAACTCTTACATTGTTCTTCTGAATTCTGCTGAAGTTTAAAAATGCTACGGAACTCTTCCATTGTTCTTCGGAATTCTGATGAAGCTTAAAACTGCAACGGAACTCTTCCATTGTTCTTCGGAATTCTGCTGAAGTTTAAAAATGCAACGGAACTCTTCCATTGTTCTTCGGAATTCTGCTGAAGTTTAAAAATGCTAGGAAACTCTTCCATTGTTCTCGGAATTCTGCTGAAGTTTAAAAATGCTATGGAACTCTTCCATTGTTCTCGGAATTCTGGTGAAGTTTAAAAATGCTACGGAACTCTTCCATTGTTCTTCGGAATTCTGCTGAAGTTTAAAAATGCTACGGAACTCTTCCATTCTTCTTCGGAATTCTGCAGAAGTTTAAAAATGCTACGGAACTCTTCCATTGTTCTTGGAATTCTGGTGAAGTTTAAAAATGCTACGGAACTCTTCCATTGTTCTCAGAATTCTGCTGAAGTTTATAAATTCTAAGGTACTCTTCCATTGTTCTTGGGAATTCTGCTGAAGTTTAAAAATGTTACGGATCATTTCCATTGTTCTTCGGAATTCTGCTGAAGTTTAAATATGCTACGGAACTCTTCTCTTGTTCTTCTGAGTTCTACTGAAGTTTAAAAATGCTGCGGAACACTTCCCTTGTTCTTCGGAATTCTGATGAAGTTTAAAACTGCAACGGAACTCTTCCATTGTTCTTCGGAATTCTGCTGAAGTTTAAAAATGCTACGGAACTCTTCCATTGTTCTTCGGAATTCTGCTGAAGTTTAAAAATGCTACGGAACTCTTACATTGTTCTTCTGAATTCTGCTGAAGTTTAAAAATGCTACGGAACTCTTCCATTGTTCTTCGGAATTCTGATGAAGCTTAAAACTGCAACGGAACTCTTCCATTGTTCTTCGGAATTCTGCTGAAGTTTAAAAATGCTACGGAACTCTTCCATTGTTCTTCGGAATTCTGCTGAAGTTTAAAAATGCTACGAAACTCTTCCATTGTTCTCGGAATTCTGCTGAAGTTTAAAAATGCTTCGGAACTCTTCCATTGTTCTCGGAATTCTGTTGAAGTTTAAAAATGCTACGGAACTCTTCCATTGTTCTTGGAATTCTGCTGAAGTTTAAAAATGCTACGGAACTATTCCATTGTTCTTCAGAATTCTGCCGAAGTTTAAAAATGCTACGGAACTCTTCCATTGTTCTTCGGAATTCTGCTGAAGTTTAAAAATGCTACGGAACTTTTCCATTGTTCTTCGGAATTCTGATGAAGTTTAAAAATGCTACGGAACTCTTCCATTGTTCTTCGGAATTCTGCTGAAGTTTAAAAATGCTACGGAACTCTTCCATTGTTCTCAGAATTCTGTTGAAGTTTAAAAATGCTACGGAACTCTTCCATTGTTCTTCGGAATTCTGCTGAAGTTTAAAAATGCTACAGAACTCTTCCATTGTTCCTCGGAATTCTGGTGAAGTTTAAAAATGCTGCGGAACTCATCCATTGTTCTTGGAATTCTGGTGAAGTTTAAAAATGCTACGGAACTCTTCCATTGTTCTTCGAATTCTGCTGTAATTTAAAAATGCTACGGAACTCTTCCATTGTTCTTTGGAATTCTGCTGAAGTTTAAAAATGCTACGGAACTCTTCCATTGTTCTTTGGAATTCTGCTGAAGTTTAAAAATGCTACAGAACTCTTCCATTGTTTTTCGGAATTCTGCTGAAGTTTAAAAATTCTGTGGAACTCTTCCATTGTTCTCGGAATTCTTCTGAAGTTTGAAAATGCTACAGAACTCTTCCATTGTTCTTCAGAATACTGCTGAAGTTTAAAAATGCTACGGAACACTTCCTTTGTTCTTCGGAATTCTGCTGAAGTTTAAAAATGCTACGGAACTCTTCCATTGTTCACGGAATTCTGGTGAAGTTTAAAAATGCTACGGAACTGTTCCATTGTTATTCTTAATTCTGCTGAAGTTTAAAAATGCTACGGAACTCTTCCATTGTTCTTCGGAATTCTGCTGAAGTTTAAAAATGCTACGGAACTTTTCCATTGTTCTTCGGAATTCTGATGAAGTTTAAAAAGGCTACGGAACACTTCTATTGTTCTTCGGAATTCTGCTGAAGTTTAAAAATGCTACGGAACTCTTCCATTGTTCTTCGGAATTCTGCAGAAGTTTAAAAATGCTACGGAATTCTTCCATTGTTCTTGGAATTCTGCTGAAGTTTAAAAATGCTACGGAACTTTTCCATTGTTCTTCGGAATTCTGATGAAGTTTAAAAATGCTACGGAACTCTTCCATTGTTCTTCGGAATTCTGCTGAAGTTTAAAAATGCTACGAAACTCTTCCATTGTTCTCAGAATTCTGTTGAAGTTTAAAAATGCTACGGAACTCTTCCATTGTTCTCGGAATTCTGTTGAAGTTTAAAAATGCTGCGGAACTCTTCCATTGTTCTCGGAATTCTGCTGAAGTTTAAAAATGCTACGGAACTCTTCCATTGTTCTTCGGAATTCTGCTGAAGTTTAAAAATGCTACAGAATTTTTCCATTGTTCTTCGGAATTCTGATGAAGTTTAAAAATGCTACGGAACTCTTCCATTGTTCTTCAGAATTCTGCTGAAGTTTAAAAATGCTACGGAACTCTTCCATTGTTCTTCGGAATTCTGCAGAAGTTTAAAAATGCTACGGAACTCTTCCATTGTTCTTGGAATTCTGGTGAAGTTTAAAAATGCTACGGAACTCTTCCATTGTTCTCAGAATTCTGCTGAAGTTTATAAATTCTACGGTACTCTTCCATTGTTCTTGGGAATTCTGCTGAAGTTTAAAAATATTACGGATCATTTCCATTGTTCTTCGGAATTCTGCTGAAGTTTAAATATGCTACGGAACTCTTCCCTTGTTCTTCTGAGTTCTACTGAAGTTTAAAAATGCTGCGGAACACTTCCCTTGTTCTTCGGAATTCTGATGAAGTTAAAAACTGCAACGGAACTCTTCCATTGTTCTTCGGAATTCTGCTGAAGTTTAAAAATGCTACGGAACTCTTCCATTGTTCTTCGGAATTCTGCTGAAGTTTAAAAATGCTACGGAACTCTTACATTGTTCTTCTGAATTCTGCTGAAGTTTAAAAATGCTACGGAACTCTTCCATTGTTCTTCGGAATTCTGATGAAGCTTAAAACTGCAACGGAACTCTTCCATTGTTCTTCGGAATTCTGCTGAAGTTTAAAAATGCTACGGAACTCTTCCATTGTTCTTCGGAATTCTGGTGAAGTTTAAAAATGCTACGGAACTCTTCCATTGTTCTCGGAATTCTGCTGAAGTTTAAAAATGCTATGGAACTCTTCCATTGTTCTCGGAATTCTGGTGAAGTTTAAAAATGCTACGCAACTCTTCCATTGTTCTCGGAATTCTGCTGAAGTTTAAAAATGCTACGGAACTATTCCATTGTTCTTCGGAATTCTGCCGAAGTTTAAAAATGCTGCGGAACTCTTCCATTGTTCTTGGAATTCCTGTGAAGTTTAAAAATGTTACGGAACTCTTCCATTGTTCTCAGAATTCTGCTGAAGCTTATAAATTCTACGGTGCTCTTCCATTGTTCTTGGGAATTCTGCTGAAGTTTAAAAATGTTACGGATCAATTCCATTGTTCTTCGGAATTCTGCTAAGTTTAAAAATGCTACGGAACTCTTCCATTGTTCTTCGGAATTCTGCTGAAGTTTAAAAATGCTGCGGAACTCTTCCATTGTTCTTCGTAATTCTGCTGAAGTTTAAAAATGCTACGGAACTCTTCCATTGTTTTGCGGAATTCTGCTGAAGTTTAAAAATGCTACGGAACTCTTCCATTTTTCTCGGAATTCTTCTGAAGTTTAAAAATACTACAGAACTCTTCTCTTGTTCTTCAGAATTCTGCTGAAGTTTGAAAATGCTACGGAACAATTCCTTTGTTCTTCGGAATTCTGCTGAAGTTTAATAATGGTACAGAACTCTTCCATTGTTCACGGTATTCTGGTGAAGTTTAAAAATGCTACGGAACTCTTACATTGTTCCTCGGAATTCTGGTGAAGTTTAAAAGTGCTGCGGAACTCATCCATTGTTCTCGGAATTCTGCTGAAGTTTAAAAATGCTACGGAACTCTTCCGTTGTTCTTCGGAATTCTGCTGTAATTTAAAAATGCTATGGAACTCTTCCATTGTTCTTCGGAATTCTGCTGAAGTTTAAAAATGCTACGGAACTCTTCCATTGTTCTCGGAATTCTGCTGAAGTTTATAAATGCTACGGAACTCTTCCATTGTTCTTCGGAATTGTGCTGAAGCTTAAAAATGCTATGGAACTGTTCCATTGTTCTTCGGAATTCTGCTGAAGTTAAAAATGCTATGGAACTCTTCCATTGTTCTCGGAATTCTGGTGAAGTTTAAAAATGCTACGGAACTCTTCCATTGTTTTGCGGAATTCTGCTGAAGTTTAAAAATGCTACGGAACTCTTCCATTGTTCTCAGAATTCTGTTGAAGTTTAAAAATGCTACGGAACTCTTCCATTCTTCTTCGGAATTCTGCAGAAGTTTAAAAATGCTACGGAACTCTTCCATTGTTCTTGGAATTCTGGTGAAGTTTAAAAATGCTACGGAACTCTTCCATTGTTCTCAGAATTCTGCTGAAGTTTATAAATTCTAAGGTACTCTTCCATTGTTCTTGGGAATTCTGCTGAAGTTTAAAAATGTTACGGATCATTTCCATTGTTCTTCGGAATTCTGCTGAAGTTTAAATATGCTACGGAACTCTTCTCTTGTTCTTCTGAGTTCTACTGAAGTTTAAAAATGCTGCGGAACACTTCCCTTGTTCTTCGGAATTCTGATGAAGTTAAAAACTGCAACGGAACTCTTCCATTGTTCTTCGGAATTCTGCTGAAGTTTAAAAATGCTACGGAACTCTTCCATTGTTCTTCGGAATTCTGCTGAAGTTTAAAAATGCTACGGAACTCTTACATTGTTCTTCTGAATTCTGCTGAAGTTTAAAAATGCTACGGAACTCTTCCATTGTTCTTCGGAATTCTGATGAAGCTTAAAACTGCAACGGAACTCTTCCATTGTTCTTCGGAATTCTGCTGAAGTTTAAAAATGCTACGGAACTCTTCCATTGTTCTTCGGAATTCTGCTGAAGTTTAAAAATGCTACGAAACTCTTCCATTGTTCTCGGAATTCTGCTGAAGTTTAAAAATGCTTCGGAACTCTTCCATTGTTCTCGGAATTCTGGTGAAGTTTAAAAATGCTACGGAACTCTTCCATTGTTCTCGGAATTCTGCTGAAGTTTAAAAATGCTACGGAACTATTCCATTGTTCTTCAGAATTCTGCCGAAATTTAAAAATGCTACGGAACTCTTCCATTGTTCTTCGGAATTCTGCTGAAGTTTAAAAATGCTACGGAACTTTTCCATTGTTCTTCGGAATTCTGATGAAGTTTAAAAATGCTACGGAACTCTTCCATTGTTCTTCGGAATTCTGCTGAAGTTTAAAAATGCTACGGAACTCTTCCATTGTTCTCAGAATTCTGTTGAAGTTTAAAAATGCTGCGGAACTCATCCATTGTTCTTGGAATTCTGGTGAAGTTTAAAAATGCTACGGAACTCTTCCATTGTTCTTCGGAATTCTGCTGTAATTTAAAAATGCTACGGAACTCTTCCATTGTTCTTCGGAATTCTGCTGAAGTTTAAAAATGCTACGGAACTCTTCCATTGTTCTTTGGAATTCTGCTGAAGTTTAAAAATGCTACAGAACTCTTCCATTGTTTTTCAGAATTCTGCTGAAGTTTAAAAATTCTGTGGAACTCTTCCATTGTTCTCGGAATTCTTCTGAAGTTTGAAAATGCTACAGAACTCTTCCATTGTTCTTCAGAATACTGCTGAAGTTTAAAAATGCTACGGAACACTTCCTTTGTTCTTCGGAATTCTGCTGAAGTTTAAAAATGCTACGGAACTCTTCCATTGTTCACGGAATTCTGGTGAAGTTTAAAAATGCTACGGAACTGTTCCATTGTTATTCTTAATTCTGCTGAAGTTTAAAAATGCTACGGAACTCTTCCATTGTTCTTCGGAATTCTGCTGAAGTTTAAAAATGCTACGGAACTTTTCCATTGTTCTTCGGAATTCTGATGAAGTTTAAAAAGGCTACGGAACACTTCTATTGTTCTTCGGAATTCTGCTGAAGTTTAAAAATGCTACGGAACTCTTCCATTGTTCTTCGGAATTCTGCAGAAGTTTAAAAATGCTACGGAATTCTTCCATTGTTCTTGGAATTCTGCTGAAGTTTAAAAATGCTACGGAACTTTTCCATTGTTCTTCGGAATTCTGATGAAGTTTAAAAATGCTACGGAACTCTTCCATTGTTCTTCGGAATTCTGCTGAAGTTTAAAAATGCTACGGAACTCTTCCATTGTTCTCAGAATTCTGTTGAAGTTTAAAAATGCTACGGAACTCTTCCATTGTTCTCGGAATTCTGTTGAAGTTTAAAAATGCTGCGGAACTCTTCCATTGTTCTCGGAATTCTGCTGAAGTTTAAAAATGCTACGGAACTCTTCCATTGTTCTTCGGAATTCTGCTGAAGTTTAAAAATGCTACAGAATTTTTCCATTGTTCTTCGGAATTCTGATGAAGTTTAAAAATGCTACGGAACTCTTCCATTGTTCTTCAGAATTCTGCTGAAGTTTAAAAATGCTACGGAACTCTTCCATTGTTCTTCGGAATTCTGCAGAAGTTTAAAAATGCTACGGAACTCTTCCATTGTTCTTGGAATTCTGGTGAAGTTTAAAAATGCTACGGAACTCTTCCATTGTTCTCAGAATTCTGCTGAAGTTTATAAATTCTACGGTACTCTTCCATTGTTCTTGGGAATTCTGCTGAAGTTTAAAAATATTACGGATCATTTCCATTGTTCTTCGGAATTCTGCTGAAGTTTAAATATGCTACGGAACTCTTCCCTTGTTCTTCTGAGTTCTACTGAAGTTTAAAAATGCTGCGGAACACTTCCCTTGTTCTTCGGAATTCTGATGAAGTTAAAAACTGCAACGGAACTCTTCCATTGTTCTTCGGAATTCTGCTGAAGTTTAAAAATGCTACGGAACTCTTCCATTGTTCTTCGGAATTCTGCTGAAGTTTAAAAATGCTACGGAACTCTTACATTGTTCTTCTGAATTCTGCTGAAGTTTAAAAATGCTACGGAACTCTTCCATTGTTCTTCGGAATTCTGATGAAGCTTAAAACTGCAACGGAACTCTTCCATTGTTCTTCGGAATTCTGCTGAAGTTTAAAAATGCTACGGAACTCTTCCATTGTTCTTCGGAATTCTGGTGAAGTTTAAAAATGCTACGGAACTCTTCCATTGTTCTCGGAATTCTGCTGAAGTTTAAAAATGCTATGGAACTCTTCCATTGTTCTCGGAATTCTGGTGAAGTTTAAAAATGCTACGCAACTCTTCCATTGTTCTCGGAATTCTGCTGAAGTTTAAAAATGCTACGGAACTATTCCATTGTTCTTCGGAATTCTGCCGAAGTTTAAAAATGCTGCGGAACTCTTCCATTGTTCTTGGAATTCCTGTGAAGTTTAAAAATGTTACGGAACTCTTCCATTGTTCTCAGAATTCTGCTGAAGCTTATAAATTCTACGGTGCTCTTCCATTGTTCTTGGGAATTCTGCTGAAGTTTAAAAATGTTACGGATCAATTCCATTGTTCTTCGGAATTCTGCTAAGTTTAAAAATGCTACGGAACTCTTCCATTGTTCTTCGGAATTCTGCTGAAGTTTAAAAATGCTGCGGAACTCTTCCATTGTTCTTCGGAATTCTGCTGAAGTTTAAAAATGCTACGGAACTCTTCCATTGTTTTGCGGAATTCTGCTGAAGTTTAAAAATGCTACGGAACTCTTCCATTTTTCTCGGAATTCTTCTGAAGTTTAAAAATACTACAGAACTCTTCTCTTGTTCTTCAGAATTCTGCTGAAGTTTGAAAATGCTACGGAACAATTCCTTTGTTCTTTGGAATTCTGCTGAAGTTTAATAATGGTACAGAACTCTTCCATTGTTCACGGTATTCTGGTGAAGTTTAAAAATGCTACGGAACTCTTACATTGTTCCTCGGAATTCTGGTGAAGTTTAAAAGTGCTGCGGAACTCATCCATTGTTCTCGGAATTCTGCTGAAGTTTAAAAATGCTACGGAACTCTTCCATTGTTCTTCGGAATTCTGCTGTAATTTAAAAATGCTATGGAACTCTTCCATTGTTCTTCGGAATTCTGCTGAAGTTTAAAAATGCTACGGAACTCTTCCATTGTTCTCGGAATTCTGCTGAAGTTTATAAATGCTACGGAACTCTTCCATTGTTCTTCGGAATTGTGCTGAAGCTTAAAAATGCTATGGAACTGTTCCATTGTTCTTCGGAATTCTGCTGAAGTTAAAAATGCTATGGAACTCTTCCATTGTTCTCGGAATTCTGGTGAAGTTTAAAAATGCTACGGAACTCTTCCATTGTTTTGCGGAATTCTGCTGAAGTTTAAAAATGCTACGGAACTCTTCCATTGTTCTCAGAATTCTGTTGAAGTTTAAAAATGCTACGGAACTCTTCCATTCTTCTTCGGAATTCTGCAGAAGTTTAAAAATGCTACGGAACTCTTCCATTGTTCTTGGAATTCTGGTGAAGTTTAAAAATGCTACGGAACTCTTCCATTGTTCTCAGAATTCTGCTGAAGTTTATAAATTCTAAGGTACTCTTCCATTGTTCTTGGGAATTCTGCTGAAGTTTAAAAATGTTACGGATCATTTCCATTGTTCTTCGGAATTCTGCTGAAGTTTAAATATGCTACGGAACTCTTCTCTTGTTCTTCTGAGTTCTACTGAAGTTTAAAAATGCTGCGGAACACTTCCCTTGTTCTTCGGAATTCTGATGAAGTTAAAAACTGCAACGGAACTCTTCCATTGTTCTTCGGAATTCTGCTGAAGTTTAAAAATGCTACGGAACTCTTCCATTGTTCTTCGGAATTCTGCTGAAGTTTAAAAATGCTACGGAACTCTTACATTGTTCTTCTGAATTCTGCTGAAGTTTAAAAATGCTACGGAACTCTTCCATTGTTCTTCGGAATTCTGATGAAGCTTAAAACTGCAACGGAACTCTTCCATTGTTCTTCGGAATTCTGCTGAAGTTTAAAAATGCTACGGAACTCTTCCATTGTTCTTCGGAATTCTGCTGAAGTTTAAAAATGCTACGAAACTCTTCCATTGTTCTCGGAATTCTGCTGAAGTTTAAAAATGCTTCGGAACTCTTCCATTGTTCTCGGAATTCTGGTGAAGTTTAAAAATGCTACGGAACTCTTCCATTGTTCTCGGAATTCTGCTGAAGTTTAAAAATGCTACGGAACTATTCCATTGTTCTTCAGAATTCTGCCGAAGTTTAAAAATGCTACGGAACTCTTCCATTGTTCTTCGGAATTCTGCTGAAGTTTAAAAATGCTACGGAACTTTTCCATTGTTCTTCGGAATTCTGATGAAGTTTAAAAATGCTACGGAACTCTTCCATTGTTCTTCGGAATTCTGCTGAAGTTTAAAAATGCTACGGAACTCTTCCATTGTTCTCAGAATTCTGTTGAAGTTTAAAAATGCTGCGGAACTCATCCATTGTTCTTGGAATTCTGGTGAAGTTTAAAAATGCTACGGAACTCTTCCATTGTTCTTCGGAATTCTGCTGTAATTTAAAAATGCTACGGAACTCTTCCATTGTTCTTCGGAATTCTGCTGAAGTTTAAAAATGCTACGGAACTCTTCCATTGTTCTTTGGAATTCTGTTGAAGTTTAAAAATGCTACAGAACTCTTCCATTGTTTTTCGGAATTCTGCTGAAGTTTAAAAATTCTGTGGAACTCTTCCATTGTTCTCGGAATTCTTCTGAAGTTTGAAAATGCTACAGAACTCTTCCATTGTTCTTCAGAATACTGCTGAAGTTTAAAAATGCTACGGAACACTTCCTTTGTTCTTCGGAATTCTGCTGAAGTTTAAAAATGCTACGGAACTCTTCCATTGTTCACGGAATTCTGGTGAAGTTTAAAAATGCTACGGAACTGTTCCATTGTTATTCTTAATTCTGCTGAAGTTTAAAAATGCTACGGAACTCTTCCATTGTTCTTCGGAATTCTGCTGAAGTTTAAAAATGCTACGGAACTTTTCCATTGTTCTTCGGAATTCTGATGAAGTTTAAAAAGGCTACGGAACACTTCTATTGTTCTTCGGAATTCTGCTGAAGTTTAAAAATGCTACGGAACTCTTCCATTGTTCTTCGGAATTCTGCAGAAGTTTAAAAATGCTACGGAATTCTTCCATTGTTCTTGGAATTCTGCTGAAGTTTAAAAATGCTACGGAACTTTTCCATTGTTCTTCGGAATTCTGATGAAGTTTAAAAATGCTACGGAACTCTTCCATTGTTCTTCGGAATTCTGCTGAAGTTTAAAAATGCTACGGAACTCTTCCATTGTTCTCAGAATTCTGTTGAAGTTTAAAAATGCTACGGAACTCTTCCATTGTTCTCGGAATTCTGTTGAAGTTTAAAAATGCTGCGGAACTCTTCCATTGTTCTCGGAATTCTGCTGAAGTTTAAAAATGCTACGGAACTCTTCCATTGTTCTTCGGAATTCTGCTGAAGTTTAAAAATGCTACAGAATTTTTCCATTGTTCTTCGGAATTCTGATGAAGTTTAAAAATGCTACGGAACTCTTCCATTGTTCTTCAGAATTCTGCTGAAGTTTAAAAATGCTACGGAACTCTTCCATTGTTCTTCGGAATTCTGCAGAAGTTTAAAAATGCTACGGAACTCTTCCATTGTTCTTGGAATTCTGGTGAAGTTTAAAAATGCTACGGAACTCTTCCATTGTTCTCAGAATTCTGCTGAAGTTTATAAATTCTACGGTACTCTTCCATTGTTCTTGGGAATTCTGCTGAAGTTTAAAAATATTACGGATCATTTCCATTGTTCTTCGGAATTCTGCTGAAGTTTAAATATGCTACGGAACTCTTCCCTTGTTCTTCTGAGTTCTACTGAAGTTTAAAAATGCTGCGGAACACTTCCCTTGTTCTTCGGAATTCTGATGAAGTTAAAAACTGCAACGGAACTCTTCCATTGTTCTTCGGAATTCTGCTGAAGTTTAAAAATGCTACGGAACTCTTCCATTGTTCTTCGGAATTCTGCTGAAGTTTAAAAATGCTACGGAACTCTTACATTGTTCTTCTGAATTCTGCTGAAGTTTAAAAATGCTACGGAACTCTTCCATTGTTCTTCGGAATTCTGATGAAGCTTAAAACTGCAACGGAACTCTTCCATTGTTCTTCGGAATTCTGCTGAAGTTTAAAAATGCTACGGAACTCTTCCATTGTTCTTCGGAATTCTGGTGAAGTTTAAAAATGCTACGGAACTCTTCCATTGTTCTCGGAATTCTGCTGAAGTTTAAAAATGCTATGGAACTCTTCCATTGTTCTCGGAATTCTGGTGAAGTTTAAAAATGCTACGGAACTCTTCCATTGTTCTCGGAATTCTGCTGAAGTTTAAAAATGCTACGGAACTATTCCATTGTTCTTCGGAATTCTGCCGAAGTTTAAAAATGCTGCGGAACTCTTCCATTGTTCTTCGGAATTCTGCTAAGTTTAAAAATGCTACGGAACTCTTCCATTGTTCTTCGGAATTCTGCTGAAGTTTAAAAATGCTGCGGAACTCTTCCATTGTTCTTCGGAATTCTGCTGAAGTTTAAAAATGCTACGGAACTCTTCCATTGTTTTGCGGAATTCTGCTGAAGTTTAAAAATGCTACGGAACTCTTCCATTTTTCTCGGAATTCTTCTGAAGTTTAAAAATACTACAGAACTCTTCTCTTGTTCTTCAGAATTCTGCTGAAGTTTGAAAATGCTACGGAACAATTCCTTTGTTCTTCGGAATTCTGCTGAAGTTTAATAATGGTACAGAACTCTTCCATTGTTCACGGTATTCTGGTGAAGTTTAAAAATGCTACGGAACTCTTACATTGTTCCTCGGAATTCTGGTGAAGTTTAAAAGTGCTGCGGAACTCATCCATTGTTCTCGGAATTCTGCTGAAGTTTAAAAATGCTACGGAACTCTTCCATTGTTCTTCGGAATTCTGCTGTAATTTAAAAATGCTATGGAACTCTTCCATTGTTCTTCGGAATTCTGCTGAAGTTTAAAAATGCTACGGAACTCTTCCATTGTTCTCGGAATTCTGCTGAAGTTTATAAATGCTACGGAACTCTTCCATTGTTCTTCGGAATTGTGCTGAAGCTTAAAAATGCTATGGAACTGTTCCATTGTTCTTCGGAATTCTGCTGAAGTTAAAAATGCTATGGAACTCTTCCATTGTTCTCGGAATTCTGGTGAAGTTTAAAAATGCTACGGAACTCTTCCATTGTTTTGCGGAATTCTGCTGAAGTTTAAAAATGCTACGGAACTCTTCCATTGTTCTCGGAATTCTGTTGAAGTTTAAAAATGCTACGGAACTCTTCCATTCTTCTTCGGAATTCTGCAGAAGTTTAAAAATGCTACGGAACTCTTCCATTGTTCTTGGAATTCTGGTGAAGTTTAAAAATGCTACGGAACTCTTCCATCGTTCTCAGAATTCTGCTGAAGTTTATAAATTCTAAGGTACTCTTCCATTGTTCTTGGGAATTCTGCTGAAGTTTAAAAATGTTACGGATCATTTCCATTGTTCTTCGGAATTCTGCTGAAGTTTAAATATGCAACGGAACTCTTCTCTTGTTCTTCTGAGTTCTACTGAAGTTTAAAAATGCTGCGGAACACTTCCCTTGTTCTTCGGAATTCTGATGAAGTTAAAAACTGCAACGGAACTCTTCCATTGTTCTTCGGAATTCTGCTGAAGTTTAAAAATGCTACGGAACTCTTCCATTGTTCTTCGGAATTCTGCTGAAGTTTAAAAATGCTACGGAACTCTTCCATTGTTCTTCTGAATTCTGCTGAAGTTTAAAAATGCTACGGAACTCTTCCATTGTTCTTCGGAATTCTGATGAAGCTTAAAACTGCAACGGAACTCTTCCATTGTTCTTCGGAATTCTGCTGAAGTTTAAAAATGCTACGGAACTCTTCCATTGTTCTTCGGAATTCTGCTGAAGTTTAAAAATGCTACGAAACTCTTCCATTGTTCTCGGAATTCTGCTGAAGTTTAAAAATGCTTCGGAACTCTTCCATTGTTCTCGGAATTCTGGTGAAGTTTAAAAATGCTACGGAACTCTTCCATTGTTCTCGGAATTCTGCTGAAGTTTAAAAATGCTACGGAACTATTCCATTGTTCTTCAGAATTCTGCCGAAGTTTAAAAATGCTACGGAACTCTTCCATTGTTCTTCGGAATTCTGCTGAAGTTTAAAAATGCTACGGAACTTTTCCATTGTTCTTCGGAATTCTGATGAAGTTTAAAAATGCTACGGAACTCTTCCATTGTTCTTCGGAATTCTGCTGAAGTTTAAAAATGCTACGGAACTCTTCCATTGTTCTCAGAATTCTGTTGAAGTTTAAAAATGCTACGGAACTCTTCCATTGTTCTTCGGAATTCTGCTGAAGTTTAAAAATGCTACAGAACTCTTCCATTGTTCCTCGGAATTCTGTTGAAGTTTAAAAATGCTGCGGAACTCATCCATTGTTCTTGGAATTCTGGTGAAGTTTAAAAATGCTACGGAACTCTTCCATTGTTCTTCGGAATTCTGCTGTAATTTAAAAATGCTACGGAACTCTTCCATTGTTCTTCGGAATTCTGCTGAAGTTTAAAAATGCTACGGAACTCTTCCATTGTTCTTTGGAATTCTGCTGAAGTTTAAAAATGCTACAGAACTCTTCCATTGTTTTTCGGAATTCTGCTGAAGTTTAAAAATTCTGTGGAACTCTTCCATTGTTCTCGGAATTCTTCTGAAGTTTGAAAATGCTACAGAACTCTTCCTTTGTTCTTCAGAATACTGCTGAAGTTTAAAAATGCTACGGAACACTTCCTTTGTTCTTCGGAATTCTGCTGAAGTTTAAAAATGCTACGGAACTCTTCCATTGTTCACGGAATTCTGGTGAAGTTTAAAAATGCTACGGAACTGTTCCATTGTTATTCTTAATTCTGCTGAAGTTTAAAAATGCTACGGAACTCTTCCATTGTTCTTCGGAATTCTGCTGAAGTTTAAAAATGCTACGGAACTTTTCCATTGTTCTTCGGAATTCTGATGAAGTTTAAAAAGGCTACGGAACACTTCTATTGTTCTTCGGAATTCTGCTGAAGTTTAAAAATGCTACGGAACTCTTCCATTGTTCTTCGGAATTCTGCAGAAGTTTAAAAATGCTACGGAATTCTTCCATTGTTCTTGGAATTCTGCTGAAGTTTAAAAATGCTACGGAACTTTTCCATTGCTCTTCGGAATTCTGATGAAGTTTAAAAATGCTACGGAACTCTTCCATTGTTCTTCGGAATTCTGCTGAAGTTTAAAAATGCTACGGAACTCTTCCATTGTTCTCAGAATTCTGTTGAAGTTTAAAAATGCTACGGAACTCTTCCATTGTTCTCGGAATTCTGTTGAAGTTTAAAAATGCTGCGGAACTCTTCCATTGTTCTCGGAATTCTGCTGAAGTTTAAAAATGCTACGGAACTCTTCCATTGTTCTTCAGAATTCTGCTGAAGTTTAAAAATGCTACGGAACTCTTCCATTGTTCTTCGGAATTCTGCAGAAGTTTAAAAATGCTACGGAACTGTTCCATTGTTCTTGGAATTCTGGTGAAGTTTAAAAATGCTACGGAACTCTTCCATTGTTCTCAGAATTCTGCTGAAGTTTATAAATTCTACGGTACTCTTCCATTGTTCTTGGGAATTCTGCTGAAGTTTAAAAATATTACGGATCATTTCCATTGTTCTTCGGAATTCTGCTGAAGTTTAAATATGCTACGGAACTCTTCCCTTGTTCTTCTGAGTTCTACTGAAGTTTAAAAATGCTGCGGAACACTTCCCTTGTTCTTCGGAATTCTGATGAAGTTAAAAACTGCAACGGAACTCTTCCATTGTTCTTCGGAATTCTGCTGAAGTTTAAAAATGCTACGGAACTCTTCCATTGTTCTTCGGAATTCTGCTGAAGTTTAAAAATGCTACGGAACTCTTACATTGTTCTTCTGAATTCTGCTGAAGTTTAAAAATGCTACGGAACTCTTCCATTGTTCTTCGGAATTCTGATGAAGCTTAAAACTGCAACGGAACTCTTCCATTGTTCTTCGGAATTCTGCTGAAGTTTAAAAATGCTACGGAACTCTTCCATTGTTCTTCGGAATTCTGCTGAAGTTTAAAAATGCTACGGAACTCTTCCATTGTTCTCGGAATTCTGCTGAAGTTTAAAAATGCTATGGAACTCTTCCATTGTTCTCGGAATTCTGGTGAAGTTTAAAAATGCTACGGAACTCTTCCATTGTTCTCGGAATTCTGCTGAAGTTTAAAAATGCTACGGAACTATTCCATTGTTCTTCGGAATTCTGCCGAAGTTTAAAAATGCTGCGGAACTCTTCCATTGTTCTTGGAATTCCTGTGAAGTTTAAAAATGTTACGGAACTCTTCCATTGTTCTCAGAATTCTGCTGAAGCTTATAAATTCTACGGTGCTCTTCCATTGTTCTTGGGAATTCTGCTGAAGTTTAAAAATGTTACGGATCAATTCCATTGTTCTTCGGAATTCTGCTAAGTTTAAAAATGCTACGGAACTCTTCCATTGTTCTTCGGAATTCTGCTGAAGTTTAAAAATGCTGCGGAACTCTTCCATTGTTCTTCGGAATTCTGCTGAAGTTTAAAAATGCTACGGAACTCTTCCATTGTTTTGCGGAATTCTGCTGAAGTTTAAAAATGCTACGGAACTCTTCCATTTTTCTCGGAATTCTTCTGAAGTTTAAAAATACTACAGAACTCTTCTCTTGTTCTTCAGAATTCTGCTGAAGTTTGAAAATGCTACGGAACAATTCCTTTGTTCTTCGGAATTCTGCTGAAGTTTAATAATGGTACAGAACTCTTCCATTGTTCACGGTATTCTGGTGAAGTTTAAAAATGCTACGGAACTCTTACATTGTTCCTCGGAATTCTGGTGAAGTTTAAAAGTGCTGCGGAACTCATCCATTGTTCTCGGAATTCTGCTGAAGTTTAAAAATGCTACGGAACTCTTCCATTGTTCTTCGGAATTCTGCTGTAATTTAAAAATGCTATGGAACTCTTCCATTGTTCTTCGGAATTCTGCTGAAGTTTAAAAATGCTACGGAACTCTTCCATTGTTCTCGGAATTCTGCTGAAGTTTATAAATGCTACGGAACTCTTCCATTGTTCTTCGGAATTGTGCTGAAGCTTAAAAATGCTATGGAACTGTTCCATTGTTCTTCGGAATTCTGCTGAAGTTAAAAATGCTATGGAACTCTTCCATTGTTCTCAGAATTCTGGTGAAGTTTAAAAATGCTACGGAACTCTTCCATTGTTTTGCGGAATTCTGCTGAAGTTTAAAAATGCTACGGAACTCTTCCATTTTTCTCGGAATTCTTCTGAAGTTTAAAAATGCTGCAGAACTCTTCCATTGTTCACGGTATTCTGGTGAAGTTTAAAAATGCTACGGAACTCTTCCATTGTTATTTTTAATTCTACTGAAGTTTAAAAATGCTACGGAACTCTTCCATTGTTCACGGAATTCTGGTGAAGTTTAAAAATGCTACGGAACTGTTCCATTGTTATTCTTAATTCTGCTGAAGTTTAAAAATGCTACGGAACTCTTCCATTGTTCTTCAGAATTCTGCTGAAGTTTAAAAATGCTACGGAACTTTTCCATTGTTCTTCGGAATTCTGATGAAGTTTAAAAATGCTACGGAACTCTTCCATTGTTCTTCGGAATTCTGCTGAAGTTTAAAAATGCTACGGAACTCTTCCATTGTTCTCAGAATTCTGTTGAAGTTTAAAAATGCTACGGAACTCTTCCATTGTTCTCGGAATTCTGTTGAAGTTTAAAAATGCTACGGAACTCTTCCATTATTCTCGGAATTCTGCTGAAGTTTAAAAATGCTACGGAACTCTTCCATTGTTCTTCGGAATTCTGCTGAAGTTTAAAAATGCTCCAGAATTTTTCCATTGTTCTTCGGAATTCTGATGAAGTTTAAAAATGCTACGGAACTCTTCCATTGTTCTTCAGAATTCTGCTGAAGTTTAAAAATGCTACGGAACTCTTCCATTGTTCTTCGGAATTCTGCAGAAGTTTAAAAATGCTACGGAACTCTTCCATTGTTCTTGGAATTCTGGTGAAGTTTAAAAATGCTACGGAACTCTTCCATTGTTCTCAGAATTCTGCTGAAGTTTATAAATTCTACGGTACTCTTCCATTGTTCTTGGGAATTCTGCTGAAGTTTAAAAATGTTACGGATCATTTCCATTGTTCTTCGGAATTCTGCTGAAGTTTAAATATGCTACGGAACTCTTCCCTTGTTCTTCTGAGTTCTACTGAAGTTTAAAAATGCTGCGGAACACTTCCCGTGTTCTTCGGAATTCTGATGAAGTTAAAAACTGCAACGGAACTCTTCCATTGTTCTTCGGAATTCTGCTGAAGTTTAAAAATGCTACGGAACTCTTCCATTGTTCTTCGGAATTCTGATGAAGCTTAAAACTGCAACGGAACTCTTCCATTGTTCTTCGGAATTCTGCTGAAGTTTAAAAATGCAACGGAACTCTTCCATTGTTCTTCGGAATTCTGCTGAAGTTTAAAAATGCTAGGAAACTCTTCCATTGTTCTCGAAATTCTGCTGAAGTTTAAAAATGCTATGGAACTCTTCCATTGTTCTCGGAATTCTGGTGAAGTTTAAAAATGCTACGGAACTCTTCCATTGTTCTTCGGAATTCTGCTGAAGTTTAAAAATGCTACGGAACTCTTCCATTCTTCTTCGGAATTCTGCAGAAGTTTAAAAATGCTACGGAACTCTTCCATTGTTCTTGGAATTCTGGTGAAGTTTAAAAATGCTACGGAACTCTTCCATTGTTCTCAGAATTCTGCTGAAGTTTATAAATTCTACGGTACTCTTCCATTGTTCTTGGGAATTCTGCTGAAGTTTAAAAATGTTACGGATCATTTCCATTGTTCTTCGGAATTCTGCTGAAGTTTAAATATGCTACGGAACTCTTCCCTTGTTCTTCTGAGTTCTACTGAAGTTTAAAAATGCTGCGGAACACTTCCCTTGTTCTTCGGAATTCTGATGAAGTTAAAAACTGCAACGGAACTCTTCCATTGTTCTTCGGAATTCTGCTGAAGTTTAAAAATGCTACGGAACTCTTCCATTGTTCTTCTGAATTCTGCTGAAGTTTAAAAATGCTACAGAACTCTTCCATTGTTCCTCGGAATTCTGGTGAAGTTTAAAAATGCTGCGGAACTCATCCATTGTTCTCGGAATTCTGCTGAAGTTTAAAAATGCTACGGAACTCTTCCATTGTTCTTCGGAATTCTGCTGTAATTTAAAAATGCTACGGAACTCTTCCATTGTTCTTCGGAATTCTGCTGAAGTTTAAAAATGCTACGGAACTCTTCTATTGTCCTTTGGAATTCTGCTGAAGTTTAAAAATGCTACGGAACTCTTCCATTGTTTTTCGGAATTCTGCTGAAGTTTAAAAATACTGTGGAACTCTTCCATTGTTCTCGGAATTCTTCTGAAGTTTGAAAATGCTACAGAACTCTTCCATTGTTCTTCAGAATACTGCTGAAGTTTAAAAATGCTACGGAACACTTCCTTTGTTCTTCGGAATTCTGATGAAGTTAAAAACTGCAACGGAACTCTTCCATTGTTCTTCGGAATTCTGCTGAAGTTTAAAAATGCTACGGAACACTTCCATTGTTATTCTTAATTCTGCTGAAGTTTAAAAATGCTACAGAACTCTTCCATTGTTCTTCGGATTTCTGCTGAAGTTTAAAAATACTACGGAACTTTTCCATTGTTCTTCGGAATTCTGATGAAGTTTAAAAATGCTACGGAACTCTTCCATTGTTCTTCGGAATTCTGCTGAAGTTTAAAAATGCTACGGAACTCTTCCATTGTTCTCAGAATTCTGTTGAAGTTTAAAAATGCTACGAAACTCTTGCATTGTTCTCGGAATTCTGGTGAAGTTTAAAAATGCTACGGAACTCTTCCATTGTTCTCGGAATTCTGCTGAAGTTTAAAAATGCTACGGAACTCTTCCATTGTTCTTCGGATTTCTGCTGAAGTTTAAAAATGCTACAGAATTTTTCCATTGTTCTTCGGAATTCTGATGAAGTTTAAAAATGCTACGGAACTCTTCCATTGTTCTTCAGAATTCTGCTGAAGTTTAAAAATGCTACGGAACTCTTCCATTGTTCTTCGGAATTCTGCAGAAGTTTAAAAATGCTACGGAACTCTTCCATTGTTCTTGGAATTCTGGTGAAGTTTAAAAATGCTACGGAACTCTTCCTTTGTTCTCAGAATTCTGCTGAAGTTTATAAATTCTACGGTACTCTTCCATTGTTCTTGGGAATTCTGCTGAAGTTTAAAAATGTTACGGATCATTTCCATTGTTCTTCGGAATTCTGCTGAAGTTTAAATATGCTACGGAACTCTTCCCTTGTTCTTCTGAGTTCTACTGAAGTTTAAAAATGCTGCGGAACACTTCCATTGTTCTTCGGAATTCCGATGAAGTTTAAAACTGCAACGGAACTCTTCCATTGTTCTTCGGAATTCTGCTGAAGTTTAAAAATGCTATGGAACTCTTCCATTGTTCTTTGGAATTCTGCTGAAGTTTAAAAATCCTACGGAACTCTTACATTGTTCTTCTGAATTCGGCTGAAGTTTAAAAATGCTACGGAACTCTTTCATTGTTCTTCGGAATTCTGATGAAGCTTAAAACTGCAACGGAACTCTTCCATTGTTCTTCGGAATTCTGCTGAAGTTTAAAAATGCTATGGAACTCTTCCATTGTTCTTCGGAATTCTGCTGAAGTTTAAAAATGCTACGGAACTCTTCCATTGTTCTCGGAATTCTGCTGAAGTTTAAAAATGCTACGGAACTCTTCCATTGTTCTCGGAATTCTGGTGAAGTTTAAAAATGCTACGGAACTCTTCCATTGTTTTCGGAATTCTGCTGAAGTTTAAAAATGCTACGGAACTATTCCATTGTTCTTCGGAATTCTGCCGAAGTTTAAAAATGCTACGGAACTCTTCCATTGTTCTTGGAATTCCTGTGAAGTTTAAAAATGCTACGGAACTCTTCCATTGTTCTCAGAATTCTGCTGAAGCTTATAAATTCTACGGTGCTCGTCCATTGTTCTTGGGAATTCTGCTGAAGTTTAAAAATGTTACGGATCAATTCCATTGTTCTTCGGAATTCTGCTTAAGTTTAAAAATGCTACGGAACTCTTCCATTGTTCTTCGGAATTCTGCTGAAGTTTAAAAATGCTGCGGAACTCTTCCATTGTTCTTCGGAATTCTGCTGAAGTTTAAAAATGCTACGGAACTCTTCCATTGTTTTGCGGAATTCTGCTGAAGTTTAAAAATGCTACGGAACTCTTCCATTTTTCTTGGAATTCTTCTGAAGTTTAAAAATACTACAGAACTCTTCTCTTGTTCTTCAGAATTCTGCTGAAGTTTAAAAATACTACGGAACAATTCCTTTATTCTTCGGAATTCTGCTGAAGTTTAAAAATGCTACAGAACTCTTCCATTGTTCACGATATTCTGGTGAAGTTTAAAAATGCTACAGAACTCTTCCATTGTTCCTCGGAATTCTGGTGAAGTTTAAAAATGCTGAGGAACTCATCCATTGTTCTCGGAAATCTGCTGAAGTTTAAAAATGCTACGGAACTCTTCCATTGTTCTTCGGAATTCTGCTGTAATTTAAAAATGCTATGGAACTCTTCCATTGTTCTTTGGAATTCTGCTGAAGTTTAAAAATGCTACGGAACTTTTCCATTGTTCTTCGGAATTCCGCTGAAGTTTAAAAATGCTACGGAACTCTTCCATTGTTATTCTTAATTCTGCTGAAGTTTAAAAATGCTACGGAACTCTTCCATTGTTCTTTGGAATTCTGATGAAGCTTAGAACTGCAACGGAACTCTTCCATTGTTCTTCGGAATTCTGCTGAAGTTTAAAAATGCTACGGATCTCTTCCATTGTTCATCGGAATTCTGCTGAAGTTTAAAAATGCTACGGAATATTTCCATTGTTTTTCGGAATTCTGATGAAGTTTAAAAATGCTACGGAACTCTTCCATTGTTCATCGGAATTCTGCTGAAATTTAAAAATGCTACGGAACTCTTCCATTGTTCTCGGAATTCTTCTGAAGTTTGAAAATGCTACAGAACTCTTCCATTGTTCTTCAGAATACTGCTGAAGTTTAAAAATGCTACGGAACACTTCCTTTGTTCTTCGGAATTCTGATGAAGTTAAAAACTGCAACGGAACTCTTCCATTGTTCTTCGGAATTCTGCTGAAGTTTAAAAATGCTACGGAACTCTTCCATTGTTATTCTTAATTCTGCTGAAGTTTAAAAATGCTACGGAACTCTTCCATTGTTCTTCGGATTTCTGCTGAAGTTTAAAAATACTACGGAACTTTTCCATTGTTCTTCGGAATTCTGATGAAGTTTAAAAATGCTACGGAACTCTTCCATTGTTCTTCGGAATTCTGCTGAAGTTTAAAAATGCTACGGAACTCTTACATTGTTCTCAGAATTCTGTTGAAGTTTAAAAATGCTACGGAACTCTTCCATTGTTCTCGGAATTCTGGTGAAGTTTAAAAATGCTACGGAACTCTTCCATTGTTCTTGGAATTCTGGTGAAGTTTAAAAATACTACGGAACTCTTCTTTTGTTCTCAGAATTCTGCTGAAGTTTATAAATTCTACGGTACTCTTCCATTGTTCTTGGGAATTCTGCTGAAGTTTAAAAATGTTACGGATCATTTCCATTGTTCTTCGGAATTCTGCTGAAGTTTAAATATGCTACGGAACTCTTCCCTTGTTCTTCTGAGTTCTACTGAAGTTTAAAAATGCTGCGGAACACTTCCATTGTTCTTCGGAATTCTGATGAAGTTTAAAACTGCAATGGAACTCTTCCATTGTTCTTCGGAATTCTGCTGAAGTTTAAAAATGCTACGGAACTCTTCCATTGTTCTTTGGAATTCTGCTGAAGTTTAAAAATGCTACGGAACTCTTACATTGTTCTTCTGAATTCGGCTGAAGTTTAAAAATGCTACGGAACTCTTCCATTGTTCTTCGGAATTCTGATGAAGCTTAAAACTGCAACGGAACTCTTCCATTGTTCTTCGGAATTCTGCAGAAGTTTAAAAATGCTACGGAACTCTTCCATTGTTCTCGGAATTCTGCTGAAGTTTAAAAATGCTACGGAACTATTCCATTGTTCTTCGGAAATCTGCCGAAGTTTAAAAATGCTACGGAACTCTTCCATTGTTCTTGGAATTCCTGTGAAGTTTAAAAATGCTACGGAACTCTTCCATTGTTCTCAGAATTCTGCTGAAGCTTATAAATTCTACGGTGCTCGTCCATTGTTCTTGGGAATTCTGCTGAAGTTTAAAAATGTTACGGATCAATTCCATTGTTCTTCGGAATTCTGCTTAAGTTTAAAAATGCTACGGAACTCTTCCATTGTTCTTCGGAATTCTGCTGAAGTTTAAAAATGCTGCGGAACTCTTCCATTGTTCTTCGGAATTCTGCTGAAGTTTAAAAATGCTACGGAACTCTTCCATTGTTTTGCAGAATTCTGCTGAAGTTTAAAAATGCTACGGAACTCTTCCATTTTTCTTGGAATTCTTCTGAAGTTTAAAAATACTACAGAACTCTTCTCTTGTTCTTCAGAATTCTGCTGAAGTTTAAAAATACTACGGAACAATTCCTTTATTCTTCGGAATTCTGCTGAAGTTTAAAAATGCTACAGAACTCTTCCATTGTTCACGATATTCTGGTGAAGTTTAAAAATGCTACAGAACTCTTCAATTGTTCCTCGGAATTCTGGTGAAGTTTAAAAATGCTGAGGAACTCATCCATTGTTCTCGGAAATCTGCTGAAGTTTAAAAATGCTACGGAACTCTTCCATTGTTCTTCGGAATTCTGCTGTAATTTAAAAATGCTATGGAACTCTTCCATTGTTCTTCGGAATTCTGCTGAAGTTTAAAAATGCTACGGAACTCTTCCATTGTTCTTCGGAATTCCGCTGAAGTTTAAAAATGCTACGGAACTCTTCCATTGTTATTCTTAATTCTGCTGAAGTTTAAAAATGCTACGGAACTCTTCCATTGTTCTTTGGAATTCTGATAAAGCTTAGAACTGCAACGGAACTCTTCCATTGTTCTTCGGAATTCTGCTGAAGTTTAAAAATGCTACGGATCTCTTCCATTGTTCATCGGAATTCTGCTGAAGTTTAAAAATGCTACGGAATATTTCCTTTGTTTTTCGGAATTCTGATGAAGTTTAAAAATGCTACGGAACTCTTCCATTGTTCATCGGAATTCTGCTGAAATTTAAAAATGCTACGGAACTCTTCCATTGTTCTCGGAATTCTGTTGAAGTTTAAAAATGCTACGGAACTCTTCCATTGTTCTCGGAATTCTTCTGAAGTTTGAAAATGCTACAGAACTCTTCCATTGTTCTTCAGAATACTGCTGAAGTTTAAAAATGCTACGGAACACTTCCTTTGTTCTTCGGAATTCTGATGAAGTTAAAAACTGCAACGGAACTCTTCCATTGTTCTTCGGAATTCTGCTGAAGTTTAAAAATGCTACGGAACTCTTCCATTGTTTTTCTTAATTCTGCTGAAGTTTAAAAATGCTACGGAACTCTTCCATTGTTCTTCGGATTTCTGCTGAAGTTTAAAAATACTACGGAACTTTTCCATTGTTCTTCGGAATTCTGATGAAGTTTAAAAATGCTACGGAACTCTTCGATTGTTCTTCGGAATTCTGCTGAAGTTTAAAAATGCTACGGAACTCTTACATTGTTCTCAGAATTCTGTTGAAGTTTAAAAATGCTACGGAACTCTTCCATTGTTCTCGGAATTCTGGTGAAGTTTAAAAATGCTACGGAACTCTTCCATTGTTCTTGGAATTCTGGTGAAGTTTAAAAATGCTACGGAACTCTTCTTTTGTTCTCAGAATTCTGCTGAAGTTTATAAATTCTACGGTACTCTTCCATTGTTCTTGGGAATTCTGCTGAAGTTTAAAAATGTTACGGATCATTTCCATTGTTCTTCGGAATTCTGCTGAAGTTTAAATATGCTACGGAACTCTGCCCTTGTTCTTCTGAGTTCTACTGAAGTTTAAAAATGCTGCGGAACACTTCCATTGTTCTTCGGAATTCTGATGAAGTTTAAAACTGCAATGGAACTCTTCCATTGTTCTTCGGAATTCTGCTGAAGTTTAAAAATGCTACGGAACTCTTCCATTGTTCTTTGGAATTCTGCTGAAGTTTAAAAATGCTACGGAACTCTTACATTGTTCTTCTGAATTCGGCTGAAGTTTAAAAATGCTACGGAACTCTTCCATTGTTCTTCGGAATTCTGATGAAGCTTAAAACTGCAACGGAACTCTTCCATTGTTCTTCGGAATTCTGCAGAAGTTTAAAAATGCTACGGAACTCTTCCATTGTTCTTCGGAATTCTGCTGAAGTTTAAAAATGCTACGGAACTCTTCCATTGTTCTCGGAATTCTGCTGAAGTTTAAAAATGCTACGGAACTCTTCCATTGTTCTCGGAATTCTGGTGAAGTTTAAAAATGCTACGGAACTCTTCCATTGTTCTCGGAATTCTGCTGAAGTTTAAAAATGCTACGGAACTATTCCATTGTTCTTCGGAATTCTGCCGAAGTTTAAAAATGCTACGGAACTCTTCCATTGTTCTTGGAATTCCTGTGAAGTTTAAAAATGCTACGGAACTCTTCCATTGTTCTCAGAATTCTGCTGAAGCTTATAAATTCTACGGTGCTCTTCCATTGTTCTTGGGAATTCTGCTGAAGTTTAAAAATGTTACGGATCAATTCCATTGTTCTTCGGAATTCTGCTTAAGTTTAAAAATGCTACGGAACTCTTCCATTGTTCTTCGGAATTCTGCTGAAGTTTAAAAATGCTGCGGAACTCTTCCATTGTTCTTCGGAATTCTGCTGAAGTTTAAAAATGCTACGGAACTCTTCCATTGTTTTGCGGAATTCTGCTGAAGTTTAAAAATGCTACGGAACTCTTCCATTTTTCTTGGAATTCTTCTGAAGTTTAAAAATACTACAGAACTCTTCTCTTGTTCTTCAGAAATCTGCAGAAGTTTAAAAATACTACGGAACAATTCCTTTATTCTTCGGAATTCTGCTGAAGTTTAAAAATGCTACAGAACTCTTCCATTGTTCACGATATTCTGGTGAAGTTTAAAAATGCTACGGAACTCTTCCATTGTTCTTCGGAATTCTGCTGTAATTTAAAAATGCTATGGAACTCTTCCATTGTTCTTCGGAATTCTGCTGAAGTTTAAAAATGCTACGGAACTCTTCCATTGTTCTTCGGAATTCCGCTGAAGTTTAAAAATGCTACGGAACTCTTCCATTGTTTTTCGGAATTCTGCTGAAGTTTAAAAATGCTGTGGAACTCTTCCATTGTTCTCGGAATTCTTCTGAAGTTTGAAAATGCTACGGAACTCTTCCATTGTTCTTCAGAATACTGCTGAAGTTTAAAAATGCTACGGAACACTTAATTTGTTCTTCGGAATTCTGCTGAAGTTTAAAAATGCTACGGAACTCTTCCATTGTTCACGGAATTCTGGTGAAGTTTAAAAATGCTACGGAACTCTTCCATTGTTATTCTTAATTCTGCTGAAGATTAAAAATGCTACGGAACTCTTCCATTGTTCTTTGGAATTCTGATGAAGCTTAGAACTGCAACGGAACTCTTTCATTGTTCTTCGGAATTCTGCTGAAGTTTAAAAATGCTCCGGATCTCTTCCATTGTTCATCGGAATTCTGCTGAAGTTTAAAAATGCTACGGAATATTTCCATTGTTCTTCGGAATTCTGATGAAGTTTAAAAATGCTACGGAACTCTTCCATTGTTCATCGGAATTCTGCTGAAGTTTAAAAATGCTACGGAACTCTTCCATTGTTCTCGGAATTCTGTTGAAGTTTAAAAATGCTACGGAACTCTTCCATTGTTCTCGGAATTCTTCTGAAGTTTGAAAATGCTACAGAACTCTTCCATTGTTCTTCAGAATACTGCTGAAGTTTAAAAATGCTACGGAACACTTCCTTTGTTCTTCGGAATTCTGCTGAAGTTTAAAAATGCTACGGAACTCTTCCATTGTTCACGGAATTCTGGTGAAGTTTAAAAATGCTACGGAACTCTTCCATTGTTATTCTTAATTCTGCTGAAGTTTAAAAATGCTACGGAACTCTTCCATTGTTCTTTGAAATTCTGATGAAGCTTAGAACTGCAACGGAACTCTTCCATTGTTCTTCGGAATTCTGCTGAAGTTTAAAAATGCTACGGAACTCTTCCATTGTTCATCGGAATTCTGCTGAAGTTTAAAATTGCTACGGAATATTTCCATTGTTCTTCGGAATTCTGATGAAGTTTAAAAATGCTACGGAACTCTTCCATTGTTCTTCGGAATTCTGCTGAAGTTTAAAAATGCTACGGAACTCTTCCATTGTTCTCGGAATTCTGTTGAAGTTTAAAAATGCTACGGAACTCTTCCATTGTTCTCGGAATTCTGGTGAAGTTTAAAAATGCTACGGAGCTCTTCCATTGTTCTCGGAATTCTGCTGAAGTTTAAAAATGCTACGGAACTTTTCCATTGTTCTTCGGAATTCTGATGAAGTTTAAAAATGCTACGGAACTTTTCCTTTGTTCTTCGGAATTCTGATGAAGTTTAAAAATGATACGGAACTCTTCTATTGTTCTTCGGAATTCTGCTGAAGTTAAAAAATGCTACGGAACTCTTCCATTGTTCTCGGAATTCTGTTGAAGTTTAAAAATGCTACGGAACTCTTCCATTGTTCTCGGAAATCTGGTGAAGTTTAAAAATGCTACGGAACTCTTCCATTGTTCTTCGGAATTCTGCTGAAGTTTAAAAATGCTACGGAACTCTTCCATTGTTCTTCGGAATTCTGCTGAAGTTTAAAAATGCTACAGAATTTTTCCATTGTTCTTCGGAATTCTGATGAAGTTTAAAAATGCTACGGAACTCTTCCATTGTTCTTCGGAATTCTGCTGAAGTTTAAAAATGCTACGGAACTCTTCCATTGTTCTTCGGAATTCTGCAGAAGTTTAAAAATGCTACGGAACTCTTCCATTGTTCTTGGAATTCTGGTGAAGTTTAAAAATGCTACGGAACTCTTCCATTGTTCTCAGAATTCTGCTGAAGTTTATAAATTCTACGGTACTCTTCCATTGTTCTTGGGAATTCTGCTGAAGTTTAAAAATGTTACGGATCATTTCCATTGTTCTTCGGAATTCTGCTGAAGTTTAAATATGCTACGGAACTCTTCCCTTGTTCTTCTGAGTTCTACTGAAGTTTAAAAATGCTGCGGAACACTTCCATTGTTCTTCGGAATTCTGATGAAGTTTAAAACTGCAACGGAACTCTTCCATTGTTCTTCGGAATTCCGCTGAAGTTTAAAAATGCTACGGAACTCTTCCATTGTTATTCTTAATTCTGCTGAAGTTTAAAAATGCTACGGAACTCTTCCATTGTTCTTTGGAATTCTGATGAAGCTTAGAACTGCAACGGAACTCTTCCATTGTTCTTCGGAATTCTGCTGAAGTTTAAAAATGCTACGGATCTCTTCCATTGTTCATCGGAATTCTGCTGAAGTTTAAAAATGCTACGGAATATTTCCTTTGTTTTTCGGAATTCTGATGAAGTTTAAAAATGCTACGGAACTCTTCCATTGTTCAACGGAATTCTGCTGAAATTTAAAAATGCTACGGAACTCTTCCATTGTTCTCGGAATTCTGTTGAAGTTTAAAAATGCTACGGAACTCTTCCATTGTTCTCGGAATTCTTCTGAAGTTTGAAAATGCTACAGAACTCTTCCATTTTTCTTCAGAATACTGCTGAAGTTTAAAAATGCTACGGAACACTTCCTTTGTTCTTCGGAATTCTGATGAAGTTAAAAACTGCAACGGAACTCTTCCATTGTTCTTCGGAATTCTGCTGAAGTTTAAAAATGCTACGGAACTCTTCCATTGTTATTCTTAATTCTGCTGAAGTTTAAAAATGCTACGGAACTCTTCCATTGTTCTTCGGATTTCTGCTGAAGTTTAAAAATACTACGGAACTTTTCCATTGTTCTTCGGAATTCTGATGAAGTTTAAAAATGCTACGGAACTCTTCGATTGTTCTTCGGAATTCTGCTGAAGTTTAAAAATGCTACGGAACTCTTACATTGTTCTCAGAATTCTGTTGAAGTTTAAAAATGCTACGGAACTCTTCCATTGTTCTCGGAATTCTGGTGAAGTTTAAAAATGCTACGGAACTCTTCCATTGTTCTTGGAATTCTGGTGAAGTTTAAAAATGCTACGGAACTCTTCTTTTGTTCTCAGAATTCTGCTGAAGTTTATAAATTCTACGGTACTCTTCCATTGTTCTTGGGAATTCTGCTGAAGTTTAAAAATGTTACGGATCATTTCCATTGTTCTTCGGAATTCTGCTGAAGTTTAAATATGCTACGGAACTCTTCCCTTGTTCTTCTGAGTTCTACTGAAGTTTAAAAATGCTGCGGAACACTTCCAATGTTCTTCGGAATTCTGATGAAGCTTAAAACTGCAACGGAACTCTTCCATTGTTCTTCGGAATTCTGCAGAAGTTTAAAAATGCTACGGAACTCTTCCATTGTTCTTCGGAATTCTGCTGAAGTTTAAAAATGCTACGGAACTCTTCCATTGTTCTCGGAATTCTGCTGAAGTTTAAAAATGCTACGGAACTCTTCCATTGTTCTCGGAATTCTGGTGAAGTTTAAAAATGCTACGGAACTCTTCCATTGTTCTCGGAATTCTGCTGAAGTTTAAAAATGCTACGGAACTATTCCATTGTTCTTCGGAATTCTGCCGAAGTTTAAAAATGCTACGGAACTCTTCCATTGTTCTTGGAATTCCTGTGAAGTTTAAAAATGCTACGGCACTCTTCCATTGTTCTCAGAATTCTGCTGAAGCTTATAAATTCTACGGTGCTCTTCCATTGTTCTTGGGAATTCTGCTGAAGTTTAAAAATGTTACGGATCAATTCCATTGTTCTTCGGAATTCTGCTGAAGTTTAAAAATGCTACGGAACTCTTCCATTGTTCTTCGGAATTCTGCTGAAGTTTAAAAATGCTGCGGAACTCTTCCATTGTTCTTCGGAATTCTGCTGAAGTTTAAAAATGCTACGGAACTCTTCCATTGTTTTGCGGAATTCTGCTGAAGTTTAAAAATGCTACGGAACTCTTCCAATTTTCTTGGAATTCTTCTGAAGTTTAAAAATACTACAGAACTCTTCTCTTGTTCTTCAGAAATCTGCTGAAGTTTAAAAATACTACGGAACAATTCCTTTATTCTTCGGAATTCTGCTGAAGTTTAAAAATGCTACAGAACTCTTCCATTGTTCACGATATTCTGGTGAAGTTTAAAAATGCTACAGAACTCTTCCATTGTTCCTCGGAATTCTGGTGAAGTTTAAAAATGCTGAGGAACTCATCCATTGTTCTCGGAATTCTGCTGAAGTTTAAAAATGCTACGGAACTCTTCCATTGTTCTTCGGAATTCTGCTGTAATTTAAAAATGCTATGGAACTCTTCCATTGTTCTTCGGAATTCTGCTGAAGTTTAAAAATGCTACGGAACTCTTCCATTGTTCTTCGGAATTCCGCTGAAGTTTAAAAATGCTACGGAACTCTTCCATTGTTTTTCGGAATTCTGCTGAAGTTTAAAAATGCTGTGGAACTCTTCCATTGTTCTCGGAATTCTTCTGAAGTTTGAAAATGCTACGGAACTCTTCCATTGTTCTTCAGAATACTGCTGAAGTTTAAAAATGCTACGGAACACTTAATTTGTTCGTCGGAATTCTGCTGAAGTTTAAAAATGCTACGGAACTCTTCCATTGTTCACGGAATTCTGGTGAAGTTTAAAAATGCTACGGAACTCTTCCATTGTTATTCTTAATTCTGCTGAAGTTTAAAAATGCTACGGAACTCTTCCATTGTTCTTTGGAATTCTGATGAAGCTTAGAACTGCAACGGAACTCTTTCATTGTTCTTCGGAATTCTGCTGAAGTTTAAAAATGCTACGGATCTCTTCCATTGTTCATCGGAATTCTGCTGAAGTTTAAAAATGCTACGGAATATTTCCATTGTTCTTCGGAATTCTGATGAAGTTTAAAAATGCTACGGAACTCTTCCATTGTTCATCGGAATTCTGCTGAAGTTTAAAAATGCTACGGAACTCTTCCATTGTTCTCGGAATTCTGTTGAAGTTTAAAAATGCTACGGAACTCTTCCATTGTTCTCGGAATTCTTCTGAAGTTTGAAAATGATACAGAACTCTTCCATTGTTCTTCAGAATACTGCTGAAGTTTAAAAATGCTACGGAACACTTCCTTTGTTCTTCGGAATTCTGCTGAAGTTTAAAAATGCTACGGAACTCTTCCATTGTTCACGGAATTCTGGTGAAGTTTAAAAATGCTACGGAACTCTTCCATTGTTATTCTTAATTCTGCTGAAGTTTAAAAATGCTACGGAACTCTTCCATTGTTCTTTGAAATTCTGATGAAGCTTAGAACTGCAACGGAACTCTTCCATTGTTCTTCGGAATTCTGCTGAAGTTTAAAAATGCTACGGAACTCTTCCATTGTTCATCGGAATTCTGCTGAAGTTTAAAATTGCTACGGAATATTTCCATTGTTCTTCGGAATTCTGATGAAGTTTAAAAATGCTACGGAACTCTTCCATTGTTCTTCGGAATTCTGCTGAAGTTTAAAAATGCTACGGAACTCTTCCATTGTTCTCGGAATTCTGTTGAAGTTTAAAAATGCTACGGAACTCTTCCATTGTTCTCGGAATTCTGGTGAAGTTTAAAAATGCTACGGAGCTCTTCCATTGTTCTCGGAATTCTGCTGAAGTTTAAAAATGCTACGGAACTTTTCCATTGTTCTTCCGAATTCTGATGAAGTTTAAAAATGCTACGGAACTTTTCCTTTGTTCTTCGGAATTCTGATGAAGTTTAAAAATGATACGGAACTCTTCTATTGTTCTTCGGAATTCTGCTGAAGTTAAAAAATGCTACGGAACTCTTCCATTGTTCTCGGAATTCTGTTGAAGTTTAAAAATGCTACGGAACTCTTCCATTGTTCTCGGAAATCTGGTGAAGTTTAAAAATGCTACGGAACTCTTCCATTGTTCTAGGAATTCTGCTGAAGTTTAAAAATGCTACGGAACTCTATCATTGTTCTTCGGAATTCTGCTGAAGTTTAAAAATGCTACAGAATTTTTCCATTGTTCTTCGGAATTCTGATGAAGTTTAAAAATGCTACGGAACTCTTCCATTGTTCTTCGGAATGCTGCTGAAGTTTAAAAATGCTACGGAACTCTTCCATTGTTCTTCGGAATTCTGCAGAAGTTTAAAAATGCTACGGAACTCTTCCATTGTTCTTGGAATTCTGGTGAAGTTTAAAAATGCTACGGAACTCTTCCATTGTTCTCAGAATTCTGCTGAAGTTTATAAATTCTACGGTACTCTTCCATTGTTCTTGGGAATTCTGCTGAAGTTTAAAAATGTTACGGATCATTTCCATTGTTCTTCGGAATTCTGCTGAAGTTTAAATATGCTACGGAACTCTTCCCTTGTTCTTCTGAGTTCTACTGAAGTTTAAAAATGCTGCGGAACACTTCCATTGTTCTTCGGAATTCTGATGAAGTTTAAAACTGCAACGGAACTCTTCCATTGTTCTTCGGAATTCTGCTGAAGTTTAAAAATGCTACGGAACTCTTCCATTGTTCTTCGGAATTCTGCTGAAAATTAAAAATGCTACAGAACTCTTACATTGTTCTTCTGAATTCTGCTGAAGTTTAAAAATGCTACAGAACTCTTCCATTGTTCTTCGGAATTCTGATGAAGCTTAAAACTGCAACGGAACTCTTCTCTTGTTCTTCAGAATTCTGCTGAAGTTTAAAAATGCTACGGAACTCTTCCATTGTTCTTCGGAATTCTGCTGAAGTATAAAAATGGTACGGAACTTTTCCATTGTTCTTCGGAATTCTGACAAAGTTTAAAAAGGCTACGGAACTCTTCCATTGTTCTTCGGAATTCTGCTGAAGTTTAAAAATGCTACGGAACTCTTCCATTGTTCTTCGGAATTCTGCTGAAAATTAAAAATGCTACGGAACTCTTACATTGTTCTTCTGAATTCTGCTGAAGTTTAAAAATGCTACAGAACTCTTCCATTGTTCTTCGGAATTCTGATGAAGCTTAAAACTGCAACGGAACTCTTCTCTTTTTCTTCAGAATTCTGCTGAAGTTTAAAAATGCTACGGAACTCTTCCATTGTTCTTCGGAATTCTGCTGAAGTTTAAAAATGCTACGGAACTCTTCCATTGTTCTCGGAATTCTGCTGAAGTTTAAAAATGCTATGGAACTCTTCCATTGTTCTCGGAATTCTGCTGAAGTTTAAAAATGCTACGGAGCTCTTCCATTGTTCTTCGGAATTCTGCTGAAGTTTAAAAACGCTACGGAACTCTTCCATTGTTCTAGGAATTCTGCTGAAGTTTAAAAATGCTACGGAACTCTTCCATTGTTCTCGGAATTCTGCTGAAGTTTAAAAATGCTACGGAACTCTTCCATTGTTCTTCGGAATTCTGCTGAAGTTTAAAAATGCTACGGAACTCTTCCATTGTTCTTGGAATTCCTGTGAAGTTTAAAAATGCTACGGAACTCTTCCATTGTTCTCAGAATTCTGATGAAGCTTATCAATTCTACGGTGCTCTTCCATTTTTCTTGGGAATTCTGCTGAAGTTTAAAAATGTTACGGATCAATTCCATTGTTCTTCGGAATTCTGCTTAAGTTTAAAAATGCTACGGAACTCTTCCATTGTTCTTCGGAATTCTGCTGAAGTTTAAAAATGCTGCGGAACTCTTCCATTGTTCTTCGGAATTCTGCTGAAGTTTAAAAATGCTACGGAACTCTTCCATTGTTCTTCGGAATTCTGCTGAAGTTTAAAAATGCTACGGAACTCTTCCATTGTTCTCGGAATTCTGCTGAAGCTTAAAAATGCTATGGAACTCTTCCATTGTTCTCGGAATTCTGCTGAAGTTTAAAAATGCTACGGAGCTCTTCCATTGTTCTTCGGAATTCTGCTGAAGTTTAAAAATGCTACGGAACTCTTCCATTGTTCTCGGAATTCTGCTGAAGTTTAAAAATGCTACGGAACTCTTCCATTGTTCTCGGAATTCTGCTGAAGTTTAAAAATGCTACGGAACTCTTCCATTGTTCTTCGGAATTCTGCTGAAGTTTAAAAATGCTACGGAACTCTTCCATTGTTCTTGGAATTCCTGTGAAGTTTAAAAATGCTACGGAACTCTTCCATTGTTCTCAGAATTCTGCTGAAGCTTATAAATTCTACGGTGCTCTTCCATTTTTCTTGGGAATTCTGCTGAAGTTTAAAAATGTTACGGATCAATTCCATTGTTCTTCGGAATTCTGCTTAAGTTTAAAAATGCTACGGAACTCTTCCATTGTTCTTCGGAATTCTGCTGAAGTTTAAAAATGCTGCGGAACTCTTCCATTGTTCTTCGGAATTCTGCTGAAGTTTAAAAATGCTACGGAACTCTTCCATTGTTTTGCGGAATTCTGCTGAAGTTTAAAAATGCTACGGAACTCTTCCATTTTTCTCGGAATTCTTCTGAAGTTTAAAAATACTACAGAACTCTTCTCTTGTTCTTCAGAATTTTGCTGAAGTTTAAAAATGCTACGGAACAATTCCTTTGTTCTTCGGAATTCTGCTGAAGTTTAAAAATGCTACAGAACTCTTCCATTGTTCACGGTATTCTGGTGAAGTTTAAAAATGCTACAGAACTCTTCCATTGTTCCTCGGAATTCTGGTGAAGTTTAAAAATGCTGCAGAACTCATCCATTGTTCTCGGAATTCTGCTGAAGTTTAAAAATGCTACGGAACTCTTCCATTGTTCTTCGGAATTCTGCTGTAATTTAAAAATGCTATGGAACTCTTCCATTGTTCTTCGGAATTCTGCTGAAGTTTAAAAATGCTACGGAACTCTTCCATTGTTCTTCGGAATTCTGCTGAAGTTTAAAAATGCTACGGAACTCTTCCATTGTTTTTCGGAATTCTGCTGAAGTTTAAAAATGCTGTGGTACTCTTCCATTGTTCTCGGAATTCTTCTGAAGTTTGAAAATGCTACGGAACTCTTCCATTGTTCTTCAGAATACTGCTGAAGATTAGAAATGCTACAGAACTTTTCCATTGTTCTTCGGAATTCTGATGAAGTTTAAAAATGCTACGGAACACTTCCATTGTTCTTCGGAATTCTGCTGAAGTTTAAAAATGCTACGGAACTCTTCCATTGTTCTTCGGAATTCTGAAGAAGTTTAAAAATGCTACGGAACTCTTCCATTGTTCTTGGAATTCTGGTGAAGTTTAAAAATGCTACGGAACTCTTCCATTGTTCTCAGAATTCTGCTGAAGTTTATAAATTCTACGGTATTCTTCCATTGTTCTTGGGAATTCTGCTGAAGTTTAAAAATGTTACGGATCATTTCCATTGTTCTTCGGAATTCTGCTGAAGTTTAAATATGCTACGGAACTCTTCCATTGTTCTTCGGAATTCTGCTGAAGTTTAAAAATGCTATGGAACTCTTCGATTGTTCTTCGGAATTCTGCTGAAGTTTAAAAATGCTGCGGAACACTTCCATTGTTCTTCGGAATTCTGATGAAGTTTAAAACTGCAACGGAACTATTCCATTGTTCTTCGGAATTCTGCTGAAGTTTAAAAATGCTACGGAACTCTTCAATTGTTCTTCGGAATTCTGCTGAAGTTTAAAAATGCAACGGAACTCTTACATTGTTCTTCTGAATTCTGCTGAAGTTTAAAAATGCTACGGAACTCTTCCATTGTTCTTCAGAATTCTGATGAAGCTTAAAACTGCAATGGAACTCTTCCATTGTTCTTCGGAATTCTGCTGAAGTTTAAAAATGCTATGGAACTCTTCCATTGTTCTCGGAATTCTGGTGAATTTTAAAAATGCTACGGAACTCTTCCATTGTTCTCGGAATTCTGGTGAAGTTTAAAAATGCTAAGGAACTCATACATTGTTCTCGGAATTCTGCTGAAGTTTAAAAATGCTACGGAACTCTTCCATTGTTCTTCGGAATTCTGCTGAAGTTTAAAAATGGTACGGAACTCTTCCATTTTTCTCGGAATTCTTCTGAAGCTTAAAAATGCTACAGAACTCTTCTCTTGTTCTTCAGAATTCTGCTGAAGTTTAAAAATGCTACGGAACACTTCCTTTGTTCTTCGGAATTCTGCTGAAGTTTAAAAATGCTACAGAACTCTTCCATTGTTCTTCGGAATTCTGCTGAAGTTTAAAAATGCTATGGAACTCTTCGATTGTTCTTCGGAATTCTGCTGAAGTTTAAAAATGCTGCGGAACACTTCCATTGTTCTTCGGAATTCTGATGAAGTTTAAAACTGCAACGGAACTATTCCATTGTTCTTCGGAATTCTGCTGAAGTTTAAAAATGCTACGGAACTCTTCAATTGTTCTTCGGAATTCTGCTGAAGTTTAAAAATGCAACGGAACTCTTACATTGTTCTTCTGAATTCTGCTGAAGTTTAAAAATGCTACGGAACTCTTCCATTGTTCTTCAGAATTCTGATGAAGCTTAAAACTGCAATGGAACTCTTCCATTGTTCTTCGGAATTCTGCTGAAGTTTAAAAATGCTATGGAACTCTTCCATTGTTCTCGGAATTCTGGTGAATTTTAAAAATGCTACGGAACTCTTCCATTGTTCTCGGAATTCTGGTGAAGTTTAAAAATGCTAAGGAACTCATACATTGTTCTCGGAATTCTGCTGAAGTTTAAAAATGCTACGGAACTCTTCCATTGTTCTTCGGAATTCTGCTGAAGTTTAAAAATGGTACGGAACTCTTCCATTTTTCTCGGAATTCTTCTGAAGTTTAAAAATGCTACAGAACTCTTCTCTTGTTCTTCAGAATTCTGCTGAAGTTTAAAAATGCTACGGAACACTTCCTTTGTTCTTCGGAATTCTGCTGAAGTTTAAAAATGCTACAGAACTCTTCCATTGTTCACGGTATTCTGGTGAAGTTTAAAAATGCTACGGAACTCTTCCATTGTTCTTCGGAATTCTGCTGAAGTTTAAAAATGCTACGGAACTCCTCCATTTTCTTCTGAATTCTGCTAAAGTTTAAAAATGCTACGGAACTCTTCCATTGTTCTCGGAATTCTGGTGAAGTTTAAAAATGCTACGGAACTCTTCCAGTGTTCTCGGAATTCTGCTGAAGTTTAAAAATGCTATGGAACTCTTCCATTGTTCTTCGGAATTCTGCTGAAGTTTAAAAATGCTACGGAACTTTTCCATTGTTCTTCGGAATTCTGCTGTAATTTAAAAAAGCTACGGAACTCTTCCATTGTTCTTCGGAATTCTGCTTAAGTTTAAAAATGCTACGGAACTCTTCCATTGTTCTTCGGAATTCTGCTGAAGTTTAAAAATGCTGCGGAACTCTTCCATTGTTCTTCGGAATTCTGCTGAAGTTTAAAAATGCTACGGAACTCTTCCATTGTTTTGCGGAATTCTGCTGAAGTTTAAAAATGCTACGGAACTCTTCCATTTTTCTCCGAATTCTTCTGAAGTTTAAAAATACTACAGAACTCTTCTCTTGTTCTTCAGAATTCTGCTGAAGTTTAAAAATGCTACGGAACAATTCCTTTGTTCTTCGGAATTCTGCTGAAGTTTAAAAATGCTACGGAACTCTTCCATTGTTCTTCGGAATTCTGCTGAAGTTTAAAAATGCTACGGAACTCTTCCATTGTTTTTCGGAATTCTGCTGAAGTTTAAAAATGCTGTGGAACTCTTCCATTGTTCTCGGAATTCTTCTGAAGTTTGAAAATGCTACGGAACTCTTCCATTGTTCTTCAGAATACTGCTGAAGATTAGAAATGCTACAGAACTTTTCCATTGTTCTTCGGAATTCTGATGAAGTTTAAAAATGCTACGGAACACTTCCATTGTTCTTCGGAATTCTGCTGAAGTTTAAAAATGCTACGGAACTCTTCCATTGTTCTTCGGAATTCTGAAGAAGTTTAAAAATGCTACGGAACTCTTCCATTGTTCTTGGAATTCTGGTGAAGTTTAAAAATGCTACGGAACTCTTCCATTGTTCTCAGAATTCTGCTGAAGTTTATAAATTCTACGGTATTCTTCCATTGTTCTTGGGAATTCTGCTGAAGTTTAAAAATGTTACGGATCATTTCCATTGTTCTTCGGAATTCTGCTGAAGTTTAAATATGCTACGGAACTCTTCCATTGTTCTTCGGAATTCTGCTGAAGTTTAAAAATGCTATGGAACTCTTCGATTGTTCTTCGGAATTCTGCTGAAGTTTAAAAATGCTGCGGAACACTTCCATTGTTCTTCGGAATTCTGATGAAGTTTAAAACTGCAACGGAACTATTCCATTGTTCTTCGGAATTCTGCTGAAGTTTAAAAATGCTACGGAACTCTTCAATTGTTCTTCGGAATTCTGCTGAAGTTTAAAAATGCAACGGAACTCTTACATTGTTCTTCTGAATTCTGCTGAAGTTTAAAAATGCTACGGAACTCTTCCATTGTTCTTCAGAATTCTGATGAAGCTTAAAACTGCAATGGAACTCTTCCATTGTTCTTCGGAATTCTGCTGAAGTTTAAAAATGCTATGGAACTCTTCCATTGTTCTCGGAATTCTGGTGAATTTTAAAAATGCTACGGAACTCTTCCATTGTTCTCGGAATTCTGGTGAAGTTTAAAAATGCTAAGGAACTCATACATTGTTCTCGGAATTCTGCTGAAGTTTAAAAATGCTACGGAACTCTTCCATTGTTCTTCGGAATTCTGCTGAAGTTTAAAAATGGTACGGAACTCTTCCATTTTTCTCGGAATTCTTCTGAAGTTTAAAAATGCTACAGAACTCTTCTCTTGTTCTTCAGAATTCTGCTGAAGTTTAAAAATGCTACGGAACACTTCCTTTGTTCTTCGGAATTCTGCTGAAGTTTAAAAATGCTACAGAACTCTTCCATTGTTCACGGTATTCTGGTGAAGTTTAAAAATGCTACGGAACTCTTCCATTGTTCTTCGGAATTCTGCTGAAGTTTAAAAATGCTACGGAACTCCTCCATTTTCTTCTGAATTCTGCTAAAGTTTAAAAATGCTACGGAACTCTTCCATTGTTCTCGGAATTCTGGTGAAGTTTAAAAATGCTACGGAACTCTTCCAGTGTTCTCGGAATTCTGCTGAAGTTTAAAAATGCTATGGAACTCTTCCATTGTTCTTCGGAATTCTGCTGAAGTTTAAAAATGCTACGGAACTTTTCCATTGTTCTTCGGAATTCTGCTGTAATTTAAAAAAGCTACGGAACTCTTCCATTGTTCTTCGGAATTCTGCTTAAGTTTAAAAATGCTACGGAACTCTTCCATTGTTCTTCGGAATTCTGCTGAAGTTTAAAAATGCTGCGGAACTCTTCCATTGTTCTTCGGAATTCTGCTGAAGTTTAAAAATGCTACGGAACTCTTCCATTGTTTTGCGGAATTCTGCTGAAGTTTAAAAATGCTACGGAACTCTTCCATTTTTCTCCGAATTCTTCTGAAGTTTAAAAATACTACAGAACTCTTCTCTTGTTCTTCAGAATTCTGCTGAAGTTTAAAAATGCTACGGAACAATTCCTTTGTTCTTCGGAATTCTGCTGAAGTTTAAAAATGCTATGGAACTCTTCGATTGTTCTTCGGAATTCTGCTGAAGTTTAAAAATGCTGCGGAACACTTCCATTGTTCTTCGGAATTCTGATGAAGTTTAAAACTGCAACGGAACTATTCCATTGTTCTTCGGAATTCTGCTGAAGTTTAAAAATGCTACGGAACTCTTCAATTGTTCTTCGGAATTCTGCTGAAGTTTAAAAATGCAACGGAACTCTTACATTGTTCTTCTGAATTCTGCTGAAGTTTAAAAATGCTACGGAACTCTTCCATTGTTCTTCAGAATTCTGATGAAGCTTAAAACTGCAATGGAACTCTTCCATTGTTCTTCGGAATTCTGCTGAAGTTTAAAAATGCTATGGAACTCTTCCATTGTTCTCGGAATTCTGGTGAATTTTAAAAATGCTACGGAACTCTTCCATTGTTCTCGGAATTCTGGTGAAGTTTAAAAATGCTAAGGAACTCATACATTGTTCTCGGAATTCTGCTGAAGTTTAAAAATGCTACGGAACTCTTCCATTGTTCTTCGGAATTCTGCTGAAGTTTAAAAATGGTACGGAACTCTTCCATTTTTCTCGGAATTCTTCTGAAGTTTAAAAATGCTACAGAACTCTTCTCTTGTTCTTCAGAATTCTGCTGAAGTTTAAAAATGCTACGGAACACTTCCTTTGTTCTTCGGAATTCTGCTGAAGTTTAAAAATGCTACAGAACTCTTCCATTGTTCACGGTATTCTGGTGAAGTTTAAAAATGCTACGGAACTCTTCCATTGTTCTTCGGAATTCTGCTGAAGTTTAAAAATGCTACGGAACTCCTCCATTTTCTTCTGAATTCTGCTAAAGTTTAAAAATGCTACGGAACTCTTCCATTGTTCTCGGAATTCTGGTGAAGTTTAAAAATGCTACGGAACTCTTCCAGTGTTCTCGGAATTCTGCTGAAGTTTAAAAATGCTATGGAACTCTTCCATTGTTCTTCGGAATTCTGCTGAAGTTTAAAAATGCTACGGAACTTTTCCATTGTTCTTCGGAATTCTGCTGTAATTTAAAAAAGCTACGGAACTCTTCCATTGTTCTTCGGAATTCTGCTTAAGTTTAAAAATGCTACGGAACTCTTCCATTGTTCTTCGGAATTCTGCTGAAGTTTAAAAATGCTGCGGAACTCTTCCATTGTTCTTCGGAATTCTGCTGAAGTTTAAAAATGCTACGGAACTCTTCCATTGTTTTGCGGAATTCTGCTGAAGTTTAAAAATGCTACGGAACTCTTCCATTTTTCTCCGAATTCTTCTGAAGTTTAAAAATACTACAGAACTCTTCTCTTGTTCTTCAGAATTCTGCTGAAGTTTAAAAATGCTACGGAACAATTCCTTTGTTCTTCGGAATTCTGCTGAAGTTTAAAAATGCTACAGAACTCTTCCATTGTTCACGGTATTCTGGTGAAGTTTAAAAATGCTACAGAACTCTTCCATTGTTACTCGGAATTCTGGTGAAGTTTAAAAATGCTGCGGAACTCATCCATTGTTCTCGGAATTCTGCTGAAGTTTAAAAATGCTACGGAACTCTTCCATTGTTCTTCGGAATTCTGCTGTAATTTAAAAATGCTATGGAACTCTTCCATTGTTCTTCGGAATTCTGCTGAAGTTTAAAAATGCTACGGAACTCTTCCATTGTTCTTCGGAATTCTGCTGAAGTTTAAAAATGCTACGGAACTCTTCCATTGTTTTTCGGAATTCTGCTGAAGTTTAAAAATGCTGTGGAACTCTTCCATTGTTCTCGGAATTCTTCTGAAGTTTGAAAATGCTACGGAACTCTTCCATTGTTCTTCAGAATACTGCTGAAGATTAGAAATGCTACAGAACTTTTCCATTGTTCTTCGGAATTCTGATGAAGTTTAAAAATGCTACGGAACTCTTCCATTGTTCTTCGGAATTCTGCTGAAGTTTAAAAATGCTACGGAACTCTTCCATTGTTCTTCGGAATTCTGAAGACGTTTAAAAATGCTACGGAACTCTTCCATTGTTCTTCAGAATTCTGATGAAGCTTAAAACTGCAATGGAACTCTTCCATTGTTCTTCGGAATTCTGCTGAAGTTTAAAAATGCTATGGAACTCTTCCATTGTTCTCGGAATTCTGGTGAATTTTAAAAATGCTACGGAACTCTTCCATTGTTCTCGGAATTCTGGTGAAGTTTAAAAATGCTAAGGAACTCATACATTGTTCTCGGAATTCTGCTGAAGTTTAAAAATGCTACGGAACTCTTCCATTGTTCTTCGGAATTCTGCTGAAGTTTAAAAATGGTACGGAACTCTTCCATTTTTCTCGGAATTCTTCTGAAGTTTAAAAATGCTACAGAACTCTTCTCTTGTTCTTCAGAATTCTGCTGAAGTTTAAAAATGCTACGGAACACTTCCTTTGTTCTTCGGAATTCTGCTGAAGTTTAAAAATGCTACAGAACTCTTCCATTGTTCACGGTATTCTGGTGAAGTTTAAAAATGCTACGGAACTCCTCCATTTTCTTCTGAATTCTGCTAAAGTTTAAAAATGCTACGGAACTCTTCCATTGTTCTCGGAATTCTGGTGAAGTTTAAAAATGCTACGGAACTCTTCCAGTGTTCTCGGAATTCTGCTGAAGTTTAAAAATGCTACGGAACTTTTCCATTGTTCTTCGGAATTCTGCTGTAATTTAAAAAAGCTACGGAACTCTTCCATTGTTCTTCGGAATTCTGCTTAAGTTTAAAAATGCTACGGAACTCTTCCATTGTTCTTCGGAATTCTGCTGAAGTTTAAAAATGCTGCGGAACTCTTCCATTGTTCTTCGGAATTCTGCTGAAGTTTAAAAATGCTACGGAACTCTTCCATTGTTTTGCGGAATTCTGCTGAAGTTTAAAAATGCTACGGAACTCTTCCATTTTTCACGGAATTCTTCTGAAGTTTAAAAATACTACAGAACTCTTCTCTTGTTCTTCAGAATTCTGCTGAAGTTTAAAAATGCTACGGAACAATTCCTTTGTTCTTCGGAATTCTGCTGAAGTTTAAAAATGCTACAGAACTCTTCCATTGTTCACGGTATTCTGGTGAAGTTTAAAAATGCTACAGAACTCTTCCATTGTTCCTCGGAATTCTGGTGAAGTTTAAAAATGCTGCGGAACTCATCCATTGTTCTCGGAATTCTGCTGAAGTTTAAAAATGCTACGGAACTCTTCCATTGTTCTTCGGAATTCTGCTGTAATTTAAAAATGCTATGGAACTCTTCCATTGTTCTTCGGAATTCTGCTGAAGTTTAAAAATGCTACGGAACTCTTCCATTGTTCTTCGGAATTCTGCTGAAGTTTAAAAATGCTACGGAACTCTTCCATTGTTTTTCGGAATTCTGCTGAAGTTTAAAAATGCTGTGGAACTTTTCCATTGTTCTCGGAATTCTTCTGAAGTTTGAAAATGCTACGGAACTCTTCCATTGTTCTTCAGAATACTGCTGAAGATTAGAAATGCTACAGAACTTTTCCATTGTTCTTCGGAATTCTGATGAAGTTTAAAAATGCTACGGAACTCTTCCATTGTTCTTCGGAATTCTGCTGAAGTTTAAAAATGCTACGGAACTCTTCCATTGTTCTTCGGAATTCTGAAGAAGTTTAAAAATGCTACGGAACTCTTCCATTGTTCTTGGAATTCTGGTGAAGTTTAAAAATGCTACGGAACTCTTCCATTGTTCTCAGAATTCTGCTGAAGTTTATAAATTCTACGGTATTCTTCCATTGTTCTTGGGAATTCTGCTGAAGTTTAAAAATGTTACGGATCATTTCCATTGTTCTTTGGAATTCTGCTGAAGTTTAAATATGCTACGGAACTCTTCCATTGTTCTTCGGAATTCTGCTGAAGTTTAAAAATGCTATGGAACTCTTCGATTGTTCTTCGGAATTCTGCTGAAGTTTAAAAATGCTGCGGAACACTTCCATTGTTCTTCGGAATTCTGATGAAGTTTAAAACTACAACGGAACTATTCCATTGTTCTTCGGAATTCTGCTGAAGTTTAAAAATGCTACGGAACTCTTCCATTGTTCTTCAGAATTCTGATGAAGCTTAAAACTGCAATGGAACTCTTCCATTGTTCTTCGGAATTCTGCTGAAGTTTAAAAATGCTATGGAACTCTTCCATTGTTCTCGGAATTCTGGTGAATTTTAAAAATGCTACGGAACTCTTCCATTGTTCTCGGAATTCTGGTGAAGTTTAAAAATGCTAAGGAACTCATACATTGTTCTCGGAATTCTGCTGAAGTTTAAAAATGCTACGGAACTCTTCCATTGTTCTTCGGAATTCTGCTGAAGTTTAAAAATGGTACGGAACTCTTCCATTTTTCTCGGAATTCTTCTGAAGTTTAAAAATGCTACAGAACTCTTCTCTTGTTCTTCAGAATTCTGCTGAAGTTTAAAAATGCTACAGAACTCTTCCATTGTTCACGGTATTCTGGTGAAGTTTAAAAATGCTACGGAACTTTTCCATTGTTCTTCGGAATTCTGCTGTAATTTAAAAAAGCTACGGAACTCTTCCATTGTTCTTCGGAATTCTGCTGAAGTTTAAAAATGCTACGGAACTCTTCCATTGTTCTTCGGAATTCTGCTGAAGTTTAAAAATGCTACGGAACTCTTCCATTGTTTTTTGGAATTCTGCTGAAGTTTAAAAATGCTGTGGAACTCTTCCATTGTTCTCGGAATTCTTCTGAAGTTTGAAAATGCTACGGAACTCTTCCATTGTTCTTCAGAATACTGCTGAAGTTTAAAAATGCTACGGAACACTTCCTTTGTTCTTCGGAATTCTGCTGAAGTTTAAAAATGCTACGGAACTCTTCCATTGTTCACGGAATTCTGGTGAAGTTTAAAAATGCTACGGAACTCTTCCATTGTTCTTCGGAATTCTGCTGAAGTTTAAAAATGCTATGGAACTCTTCCATTGTTCTTCTGAATTCTGCTAATGTTTAAAAATGCTACGGAACTCTTCCATTGTTCTCGGAATTCTGGTGAAGTTTAAAAATGCTACGGAACTCTTCCATTGTTCTCGGAATTCTGCTGAAGTTTAAAAATGCTATGGAACTCTTCCATTGTTCTTCGGAATTCTGCTGAAGTTTAAAAATGGTACGGAACTTTTCCATTGTTCTTTGGCATTCTGATGAAGTTTAAAAATGCTACGGAACTCTTCCATTGTTCTTCGGAATTCTGCTGAAGTTTAAAAATGCTACGGAACTTTTCCATTGTTCTTCGGAATTCTGCTGTAATTTCAAAAAGCTACGGAACTCTTCCATTGTTCTTCGGAATTCTGCTGAAGTTTAAAAATGCTACGGAACTCTTCCATTGTTCTTCGGAATTCTGGAGAAGTTTAAAAATGCTACGGAACTCTTCCATTGTTTTTGGAATTCTGCTGAAGTTTAAAAATGCTGTGGAACTCTTCCATTGTTCTCGGAATTCTTGTGAAGTTTGAAAATGCTACGGAACTCTTCCATTGTTCTTCAGAATACTTCTGAAGTTTAACAATGCTACGGAACACTTCCTTTGTTCTTCGGAATTCTGCTGAAGTTTAAAAACGCTACGGAACTCTTCCCTTGTTCACGGAATTCTGGTGAAGTTTAAAAATGCTACGGAACTCTTCCATTGTTCTTCGGAATTCTGCTGAAGTTTAAAAATGCTATGGAACTCTTCCATTGTTCTTCTGAATTCTGCTAAAGTTTAAAAATGCTACGGAACTCTTCCATTGTTCTCGGAATTCTGGTGAAGTTTAAAAATGCTACGGAACTCTTCCATTGTTCTCGGAATTCTACTGAAGTTTAAAAATGCTATGGAACTCTTCCATTGTTCTTCCGAATTCTGCTGAAGTTTAAAAATGGTACGGAACTTTTCCATTGTTCTTTGGCATTCTGATGAAGTTTAAAAATGCTACGGAACTCTTCCATTGTTCTTCGGAATTCTGCAGAAGTTTAAAAATGCTACGGAACTCTTCCATTGTTCTTGGAATTCTGGTGAAGTTTAAAAATGCTACGGAACTCTTCCATTATTCTCAGAATTCTGGTGAAGTTTATAAATTCTGCGGTACTCTTCCATTGTTCTTGGGAATTCTGCTGAAGTTTAAAAATGTTACGGATCATTTCCATTGTTCTTTGGAATTCTGCTGAAGTTTAAAAATGCTACGGAACTCTTGCATTGTTCTTCGGAATTCTGCTGAAGTTTAAAAATGCTATGGAACTCTTCCATTGTTCTCGGAATTCTGGTGAAGTTGAAAAATGCTACGGAACTCTTCCATTATTCTCGGAATTCTGGTGAAGTTTAAAAATGCTACGGAACTCATCCATTGTTCTCGGAATTCTGCTGAAGTTTAAAAATGCTACGGAACTCTTCCATTGTTCTTCGGAATTCTGCTGAAGTTTAAAAATGGTACGGAACTTTTCCATTGTTCTTCGGAATTCTGACGTAGTTTAAAAAGGCTACGGAACTCTTCCATTGTTCTTCGGAATTCTGCTGAAGTTTAAAAATGCTACGGAACTCTTTCATTGTTCTTCGGAATTCTGCAGAAGTTTAAAAATGCTACGGAACTCTTCCATCGTTCTTGGAATTCTGTTGAAGTTTAAAAATGCTGCGGAACTCTTCCATTGTTCTCAGAATTCTGCTGAAGCTTATAAATTCTATGGTGCTCTTCCATTGTTCTTGGGAATTCTGCTGAAGTTTAAAAATGTTACGGATCAATTCCATTGTTCTTCGGAATTCTGCTGAAGTTTAAAAATGCTACGGAACTCTTCCATTGTTCTCGGAATTCTGCTGAAGTTTAAAAATGCTATGGAACTCTTCCATTGTTCTTCGGAATTCTGCTGAAGTTTAAAAATGGTACGGAACTTTTCCATTGTTCTTTGGCATTCTGATGAAGTTTAAAAATGCTACGGAACTCTTCCATTGTTCTTCGGAATTCTGCTGAAGTTTAAAAATGCTACGGAACTTTTCCATTGTTCTTCGGAATTCTGCTGTAATTTCAAAAAGCTACGGAACTCTTCCATTGTTCTTCGGAATTCTGCTGAAGTTTAAAAATGCTACGGAACTCTTCCATTGTTCTTCGGAATTCTGCTGAAGTTTAAAAATGCTACGGAACTCTTCCATTGTTTTTTGGAATTCTGCTGAAGTTTAAAAATGCTGTGGAACTCTTCCATTGTTCTCGGAATTCTTCTGAAGGTTGAAAATGCTACGGAACTCTTCCATTGTTCTTCAGAATACTGCTGAAGTTTAAAAATGCTACGGAACACTTCCTTTGTTCTTCGGAATTCTGCTGAAGTTTAAAAATGCTACGGAACTCTTCCATTGTTCACGGAATTCTGGTGAAGTTTAAAAATGCTACGGAACTCTTCCATTGTTCTTCGGAATTCTGCTGAAGTTTAAAAATGCTATGGAACTCTTCCATTGTTCTTCTGAATTCTGCTAATGTTTAAAAATGCTACGGAACTCTTCCATTGTTCTCGGAATTCTGGTGAAGTTTAAAAATGCTACGGAACTCTTCCATTGTTCTCGGAATTCTACTGAAGTTTAAAAATGCTATGGAACTCTTCCATTGTTCTTCCGAATTCTGCTGAAGTTTAAAAATGGTACGGAACTTTTCCATTGTTCTTTGGCATTCTGATGAAGTTTAAAAATGCTACGGAACTCTTCCATTGTTCTTCGTAATTCTGCAGAAGTTTAAAAATGCTACGGAACTCTTCCATTGTTCTTGGAATTCTGGTGAAGTTTAAAAATGCTACGGAACTCTTCCATTATTCTCAGAATTCTGGTGAAGTTTATAAATTCTGCGGTACTCTTCCATTGTTCTTGGGAATTCTGCTGAAGTTTAAAAATGTTACGGATCATTTCCATTGTTCTTTGGAATTCTGCTGAAGTTTAAAAATGCTACGGAACTCTTGCATTGTTCTTCGGAATTCTGCTGAAGTTTAAAAATGCTATGGAACTCTTCCATTGTTCTCGGAATTCTGGTGAAGTTGAAAAATGCTACGGAACTCTTCCATTATTCTCGGAATTCTGGTGAAGTTTAAAAATGCTACGGAACTCATCCATTGTTCTCGGAATTCTGCTGAAGTTTAAAAATGCTACGGAACTCTTCCATTGTTCTTCGGAATTCTGCTGAAGTTTAAAAATGGTACGGAACTTTTCCATTGTTCTTCGGAATTCTGACGTAGTTTAAAAAGGCTACGGAACTCTTCCATTGTTCTTCGGAATTCTGCTGAAGTTTAAAAATTTTACGGAACTCTTTCATTGTTCTTCGGAATTCTGCAGAAGTTTAAAAATGCTACGGAACTCTTCCATCGTTCTTGGAATTCTGTTGAAGTTTAAAAATGCTGCGGAACTCTTCCATTGTTCTCAGAATTCTGCTGAAGCTTATAAATTCTATGGTGCTCTTCCATTGTTCTTGGGAATTCTGCTGAAGTTTAAAAATGTTACGGATCAATTCCATTGTTCTTCGGAATTCTGCTGAAGTTTAAAAATGCTACGGAACTCTTCCATTGTTCTTGGAATTCTGCTGAAGTTTAAAAATGCTATGGAACTCTTCCATTGTTCTTCGGAATTCTGCTGAAGTTTAAAAATGGTACGGAACTTTTCCATTGTTCTTTGGCATTCTGATGAAGTTTAAAAATGCTACGGAACTCTTCCATTGTTCTTCGGAATTCTGCTGAAGTTTAAAAATGCTACGGAACTTTTCCATTGTTCTTCGGAATTCTGCTGTAATTTCAAAAAGCTACGGAACTCTTCCATTGTTCTTCGGAATTCTGCTGAAGTTTAAAAATGCTACGGAACTCTTCCATTGTTCTTCGGAATTCTGCTGAAGTTTAAAAATGCTACGGAACTCTTCCATTGTTTTTTGGAATTCTGCTGAAGTTTAAAAATGCTGTGGAACTCTTCCATTGTTCTCGGAATTCTTCTGAAGTTTGAAAATGCTACGGAACTCTTCCATTGTTCTTCAGAATACTGCTGAAGTTTAAAAATGCTACGGAACACTTCCTTTGTTCTTCGGAATTCTGCTGAAGTTTAAAAATGCTACGGAACTCTTCCATTGTTCACGGAATTCTGGTGAAGTTTAAAAATGCTACGGAACTCTTCCATTGTTCTTCGGAATTCTGCTGAAGTTTAAAAATGCTATGGAACTCTTCCATTGTTCTTCTGAATTCTGCTAATGTTTAAAAATGCTACGGAACTCTTCCATTGTTCTCGGAATTCTGGTGAAGTTTAAAAATGCTACGGAACTCTTCCATTGTTCTCGGAATTCTACTGAAGTTTAAAAATGCTATGGAACTCTTCCATTGTTCTTCCGAATTCTGCTGAAGTTTAAAAATGGTACGGAACTTTTCCATTGTTCTTTGGCATTCTGATGAAGTTTAAAAATGCTACGGAACTCTTCCATTGTTCTTCGGAATTCTGCAGAAGTTTAAAAATGCTACGGAACTCTTCCATTGTTCTTGGAATTCTGGTGAAGTTTAAAAATGCTATGGAACTCTTCCATTACTCTCAGAATTCTGGTGAAGTTTATAAATTCTGCGGTGCTCTTCCATTGTTCTTGGGAATTCTGCTGAAGTTTAAAAATGTTACGGATCATTTCCATTGTTCTTTGGAATTCTGCTGAAGTTTAAAAATGCTACGGAACTCTTGCATTGTTCTTCGGAATTCTGCTGAAGTTTAAAAATGCTATGGAACTCTTCCATTGTTCTCGGAATTCTGGTGAAGTTGAAAAATGCTACGGAACTCTTCCATTATTCTCGGAATTCTGGTGAAGTTTAAAAATGCTACGGAACTCATCCATTGTTCTCGGAATTCTGCTGAAGTTTAAAAATGCTACGGAACTCTTCCATTGTTCTTCGGAATTCTGCTGAAGTTTAAAAATGGTACGGAACTTTTCCATTGTTCTTCGAAATTCTGACGTAGTTTAAAAAGGCTACGGAACTCTTCCATTGTTCTTCGGAATTCTGCTGAAGTTTAAAAATGCTACGGAACTCTTTCATTGTTCTTCGGAATTCTGCAGAAGTTTAAAAATGCTACGGAACTCTTCCATCGTTCTTGGAATTCTGGTGAAGTTTAAAAATGCTACGGAACTCTTCCATTGTTCTCAGAATTCTGCTGAAGCTTATAAATTCTATGGTGCTCTTCCATTGTTCTTGGGAATTCTGCTGAAGTTTAAAAATGTGTCGGATCAATTCCATTGTTCTTCGGAATTCTGCTGAAGTTTAAAAATGCTACGGATCTCTTCCATTGTTCTTCGGAATTCTGCTGAAGTTTAAAAATGCTACGGAACTCTTCCATTGTTCTTCGGAATTCTGCTGAAGTTTAAAAATGCTACGGAACTCTTCCATTGTTTTTCGGAATTCTGCTGAAGTTTAAAAATGCTGTGGAACTCTTCCATTGTTCTCGGAATTCTTCTGAAGTTTGAAAATGCTACGGAACTCTTCCATTGTTCTTCAGAATACTGCTGAAGTTTAAAAATGCTACGGAACACTTCCTTTGTTCTTCGGAATTCTGCTGAAGTTTAAAAATGCTACGGAACTCTTCCATTGTTCACGGAATTCTGGTGAAGTTTAAAAATGCTACGGAACTCTTCCATTGTTATTCTTAATTCTGCTGAAGTTTAAAAATGGTACGGAACTCTTCCATTGTTCTTCGGAATTCTGCTGAAGTTTAAAAATGCTATGGAACTCATCCATTGTTCTTCTGAATTCTGCTAAAGTTTAAAAATGCTACGGAACTCTTCCATTGTTCTCGGAATTCTGGTGAAGTTTAAAAATGCTACGGAACTCTTCCATTGTTCTCAGAATTCTGCTGAAGTTTAAAAATGCTATGGAACTCTTCCATTGTTCTTCGGAATTCTGCTGAAGTTTAATAATGCTACGGAACTTTTCCATTGTTCTTCGGAATTCTGATGAAGTTTAAAAATGCTACGGAACTCTTCCATTGTTCTTCGGAATTCTGCTGAAGTTTAAAAATGCTACGGAACTCTTCCATTGTTCTTCGGAATTCTGCAGAAGTTTAAAAATGCTACGGATCTCTTCCATTGTTCTTGGAATTCTGGTGAAGTTTAAAAATGCTATGGAACTCTTCCATTGTTCTCAGAATTCTGCTGAAGTTTATAAATTCTACGGTACTCTTCCATTGTTCTTGGGAATTCTGCTGAAGTTTAAAAATGTTACGGATCATTTCCATTGTTCTTCGGAATTCTGCTGAAGTTTAAATATGCTAAGGAACTCTTCCATTGTTCTTCGGAATTCTGCTGAAGTTTAAAAATGCTACGGAACTCTTCGATTGTTCTTCGGAATTCTGCTGAAGTTTAAAAATGCTACGGAACTCTTCCATTGTTCTTCTGAGTTCTGCTGAAGTTTAAAAATGCTGCGGAACTCTTCCATTGTTCTTCGGAATTCTGATGAAGTTTAAAACTGCAACGGAACTCTTCCATTGTTCTTCGGAATTCTGCTGAAGTTTAAAAATGCTACGGAACTCTTCCATTGTTCTTCGGAATTCTGCTGAAGTTTAAAAATGCTACGGAACTCTTCCATTGTTCTCGGAATTCTGGTGAAGTTTAAAAATGCTGCGGAACTCATCCATTGTTCTTGGAATTCTGCTGAAGTTTAAAAATGCTACCGAACTCTTCCATTGTTCTTCGGAACTCTGCTGTAATTTAAAAATGCTACGGAACTCTTCCATTGTTCTTTGGAATTCTGCTGAAGTTTAAAAATGCTACGGAACTCTTCCATTGTTCTTCGGAATTCTGCTGAAGTTTAAAAATGCTACGGAACTCTTCCATTGTTTTTCGGAATTCTGCTGAAGTTTAAAAATGCTGTGGAACTCTTCCATTGTTCTCGGAATTCTTCTGAAGTTTGAAAATGCTACGGAACTCTTCCATTGTTCTTCAGAATACTGCTGAAGTTTAAAAATGCTACGGAACACTTCCTTTGTTCTTCGGAATTCTGCTGAAGTTTAAAAATTCTACGGAACTCTTCCATTGTTCACGGAATTCTGGTGAAGTTTAAAAATGCTACGGAACTCTTCCATTGTTATTCTTAATTCTGCTGAAGTTTAAAAATGCTACGGAACTCTTCCATTGTTCTTCGGAATTCTGCTGAAGTTTAAAAATGCTATGGAACTCATCCATTGTTCTTCTGAATTCTGATAAAGTTTAAAAATGCTACGGAACTCTTCCATTGTTCTCGGAATTCTGGTGAAGATTAAAAATGCTACGGAACTCTTCCATTGTTCTCAGAATTCTGCTGAAGTTTAAAAATGCTATGGAACTCTTCCATTGTTCTTCGGAATTCTGCTGAAGTTTAATAATGCTACGGAACTTTTCCATTGTTCTTCGGAATTCTGATGAAGTTTAAAAATGCTACGGAACTCTTCCATTGTTCTTCGGAATTCTGCTGAAGTTTAAAAATGCTACGGAACTCTTCCATTGTTCTTCGGAATTCTGCAGAAGTTTAAAAATGCTACGGATCTCTTCCATTGTTCTTGGAATTCTGGTGAAGTTTAAAAATGCTATGGAACTCTTCCATTGTTCTCAGAATTCTGCTGAAGTTTATAAATTCTACGGTACTCTTCCATTGTTCTTGGGAATTCTGCTGAAGTTTAAAAATGTTACGGATCATTTCCATTGTTCTTCGGAATTCTGCTGAAGTTTAAATATGCTAAGGAACTCTTCCATTGTTCTTCGGAATTCTGCTGAAGTTTAAAAATGCTACGGAACTCTTCGATTGTTCTTCGGAATTCTGCTGAAGTTTAAAAATGCTACGGAACTCTTCCATTGTTCTTCTGAGTTCTGCTGAAGTTTAAAAATGCTGCGGAACTCTTCCATTGTTCTTCGGAATTCTGATGAAGTTTAAAACTGCAACGGAACTCTTCCATTGTTCTTCGGAATTCTGCTGAAGTTTAAAAATGCTACGGAACTCTTCCATTGTTCTTCGGAATTCTGCTGAAGTTTAAAAATGCTATGGAACTCTTCCATTGTTCTCGGAATTCTGGTGAAGTTGAAAAATGCTACGGAACTCTTCCATTGTTCGCGGAATTCTGGTGAAGTTTAAAAATGCTACGGAACTCATCCATTGTTCTCGGAATTCTGCTGAAGTTTAAAAATGCTGCGGAATTCTTCCATTGTTCTTCGGAATTCTGCTGAAGTTTAAAAATGGTACGGAACTTTTCCATTGTTCTTCGGAATTCTGACGAAGTTTAAAAAGGCTACGGAACTCTTCCATTGTTCTTCGGAATTCTGCTGAAGTTTAAAAATGCTACGGAACTCTTCCATTGTTCTTCGGAATTCTGCAGAAGTTTAAAAATGCTACGGAACTCTTCCATTGTTCTTGGAATTCTGCAGAAGTTTAAAAATGCTACAGAACTCTTCCATTGTTCTCAGAATTCTGCTGAAGCTTATAAATTCTACGGTGCTCTTCCATTGTTCTTGGGAATTCTGCTGAAGTTTAAAAATGTTACGGATCAATTCCATTGTTCTTCGGAATTCTGCTGAAGTTTAAAAATGCTACGGAACTTTTCCATTGTTCTTCGGAATTCTGCTGAAGTTTAAAAATGCTACGGAACTCATCCAATGTTCTTCGGAATTCTGCTGAAGTTTAAAAATGCTACGGAACTCTTCCATTGTTTTGCGGAATTCTTCTGAAGTTTAAAAATGCTACAGAACTCTCTTGCTCTTCAGAATTCTGCTGAAGTTTAAAAATGCTACGGAACACTTCCTTTGTTCTTCGGAATTCTGATGAAGTTTAAAAATGCTACAGAACTCTTCCATTGTTCACGGTATTCTGGTGAAGTTTAAAAATGCTACGGAACTCTTCCATTGTTCTTCGGAATTCTGCTGAAGTTTAAAAATGCTACGAGACTCTTCCATTGTTCTTCTGAGTTCTGCTGAAGTTTAAAAAGGCTACGGAACTCTTCCATTGTTCTTCGGAATTCTGCTGAAGTTTAAAACTGCAACGGAACTCTTCCATTGTTCTTCGGAATTCTGCTGAAGTTTAAAAAGGCTACGGAACTCTTCCATTGTTCTTCGGAATTCTGCTGAAGTTTAAAAATGCTATGGAATTCTTCCATTGTTCTCGGAATTCTGGTGAAGTTTAAAAATGCTGCGGAACTCATCCATTGTTCTTGGAATTCTGCTGAAGTTTAAAAATGCTACGGAACTCTTCCATTGTTCTTCGGAATTCTGCTGTAATTTAAAAATGCTACGGAACTCTTCCATTGTTCTTCGGAATTCTGCTGAAGTTTAAAAATGCTACGGAACTCTTCCATTGTTCTTCGGAATTCTGCTGAAGTTTGAAAATGCTACGGAACTCTTCCATTGTTTTTCGGAATTCTGCTGAAGTTTAAAAATGCTGTGGAACTCTTCCATTGTTCTCGGAATTCTTCTGAAGTTTGAAAATGCTACGGAACTCTTCCATTGTTCTTCAGAATACTGCTGAAGTTTAAAAATGGTACGGAACACATCCTTTGTTCTTCGGAATTCTGCTGAAGTTTAAAAATGCTACGGAACTCTTCCATTGTTCACGGAATTCTGGTGAAGTTAAAAAATGCTACGGAACTCTTCCATTGTTCTTTGGAATTCTGCTGAAGTTTAAAAATGCTATGGAACTCTTCCATTGTTCTTCGGAATTCTGATGAAGTTTAAAAATGCTACGGAACTCTTCCATTGTTCTCGGAATTCTGTTGAAGTTTAAAAATGCTACGGAACTCTTCCATTGTTCTCGGAATTCTAGTGAAGTTTAAAAATGCTACGGAACTCTTCCATTGTTCTCGGAATTCTGCTGAAGTTTAAAAATGCTATGGAACTCTTCCATTGTTCTTCGGAATTCTGCTGAAGTTTAAAAATGCTACGGAACTTTTCCATTGTTCTTCGGAATTCTGATGAAGTTTAAAAATGCTACGGAACTCTTCCATTGTTCTTCGGAATTCTGCTGAAGTTTAAAAATGCTACGGAACTCTTCCATTGTTCTTCAGAATTCTGCAGAAGTTTAAAAATGCTACGGAACTCTTCCATTGTTCTTGGAATTCTGGTGAAGTTTAAAAATGCTACGGAACTCTTCCATTGTTCTCAGAATTCTGCTGAAGTTTATAAATTCTACGGTACTCTTCCATTGTTCTTGGGAATTCTGCTGAAGTTTAAAAATGTTACGGATCATTTCCATTGTTCTTCGGAATTCTGCTGAAGTTTAAATATGCTACGGAACTCTTCCATTGTTCTTTGGAATTCTGCTGAAGTTTAAAAATGCTACGGAACTCTTCGATTGTTCTTCGGAATTCTGCTGAAGTTTAAAAATGCTACGGAACTCTTCCATTGTTCTTCTGAGTTCTGCTGAAGTTTAAAAATGCTGCGGAACTCTTCCATTATTCTTCGGAATCTTGATGAAGTTTAAAACTGCAACGGAACTCTTCCATTGTTCTTCGGAATTCTGCTGAAGTTTAAAAATGCTATGGAACTCTTCTATTGTTCTTCGGAATTCTGCTGAAGTTTAAAAATGCTATGGAAATCTTCCATTGTTCTCGGAATTCTGGTGAAGTTTAAAAATGCTACGGAACTCTTCCATTGTTCTCGGAATTCTGGTGAAGTTTAAAAATGCTACGGAACTCATCCATTGTTCTCGGAATTCTGCTGAAGTTTAAAAATGCTACGGAACTCTTCCATTGTTCTTCGGAATTCTGCTGAAGTTTAAAAATGGTACGGAACTTTTCCATTGTTCTTCGGAATTCTGACGAAGCTTAAAAAGGCTACGGAACTCTTCCATTGTTCTTCGGAATTCTGCTGAAGTTTAAAAATGCTACGGAACTCTTCCATTGTTCTTCGGAATTCTGCAGAAGTTTAAAAATGCTACGGAACTCTTCCATTGTTCTTGGAATTCTGGTGAAGTTTAAAAATGCTACGGAACTCTTCCATTGTTCTCAGAATTCTGCTGAAGCTTATAAATTCTACGGTGCTCTTCCATTGTTCTTGGGAATTCTGCTGAAGTTTAAAAATGTTACGGATCAATTCCATTGTTCTTCGGAATTCTGCTGAAGTTTGAAAATGCTACGGAACTCTTCCATTGTTCACGGAATTCTGGTGAAGTTTAAAAATGCTACGGAACTCTTCCATTGTTCTTTGGAATTCTGCTGAAGTTTAAAAATGCTATGGAACTCTTCCATTGTTCTTCTGAATTCTGCTGAAGTTTAAAAATGCTACAGAACTCTTCCATTGTTCTCGGAATTCTGTTGAAGTTTAAAAATGCTACGGAACTCTTAAATTGTTCTCGGAATTCTGGTGAAGTTTAAAAATGCTACAGAACTCTTCCATTGTTCTCGGAATTCTGCTGAAGTTTAAAAATGCTATGGAACTCTTCCATTGTTCTTCGGAATTCTGCTGAAGTTTAAAAATGCTACGGAACTTTTCCATTGTTCTTCGGAATTCTGATGAAGTTTAAAAATGCTACGGAACTCTTCCATTGTTCTTCGGAATTCTGCTGAAGTTTAAAAATGCTACGGAACTCTTCCATTGTTCTTCGGAATTCTGCAGAAGTTGAAAAATGCTACGGAACTCTTCCATTGTTCTTGGAATTCTGGTGAAGTTTAAAAATGCTACGGAACTCTTCCACTGTTCTCAGAATTCTGCTGAAGTTTATGAATTCTATGGTACTCTTCCATTGTTCTTGGGAATTCTGCTGAAGTTTAAAAATATTACGGATCATTTCCATTGTTCTTCGGAATTCTGCTGAAGTTTAAATATGCTACGGAACTCTTCCTTTGTTCTTTGGAATTCTGCTGAAGTTTAAAAATGCTACGGAACTCTTCGATTGTTCTTCGGAATTCTGCTGAAGTTTAAAAATGCTACGGAACTCTTCCATTGTTCTTCTGAGTTCTGCTGAAGTTTAAAAATGCTGCGGAACTCTTCCATTGTTCTTCGGAATTCTGATGAAGTTTAAAACTGCAACGGAACTCTTCCATTGTTCTTCGGAATTCTGCTGAAGTTTAAAAATGCTACGGAACTCTTCTATTGTTCTTCGGAATTCTGCTGAAGTTTAAAAATGCTATGGAACTCTTCCATTGTTCTCGGAATTCTGGTGAAGTTTAAAAATGCTACGGAATTCTTCCATTGTTCTCGGAAATCTGGTGAAGTTTAAAAATGCTACGGAACTCATCCATTGTTCTCGGAATTCTGCTGAAGTTTAAAAATGCTACGGAACTCTTCCATTGTTCTTCGGAATTCTGCTGAAGTTTAAAAATGGTACGGAACTTTTCCATTGTTCTTCGGAATTCTGACGAAGTTTAAAAAGGCTACGGAACTCTTCCATTGTTCTTCGGAATTCTGCTGAGGTTTAAAAATGCTACGGAACTCTTCCATTGTTCTTCGGAATTCTGCAGAAGTTTAAAAATGCTACGGAACTCTTCCATTGTTCTTGGAATTCTGGTGAAGTTTAAAAATGCTACGGAACTCTTCCATTGTACTCAGAATTCTGCTGAAGCTTATAAATTCTATGGTTCTCTTCCATTGTTCTTGGGAATTCTGCTGAAGTTTGAAAATGCTACGGAACTCTTCCATTGTTCTTCGGAATTCTGCTGAAGTTTAAAAATGCTACGGAACACTTCCTTTGTTCTTCGGAATTCTGCTGAAGTTTAAAAATGCTACGGAACTCTTCCATTGTTCATGGAATTCTGGTGAAGTTTAAAAATGCTACGGAACTCTTCCATTGTTCTTTGGAATTCTGCTGAAGTTTAAAAATGCTATGGAACTCTTCCATTGTTCTTCTGAATTCTGCTGAAGTTTAAAAATGCTACGGAACTCTTCCATTGTTCTCGGAATTCTGTTGAAGTTTAAAATTGCTACGGAACTCTTCCATTGTTCTCGGAATTCTGGTGAAGTTTAAAAATGCTACGGAACTCTTCCATTGTTCTCGGAATTCTGCTGAAGTTTAAAAATGCTATGGAACTCTTCCATTGTTCTTCGGAATTCTGCTGAAGTTTAAAAATGCTACGGAACTTTTCCATTGTTCTTCGGAATTCTGATGAAGTTTAAAAATGCTACGGAACTCTTCCATTGTTCTTCGGAATTCTGCTGAAGTTTAAAAATGCTACGGAACTCTTCCATTGTTCTTTGCAATTCTGCAGAAGTTTAAAAATGCTACGGAACTCTTCCATTGTTCTTGGAATTCTGGTGAAGTTTAAAAATGCTACGGAACTCTTCCATTGTTCTCAGAATTCTGCTGAAGTTTATAAATTCTACGGTACTCTTCCATTGTTCTTGGGAATTCTGCTGAAGTTTAAAAATGTTACGGATCATTTCCATTGTTCTTCGGAATTCTGCTGAAGTTTAAATATGCTACGGAACTCTTCCATTGTTCTTTGGAATTCTGCTGAAGTTTAAAAATGCTAAGGAACTCTTCGATTGTTCTTCGGAATTCTGCTGAAGTTTAAAAATGCTACGGAACTCTTCCATTGTTCTTCTGAATTCTGCTGAAGTTTAAAAATGCTACGGAACTCTTCCATTGTTCTCGGAATTCTGTTGAAGTTTAAAAATGCTACGGAACTCTTCCATTGTTCTCGGAATTCTGGTGAAGTTTAAAAATGCTACGGAACTCTTCCATTGTTCTCGGAATTCTGCTGAAGTTTAAAAATGCTATGGAACTCTTCCATTGTTCTTCGGAATTCTGCTGAAGTTTAAAAATGCTACGGAACTTTTCCATTGTTCTTCGGAATTCTGATGAAGTTTAAAAATGCTACGGAACTCTTCCATTGTTCTTCGGAATTCTGCTGAAGTTTAAAAATGCTACGGAACTCTTCCATTGTTCTTTGGAATTCTGCAGAAGTTTAAAAATGCTACGGAACTCTTCCATTGTTCTTGGAATTCTGGTGAAGTTTAAAAATGCTACGGAACTCTTCCATTGTTCTCAGAATTCTGCTGAAGTTTATAAATTCTACGGTACTCTTCCATTGTTCTTGGGAATTCTGCTGAAGTTTAAAAATGTTACGGATCATTTCCATTGTTCTTCGGAATTCTGCTGAAGTTTAAATATGCTACGGAACTCTTCCATTGTTCTTTGGAATTCTGCTGAAGTTTAAAAATGCTAAGGAACTCTTCGATTGTTCTTCGGAATTCTGCTGAAGTTTAAAAATGCTACGGAACTCTTCCATTGTTCTTCTGAGCTCTGCTGAAGTTTAAAAATGCTGCGGAACTCTTCCATTGTTCTTCGGAATTCTGATGAAGTTTAAAACTGCAACGGAACTCTTCCATTGTTCTTCGGAATTCTGCTGAAGTTTAAAAATGCTACGGAACTCTTCTATTGTTCTTCGGAATTCTGCTGAAGTTTAAAAATGCTATGGAAATCTTCCATTGTTCTCGGAATTCTGGTGAAGTTTAAAAATGCTACGGAACTCTTCCATTGTTCTCGGAATTCTGGTGAAGTTTAAAAATGCTACGGAACTCATCCATTGTTCTCGGAATTCTGCTGAAGTTTAAAAATGCTACGGAACTCTTCCATTGTTCTTCGGAATTCTGCTGAAGTTTAAAAATGGTACGGAACTTTTCCATTGTTCTTCGAAATTCTGACGAAGTTTAAAAAGGCTACGGAACTCTTCCATTGTTCTTCGGAATTCTGCTGAAGTTTAAAAATGCTACGGAACTCTTCCATTGTTCTTTGGAATTCTGCAGAAGTTTAAAAATGCTACGGAACTCTTCCATTGTTCTTGGAATTCTGGTGAAGTTTAAAAATGCTACGGAACTCTTCCATTGTTCTCAGAATTCTGCTGAAGTTTATAAATTCTACGGTACTCTTCCATTGTTCTTGGGAATTCTGCTGAAGTTTAAAAATGTTACGGATCATTTCCATTGTTCTTCGGAATTCTGCTGAAGTTTAAATATGCTACGGAACTCTTCCATTGTTCTTTGGAATTCTGCTGAAGTTTAAAAATGCTAAGGAACTCTTCGATTGTTCTTCGGAATTCTGCTGAAGTTTAAAAATGCTACGGAACTCTTCCATTGTTCTTCTGAGCTCTGCTGAAGTTTAAAAATGCTGCGGAACTCTTCCATTGTTCTTCGGAATTCTGATGAAGTTTAAAACTGCAACGGAACTCTTCCATTGTTCTTCGGAATTCTGCTGAAGTTTAAAAATGCTACGGAACTCTTCTATTGTTCTTCGGAATTCTGCTGAAGTTTAAAAATGCTATGGAAATCTTCCATTGTTCTCGGAATTCTGGTGAAGTTTAAAAATGCTACGGAACTCTTCCATTGTTCTCGGAATTCTGGTGAAGTTTAAAAATGCTACGGAACTCATCCATTGTTCTCGGAATTCTGCTGAAGTTTAAAAATGCTACGGAACTCTTCCATTGTTCTTCGGAATTCTGCTGAAGTTTAAAAATGGTACGGAACTTTTCCATTGTTCTTCGAAATTCTGACGAAGTTTAAAAAGGCTACGGAACTCTTCCATTGTTCTTCGGAATTCTGCTGAAGTTTAAAAATGCTACGGAACTCTTCCATTGTTCTTCGGAATTCTGCAGAAGTTTAAAAATGCTACGGAACTCTTCCATTGTTCTTGGAATTCTGGTGAAGTTTAAAAATGCTACGGAACTCTTCCATTGTTCTCAGAATTCTGCTGAAGCTTATAAATTCTACGGTGCTCTTCCATTGTTCTTGGGAATTCTGCTGAAGTTTAAAAATGTTACGGATCAATTCCATTGTTCTTCGGAATTCTGCTGAAGTTTGAAAATGCTACGGAACTCTTCCATTGTTCACGGAATTCTGGTGAAGTTTAAAAATGCTACGGAACACTTCCATTGTTCTTTGGAATTCTGCTGAAGTTTAAAAATGCTATGGAACTCTTCCATTGTTCTTCTGAATTCTGCTGAAGTTTAAAAATGCTACGGAACTCTTCCATTGTTCTCGGAATTCTGTTGAAGTTTAAAAATGCTACGGAACTCTTCCATTGTTCTCGGAATTCTGGTGAAGTTTAAAAATGCTACGGAACTCTTCCATTGTTCTCGGAATTCTGCTGAAGTTTAAAAATGCTATGGAACTCTTCCATTGTTCTTCGGAATTCTGCTGAAGTTTAAAAATGCTACGGAACTTTTCCATTGTTCTTCGGAATTCTGATGAAGTTTAAAAATGCTACGGAACTCTTCCATTGTTCTTCGGAATTCTGCTGAAGTTTAAAAATGCTACGGAACTCTTCCATTGTTCTTCGGAATTCTGCAGAAGTTTAAAAATGCTACGGAACTCTTCCATTGTTCTTGGAATTCTGGTGAAGTTTAAAAATGCTACGGAACTCTTCCATTGTTCTCAGAATTCTGCTGAAGTTTATGAATTCTACGGTACTCTTCCATTGTTCTTGGGAATACTGCTGAAGTTTAAAAATATTACGGATCATTTCCATTGTTCTTCGGAATTCTGCTGAAGTTTAAATATGCTACGGAACTCTTCCATTGTTCTTTGGAATTCTGCTGAAGTTTAAAAATGCTACGGAACTCTTCGATTGTTCTTCGGAATTCTGCTGAAGTTTAAAAATGCTACGGAACTCTTCCATTGTTCTTCTGAGTTCTGCTGAAGTTTAAAAATGCTGCGGAACTCTTCCATTGTTCTTCGGAATTCTGATGAAGTTTAAAACTGCAACGGAACTCTTCCATTGTTCTTCGGAATTCTGCTGAAGTTTAAAAATGCTACGGAACTCTTCTATTGTTCTTCGGATTTCTGCTGAAGTTTAAAAATGCTATGGAACTCTTCCATTGTTCTCGGAATTCTGGTGAAGTTTAAAAATGCCACAGAATTCTTCCATTGTTCTCGGAAATCTGGTGAAGTTTAAAAATGCTACGGAACTCATCCATTGTTCTCGGAATTCTGCTGAAGTTTAAAAATGCTACGGAACTCTTCCATTGTTCTTCGGAATTCTGCTGAAGTTTAAAAATGGTACGGAACTTTTCCATTGTTCTTCGGAATTCTGACGAAGTTTAAAAAGGCTACGGAACTCTTCCATTGTTCTTCGGAATTCTGCTGAAGTTTAAAAATGCTACGGAACTCTTCCATTGTTCTTCGGAATTCTGCAGAAGTTTAAAAATGCTACGGAACTCTTCCATTGTTCTTGGAATTCTGGTGAAGTTTAAAAATGCTACGGAACTCTTCCATTGTACTCAGAATTCTGCTGAAGCTTATAAATTCTATGGTTCTCTTCCATTGTTCTTGGGAATTCTGCTGAAGTTTGAAAATGCTACGGAACTCTTCCATTGTTCTTCGGAATTCTGCTGAAGTTTAAAAATGCTACGGAACACTTCCTTTGTTCTTCGGAATTCTGCTGAAGTTTAAAAATGCTACGGAACTCTTCCATTGTTCATGGAATTCTGGTGAAGTTTAAAAATGCTACGGAACTCTTCCATTGTTCTTTGGAATTCTGCTGAAGTTTAAAAATGCTATGGAACTCTTCCATTGTTCTTCTGAATTCTGCTGAAGTTTAAAAATGCTACGGAACTCTTCCATTGTTCTCGGAATTCTGTTGAAGTTTAAAAATGCTACGGAACTCTTCCATTGTTCTCGGAATTCTGGTGAAGTTTAAAAATGCTACGGAACTCTTCCATTGTTCTCGGAATTCTGCTGAAGTTTAAAAATGCTATGGAACTCTTCCATTGTTCTTCGGAATTCTGCTGAAGTTTAAAAATGCTACGGAACTTTTCCATTGTTCTTCGGAATTCTGATGAAGTTTAAAAATGCTACGGAACTCTTCCATTGTTCTTCGGAATTCTGCTGAAGTTTAAAAATGCTACGGAACTCTTCCATTGTTCTTTGCAATTCTGCAGAAGTTTAAAAATGCTACGGAACTCTTCCATTGTTCTTGGAATTCTGGTGAAGTTTAAAAATGCTACGGAACTCTTCCATTGTTCTCAGAATTCTGCTGAAGTTTATAAATTCTACGGTACTCTTCCATTGTTCTTGGGAATTCTGCTGAAGTTTAAAAATGTTACGGATCATTTCCATTGTTCTTCGGAATTCTGCTGAAGTTTAAATATGCTACGGAACTCTTCCATTGTTCTTTGGAATTCTGCTGAAGTTTAAAAATGCTAAGGAACTCTTCGATTGTTCTTCGGAATTCTGCTGAAGTTTAAAAATGCTACGGAACTCTTCCATTGTTCTTCTGAATTCTGCTGAAGTTTAAAAATGCTACGGAACTCTTCCATTGTTCTCGGAATTCTGTTGAAGTTTAAAAATGCTACGGAACTCTTCCATTGTTCTCGGAATTCTGGTGAAGTTTAAAAATGCTACGGAACTCTTCCATTGTTCTCGGAATTCTGCTGAAGTTTAAAAATGCTATGGAACTCTTCCATTGTTCTTCGGAATTCTGCTGAAGTTTAAAAATGCTACGGAACTTTTCCATTGTTCTTCGGAATTCTGATGAAGTTTAAAAATGCTACGGAACTCTTCCATTGTTCTTCGGAATTCTGCTGAAGTTTAAAAATGCTACGGAACTCTTCCATTGTTCTTTGGAATTCTGCAGAAGTTTAAAAATGCTACGGAACTCTTCCATTGTTCTTGGAATTCTGGTGAAGTTTAAAAATGCTACGGAACTCTTCCATTGTTCTCAGAATTCTGCTGAAGTTTATAAATTCTACGGTACTCTTCCATTGTTCTTGGGAATTCTGCTGAAGTTTAAAAATGTTACGGATCATTTCCATTGTTCTTCGGAATTCTGCTGAAGTTTAAATATGCTACGGAACTCTTCCATTGTTCTTTGGAATTCTGCTGAAGTTTAAAAATGCTAAGGAACTCTTCGATTGTTCTTCGGAATTCTGCTGAAGTTTAAAAATGCTACGGAACTCTTCCATTGTTCTTCTGAGCTCTGCTGAAGTTTAAAAATGCTGCGGAACTCTTCCATTGTTCTTCGGAATTCTGATGAAGTTTAAAACTGCAACGGAACTCTTCCATTGTTCTTCGGAATTCTGCTGAAGTTTAAAAATGCTACGGAACTCTTCTATTGTTCTTCGGAATTCTGCTGAAGTTTAAAAATGCTATGGAAATCTTCCATTGTTCTCGGAATTCTGGTGAAGTTTAAAAATGCTACGGAACTCTTCCATTGTTCTCGGAATTCTGGTGAAGTTTAAAAATGCTACGGAACTCATCCATTGTTCTCGGAATTCTGCTGAAGTTTAAAAATGCTACGGAACTCTTCCATTGTTCTTCGGAATTCTGCTGAAGTTTAAAAATGGTACGGAACTTTTCCATTGTTCTTCGGAATTCTGACGAAGTTTAAAAAGGCTACGGAACTCTTCCATTGTTCTTCGGAATTCTGCTGAAGTTTAAAAATGCTACGGAACTCTTCCATTGTTCTTCGGAATTCTGCAGAAGTTTAAAAATGCTACGGAACTCTTCCATTGTTCTTGGAATTCTGGTGAAGTTTAAAAATGCTACGGAACTCTTCCATTGTTCTCAGAATTCTGCTGAAGATTATAAATTCTACGGTGCTCTTCCATTGTTCTTGGGAATTCTGCTGAAGTTTAAAAATGTTACGGATCAATTCCATTGTTCTTCGGAATTCTGCTGAAGTTTGAAAATGCTACGGAACTCTTCCATTGTTCACGGAATTCTGGTGAAGTTTAAAAATGCTACGGAACACTTCCATTGTTCTTTGGAATTCTGCTGAAGTTTAAAAATGCTATGGAACTCTTCCATTGTTCTTCTGAATTCTGCTGAAGTTTAAAAATGCTACGGAACTCTTCCATTGTTCTCGGAATTCTGTTGAAGTTTAAAAATGCTACGGAACTCTTCCATTGTTCTCGGAATTCTGGTGAAGTTTAAAAATGCTACGGAACTCTTCCATTGTTCTCGGAATTCTGCTGAAGTTTAAAAATGCTATGGAACTCTTCCATTGTTCTTCGGAATTCTGCTGAAGTTTAAAAATGCTACGGAACTTTTCCATTGTTCTTCGGAATTCTGATGAAGTTTAAAAATGCTACGGAACTCTTCCATTGTTCTTCGGAATTCTGCTGAAGTTTAAAAATGCTACGGAACTCTTCCATTGTTCTTCGGAATTCTGCAGAAGTTTAAAAATGCTACGGAACTCTTCCATTGTTCTTGGAATTCTGGTGAAGTTTAAAAATGCTACGGAACTCTTCCATTGTTCTCAGAATTCTGCTGAAGTTTATGAATTCTACGGTACTCTTCCATTGTTCTTGGGAATACTGCTGAAGTTTAAAAATATTACGGATCATTTCCATTGTTCTTCGGAATTCTGCTGAAGTTTAAATATGCTACGGAACTCTTCCATTGTTCTTTGGAATTCTGCTGAAGTTTAAAAATGCTACGGAACTCTTCGATTGTTCTTCGGAATTCTGCTGAAGTTTAAAAATGCTACGGAACTCTTCCATTGTTCTTCTGAGTTCTGCTGAAGTTTAAAAATGCTGCGGAACTCTTCCATTGTTCTTCGGAATTCTGATGAAGTTTAAAACTGCAACGGAACTCTTCCATTGTTCTTCGGAATTCTGCTGAAGTTTAAAAATGCTACGGAAGTCTTCTATTGTTCTTCGGATTTCTGCTGAAGTTTAAAAATGCTATGGAACTCTTCCATTGTTCTCGGAATTCTGGTGAAGTTTAAAAATGCCACAGAATTCTTCCATTGTTCTCGGAAATCTGGTGAAGTTTAAAAATGCTACGGAACTCATCCATTGTTCTCGGAATTCTGCTGAAGTTTAAAAATGCTACGGAACTCTTCCATTGTTCTTCGGAATTCTGCTGAAGTTTAAAAATGGTACGGAACTTTTCCATTGTTCTTCGGAATTCTGACGAAGTTTAAAAAGGCTACGGAACTCTTCCATTGTTCTTCGGAATTCTGCTGAAGTTTAAAAATGCTACGGAACTCTTCCATTGTTCTTCGGAATTCTGCAGAAGTTTAAAAATGCTACGGAACTCTTCCATTGTTCTTGGAATTCTGGTGAAGTTTAAAAATGCTACGGAACTCTTCCATTGTTCTCAGAATTCTGCTGAAGCTTATAAATTCTACGGTGCTCTTCCATTGTTCTTGGGAATTCTGCTGAAGTTTGAAAATGCTACGGAACTCTTCCATTGTTCTTCGGAATTCTGCTGAAGTTTAAAAATGCTACGGAACACTTCCTTTGTTCTTCGGAATTCTGCTGAAGTTTAAAAATGCTACGGAACTCTTCCATTGTTCACGGAATTCTGGTGAAGTTTAAAAATGCTACGGAACTCTTCCATTGTTCTTTGGAATTCTGCTGAAGTTTAAAAATGCTATGGAACTCTTCCATTGTTCTTCTGAATTCTGCTAAAGTTTAAAAATGCTTCGGAACTCTTCCATTGTTCTCGGAATTCTGGTGAAGTTTAAAAATGCTACGGAACTCTTCCATTGTTCTCGGAATTCTGCTGAAGTTTAAAAATGCTACGGAACTCTTCCATTGTTCTTCGAAATTCTGCAGAAGTTTAAAAATGCTACGGAACTCTTCCATTGTTCTTGGAATTCTGGTGAAGTTTAAAAATGCTACGGAACTCTTCCATTGTTCTCAGAATTCTGCTGAAGCTTATAAATTCTACGGTGCTCTTCCATTGTTCTTGGGAATTCTGCTGAAGTTTAAAAATGTTACGGATCAATTCCATTGTTCTTCCGAATTCTGCTGAAGTTTGAAAATGCTACGGAGCTCTTCCATTGTACACGGAATTCTGGTGAAGTTTAAAAATGCTACGGAACTCTTCCATTGTTCTTAGGAATTCTGCTGAAGTTTAAAAATGCTATGGAACTCTTCCATTGTTCTTCTGATTTCTGCTGAAGTTTAAAAATGAAACGGAACTCTTCCATTGTTCTCAGAATTCTGTTGAAGTTTAAAAATGCTATGGAACTCTTCCATTGTTCTCGGAATTCTGGTGAAGTTTAAAAATGCTACAGAACTCTTCCATTGTTCTCGGAATTCTGCTGAAGTTTAAAAATGCTATGGAACTCTTCCATTGTTCTTCGGAATTCTGCTGAAGTTTAAAAATGCTACGGAACTTTTCCATTGTTCTTCGGAATTCTGATGAAGTTTAAAAATGCTACGGAACTCTTCCATTGTTCTTCGGAATTCAGCTGAAGTTTAAAAATGCTACGGAACTCTTCCATTGTTCTTCGGAATTCTGCAGAAGTTTAAAAATGCTATGGAACTCTTCCATTGTTCTTGGAATTCTGGTGAAGTTTAAAAATGCTACGGAACTCTTCCATTGTTCTCAGAATTCTGCTGAAGTTTATAAATTCTACGGTACTCTTCCATTGTTCTTGGGAATTCTGCTGAAGTTTAAAAATGTTACGGATCATTTCCATTGTTCTTCGGAATTCTGCTGAAGTTTAAATATGCTACGGAACTCTTCCATTGTTCTTTGGAATTCTGCTGAAGTTTAAAAATGCTACGGAACTCTTCGATTGTTCTTCGGAATTCTGCTGAAGTTTAATAATGCTACGGAACTCTTCCATTGTTCTTCTGAGTTCTGCTGAAGTTTAAAAATGCTGCGGAACTCTTCCATCGTTCTTGGAATTCTGATGAAGTTTAAAACTGCAACGGAACTCTTCCATTGTTCTTCGGAATTCTGCTGAAGTTGAAAAATGCTACGGAACTCTTCTATTGTTCTTCGGAATTCTGCTGAAGTTTAAAAATGCTATGGAACTCTTCCATTGTTCTCGGAATTCTGGTGAAGTTTAAAAATGCTACGGAACTCTTCCATTGTCCTCGGAATTCTGGTGAAGTTTAAAAATGCTACGGAACTCATCCATTGTTCGCGGAATTCTGCTGAAGTTTAAAAATGCTACGGAACTCTTCCATTGTTCTTCGGAATTCTGCTGAAGTTTAAAAATGGTACGGAACTTTTCCATTGTTCTTCGGAATTCTGACGAAGTTTAAAAAGGTACGAAACTCTTCCATTGTTCTTCGGAATTCTGCTGAAGTTTAAAAATGCTACGGAACATTTCCATTGTTCTTCGGAATTCTGCAGAAGTTTAAAAATGCTACGGAACTCTTCCATTGTTCTTGAAATTCTGGTGAAGTTTAAAAATGCTACGGAACTCTTCCATTGTTCTCAGAATTCTGCTGAAGCTTATAAATTCTACGGTGCTCTTCCATTGTTCTTGGGAATTCTGCTGAAGTTTAAAAATGTTACGGATCAATTCCATTGTTCTTTGGAATTCTGCTGAAGTTTGAAAATGCTACGGAACTCTTCCATTGTTCTTCGGAATTCTGCTGAAGTTTAAAAATGCTGTGGAACTCTTCCATTGTTGTTCGGAATTCTGCTGAAGTTTAAAAATGCTACGGAACTCTTCCATTGTTCTTCGGAATTCTACAGAAGTTTAAAAATGCTACGGAACTCTTCCATTGTTCTTGGAATTCTGGTGAAGTTTAAAAATGCTACGGAACTCTTCCATTGTTCTCAGAATTCTGCTGAAGTTTATAAATTCTACGGTACTCTTCCATTGTTCTTGGGAATTCTGCTGAAGTTTAAAAATGTTACGGATCATTTCCATTGTTCTTCGGAATTCTGCTGAAGTTTAAATATGCTACGGAACTCTTCCATTGTTCTTTGGAATTCTGCTGAAGTTTAAAAATGCTACAAAACTCTTCGATTGTTCTTCGGAATTCTGCTGAAGTTTAAAAATGCTACGGAACTCTTCCATTGTTCACGGAATTCTGGTGAAGTTTAAAAATGCTACGGAACTCTTCCATTGTTCTTTGGAATTCTGCTGAAGTTTAAAAATGCTATGGAACTCTTCCATTGTTCTTCTGAATTCTGCTAAAGTTTAAAAATGCTTCGGAACTCTTCCATTGTTCTCGGAATTCTGGTGAAGTTTAAAAATGCTACGGAACTCTTCCATTGTTCTCGGAATTCTGCTGAAGTTTAAAAATGCTACGGAACTCTTCCATTGTTCTTCGAAATTCTGCAGAAGTTTAAAAATGCTACGGAACTCTTCCATTGTTCTTGGAATTCTGGTGAAGTTTAAAAATGCTACGGAACTCTTCCATTGTTCTCAGAATTCTGCTGAAGCTTATAAATTCTACGGTGCTCTTCCATTGTTCTTGGGAATTCTGCTGAAGTTTAAAAATGTTACGGATCAATTCCATTGTTCTTCCGAATTCTGCTGAAGTTTGAAAATGCTACGGAGCTCTTCCATTGTACACGGAATTCTGGTGAAGTTTAAAAATGCTACGGAACTCTTCCATTGTTCTTAGGAATTCTGCTGAAGTTTAAAAATGCTATGGAACTCTTCCATTGTTCTTCTGATTTCTGCTGAAGTTTAAAAATGAAACGGAACTCTTCCATTGTTCTCAGAATTCTGTTGAAGTTTAAAAATGCTATGGAACTCTTCCATTGTTCTCGGAATTCTGGTGAAGTTTAAAAATGCTACAGAACTCTTCCATTGTTCTCGGAATTCTGCTGAAGTTTAAAAATGCTATGGAACTCTTCCATTGTTCTTCGGAATTCTGCTGAAGTTTAAAAATGCTACGGAACTTTTCCATTGTTCTTCGGAATTCTGATGAAGTTTAAAAATGCTACGGAACTCTTCCATTGTTCTTCGGAATTTAGCTGAAGTTTAAAAATGCTACGGAACTCTTCCATTGTTCTTCGGAATTCTGCAGAAGTTTAAAAATGCTATGGAACTCTTCCATTGTTCTTCTGAATTCTGCTAAAGTTTAAAAATGCTTCGGAACTCTTCCATTGTTCTCGGAATTCTGGTGAAGTTTAAAAATGCTACGGAACTCTTCCATTGTTCTCGGAATTCTGCTGAAGTTTAAAAATGCTACGGAACTCTTCCATTGTTCTTCGAAATTCTGCAGAAGTTTAAAAATGCTACGGAACTCTTCCATTGTTCTTGGAATTCTGGTGAAGTTTAAAAATGCTACGGAACTCTTCCATTGTTCTCAGAATTCTGCTGAAGCTTATAAATTCTACGGTGCTCTTCCATTGTTCTTGGGAATTCTGCTGAAGTTTAAAAATGTTACGGATCAATTCCATTGTTCTTCCGAATTCTGCTGAAGTTTGAAAATGCTACGGAGCTCTTCCATTGTACACGGAATTCTGGTGAAGTTTAAAAATGCTACGGAACTCTTCCATTGTTCTTAGGAATTCTGCTGAAGTTTAAAAATGCTATGGAACTCTTCCATTGTTCTTCTGATTTCTGCTGAAGTTTAAAAATGAAACGGAACTCTTCCATTGTTCTCAGAATTCTGTTGAAGTTTAAAAATGCTATGGAACTCTTCCATTGTTCTCGGAATTCTGGTGAAGTTTAAAAATGCTACAGAACTCTTCCATTGTTCTCGGAATTCTGCTGAAGTTTAAAAATGCTATGGAACTCTTCCATTGTTCTTCGGAATTCTGCTGAAGTTTAAAAATGCTACGGAACTTTTCCATTGTTCTTCGGAATTCTGATGAAGTTTAAAAATGCTACGGAACTCTTCCATTGTTCTTCGGAATTCAGCTGAAGTTTAAAAATGCTACGGAACTCTTCCATTGTTCTTCGGAATTCTGCAGAAGTTTAAAAATGCTATGGAACTCTTCCATTGTTCTTGGAATTCTGGTGAAGTTTAAAAATGCTACGGAACTCTTCCATTGTTCTCAGAATTCTGCTGAAGTTTATAAATTCTACGGTACTCTTCCATTGTTCTTGGGAATTCTGCTGAAGTTTAAAAATGTTACGGATCATTTCCATTGTTCTTCGGAATTCTGCTGAAGTTTAAATATGCTACGGAACTCTTCCATTGTTCTTTGGAATTCTGCTGAAGTTTAAAAATGCTACGGAACTCTTCGATTGTTCTTCGGAATTCTGCTGAAGTTTAATAATGCTACGGAACTCTTCCATTGTTCTTCTGAGTTCTGCTGAAGTTTAAAAATGCTGCGGAACTCTTCCATCGTTCTTGGAATTCTGATGAAGTTTAAAACTGCAACGGAACTCTTCCATTGTTCTTCGGAATTCTGCTGAAGTTGAAAAATGCTACGGAACTCTTCTATTGTTCTTCGGAATTCTGCTGAAGTTTAAAAATGCTATGGAACTCTTCCATTGTTCTCGGAATTCTGGTGAAGTTTAAAAATGCTACGGAACTCTTCCATTGTCCTCGGAATTCTGGTGAAGTTTAAAAATGCTACGGAACTCATCCATTGTTCGCGGAATTCTGCTGAAGTTTAAAAATGCTACGGAACTCTTCCATTGTTCTTCGGAATTCTGCTGAAGTTTAAAAATGGTACGGAACTTTTCCATTGTTCTTCGGAATTCTGACGAAGTTTAAAAAGGTACGAAACTCTTCCATTGTTCTTCGGAATTCTGCTGAAGTTTAAAAATGCTACGGAACATTTCCATTGTTCTTCGGAATTCTGCAGAAGTTTAAAAATGCTACGGAACTCTTCCATTGTTCTTGAAATTCTGGTGAAGTTTAAAAATGCTACGGAACTCTTCCATTGTTCTCAGAATTCTGCTGAAGCTTATAAATTCTACGGTGCTCTTCCATTGTTCTTGGGAATTCTGCTGAAGTTTAAAAATGTTACGGATCAATTCCATTGTTCTTTGGAATTCTGCTGAAGTTTGAAAATGCTACGGAACTCTTCCATTGTTCTTCGGAATTCTGCTGAAGTTTAAAAATGCTGTGGAACTCTTCCATTGTTGTTCGGAATTCTGCTGAAGTTTAAAAATGCTACGGAACTCTTCCATTGTTCTTCGGAATTCTACAGAAGTTTAAAAATGCTACGGAACTCTTCCATTGTTCTTGGAATTCTGGTGAAGTTTAAAAATGCTACGGAACTCTTCCATTGTTCTCAGAATTCTGCTGAAGTTTATAAATTCTACGGTACTCTTCCATTGTTCTTGGGAATTCTGCTGAAGTTTAAAAATGTTACGGATCATTTCCATTGTTCTTCGGAATTCTGCTGAAGTTTAAATATGCTACGGAACTCTTCCATTGTTCTTTGGAATTCTGCTGAAGTTTAAAAATGCTACAAAACTCTTCGATTGTTCTTCGGAATTCTGCTGAAGTTTAAAAATGCTACGGAACTCTTCCATTGTTCACGGAATTCTGGTGAAGTTTAAAAATGCTACGGAACTCTTCCATTGTTCTTTGGAATTCTGCTGAAGTTTAAAAATGCTATGGAACTCTTCCATTGTTCTTCTGAATTCTGCTAAAGTTTAAAAATGCTTCGGAACTCTTCCATTGTTCTCGGAATTCTGGTGAAGTTTAAAAATGCTACGGAACTCTTCCATTGTTCTCGGAATTCTGCTGAAGTTTAAAAATGCTACGGAACTCTTCCATTGTTCTTCGAAATTCTGCAGAAGTTTAAAAATGCTACGGAACTCTTCCATTGTTCTTGGAATTCTGGTGAAGTTTAAAAATGCTACGGAACTCTTCCATTGTTCTCAGAATTCTGCTGAAGCTTATAAATTCTACGGTGCTCTTCCATTGTTCTTGGGAATTCTGCTGAAGTTTAAAAATGTTACGGATCAATTCCATTGTTCTTCCGAATTCTGCTGAAGTTTGAAAATGCTACGGAGCTCTTCCATTGTACACGGAATTCTGGTGAAGTTTAAAAATGCTACGGAACTCTTCCATTGTTCTTAGGAATTCTGCTGAAGTTTAAAAATGCTATGGAACTCTTCCATTGTTCTTCTGATTTCTGCTGAAGTTTAAAAATGAAACGGAACTCTTCCATTGTTCTCAGAATTCTGTTGAAGTTTAAAAATGCTATGGAACTCTTCCATTGTTCTCGGAATTCTGGTGAAGTTTAAAAATGCTACAGAACTCTTCCATTGTTCTCGGAATTCTGCTGAAGTTTAAAAATGCTATGGAACTCTTCCATTGTTCTTCGGAATTCTGCTGAAGTTTAAAAATGCTACGGAACTTTTCCATTGTTCTTCGGAATTCTGATGAAGTTTAAAAATGCTACGGAACTCTTCCATTGTTCTTCGGAATTTAGCTGAAGTTTAAAAATGCTACGGAACTCTTCCATTGTTCTTCGGAATTCTGCAGAAGTTTAAAAATGCTATGGAACTCTTCCATTGTTCTTGGAATTCTGGTGAAGTTTAAAAATGCTACGGAACTCTTCCATTGTTCTCAGAATTCTGCTGAAGTTTATAAATTCTACGGTACTCTTCCATTGTTCTTGGGAATTCTGCTGAAGTTTAAAAATGTTACGGATCATTTCCATTGTTCTTCGGAATTCTGCTGAAGTTTAAATATGCTACGGAACTCTTCCATTGTTCTTTGGAATTCTGCTGAAGTTTAAAAATGCTACGGAACTCTTCGATTGTTCTTCGGAATTCTGCTGAAGTTTAATAATGCTACGGAACTCTTCCATTGTTCTTCTGAGTTCTGCTGAAGTTTAAAAATGCTGCGGAACTCTTCCATCGTTCTTGGAATTCTGATGAAGTTTAAAACTGCAACGGAACTCTTCCATTGTTCTTCGGAATTCTGCTGAAGTTGAAAAATGCTACGGAACTCTTCTATTGTTCTTCGGAATTCTGCTGAAGTTTAAAAATGCTATGGAACTCTTCCATTGTTCTCGGAATTCTGGTGAAGTTTAAAAATGCTACGGAACTCTTCCATTGTCCTCGGAATTCTGGTGAAGTTTAAAAATGCTACGGAACTCATCCATTGTTCGCGGAATTCTGCTGAAGTTTAAAAATGCTACGGAACTCTTCCATTGTTCTTCGGAATTCTGCTGAAGTTTAAAAATGGTACGGAACTTTTCCATTGTTCTTCGGAATTCTGACGAAGTTTAAAAAGGTACGAAACTCTTCCATTGTTCTTCGGAATTCTGCTGAAGTTTAAAAATGCTACGGAACATTTCCATTGTTCTTCGGAATTCTGCAGAAGTTTAAAAATGCTACGGAACTCTTCCATTGTTCTTGAAATTCTGGTGAAGTTTAAAAATGCTACGGAACTCTTCCATTGTTCTCAGAATTCTGCTGAAGCTTATAAATTCTACGGTGCTCTTCCATTGTTCTTGGGAATTCTGCTGAAGTTTAAAAATGTTACGGATCAATTTCATTGTTCTTTGGAATTCTGCTGAAGTTTGAAAATGCTACGGAACTCTTCCATTGTTCTTCGGAATTCTGCTGAAGTTTAAAAATGCTGTGGAACTCTTCCATTGTTGTTCGGAATTCTGCTGAAGTTTAAAAATGCTACGGAACTCTTCCATTGTTCTTCGGAATTCTACAGAAGTTTAAAAATGCTACGGAACTCTTCCATTGTTCTTGGAATTCTGGTGAAGTTTAAAAATGCTACGGAACTCTTCCATTGTTCTCAGAATTCTGCTGAAGTTTATAAATTCTACGGTACTCTTCCATTGTTCTTGGGAATTCTGCTGAAGTTTAAAAATGTTACGGATCATTTCCATTGTTCTTCGGAATTCTGCTGAAGTTTAAATATGCTACGGAACTCTTCCATTGTTCTTTGGAATTCTGCTGAAGTTTAAAAATGCTACGGAACTCTTCGATTGTTCTTCGGAATTCTGCTGAAGTTTAAAAATGCTACCGAACGCTTCCATTGTTCTTCTGAGTTCTGCTGAAGTTTAAAAATGCTGCGGAACTCTTCCATTGTTCTTCGGAATTCTGATGAAGTTTAAAACTGCAACGGAACTCTTCCATTGCTCTTCGGAATTCTGCTGAAGTTTAAAAATGCTACGGAACTCTTCTATTGTTCTTCGGAATTCTGCTGAAGTTTAAAAATGCTATGGAAATCTTCCATTGTTCTCGGAATTCTGGTGAAGTTTAAAAATGCTACGGAACTCTTCCATTGTTCTCGGAATTCTGGTGAAGTTTAAAAATGCTGCGGAACTCATCCATTGTTCTCGGAATTCTGCTGAAGTTTAAAAATGCTACGGAACTCTTCCATTGTTCTTCGGAATTCTGCTGAAGTTTAAAAATGGTACGGAACTTTTCCATTGTTCTTCGGAATTCTGACGAAGTTTAAAAAGGCTACGGAACTCTTCCATTGTTCTTCGGAATTCTGCTGAAGTTTAAAAATGCTACGGAACTCTTCCATTGTTCTTCGGAATTCTGCAGAAGTTTAAAAATGCTACGGAACTCTTCCATTGTTCTTGGAATTCTGGTGAAGTTTAAAAATGCTACGGAACTCTTCCATTGTTCTCAGAATTCTGCTGAAGCTTATAAATTCTACGGTGCTCTTCCATTGTTCTTGGGAATTCTGCTGAAGTTTAAAAATGTTACGGATCAATTCCATTGTTCTTCGGAATTCTGCTGAAGTTTGAAAATGCTACGGAACTCTTCCATTGTTCACGGAATTCTGGTGAAGTTTAAAAATGCTACGGAACTCTTCCATTGTTCTTTGGAATTCTGCTGAAGTTTAAAAATGCTATGGAACTCTTCCATTGTTCTTCTGAATTCTGCTGAAGTTTAAAAATGCTACGGAACTCTTCCATTGTTCTCGGAATTCTGTTGAAGTTTAAAAATGCTACGGAACTCTTCCATTGTTCTCGGAATTCTGGTGAAGTTTAAAAATGCTACGGAACTCTTCCATTGTTCTCGGAATTCTGCTGAAGTTTAAAAATGCTATGGAACTCTTCCATTGTTCTTCGGAATTCTGCTGAAGTTTAAAAATGCTACGGAACTTTTCCATTGTTCTTCGGAATTCTGATGAAGTTTAAAAATGCTACGGAACTCTTCCATTGTTCTTCGGAATTCTGCTGAAGTTTAAAAATGCTACGGAACTCTTCCATTGTTCTTCGGAATTCTGCAGAAGTTTAAAAATGCTACGGAACTCTTCCATTGTTCTTGGAATTCTGGTGAAGTTTAAAAATGCTACGGAACTCTTCCATTGTTCTCAGAATTCTGCTGAAGTTTATGAATTCTACGGTACTCTTCCATTGTTCTTGGGAATTCTGCTGAAGTTTAAAAATACTACGGATCATTTCCATTGTTCTTCGGAATTCTGCTGAAGTTTAAATATACTACGGAACTCTTCCATTGCTCTTTGGAATTCTGCTGAAGTTTAAAAATGCTACGGAACTCTTCGATTGTTCTTTGGAATTCTGCTGAAGTTTAAAAATGCTACGGAACTCTTCCATTGTTCTTCTGAGTTCTGCTGAAGTTTAAAAATGCTGGGGAACTCTTCCATTGTTCTTCGGAATTCTGATGAAGTTTAAAACTGCAACGGAACTCTTCCATTGTTCTTCGGAATTCTGCTGAAGTTTAAAAATGCTACGGAACTCTTCTATTGTTCTTCGGAATTCTGCTGAAGTTTAAAAATGCTATGGAACTCTTCCATTGTTCTCGGAATTCTGGTGAAGTTTAAAAATGCTACGGAATTCTTCCATTGTTCTCGGAAATCTGGTGAAGTTTAAAAATGCTACGGAACTCATCCATTGTTCTCGGAATTCTGCTGAAGTTTAAAAATGCTACGGAACTCTTCCATTGTTCTTCGGAATTCTGCTGAAGTTTAAAAATGGTACGGAACTTTTCCATTGTTCTTCGGAATTCTGACGAAGTTTAAAAAGGCTACGGAACTCTTCCATTGTTCTTCGGAATTCTGCTGAAGTTTAAAAATGCTACGGAACTCTTCCATTGTTCTTCGGAATTCTGCAGAAGTTTAAAAATGCTACGGAACTCTTCCATTGTTCTTGGAATTCTGGTGAAGTTTAAAAATGCTACGGAACTCTTCCATTGTTCTCAGAATTCTGCTGAAGCTTATAAATTCTACGGTGCTCTTCCATTGTTCTTGGGAATTCTGCTGAAGTTTGAAAATGCTACGGAACTCTTCCATTGTTCTTCGGAATTCTGCTGAAGTTTAAAAATGCTACGGAACACTTCCTTTGTTCTTCGGAATTCTGCTGAAGTTTAAAATTGCTACGGAACTCTTCCATTGTTCACGGAATTCTGGTGAAGTTTAAAAATGCTACGGAACTCTTCCATTGTTCTTTGGAATTCTGCTGAAGTTTAAAAATGCTATGGAACTCTTCCATTGTTCTTCTGAATTCTGCTGAAGTTTAAAAATGCTTCGGAACTCTTCCATTGTTCTCGGAATTCTGGTGAAGTTTAAAAATGCTACGGAACTTTTCCATTGTTCTTCGGAATTCTGATGAAGTTTAAAAATGCTACGGAACTCTTCCATTGTTCTTCGGAATTCTGCTGAAGTTTAAAAATGCTACGGAACTCTTCCATTGTTTTTCGGAATTCTGCAGAAGTTTAAAAATGCTACGGAACTCTTCCATTGTTCTTGGAATTCTGGTGAAGTTTAAAAATGCTACGGAACTCTTCCATTGTTCTCAGAATTCTGCTGAAGTTTATAAATTCTACGGTACTCTTCCATTGTTCTTGGGAATTCTGCTGAAGTTTAAAAATGTTACGGATCATTTCCATTGTTCTTCGGAATTCTGCTGAAGTTTAAATATGCTACGGAACTCTTCCATTGTTCTTTGGAATTCTGCTGAAGTTTAAAAATGCTACGGAACTCTTCGATTGTTCTTCGGAATTCTGCTGAAGTTTAAAAATGCTACGGAACTCTTCCATTGTTCTTCTGAGTTCTGCTGAAGTTTAAAAATGCTGCGGAACTCTTCCATTGTTCTTCGGAATTCTGATGAAGTTTAAAACTGCAACGGAACTCTTCCATTGTTCTTCGGAATTCTGCTGAAGTTTAAAAATGCTACGGAACTCTTCTATTGTTCTTCGGAATTCTGCTGAAGTTTAAAAATGCTATGGAACTCTTCCATTGTTCTCGGAATTCTGGTGAAGTTTAAAAATGCTACGGAACTCTTCCATTGTTCTCGGAATTCTGGTGAAGTTTAAAAATGCTACGGAACTCATCCATTGTTCTCGGAATTCTGCTGAAGTTTAAAAATGCTACGGAACTCTTCCATTGTTCTTCGGAATTCTGCTGAAGTTTAAAAATGGTACGGAACTTTTCCATTGTTCTTCGGAATTCTGACGAAGTTTTAAAAGGCTACGGAACTCTTCCATTGTTCTTCGGAATTCTGCTGAAGTTTAAAAATGCTACGGAACTCTTCCATTGTTCTTCGAAATTCTGCAGAAGTTTAAAAATGCTACGGAACTCTTCCATTGTTCTTGGAATTCTGGTGAAGTTTAAAAATGCTACGGAACTCTTCCATTGTTCTCAGAATTCTGCTGAAGCTTATAAATTCTACGGTGCTCTTCCATTGTTCTTGGGAATTCTGCTGAAGTTTAAAAATGTTACGGATCAATTCCATTGTTCTTCGGAATTCTGCTGAAGTTTGAAAATGCTACGGAGCTCTTCCATTGTTCTTTGGAATTCTGCAGAAGTTTAAAAATGCTATGGAACTCTTCCATTGTTCTCGGAATTCTGGTGAAGTTTAAAAATGCTACGGAACTCTTTCATTGTTCTCGGAATTCTGGTGAAGTTTAAAAATGCTACGGAACTCATCCATTGTTCTCGGAATTCTGCTGAAGTTTAAAAATGCTACGGAACTCTTCCATTGTTCTTCGGAATTCTGACGAAGTTTAAAAATGGTACGGAACTTTCCCATTGTTCTTCGGAATTCTGAGGAAGTTTAAAAAGGCTACGGAACTCTTCCATTTTTCTTCGGAATTCTGCTGAAGTTTAAAAATGCTACGGAACTCTTCCATTGTTCTTCGGAATTCTGCAGAAGTTTAAAAATGCTACGGAACTCTTCCATTGTTCTTGGAATTCTGGTGAAGTTTAAAAATGCTACGGAACTCTTCCATTGTTCTCAGAATTCTGCTGAAGCTTATAAATTCTACGGTGCTCTTCCATTGTTCTTGGGAATTCTGCTGAAGTTTAAAAATGTTACGGATCAATTCCATTGTTCTTCGGAATTCTGCTGAAGTTTAAAAATGCTACGGAACTTTTCCATTGTTCTTCGGAATTCTGCTGAAGTTTAAAAATGCTACGGAACTCATCCATTGTTCTTCGGAATTCTGCTGAAGTTTAAAAATGCTACGGAACTCTTCCCTTGTTTTGCGGAATTCTTCTGAAGTTTATAAATGCTACAGAACTCTTCTCTTGTTCTTCAGAATTCTGCAGAAGTTTAAAAATGCTACGGAACTCTTCCATTGTTCTTGGAATTCTGGTGAAGTTTAAAAATGCTGCGGAACTCTTCCATTGTTCTCAGAATTCTGCTGAAGCTTATAAATTCTACGGTGCTCTTCCATTGTTCTTGGGAATTCTGCTGAAGTTTGAAAATGCTACGGAACTCTTCCATTGTTCTTCGGAATTCTGCTGAAGTTTAAAAATGCTACGGAACACTTCCTTTGTTCTTCGGAATTCTGCTGAAGTTTAAAATTGCTACGGAACTCTTCCATTGTTCACGGAATTCTGGTGAAGTTTAAAAATGCTACGGAACTCTTCCATTGTTCTTTGGAATTCTGCTGAAGTTTAAAAATGCTATGGAACTCTTCCATTGTTCTTCGGAATTCTGCTGAAGTTTAAAAATGGTACGGAACTTTTCCATTGTTCTTCGGAATTCTGACGAAGTTTTAAAAGGCTACGGAACTCTTCCATTGTTCTTCGGAATTCTGCTGAAGTTTAAAAATGCTACGGAACTCTTCCATTGTTCTTCGAAATTCTGCAGAAGTTTAAAAATGCTACGGAACTCTTCCATTGTCCTTGGAATTCTGGTGAAGTTTAAAAATGCTACGGAACTCTTCCATTGTTCTCAGAATTCTGCTGAAGCTTATAAATTCTACGGTGCTCTTCCATTGTTCTTGGGAATTCTGCTGAAGTTTAAAAATGTTACGGATCAATTCCATTGTTCTTCGGAATTCTGCTGAAGTTTGAAAATGCTACGGAGCTCTTCCATTGTTCTTTGGAATTCTGCAGAAGTTTAAAAATGCTATGGAACTCTTCCATTGTTCTCGGAATTCTGGTGAAGTTTAAAAATGCTACGGAACTCTTTCATTGTTCTCGGAATTCTGGTGAAGTTTAAAAATGCTACGGAACTCATCCATTGTTCTCGGAATTCTGCTGAAGTTTAAAAATGCTACGGAACTCTTCCATTGTTCTTCGGAATTCTGACGAAGTTTAAAAATGGTACGGAACTTTCCCATTGTTCTTCGGAATTCTGACGAAGTTTAAAAAGGCTACGGAACTCTTCCATTTTTCTTCGGAATTCTGCTGAAGTTTAAAAATGCTACGGAACTCTTCCATTGTTCTTCGGAATTCTGCAGAAGTTTAAAAATGCTACGGAACTCTTCCATTGTTCTTGGAATTCTGGTGAAGTTTAAAAATGCTACGGAACTCTTCCATTGTTCTCAGAATTCTGCTGAAGCTTATAAATTCTACGGTGCTCTTCCATTGTTCTTGGGAATTCTGCTGAAGTTTAAAAATGTTACGGATCAATTCCATTGTTCTTCGGAATTCTGCTGAAGTTTAAAAATGCTACGGAACTTTTCCATTGTTCTTCGGAATTCTGCTGAAGTTTAAAAATGCTACGGAACTCATCCATTGTTCTTCGGAATTCTGCTGAAGTTTAAAAATGCTACGGAACTCTTCCCTTGTTTTGCGGAATTCTTCTGAAGTTTATAAATGCTACAGAACTCTTCTCTTGTTCTTCAGAATTCTGCTGAAGTTTAAAAATGCTACGGAACACTTCCTTTGTTCTTCGGAATTCTGCTGAAGTTTAAAAATGCTACAGAACTCTTCCATTGTTCACGGTATTCTGGTGAAGTTTAAAAATGCTACGGAACTCTTCCATTGTTCTTCGGAATTCTGCTGAAGTTTAAAATTGCTACGGGACACTTCCATTGTTCTTCTGAGTTCTGCTGAAGTTTAAAAAGGCTACGGAACTCTTCCATTGTTCTTTGGAATTCTGATGAAGTTTAAAACTGCAACGGAACTCTTCCATTGTTCTTCGGAATTCTGCTGAAGTTGAAAAATGCTACGGAACTCTTCCATTTTTCTTCGGAATTCTGCTGAAGTTTAAAAATGCTACGGAACTCTTCCATTGTTCTCGGAATTCTGGTGAAGTTTAAAAATGCTGCGGAACTCATCCATTGTTTTTGGAATTCTGATGAAGTTTAAAAATGCTACGGAACTCTTCCATTGTTCTTCGGAATTCTGCTGTAATTTAAAAATGCTACGGAACTCTTCCATTGTTCTTCGGAATTCTGCTGAAGTTTAAAAATGCTACGGAACTCTTCCATTGTTCTTCGGAATTCTGCTGAAGTTTAAAAATGCTATGGAACTCTTCCATTGTTTTTCGGAATTCTGCTGAAGTTTAAAAATGCTGTGGAACTCTTCCATTGTTCTCGGAATTCTTCTGAAGTTTGAAAATGCTACGGAACTCTTCCATTGTTCTTCAGAATACTGCTGAAGTTTAAAAATGCTACGGAACACTTCCTTTGTTCTTCGGAATTCTGCTGAAGTTTAAAAATGCTACAGAACTCTTCTCTTGTTCTTCAGAATTCTGCTGAAGTTTAAAAATGCTACGGAACTCTTCCATTGTTCTTGGAATTCTGGTGAAGTTTAAAAATGCTACGGAACTCTTCCATTGTTCTCAGAATTCTGCTGAAGCTTATAAATTCTACGGTGCTCTTCCATTGTTCTTGGGAATTCTGCTGAAGTTTGAAAATGCTACGGAACTCTTCCATTGTTCTTCGGAATTCTGCTGAAGTTTAAAAATGCTACGGAACACTTCCTTTGTTCTTCGGAATTCTGCTGAAGTTTAAAATTGCTACGGAACTCTTCCATTGTTCACGGAATTCTGGTGAAGTTTAAAAATGCTACGGAACTCTTCCATTGTTCTTTGGAATTCTGCTGAAGTTTAAAAATGCTATGGAACTCTTCCATTGTTCTTCTGAATTCTGCTGAAGTTTAAAAATGCTTCGGAACTCTTCCATTGTTCTCGGAATTCTGGTGAAGTTTAAAAATGCTACGGAACTTTTCCATTGTTCTTCGGAATTCTGATGAAGTTTAAAAATGCTACGGAACTCTTCCATTGTTCTTCGGAATTCTGCTGAAGTTTAAAAATGCTACGGAACTCTTCCATTGTTTTTCGGAATTCTGCAGAAGTTTAAAAATGCTACGGAACTCTTCCATTGTTCTTGGAATTCTGGTGAAGTTTAAAAATGCTACGGAACTCTTCCATTGTTCTCAGAATTCTGCTGAAGTTTATAAATTCTACGGTACTCTTCCATTGTTCTTGGGAATTCTGCTGAAGTTTAAAAATGTTACGGATCATTTCCATTGTTCTTCGGAATTCTGCTGAAGTTTAAATATGCTACGGAACTCTTCCATTGTTCTTTGGAATTCTGCTGAAGTTTAAAAATGCTACGGAACTCTTCGATTGTTCTTCGGAATTCTGCTGAAGTTTAAAAATGCTACGGAACTCTTCCATTGTTCTTCTGAGTTCTGCTGAAGTTTAAAAATGCTGCGGAACTCTTCCATTGTTCTTCGGAATTCTGATGAAGTTTAAAACTGCAACGGAACTCTTCCATTGTTCTTCGGAATTCTGCTGAAGTTTAAAAATGCTACGGAACTCTTCTATTGTTCTTCGGAATTCTGCTGAAGTTTAAAAATGCTATGGAACTCTTCCATTGTTCTCGGAATTCTGGTGAAGTTTAAAAATGCTACGGAACTCTTCCATTGTTCTCGGAATTCTGGTGAAGTTTAAAAATGCTACGGAACTCATCCATTGTTCTCGGAATTCTGCTGAAGTTTAAAAATGCTACGGAACTCTTCCATTGTTCTTCGGAATTCTGCTGAAGTTTAAAAATGGTACGGAACTTTTCCATTGTTCTTCGGAATTCTGACGAAGTTTTAAAAGGCTACGGAACTCTTCCATTGTTCTTCGGAATTCTGCTGAAGTTTAAAAATGCTACGGAACTCTTCCATTGTTCTTCGAAATTCTGCAGAAGTTTAAAAATGCTACGGAACTCTTCCATTGTTCTTGGAATTCTGGTGAAGTTTAAAAATGCTACGGAACTCTTCCATTGTTCTCAGAATTCTGCTGAAGCTTATAAATTCTACGGTGCTCTTCGATTGTTCTTGGGAATTCTGCTGAAGTTTAAAAATGTTACGGATCAATTCCATTGTTCTTCGGAATTCTGCTGAAGTTTGAAAATGCTACGGAGCTCTTCCATTGTTCTTTGGAATTCTGCAGAAGTTTAAAAATGCTATGGAACTCTTCCATTGTTCTCGGAATTCTGGTGAAGTTTAAAAATGCTACGGAACTCTTTCATTGTTCTCGGAATTCTGGTGAAGTTTAAAAATGCTACGGAACTCATCCATTGTTCTCGGAATTCTGCTGAAGTTTAAAAATGCTACGGAACTCTTCCATTGTTCTTCGGAATTCTGACGAAGTTTAAAAATGGTACGGAACTTTCCCATTGTTCTTCGGAATTCTGACGAAGTTTAAAAAGGCTACGGAACTCTTCCATTTTTCTTCGGAATTCTGCTGAAGTTTAAAAATGCTACGGAACTCTTCCATTGTTCTTCGGAATTCTGCAGAAGTTTAAAAATGCTACGGAACTCTTCCATTGTTCTTGGAATTCTGGTGAAGTTTAAAAATGCTACGGAACTCTTCCATTGTTCTCAGAATTCTGCTGAAGCTTATAAATTCTACGGTGCTCTTCCATTGTTCTTGGGAATTCTGCTGAAGTTTAAAAATGTTACGGATCAATTCCATTGTTCTTCGGAATTCTGCTGAAGTTTAAAAATGCTACGGAACTTTTCCATTGTTCTTCGGAATTCTGCTGAAGTTTAAAAATGCTACGGAACTCATCCATTGTTCTTCGGAATTCTGCTGAAGTTTAAAAATGCTACGGAACTCTTCCCTTGTTTTGCGGAATTCTTCTGAAGTTTATAAATGCTACAGAACTCTTCTCTTGTTCTTCAGAATTCTGCTGAAGTTTAAAAATGCTACGGAACACTTCCTTTGTTCTTCGGAATTCTGCTGAAGTTTAAAAATGCTACAGAACTCTTCCATTGTTCACGGTATTCTGGTGAAGTTTAAAAATGCTACGGAACTCTTCCATTGTTCTTCGGAATTCTGCTGAAGTTTAAAATTGCTACGGGACACTTCCATTGTTCTTCTGAGTTCTGCTGAAGTTTAAAAAGGCTACGGAACTCTTCCATTGTTCTTTGGAATTCTGATGAAGTTTAAAACTGCAACGGAACTCTTCCATTGTTCTTCGGAATTCTGCTGAAGTTGAAAAATGCTACGGAACTCTTCCATTGTTCTTCGGAATTCTGCTGAAGTTTAAAAATGCTACGGAACTCTTCCATTGTTCTCGGAATTCTGGTGAAGTTTAAAAATGCTGCGGAACTCATCCATTGTTTTTGGAATTCTGATGAAGTTTAAAAATGCTACGGAACTCTTCCATTGTTCTTCGGAATTCTGCTGTAATTTAAAAATGCTACGGAACTCTTCCATTGTTCTTCGGAATTCTGCTGAAGTTTAAAAATGCTATGGAACTCTTCCATTGTTCTCGGAATTCTGGTGAAGTTTAAAAATGCTACGGAACTCTTCCATTGTTCTCGGAATTCTGGTGAAGTTTAAAAATGCTACGGAACTCATCCATTGTTCTCGGAATTCTGCTGAAGTTTAAAAATGCTACGGAACTCTTCCATTGTTCTTCGGAATTCTGCTGAAGTTTAAAAATGGTACGGAACTTTTCCATTGTTCTTCGGAATTCTGACGAAGTTTTAAAAGGCTACGGAACTCTTCCATTGTTCTTCGGAATTCTGCTGAAGTTTAAAAATGCTACGGAACTCTTCCATTGTTCTTCGAAATTCTGCAGAAGTTTAAAAATGCTACGGAACTCTTCCATTGTTCTTGGAATTCTGGTGAAGTTTAAAAATGCTACGGAACTCTTCCATTGTTCTCAGAATTCTGCTGAAGCTTATAAATTCTACGGTGCTCTTCCATTGTTCTTGGGAATTCTGCTGAAGTTTAAAAATGTTACGGATCAATTCCATTGTTCTTCGGAATTCTGCTGAAGTTTGAAAATGCTACGGAGCTCTTCCATTGTTCTTTGGAATTCTGCAGAAGTTTAAAAATGCTATGGAACTCTTCCATTGTTCTCGGAATTCTGGTGAAGTTTAAAAATGCTACGGAACTCTTTCATTGTTCTCGGAATTCTGGTGAAGTTTAAAAATGCTACGGAACTCATCCATTGTTCTCGGAATTCTGCTGAAGTTTAAAAATGCTACGGAACTCTTCCATTGTTCTTCGGAATTCTGACGAAGTTTAAAAATGGTACGGAACTTTCCCATTGTTCTTCGGAATTCTGACGAAGTTTAAAAAGGCTACGGAACTCTTCCATTTTTCTTCGGAATTCTGCTGAAGTTTAAAAATGCTACGGAACTCTTCCATTGTTCTTCGGAATTCTGCAGAAGTTTAAAAATGCTACGGAACTCTTCCATTGTTCTTGGAATTCTGGTGAAGTTTAAAAATGCTACGGAACTCTTCCATTGTTCTCAGAATTCTGCTGAAGCTTATAAATTCTACGGTGCTCTTCCATTGTTCTTGGGAATTCTGCTGAAGTTTAAAAATGTTACGGATCAATTCCATTGTTCTTCGGAATTCTGCTGAAGTTTAAAAATGCTACGGAACTTTTCCATTGTTCTTCGGAATTCTGCTGAAGTTTAAAAATGCTACGGAACTCATCCATTGTTCTTCGGAATTCTGCTGAAGTTTAAAAATGCTACGGAACTCTTCCCTTGTTTTGCGGAATTCTTCTGAAGTTTATAAATGCTACAGAACTCTTCTCTTGTTCTTCAGAATTCTGCTGAAGTTTAAAAATGCTACGGAACACTTCCTTTGTTCTTCGGAATTCTGCTGAAGTTTAAAAATGCTACAGAACTCTTCCATTGTTCACGGTATTCTGGTGAAGTTTAAAAATGCTACGGAACTCTTCCATTGTTCTTCGGAATTCTGCTGAAGTTTAAAATTGCTACGGGACACTTCCATTGTTCTTCTGAGTTCTGCTGAAGTTTAAAAAGGCTACGGAACTCTTCCATTGTTCTTTGGAATTCTGATGAAGTTTAAAACTGCAACGGAACTCTTCCATTGTTCTTCGGAATTCTGCTGAAGTTGAAAAATGCTACGGAACTCTTCCATTGTTCTTCGGAATTCTGCTGAAGTTTAAAAATGCTACGGAACTCTTCCATTGTTCTCGGAATTCTGGTGAAGTTTAAAAATGCTGCGGAACTCATCCATTGTTTTTGGAATTCTGATGAAGTTTAAAAATGCTACGGAACTCTTCCATTGTTCTTCGGAATTCTGCTGTAATTTAAAAATGCTACGGAACTCTTCCATTGTTCTTCGGAATTCTGCTGAAGTTTAAAAATGCTACGGAACTCTTCCATTGTTCTTCGGAATTCTGCTGAAGTTTAAAAATGCTATGGAACTCTTCCATTGTTTTTCGGAATTCTGCTGAAGTTTAAAAATGCTGTGGAACTCTTCCATTGTTCTCGGAATTCTTCTGAAGTTTGAAAATGCTACGGAACTCTTCCATTGTTCTTCAGAATACTGCTGAAGTTTAAAAATGCTACGGAACACTTCCTTTGTTCTTCGGAATTCTGCTGAAGTTTAAAAATGCTACAGAACTCTTCTCTTGTTCTTCAGAATTCTGCTGAAGTTTAAAAATGCTACGGAACACTTCCTTTGTTCTTCCGAATTCTGCTGAAGTTTAAAAATGCTACAGAACTCTTCCATTGTTCACGGTATTCTGGTGAAGTTTAAAAATGCTACGGAACTCTTCCATTGTTCTTCGGAATTCTGCTGAAGTTTAAAAATGCTACGGGACTCTTCCATTGTTCTTCTGAGTTCTGCTGAAGTTTAAAAAGGCTACGGAACTCTTCCATTGTTCTTCGGAATTCTGATGAAGTTTAAAACTGCAACGGAACTCTTCCATTGTTCTTCGGAATTCTGCTGAAGTTTAAAAATGCTACGGAACACTTCCATTGTTCTTCGGAATTCTGCTGAAGTTTAAAAATGCTACGGAACTCTTCCATTGTTCTCGGAATTCTGCTGAAGTTTAAAAATGACTGCGAACTCATCCATTGTTCTCGGAATTCTGCTGAAGTTTAAAAATGCTACAGAACTCTTCCATTGTTCTTCGGAATTCTGCTGTAATTTAAAAATGCTACGGAACTCTTCCATTGTTCTTCGGAATTCTGCTGAAGTTTAAAAATGCTACGGAACTCTTCCATTGTTTTTCGGAATTCTGCTGAAGTTTAAAAATGCTGTGGAGCTCTTCCATTGTTCTTGGAATTCTTCTGAAGTTTGAAAATGCTACGGAACTCTTCCATTGTTCTTCAGAATACTGCTGAAGTTTAAAAATGCTACGGAACTCTTCCATTGTTATTCTTAATTCTGCTGAAGTTTACAAATGCTACGGAACTCTATCATTGTTCTTCGGAATTCTGCTGAAGTCTAAAAATGCTATGGAACTCTTCCATTGTTCTTCTGAATTCTGCTGAAGTTTAAAAATGCTACGGAACTCTTCCATTGTTCACGGAATTCTGGTGAAGTTTAAAAATGCTACGGAACTCTTCCATTGTTATTCTTAATTCTGCGGAAGTTTAAAAATGCTACGGAACTCTTCCATTGTTCTTCGGAATTCTGCTGAAGTTTAAAAATGCTATGGAACTCTTCCATTGTTCTTCTGAATTCTGCTGAAGTTTAAAAATGCTACGTAACTCTTCCATTGTTCTCGGAATTCTGTTGAAGTTTAAAAATGCTACGGAACTCTTCCATTGTTCTCGGAATTCTGGTGAAGTTTAAAAATGCTACGGAACTCTTCCTTTGTTCTCAGAATTCTGCTGAAGTTTAAAAATGCTATGGAACTCTTCCATTGTTCTTCGGAATTCTGCTGAAGTTTAAAAATGCTACGGAACTTTTCCATTGTTCTTCAGAATTCTGATGAAGTTTAAAAATGCTACGGAACTCTTCCATTGTTCTTCGGAATTCTGCTGAAGTTTAAAAATGCTACGGAACTCTTCCATTGTTCTTCGGAATTCTGCAGAAGTTTAAAAATGCTACGGAACTCTTCCATTGTTCTTGGAATTCTGGTGAAGTTTAAAAATGCTACGGAACTCTTCCATTGTTCTCAGAATTCTGCTGAAGTTTATAAATTCTACGGTACTCTTCCATTGTTCTTGGGAATTCTGCTGACGTTTAAAAATGTTACGGATCATTTCCATTGTTCTTCGGAATTCTGCTGAAGTTTAAATATGCTACGGAACTCTTCCATTGTTCTTCGGAATTCTGCTGAAGTTTAAAAATGCTACGGAACTCTTTGATTGTTCTTCAGAATTCTGATGAAGTTTAAAAATGTTACAGAACTCTTCCATTGTTCTTCTGAGTTCTGCTGAAGTTTAAAAATGCTACGGAACTCTTCCATTGTTATTCTTAATTCTGCTGAAGTTTAAACATGCTACGGAACTCTTCCATTGTTCTTCAGAATTCTGCTGTAATTTAAAAATGCTACGGAACTCTTCCATTGTTCTTCGGAATTCTGCTGAAGTTTAAAAATGCTACGGAACTCTTTGATTGTTCTTCGGAATTCTGCTGAAGTTTAAAAATGTTACAGAACTCTTCCATTGTTCTTCTGAGTTCTGCTGAAGTTTAAAAATGCTACGGAACTCTTCCATTGTTATTCTTAATTCTGCTGAAGTTTAAACATGCTACGGAACTCTTCCATTGTTCTTCGGAATTCTGCTGTAATTTAAAAATGCTACGGAACTCTTCCATTGTTCTTCGGAATTCTACTGAAGTTTAAAAATGCTACGGAACTCTTCCATTGTTCTTCGGAATTCTGCTGAAGTTTAAAAATGCTACGGAACTCTTCCATTGTTTTTCGGAATTCTGCTGAAGTTTAAAAATGCTGTGGAACTCTTCCATTGTTCTCGGAATTCTTCTGAAGTTTGAAAATGCTACGGAACTCTTCCATTGTTCTTCAGAATACTGCTGAAGTTTAAAAATGCTACGGAACACTTCCTTTGTTCTTCGGAATTCTGCTGAAGTTTAAAAATGCTACAGAACTCTTCCATTGTTCACGGTATTCTGGTGAAGTTTAAAAATGCTACGGAACTCTTCCATTGTTCTCGGAATTCTGCTGAAGTTTAAAAATGCTACGGAACTCTTCCATTTTTCTTCGGAATTCTGCTGAAGTTTAAAAATGCTACGGAACTTTTCCATTGTTCTTCGGAATTCTGATGAAGTTTAAAAATGCTACGGAACTCTTCCATTGTTCTTCGGAATTCTGCTGAAGTTTAAAAATGCTACGGAACTCTTCCATTGTTTTTCGGAATTCTGCAGAAGTTTAAAAATGCTACGGAACTCTTCCTTTGTTCTTGGAATTCTGGTGAAGTTTAAAAATGCTACGGAACTCTTCCATTGTTCTCAGAATTCTGCTGAAGTTTATAAATTCTACGGTACTCTTCCATTGTTCTTGGGAATTCTGCTGAAGTTTAAAAATGTTACGGACCATTTCCATTGTTCTTCGGAATTCTGCTGAAGTTTAAATATGCTACGGAACTCTTCCATTGTTCTTTGGAATTCTGCTGAAGTTTAAAAATGCTACGGAACTCTTCGATTGTTCTTCGGAATTCTGCTGAAGTTTAAAAATGCTACGGAACTCTTCCATTGTTCTTCTGAGTTCTGCTGAAGTTTAAAAATGCTGCGGAACTCTTCCATTGTTCTTCGGAATTCTGATGAAGTTTAAAACTGCAACGGAACTCTTCCATTGTTCTTCGGAATTCTACTGAAGTTTAAAAATGCTACGGAACTCTTCCATTGTTCTTCGGAATTCTGCTGAAGTTTAAAAATGCTACGGAACTCTTCCATTGTTTTTCGGAATTCTGCCGAAGTTTAAAAATGCTGTGGAACTCTTCCATTGTTCTCGGAATTCTTCTGAAGTTTGAAAATGCTACGGAACTCTTCCATTGTTCTTCAGAATACTGCTGAAGTTTAAAAATGCTACGGAACACTTCCTTTGTTCTTCGGAATTCTGCTGAAGTTTAAAAATGCTACAGAACTCTTCCATTGTTCACGGTATTCTGGTGAAGTTTAAAAATGCTACGGAACTCTTCCATTGTTCTCGGAATTCTGCTGAAGTTTAAAAATGCTACGGAACTCTTCCATTTTTCTTCGGAATTCTGCTGTAGTTTAAAAATGCTACGGAACTTTTCCATTGTTCTTCGGAATTCTGATGAAGTTTAAAAATGCTACGGAACTCTTCCATTGTTCTTCGGAATTCTGCTGAAGTTTAAAAATGCTACGGAACTCTTCCATTGTTTTTCGGAATTCTGCAGAAGTTTAAAAATGCTACGGAACTCTTCCTTTGTTCTTGGAATTCTGGTGAAGTTTAAAAATGCTACGGAACTCTTCCATTGTTCTCAGAATTCTCCTGAAGTTTATAAATTCTACGGTACTCTTCCATTGTTCTTGGGAATTCTGCTGAAGTTTAAAAATGTTACGGATCATTTCCATTGTTCTTCGGAATTCTGCTGAAGTTTAAATATGCTACGGAACTCTTCCATTGTTCTTTGGAATTCTGCTGAAGTTTAAAAATGCTACGGAACTCTTCGATTGTTCTTCGGAATTCTGCTGAAGTTTAAAAATGCTACGGAACTCTTCCATTGTTCTTCTGAGTTCTGCTGAAGTTTAAAAATGCTGCGGAACTCTTCCATTGTTCTTCGGAATTCTGATGAAGTTTAAAACTGCAACGGAACTCTTCCATTGTTCTTCGGAATTCTGCTGAAGTTTAAAAATGCTACGGAACTCTTCTATTGTTCTTCGGAATTCTGCTGAAGTTTAAAAATGCTATGGAACTCTTCCATTGTTCTCGGAATTCTGGTGAAGTTTAAAAATGCTACGGAACTCTTCCATTGTTCTCGGAATTCTGGTGAAGTTTAAAAATGCTACGGAACTCATCCATTGTTCTCGGAATTCTGCTGAAGTTTAAAAATGCTACGGAACTCTTCCATTGTTCTTCGGAATTCTGCTGAAGTTTAAAAATGGTACGGAACTTTTCCATTGTTCTTCGGAATTCTGACGAAGTTTTAAAAGGCTACGGAACTCTTCCATTGTTCTTCGGAATTCTGCTGAAGTTTAAAAATGCTACGGAACTCTTCCATTGTTCTTCGAAATTCTGCAGAAGTTTAAAAATGCTACGGAACTCTTCCATTGTTCTTGGAATTCTGGTGAAGTTTAAAAATGCTACGGAACTCTTCCATTGTTCTCAGAATTCTGCTGAAGCTTATAAATTCTACGGTGCTCTTCCATTGTTCTTGGGAATTCTGCTGAAGTTTAAAAATGTTACGGATCAATTCCATTGTTCTTCGGAATCCTGCTGAAGTTTGAAAATGCTACGGAGCTCTTCCATTGTTCACGGAATTCTGGTGAAGTTTAAAAATGCTACGGAACTCTTCCATTGTTCTCGGAATTCTGGTGAAGTTTAAAAATGCTACGGAACTCTTCCTTTGTTCCCAGAATTCTGCTGAAGTTTAAAAATGCTATGGAACTCTTCCATTGTTCTTCGGAATTCTGCTGAAGTTTAAAAATGCTACGGAACTTTTCCATTATTCTTCAGAATTCTGATGAAGTTTAAAAATGCTACGGAACTCTTCCATTGTTCTTCGGAATTCTGCTGAAGTTTAAAAATGCTACGGAACTCTTCCATTGTTCTTCGGAATTCTGCAGAAGTTTAAAAATGCTACGGAACTCTTCCATTGTTCTTGGAATTCTGGTGAAGTTTAAAAATGCTACGGAACTCTTCCATTGTTCTCAGAATTCTGCTGAAGTTTATAAATTCTACGGTACTCTTCCATTGTTCTTGGGAATTCTGCTGAAGTTTAAAAATGTTACGGATCATTTCCATTGTTCTTCGGAATTCTGCTGAAGTTTAAATATGCTACGGAACTCTTCCATTGTTCTTCGGAATTCTGCTGAAGTTTAAAAATGCTACGGAACTCTTTGATTGTTCTTCGGAATTCTGATGAAGTTTAAAAATGTTACAGAACTCTTCCATTGTTCTTCTGAGTTCTGCTGAAGTTTAAAAATGCTACGGAACTCTTCCATTGTTATTCTTAATTCTGCTGAAGTTTAAACATGCTACGGAACTCTTCCATTGTTCTTCGGAATTCTGCTGTAATTTAAAAATGCTACGGAACTCTTCCATTGTTCTTCGGAATTCTGCTGAAGTTTAAAAATGCTACGGAACTCTTTGATTGTTCTTCGGAATTCTGCTGAAGTTTAAAAATGTTACAGAACTCTTCCATTGTTCTTCTGAGTTCTGCTGAAGTTTAAAAATGCTACGGAACTCTTCCATTGTTATTCTTAATTCTGCTGAAGTTTAAACATGCTACGGAACTCTTCCATTGTTCTTCGGAATTCTGCTGTAATTTAAAAATGCTACGGAACTCTTCCATTGTTCTTCGGAATTCTACTGAAGTTTAAAAATGCTACGGAACTCTTCCATTGTTCTTCGGAATTCTGCTGAAGTTTAAAAATGCTACGGAACTCTTCCATTGTTTTTCGGAATTCTGCCGAAGTTTAAAAATGCTGTGGAACTCTTCCATTTTTCTCGGAATTCTTCTGAAGTTTGAAAATGCTACGGAACTCTTCCATTGTTCTTCAGAATACTGCTGAAGTTTAAAAATGCTACGGAACACTTCCTTTGTTCTTCGGAATTCTGCTGAAGTTTAAAAATGCTACAGAACTCTTCCATTGTTCACGGTATTCTGGTGAAGTTTAAAAATGCTACGGAACTCTTCCATTGTTCTCGGAATTCTGCTGAAGTTTAAAAATGCTACGGAACTCTTCCATTTTTCTTCGGAATTCTGCTGAAGTTTAAAAATGCTACGGAACTTTTCCATTGTTCTTCGGAATTCTGATGAAGTTTAAAAATGCTACGGAACTCTTCCATTGTTCTTCGGAATTCTGCTGAAGTTTAAAAATGCTACGGAACTCTTCCATTGTTTTTCGGAATTCTGCAGAAGTTTAAAAATGCTACGGAACTCTTCCTTTGTTCTTGGAATTCTGGTGAAGTTTAAAAATGCTACGGAACTCTTCCATTGTTCTCAGAATTCTGCTGAAGTTTATAAATTCTACGGTACTCTTCCATTGTTCTTGGGAATTCTGCTGAAGTTTAAAAATGTTACGGATCATTTCCATTGTTCTTCGGAATTCTGCTGAAGTTTAAATATGCTACGGAACTCTTCCATTGTTCTTTGGAATTCTGCTGAAGTTTAAAAATGCTACGGAACTCTTCGATTGTTCTTCGGAATTCTGCTGAAGTTTAAAAATGCTACGGAACTCTTCCATTGTTCTTCTGAGTTCTGCTGAAGTTTAAAAATGCTGCGGAACTCTTCCATTGTTCTTCGGAATTCTGATGAAGTTTAAAACTGCAACGGAACTCTTCCATTGTTCTTCGGAATTCTGCTGAAGTTTAAAAATGCTACGGAACTCTTCTATTGTTCTTCGGAATTCTGCTGAAGTTTAAAAATGCTATGGAACTCTTCCATTGTTCTCGGAATTCTGGTGAAGTTTAAAAATGCTACGGAACTATTCCATTGTTCTCGGAATTCTGGTGAAGTTTAAAAATGCTACGGAACTCATCCATTGTTCTCGGAATTCTGCTGAAGTTTAAAAATGCTACGGAACTCTTCCATTGTTCTTCGGAATTCTGCTGAAGTTTAAAAATGGTACGGAACTTTTCCATTGTTCTTCGGAATTCTGACGAAGTTTTAAAAGGCTACGGAACTCTTCCATTGTTCTTCGGAATTCTGCTGAAGTTTAAAAATGCTACGGAACTCTTCCATTGTTCTTCGAAATTCTGCAGAAGTTTAAAAATGCTACGGAACTCTTCCATTGTTCTTGGAATTCTGGTGAAGTTTAAAAATGCTACGGAACTCTTCCATTGTTCTCAGAATTCTGCTGAAGCTTATAAATTCTACGGTGCTCTTCCATTGTTCTTGGGAATTCTGCTGAAGTTTAAAAATGTTACGGATCAATTCCATTGTTCTTCGGAATCCTGCTGAAGTTTGAAAATGCTACGGAGCTCTTCCATTGTTCACGGAATTCTGGTGAAGTTTAAAAATGCTACGGAACTCTTCCATTGTTCTTCGGAATTCTGCAGAAGTTTAAAAATGCTATGGAACTCTTCCATTGTTCTCGGAATTCTGGTGAAGTTTAAAAGTGCTACGGAACTCTTTCATTGTTCTCGGAATTCTGGTGAAGTTTAAAAATGCTACGGAACTCATCCATTGTTCTCGGAATTCTGGTGAAGTTTAAAAATGCTGCGGAACTCATCCATTGTTTTTGGAATTCTGATGAAGTTTAAAAATGCTACGGAACTCTTCCATTGTTCTTCGGAATTCTGACGAAGTTTAAAAATGCTACGGAACTCTTCCATTGTTCTTCGGAATTCTGCTGAAGTTTAAAAATGCTACGGAACTCTTCCATTGTTCTTCGGAATTCTGCAGAAGTTTAAAAATGCTACGGAACTCTTCCATTGTTCTTGGAATTCTGGTGAAGTTTAAAAATGCTACGGAACTCTTCCATTGTTCTCAGAATTCTGCTGAAGCTTATAAATTCTACGGTGCTCTTCCATTGTTCTTGGGAATTCTGCTGAAGTTTAAAAATGTTACGGATCAATTCCATTGTTCTTCGGAATTCTGCTGAAGTTTAAAAATGCTACGGAACTTTTCCATTGTTCTTCGGAATTCTGCTGAAGTTTAAAAATGCTACGGAACTCATCCATTGTTCTTCGGAATTCTGCTGAAGTTTAAAAATGCTACGGAACTCTTCCCTTGTTTTGCGGAATTCTTCTGAAGTTTATAAATGCTACAGAACTCTTCTCTTGTTCTTCAGAATTCTGCTGAAGTTTAAAAATGGTACGGAACACTTCCTTTGTTCTTCGGAATTCTGCTGAAGTTTAAAAATGCTACAGAACTCTTCCATTGTTCACGGTATTCTGGTGAAGTTTAAAAATGCTACGGAACTCTTCCATTGTTCTTCGGAATTCTGCTGAAGTTTAAAATTGCTACGGGACACTTCCATTGTTCTTCTGATTTCTGCTGAAGTTTAAAAAGGCTACGGAACTCTTCCATTGTTCTTTGGAATTCTGATGAAGTTTAAAACTGCAACGGAACTCTTCCATTGTTCTTCGGAATTCTGCTGAAGTTGAAAAATGCTACGGAACTCTTCCATTGTTCTTCGGAATTCTGCTGAAGTTTAAAAATGCTATGGAACTCTTCCATTGTTTTCGGAATTCTGGAGAAGTTTAAAAATGCTGCGGAACTCATCCATTGTTCTTGGAATTCTGATGAAGTTTAAAAATGCTACGGAACTCTTCCATTGTTCTTCGGAATTCTGCTGTAATTTAAAAATGCTACGGAACTCTTCCATTGTTCTTCGGAATTCTGCTGAAGTTTAAAAATGCTACGGAACTCTTCCATTGTTCTTCGGAATTCTGCTGAAGTTTAAAAATGCTATGGAACTCTTCCATTGTTTTTCGGAATTCTGCTGAAGTTTAAAAATGCTGTGGAACTCTTCCATTGTTCTCGGAATTCTTCTGAAGTTTGAAAATGCTACGGAACTCTTCCATTGTTCTTCAGAATACTGCTGAAGTTTAAAAATGCTACGGAACACTTCCTTTGTTCTTCGGAATTCTGCTGAAGTTTAAAAATGCTACAGAACTCTTCTCTTGTTCTTCAGAATTCTGCTGAAGTTTAAAAATGCTACGGAACACTTCCTTTGTTCTTCCGAATTCTGCTGAAATTTAAAAATGCTACAGAACTCTTCCATTGTTCACGGTATTCTGGTGAAGTTTAAAAATGCTACGGTACTCTTCCATTGTTCTTCGGAATTCTGCTGAAGTTTAAAAATGCTACGGGACTCTTCCATTGTTCTTCTGAGTTCTGCTGAAGTTTAAAAAGGCTACGGAACTCTTCCATTGTTCTTCGGAATTCTGATGAAGTTTAAAACTGCAACGGAACTCTTCCATTGTTCTTCGGAATTCTGCTGAAGTTTAAAAATGCTACGGAACACTTCCATTGTTCTTCGGAATTCTGCTGAAGTTTAAAAATGCTACGGAACTCTTCCATTGTTCTCGGAATTCTGCTGAAGTTTAAAAATGACTGCGAACTCATCCATTGTTCTTGGAATTCTGCTGAAGTTTAAAAATGCTACAGAACTCTTCCATTGTTCTTCGGAATTCTGCTGTAATTTAAAAATGCTACGGAACTCTTCCATTGTTCTTCGGAATTCTGCTGAAGTTTAAAAATGCTACGGAACTCTTCCATTGTTTTTCGGAATTCTGCTGAAGTTTAAAAATGCTGTGGAGCTCTTCCATTGTTCTTGGAATTCTTCTGAAGTTTGAAAATGCTACGGAACTCTTCCATTGTTCTTCAGAATACTGCTGAAGTTTAAAAATGCTACGGAACACTTCCTTTGTTCTTCGGAATTCTGCTGAAGTTTAAAAATGCTACGGAACTCTTCCAATGTTCACGGAATTCTGGTGAAGTTTAAAAATGCTACGGAACTCTTCCATTGTTATTCTTAATTCTGCTGAAGTTTACAAATGCTACGGAACTCTTCCATTGTTCTTCGGAATTCTGCTGAAGTCTAAAAATGCTATGGAACTCTTCCATTGTTCTTCTGAATTCTTCTGAAGTTTAAAAATGCTACGGAACTCTTCCATTGTTCACGGAATTCTGGTGAAGTTTAAAAATGCTACGGAACTCTTCCATTGTTATTCTTAATTCTGCGGAAGTTTAAAAATGCTACGGAACTCTTCCATTGTTCTTCGGAATTCTGCTGAAGTTTAAAAATGCTATGGAACTCTTCCATTGTTCTTCTGAATTCTGCTGAAGTTTAAAAATGCTACGGTACTCTTCCATTGTTCTCGGAATTCTGTTGAAGTTTAAAAATGCTACGGAACTCTTCCATTGTTCTCGGAATTCTGGTGAAGTTTAAAAATGCTACGGAACTCTTCCTTTGTTCTCAGAATTCTGCTGAAGTTTAAAAATGCTATGGAACTCTTCCATTGTTCTTCGGAATTCTGCTGAAGTTTAAAAATGCTACGGAACTTTTCCATTGTTCTTCAGAATTCTGATGAAGTTTAAAAATGCTACGGAACTCTTCCATTGTTCTTCGGAATTCTGCTGAAGTTTAAAAATGCTACGGAACTCTTCCATTGTTCTTCGGAATTCTGCAGAAGTTTAAAAATGCTACGGAACTCTTCCATTGTTCTTGGAATTCTGGTGAAGTTTAAAAATGCTACGGAACTCTTCCATTGTTCTCAGAATTCTGCTGAAGTTTATAAATTCTACGGTACTCTTCCATTGTTCTTGGGAATTCTGCTGAAGTTTAAAAATGTTACGGATCATTTCCATTGTTCTTCGGAATTCTGCTGAAGTTTAAATATGCTACGGAACTCTTCCATTGTTCTTCGGAATTCTGCTGAAGTTTAAAAATGCTACGGAACTCTTTGATTGTTCTTCGGAATTCTGCTGAAGTTTAAAAATGTTACAGAACTCTTCCATTGTTCTTCTGAGTTCTGCTGAAGTTTAAAAATGCTACGGAACTCTTCCATTGTTATTCTTAATTCTGCTGAAGTTTAAACATGCTACGGAACTCTTCCATTGTTCTTCGGAATTCTGCTGTAATTTAAAAATGCTACGGAACTCTTCCATTGTTCTTCGGAATTCTGCTGAAGTTTAAAAATGCTACGGAACTCTTCCATTGTTCTTCGGAATTCTGCTGAAGTTTAAAAATGCTACGGAACTCTTCCATTGTTTTTCGGAATTCTGCCGAAGTTTAAAAATGCTGTGGAACTCTTCCATTGTTCTCGGAATTCTTCTGAAGTTTGAAAATGCTACGGAACTCTTCCATTGTTCTTCAGAATACTGCTGAAGTTTAAAAATGCTACGGAATACTTCCTTTGTTCTTCGGAATTCTGCTGAAGTTTAAAAATGCTACAGAACTCTTCCATTGTTCACGGTATTCTGGTGAAGTTTAAAAATGCTACGGAACTCTTCCATTGTTCTTCGGAATTCTGCTGAAGTTTAAAAATGCTACGGGACTCTTCCATTGTTCTTCTGAGTTCTGCTGAAGTTTAAAAAGGCTACGGAACTCTTCCATTGTTCTTCGGAATTCTGCTGAAGTTTAAAAATGCTACGGAACTCTTTGATTGTTCTTCGGAATTCTGCTGAAGTTTAAAAATGTTACAGAACTCTTCCATTGTTCTTCTGAGTTCTGCTGAAGTTTAAAAATGCTACGGAACTCTTCCATTGTTATTCTTAATTCTGCTGAAGTTTACAAATGCTACGGAACTCTTCCATTGTTCTTCGGAATTCTGCTGAAGTCTAAAAATGCTATGGAACTCTTCCATTGTTCTTCTGAATTCTGCTGAAGTTTAAAAATGCTACGGAACTCTTCCATTGTTCACGGAATTCTGGTGAAGTTTAAAAATGCTACGGAACTCTTCCATTGTTATTCTTAATTCTGCGGAAGTTTAAAAATGCTACGGAACTCTTCCATTGTTCTTCGGAATTCTGCTGAAGTTTAAAAATGCTACGGGACTCTTCCATTGTTCTTCTGAGTTCTGCTGAAGTTTAAATATGCTACGGAACTCTTCCATTGTTCTTCGGAATTCTGCTGAAGTTTAAAAATGCTACGGAACTCTTTGATTGTTCTTCGGAATTCTGCTGAAGTTTAAAAATGTTACAGAACTCTTCCATTGTTCTTCTGAGTTCTGCTGAAGTTTAAAAATGCTACGGAACTCTTCCATTGTTATTCTTAATTCTGCTGAAGTTTAAACATGCTACGGAACTCTTCCATTGTTCTTCGGAATTCTGCTGTAATTTAAAAATGCTACGGAACTCTTCCATTGTTCTTCGGAATTCTGCTGAAGTTTAAAAATGCTACGGAACTCTTCCATTGTTCTTCGGAATTCTGCTGAAGTTTAAAAATGCTACGGAACTCTTCCATTGTTTTTCGGAATTCTGCCGAAGTTTAAAAATGCTGTGGAACTCTTCCATTGTTCTCGGAATTCTTCTGAAGTTTGAAAATGCTACGGAACTCTTCCATTGTTCTTCAGAATACTGCTGAAGTTTAAAAATGCTACGGAATACTTCCTTTGTTCTTCGGAATTCTGCTGAAGTTTAAAAATGCTACAGAACTCTTCCATTGTTCACGGTATTCTGGTGAAGTTTAAAAATGCTACGGAACTCTTCCATTGTTCTTCGGAATTCTGCTGAAGTTTAAAAATGCTACGGGACTCTTCCATTGTTCTTCTGAGTTCTGCTGAAGTTTAAAAAGGCTACGGAACTCTTCCATTGTTCTTCGGAATTCTGATGAAGTTTAAAACTTCAACGGATCTCTTCCATTGTTCTTCGGGATTCTGCTGAAGTTTACAAATGCTACGGAACTCTTCCATTGTTCTACGGAATTCTGCTGAAGTTTAAAAATGCTACGGAACTCTTCCATTGTTCTCGGAATTCTGGTGAAGTTTAAAATTCTGCGGAACTCATCCATTGTTCTCGGAATTCTGCTGAAGTTTAAAAATGCTACCGAACTCTTCCATTGTTCTACGGAATTCTGCTGTAATTTAAAAATGCTACGGAACTCTTCCATTGTTCTTCGGAATTCTGCTGAAGTTTAAAAATGCTACGGAACTTTTCCATTGTTCTTCGGAATTCTGCTGTAATTTAAAAAAGCTACGGAACTCTTCCATTGTTCTTCGGAATTCTGCTGAAGTTTAAAAATGCTACGGAACTCTTCCATTGTTCTTCGGAATTCTACTGAAGTTTAAAAATGCTACGGAACTCTTCCATTGTTTTTCGGAATTCTGCTGAAGTTTAAAAATGCTGTGGAACTCTTCCATTGTTCTCGGAATTCTTCTGAAGTTTGAAAATGCTTCGGAACTCTTCCATTGTTCTTCAGAATACTGCTGAAGTTTAAAAATGCTACGGAACACTTCCTTTGTTCTTCGGAATTCTGCTGAAGTTTAAAAATGCTACGGAACTCTTCCATTGTTCTCGGAATTCTGCTGAAGTTTAAAAATGCTACGGAACTCTTCCATTGTTATTCTTAATTCTGCTGAAGTTTAAAAATGCTACAGAACTCTTCCATTGTTCTTCGGAATTCTGCTGAAGTTTAAAAATGCTACCAAACTCTTCCATTGTTCTACGGAATTCTGCTGTAATTTAAAAATGCTACGGAACTCTTCCATTGTTCTTCGGAATTCTGCTGAAGTTTAAAAATGCTACGGAACTTTTCCATTGTTCTTCGGAATTCTGCTGTAATTTAAAAAAGCTACGGAACTCTTCCATTGTTCTTCGGAATTCTGCTGAAGTTTAAAAATGCTACGGAACTCTTCCATTGTTCTTCGGAATTCTACTGAAGTTTAAAAATGCTACGGAACTCTTCCATTGTTTTTCGGAATTCTGCTGAAGTTTAAAAATGCTGTGGAACTCTTCCATTGTTCTCGGAATTCTTCTGAAGTTTGAAAATGCTTCGGAACTCTTCCATTGTTCTTCAGAATACTGCTGAAGTTTAAAAATGCTACGGAACACTTCCTTTGTTCTTCGGAATTCTGCTGAAGTTTAAAAATGCTACGGAACTCTTCCATTGTTCTCGGAATTCTGCTGAAGTTTAAAAATGCTACGGAACTCTTCCATTGTTATTCTTAATTCTGCTGAAGTTTAAAAATGCTACAGAACTCTTCCATTGTTCTTCGGAATTCTGCTGAAGTTTAAAAATGCTATGGAACTCATCCATTGTTCTTCTGAATTCTGCTAAAGTTTAAAAATGCTACGGAACTCTTCCATTGTTCTCGCAATTCTGGTGAAGTTTAAAAATGCTACGGAACTCTTCCATTGTTCTTGGAATTCTGCTGAAGTTTAAAAATGCTATGGAACTCTTCCATTGTTCTTCGGAATTCTGCTGAAGTTTAAAAATGCTACGGAACTTTTCCATTGTTCTTTGGAATTCTGATGAAGTTTAAAAATGCTACGGAACTCTTCCATTATTCTCAGAATTCTGCTGAAGTTTATAAATTCTGCGGTACTCTTCCATTGTTCTTGGGAATTCTGCTGAAGTTTAAAAATGTTACGGATCATTTCCATTGTTCTTCGGAATTCTGCTGAAGTTTAAATATGCTACAGAACTCTTCCATTGTTCTTCGGAATTCTGCTGAAGTTTAAAAATGCTACGGAACTGTTCGATTGTTCTTCGGAATTCTGCTGAAGTTTAAAAATGCTACGGAACTCTTCCATTGTTCTTCTGAGTTCTGCTGAAGTTTAAAAATGCTGCGGAACTCTTCCATTGTTCTTCGGAATTCTGATGAAGTTTAAAACTGCAACGGAACTCTTCCATTGTTCTTCGGAATTCTGCTGAAGTTTAAAAATGCTACGGAACTCTTCCATTGTTCTTCGGAATTCTGCTGAAGTTTAAAAATGCTATGGAACTCTTCCATTGTTCTTGGAATTCTGGTGAAGTTGAAAAATGCTACGGAACTCTTCCATTGTTCTCGGAATTCTGGTGAAGTTTAAAAATGCTACGGAACTCATCCATTGTTCTCGGAATTCTGCTGAAGTTTAAAAATGCTACGGAACTCTTCCATTGTTCTTCGGAATTCTGCTGAAGTTTAAAAATGCTACGGAATTCTTTCATTGTTCTTCGGAATTCTGCAGAAGTTTAAAAATGCTACGGAACTCTTCCATCGTTCTTGGAATTCTGGTGAAGTTTAAAAATGCTACGGAACTCTTCCATTGTTCTCAGAATTCTGCTGAAGCTTATAAATTCTACGGTGCTCTTCCATTGTTCTTGGGAATTCTGCTGAAGTTTAAAAATGTTACGGATCAATTCCATTGTTCTTCGGAATTCTGCTGAAGTTTAAAAATGCTACGGAACTCTTCCATTATTCTCAGAATTCTGCTGAAGTTTATAAATTCTGCGGTACTCTTCCATTGTTCTTCGGAATTCTGCTGAAGTTTAAAAATGTTACGGATCATTTCCATTGTTCTTCGGAATTCTGCTGAAGTTTAAATATGCTACAGAACTCTTCCATTGTTCTTCGGAATTCTGCTGAAGTTTAAAAATGCTACGGAACTCTTCCATTGTTCTTCGGAATTCTGCTGAAGTTTAAAAATGCTACGGGACTCTTCCATTGTTCTTCTGAGTTCTGCTGAAGTTTAAAAAGGCTACGGAACTCTTCCATTGTTCTTCGGAATTCTGATGAAGTTTAAAACTGCAACGGAACTCTTCCATTGTTCTTCGGAATTCTGCTGAAGTTTAAAAATGCTACGGAACACTTCCATTGTTCTTCGGAATTCTGCTGAAGTTTAAAAATGCTACGGAACTCTTCCATTGTTCTCGGAATTCTGCTGAAGTTTAAAAATGACTGCGAACTCATCCATTGTTCTCGGAATTCTGCTGAAGTTTAAAAATGCTACAGAACTCTTCCATTGTTCTTCGGAATTCTGCTGTAATTTAAAAATGCTACGGAACTCTTCCATTGTTCTTCGGAATTCTGCTGAAGTTTAAAAATGCTACGGAACTCTTCCATTGTTTTTCGGAATTCTGCTGAAGTTTAAAAATGCTGTGGAGCTCTTCCATTGTTCTTGGAATTCTTCTGTAGTTTGAAAATGCTACGGAACTCTTCCATTGTTCTTCAGAATACGGCTGAAGTTTAAAAATGCTACGGAACTCTTCCAATGTTCACGGAATTCTGGTGAAGTTTAAAAATGCTACGGAACTCTTCCATTGTTATTCTTAATTCTGCTGAAGTTTACAAATGCTACGGAACTCTTCCATTGTTCTTCGGAATTCTGCTGAAGTCTAAAAATGCTATGGAACTCTTCCATTGTTCTTCTGAATTCTGCTGAAGTTTAAAAATGCTACGGAACTCTTCCATTGTTCACGGAATTCTGGTGAAGTTTAAAAATGCTACGGAACTCTTCCATTGTTATTCTTAATTCTGCGGAAGTTTAAAAATGCTACGGAACTCTTCCATTGTTCTTCGGAATTCTGCTGAAGTTTAAAAATGCTATGGAACTCTTCCATTGTTCTTCTGAATTCTGCTGAAGTTTAAAAATGCTACGGTACTCTTCCATTGTTCTTCGGAATTCTGTTGAAGTTTAAAAATGCTACGGAACTCTTCCATTGTTCTCGGAATTCTGGTGAAGTTTAAAAATGCTACGGAACTCTTCCTTTGTTCTCAGAATTCTGCTGAAGTTTAAAAATGCTATGGAACTCTTCCATTGTTCTTCGGAATTCTGCTGAAGTTTAAAAATGCTACGGAACTTTTCCATTGTTCTTCAGAATTCTGATGAAGTTTAAAAATGCTACGGAACTCTTCCATTGTTCTTCGGAATTCTGCTGAAGTTTAAAAATGCTACGGAACTCTTCCATTGTTCTTCGGAATTCTGCAGAAGTTTAAAAATGCTACGGAACTCTTCCATTGTTCTTGGAATTCTGGTGAAGTTTAAAAATGCTACGGAACTCTTCCATTGTTCTCAGAATTCTGCTGAAGTTTATAAATTCTACGGTACTCTTCCATTGTTCTTGGGAATTCTGCTGAAGTTTAAAAATGTTACGGATCATTTCCATTGTTCTTCGGAATTCTGCTGAAGTTTAAATATGCTACGGAACTCTTCCATTGTTCTTCGGAATTCTGCTGAAGTTTAAAAATGCTACGGAACTCTTTGATTGTTCTTCGGAATTCTGCTGAAGTTTAAAAATGTTACAGAACTCTTCCATTGTTCTTCTGAGTTCTGCTGAAGTTTAAAAATGCTACGGAACTCTTCCATTGTTATTCTTAATTCTGCTGAAGTTTAAACATGCTACGGAACTCTTCCATTGTTCTTCGGAATTCTGCTGTAATTTAAAAATGCTACGGAACTCTTCCATTGTTCTTCGGAATTCTGCTGAAGTTTAAAAATGCTACGGAACTCTTCCATTGTTCTTCGGAATTCTGCTGAAGTTTAAAAATGCTACGGAACTCTTCCATTGTTTTTCGGAATTCTGCCGAAGTTTAAAAATGCTGTGGAACTCTTCCATTGTTCTCGGAATTCTTCTGAAGTTTGAAAATGCTACGGAACTCTTCCATTGTTCTTCAGAATACTGCTGAAGTTTAAAAATGCTACGGAATACTTCCTTTGTTCTTCGGAATTCTGCTGAAGTTTAAAAATGCTACAGAACTCTTCCATTGTTCACGGTATTCTGGTGAAGTTTAAAAATGCTACGGAACTCTTCCATTGTTCTTCGGAATTCTGCTGAAGTTTAAAAATGCTACGGGACTCTTCCATTGTTCTTCTGAGTTCTGCTGAAGTTTAAAAAGGCTACGGAACTCTTCCATTGTTCTTCGGAATTCTGATGAAGTTTAAAACTGCAACGGATCTCTTCCATTGTTCTTCGGGATTCTGCTGAAGTTTACAAATGCTACGGAACTCTTCCATTGTTCTACGGAATTCTGCTGAAGTTTAAAAATGCTACGGAACTCTTCCATTGTTCTCGGAATTCTGGTGAAGTTTAAAATTCTGCGGAACTCATCCATTGTTCTCGGAATTCTGCTGAAGTTTAAAAATGCTACCGAACTCTTCCATTGTTCTACGGAATTCTGCTGTAATTTAAAAATGCTACGGAACTCTTCCATTGTTCTTCGGAATTCTGCTGAAGTTTAAAAATGCTACGGAACTTTTCCATTGTTCTTCGGAATTCTGCTGTAATTTAAAAAAGCTACGGAACTCTTCCATTGTTCTTCGGAATTCTGCTGAAGTTTAAAAATGCTACGGAACTCTTCCATTGTTCTTCGGAATTCTACTGAAGTTTAAAAATGCTACGGAACTCTTCCATTGTTTTTCGGAATTCTGCTGAAGTTTAAAAATGCTGTGGAACTCTTCCATTGTTCTCGGAATTCTTCTGAAGTTTGAAAATGCTTCGGAACTCTTCCATTGTTCTTCAGAATACTGCTGAAGTTTAAAAATGCTACGGAACACTTCCTTTGTTCTTCGGAATTCTGCTGAAGTTTAAAAATGCTACGGAACTCTTCCATTGTTCTCGGAATTCTGCTGAAGTTTAAAAATGCTACGGAACTCTTCCATTGTTATTCTTAATTCTGCTGAAGTTTAAAAATGCTACAGAACTCTTCCATTGTTCTTCGGAATTCTGCTGAAGTTTAAAAATGCTATGGAACTCATCCATTGTTCTTCTGAATTCTGCTAAAGTTTAAAAATGCTACGGAACTCTTCCATTGTTCTCGCAATTCTGGTGAAGTTTAAAAATGCTACGGAACTCTTCCATTGTTCTTGGAATTCTGCTGAAGTTTAAAAATGCTATGGAACTCTTCCATTGTTCTTCGGAATTCTGCTGAAGTTTAAAAATGCTACGGAACTTTTCCATTGTTCTTTGGAATTCTGATGAAGTTTAAAAATGCTACGGAACTCTTCCATTATTCTCAGAATTCTGCTGAAGTTTATAAATTCTGCGGTACTCTTCCATTGTTCTTGGGAATTCTGCTGAAGTTTAAAAATGTTACGGATCATTTCCATTGTTCTTCGGAATTCTGCTGAAGTTTAAATATGCTACAGAACTCTTCCATTGTTCTTCGGAATTCTGCTGAAGTTTAAAAATGCTACGGAACTGTTCGATTGTTCTTCGGAATTCTGCTGAAGTTTAAAAATGCTACGGAACTCTTCCATTGTTCTTCTGAGTTCTGCTGAAGTTTAAAAATGCTGCGGAACTCTTCCATTGTTCTTCGGAATTCTGATGAAGTTTAAAACTGCAACGGAACTCTTCCATTGTTCTTCGGAATTCTGCTGAAGTTTAAAAATGCTACGGAACTCTTCCATTGTTCTTCGGAATTCTGCTGAAGTTTAAAAATGCTATGGAACTCTTCCATTGTTCTTGGAATTCTGGTGAAGTTGAAAAATGCTACGGAACTCTTCCATTGTTCTCGGAATTCTGGTGAAGTTTAAAAATGCTACGGAACTCATCCATTGTTCTCGGAATTCTGCTGAAGTTTAAAAATGCTACGGAACTCTTCCATTGTTCTTCGGAATTCTGCTGAAGTTTAAAAATGCTACGGAATTCTTTCATTGTTCTTCGGAATTCTGCAGAAGTTTAAAAATGCTACGGAACTCTTCCATCGTTCTTGGAATTCTGGTGAAGTTTAAAAATGCTACGGAACTCTTCCATTGTTCTCAGAATTCTGCTGAAGCTTATAAATTCTACGGTGCTCTTCCATTGTTCTTGGGAATTCTGCTGAAGTTTAAAAATGTTACGGATCAATTCCATTGTTCTTCGGAATTCTGCTGAAGTTTAAAAATGCTACGGAACTCTTCCATTATTCTCAGAATTCTGCTGAAGTTTATAAATTCTGCGGTACTCTTCCATTGTTCTTCGGAATTCTGCTGAAGTTTAAAAATGTTACGGATCATTTCCATTGTTCTTCGGAATTCTGCTGAAGTTTAAATATGCTACAGAACTCTTCCATTGTTCTTCGGAATTCTGCTGAAGTTTAAAAATGCTACGGAACTGTTCGATTGTTCTTCGGAATTCTGCTGAAGTTTAAAAATGCTACGGAACTCTTCCATTGTTCTTCTGAGTTCTGCTGAAGTTTAAAAATGCTGCGGAACTCTTCCATTGTTCTTCGGAATTCTGATGAAGTTTAAAACTGCAACGGAACTCTTCCATTGTTCTTCGGAATTCTGCTGAAGTTTAAAAATGCTACGGAACTCTTCCATTGTTCTTCGGAATTCTGCTGAAGTTTAAAAATGCTATGGAACTCTTCCATTGTTCTTGGAATTCTGGTGAAGTTGAAAAATGCTATGGAACTCTTCCATTGTTCTCGGAATTCTGGTGAAGTTTAAAAATGCTACGGAACTCATCCATTGTTCTCGAAATTCTGCTGAAGTTTAAAAATGCTACGGAACTCTTCCATTGTTCTTCGGAATTCTGCTGAAGTTTAAAAATGCTACGGAATTCTTTCATTGTTCTTCGGAATTCTGCAGAAGTTTAAAAATGCTACGGAACTCTTCCATCGTTCTTGGAATTCTGGTGAAGTTTAAAAATGCTACGGAACTCTTCCATTGTTCTCAGAATTCTGCTGAAGCTTATAAATTCTACGGTGCTCTTCCATTGTTCTTGGGAATTCTGCTGAAGTTTAAAAATGTTACGGATCAATTCCATTGTTCTTCGGAATTCTGCTGAAGTTTAAAAATGCTACGGAACTCTTCCATTGTTCTTCGGAATTCTGCTGAAGTTTAAAAATGCTACGGAACTCTTCCATTGTTCTTCGGAATTCTGCTGAAGTTTAAAAATGCTACAGAACTCTTTCATTGTTTTGCGGAATTCTGCTGAAGTTTAAAAATGCTACGGAACTCTTCCATTTTTCTCGGAATTCTTCTGAAGTTTAAAAATGCTGCAGAACTCTTCTATTGTTCTTCAGAATTCTGCTGAAGTTTAAAAATGCTACGGAACACTTCCTTTGTTCTTCGGAATTCTGTTGAAGTTTAAAAATGCTACAGAACTCTTCCATTGTTCACGGTATTCTGGTGAAGTTTAAAAATGCTACGGAACTCTTCCGTTGTTCTTCTGAATTCTGCTGAAGTTTAGAAATGCTACGGGACTCTTCCATTGTTCTTCTGAGTTCTGCTGAAGTTTAAAAAGGCTACGGAACTCTTCCATTGTTCTTCGGAATTCTGATGAAGTTTAAAACTGCAACGGAACTCTTCCATTGTTCTTCGGAATTCTGCTGAAGTTTAAAAATGCTACGGAACACTTCCTTTGTTCTTCGGAATTCTGCTGAAGTTTAAAAATGCTACAGAACTCTTCCATTGTTCACGGTATTCTGGTGAAGTTTAAAAATGCTACGGAACTCTTCCATTGTTCTTCGGAATTCTGCTGAAGTTTAAAAATGCTACGGGACTCTTCCATTGTTCTTCTGAGTTCTGCTGAAGTTTAAAAAGGCTACGGAACTCTTCCATTGTTCTTCGGAATTCTGATGAAGTTTAAAACTGCAACGGAACTCTTCCATTGTTCTTCGGAATTCTGCTGAAGTTTAAAAATGCTACGGAACACTTCCATTGTTCTTCGGAATTCTGCTGAAGTTTAAAAATGCTACGGAACTCTTCCATTGTTCTCGGAATTCTGGTGAAGTTTAAAAATGACTGCGGAACTCATCCATTGTTCTCGGAATTCTGCTGAAGTTTAAAAATGCTACGGAACTCTTCCATTGTTCTTCTGAGTTCTGCTGAAGTTTAAAAATGCTGTGGAACTCTTCAATTGTTCTTCGGAATTCTGATGAAGTTTAAAACTGCAACGGAACTCTTCCATTGTTCTTCGGAATTCTGCTGAAGTTTAAAAATGCTACGGAACTCTTCCATTGTTTTTCGGAATTCTGCTGAAGTTTAAAAATGCTGTGGAGCTCTTCCATTGTTCTCGGAATTCTTCTGAAGTTTAAAAATGCTACGTAACTCTTCCATTGTTTTGCGGAATTCTTCTGAAGTTTATAAATGCTACAGAACTCTTCTCTTGTTCTTCAGAATTCTGCTGAAGTTTAAAAATGCTACGGAACACTGCCTTTGTTCTTCGGAATTCTGCTGAAGTTTAAAATGCTACAGAACTCTTCCATTGTTCACGGTATTCTGGTGAAGTTTAAAAATGCTACGGAACTCTTCCATTGTTCTTCGGAATTCTGCTGAAGTTTAAAATTGCTACGGGACTCTTCCATTGTTCTTCTGAGTTCTGCTGAAGTTTAAAAAGGCTACGGAACTCTTCCATTGTTCTTCGGAATTCTGATGAAGTTTAAAACTGCAACGGAACTCTTCCATTGTTCTTCGGAATTCTGCTGAAGTTTAAAAATGCTACGGAACTCTTCCATTGTTCTTCGGAATTCTGCTGAAGTTTAAAAATGCTACGGAACTCTTCCATTGTTCTCGGAATTCTGGTGAAGTTTAAAAATGCTGCGGAACTCATCCATTGTTCTTGGAATTCTGCTGAAGTTTAAAAATGCTACGGAACTCTTCCATTGTTATTCGGAATTCTGCTGTAATTAAAAAATGCTACGGAACTCTTCCATTGTTATTCGGAATTCTGCTGAAGTTTAAAAATGCTACGGAACTCTTCCATTGTTCTTCGGAATTCTGCTGAAGTTTAAAAATGCTATGGAACTCTTCCATTATTTTTCGGAATTCTGCTGAAGTTTAAAAATGCTGTGGAACTCTTCCATTGTTCTCGGAATTCTTCTGAAGTTTGAAAATGCTACGGAACTCTTCCATTGTTCTTCAGAATACTGCTGAAGTTTAAAAATGCTACAGAACTCTTCTCTTGTTCTTCAGAATTCTGCTGAAGTTTAAAAATGCTACGGAACAGTTCCTTTGTTCTTCGGAATTCTGCTGAAGTTTAAAAATGCTACAGAACTCTTCCATTGTTCACGGTATTCTGGTGAAGTTTAAAAATGCTACGGAACTCTTCCATTGTTCTTCGGAATTCTGTTGAAGTTTAAAAATGCTACGGGACTCTTCCATTGTTCTTCTGAGTTCTGCTGAAGTTTAAAAAGGCTACGGAACTCTTCCATTGTTCTTCGGAATTCTGATGAAGTTTAAAACTGCAACGGAACTCTTCCATTGATCTTGGAATTCTGGTGAAGTTTAAAAATGCTACGGAACTCTTCCATTGTTCTCAGAATTCTGCTGAAGCTTATAAATTCTACGGTGCTCTTCCATTGTTCTTGGGAATTCTGCTGAAGTTTAAAAATGTTACGGATCAATTCCATTGTTCTTCGGAATTCTGCTGAAGTTTGAAAATGCTACGGAACTCTTCCATTGTTCTTCGGAATTCTGCTGAAGTTTAAAAATGCTGTGGAACTCTTCCATTGTTCTTCGGAATTCTGCTGAAGTTTAAAAATGCTACAGAACTCTTCCATTGTTCTTGGAATTCTGGTGAAGTTTAAAAATGCTACGGAACTCTTCCATTGTTCTCAGATTTCTGATGAAGTTTATAAATTCTACGGTACTCTTCCATTGTTCTTGGGAATTCTGCTGAAGTTTAAAAATGTTACGGATCATTTCCATTGTTCTTCGGAATTCTGCTGAAGTTTAAACATGCTACGGAACTCTTCCACTGTTCTTCGGAATTCTGCTGAAGTTTAAAAATGCTACGCAACTCTTCAATTGTTCTTCGGAATTCTGCTGAAGTATAAAAATACTACGGAACTCTTCCATTGTTCTTCTGAGTTCTGCTGAAGTTTAAAAATGCTGTGGAACTCTTCCATTGTTCTTCGGAATTCTGCTGAAGTTTAAAACTGCAACGGAACTCTTCTATTGTTCTTCGGAATTCTGCTGAAGTTTAAAAATGCTACGGAACTCTTCCATTGTTCTTCGGAATTCTACAGAAGTTTAAAAATGCTATGGAACTCTTTCATTGTTCTCGGAATTCTGGTGAAGTTTAAAAATGCTACGGAACTCTTTCATTGTTCTTCAGAATACTGCTGAAGTTTAAAAATGCTACAGAACTCTTCTCTTGTTCTTCTGAATTCTGCTGAAGTTTAAAAATGCTACGGAACAGTTCCTTTGTTCTTCGGAATTCTGCTGAAGTTTAAAAATGCTACAGAACTCTTCCATTGTTCACGGTATTCTGGTGAAGTTTAAAAATGCTACGGAACTCTTCCATTGTTCTTCGGAATTCTGTTGAAGTTTAAAAATGCTACGGGACTCTTCCATTGTTCTTCTGAGTTCTGCTGAAGTTTAAAAAGGCTACGGAACTCTTCCATTGTTCTTCGGAATTCTGATGAAGTTTAAAACTGCAACGGAACTCTTCCATTGATCTTGGAATTCTGGTGAAGTTTAAAAATGCTACGGAACTCTTCCATTGTTCTCAGAATTCTGCTGAAGCTTATAAATTCTACGGTGCTCTTCCATTGTTCTTGGGAATTCTGCTGAAGTTTAAAAATGTTACGGATCAATTCCATTGTTCTTCGGAATTCTGCTGAAGTTTGAAAATGCTACGGAACTCTTCCATTGTTCTTCGGAATTCTGCTGAAGTTTAAAAATGCTGTGGAACTCTTCCATTGTTCTTCGGAATTCTGCTGAAGTTTAAAAATGCTACGGAACTCTTCCATTGTTCTTCGGAATTCTGCAGAAGTTTAAAAATGCTACGGAACTCTTCCATTGTTCTTGGAATTCTGGTGAAGTTTAAAAATGCTACGGAACTCTTCCATTGTTCTCAGATTTCTGATGAAGTTTATAAATTCTACGGTACTCTTCCATTGTTCTTGGGAATTCTGCTGAAGTTTAAAAATGTTACGGATCATTTCCTTTGTTCTTCGGAATTCTGCTGAAGTTTAAACATGCTACGGAACCCTTCCATTGTTCTTCGGAATTCTGCTGAAGTTTAAAAATGCTACGCAACTCTTCGATTGTTCTTCGGAATTCTGCTGAAGTATAAAAATGCTACGGAACTCTTCCATTGTTCTTCTGAGTTCTGCTGAAGTTTAAAAATGCTGTGGAACTCTTCCATTGTTCTTCGGAATTCTGATGAAGTTTAAAACTGCAACGGAACTCTTCCATTGTTCTTCGGAATTCTGCTGAAGTTTAAAAATGCTACGGAACTCTTCCATTGTTCTTCGGAATTCTACAGAAGTTTAAAAATGCTATGGAACTCTTCCATTGTTCTCGGAATTCTGGTGAAGTTTAAAAATGCTACGGAACTCTTTCATTGTTCTCGGAATTCTGGTGAAGTTTAAAAATGCTACGGAACTCATCCATTGTTCTCGGAATTCTGCTGAAGTTTAAAAATGCTATGGAACTCTTCCATTGTTCTTCGGAATTCTGCTGAAGTTTAAAAATGGTACGGAACTTTTCCATTGTTCTTCGGAATTCTGACGAAGTTTAAAAAGGCTACGGAACTCTTCCATTGTTCTTCGGAATTCTGCTGCAGTTTAAAAATGCTACAGAACTCTTCCATTGTTCTTCGGAATTCTGCAGAAGTTTAAAAATGCTACGGAACTCTTCCATTGTTCTTGGAATTCTGGTGAAGTTTAAAAATGCTACGGAACTCTTCCATTGTTCTCAGAATTCTGCTGAAGCTTATAAATTCTACGGTGCACTTCCATTGTTCTTGGGAATGCTGCTGAAGTTTAAAAATGTTACGGATCAATTCCATTGTTCTTCGGAATTCTGCTGAAGTTTAAAAATGCTACGGAACTCTTCCATTGTTCTTCGGAATTCTGCTGAAGTTTAAAAATGCTGTGGAGCTCTTCCATTGTTCTCGGAAATCTTCTGAAGTTTGAAAATGCTACGGAACTCTTCCATTGTTTTTCAGAATTCTGCTGAAGTTTAAAAATCCTACGGAACACTTCCTTTGTTCTTCGGAATTCTGCTGAAGTTTAAAAATGCTACAGAACTCTTCCATTGTTCACGGTATTCTGGTGAAGTTTAAAAATGCTACGGAACTCTTCCATTGTTCTTCGGAATTCTGCTGAAGTTTAAAAATGCTACGTAACTCTTCCATTGTTTTGCGGAATTCTTCTGAAGTTTATAAATGCTACAGAACTCTTCTCTTGTTCTTCACAATTCTGCTGAAGTTTAAAAATGCTCCGGAACACTTCCTTTGTTCTTCGGAATTCTGCTGAAGTTTAAAAATGCTACAGAACTCTTCCATTGTTCACGGTATTCTGGTGAAGTTTAAAAATGCTACGGAACTCTTCCATTGTTCTTCGGAATTCTGCTGAAGTTTAAAATTGCTACGGGACTCTTCCATTGTTCTTCTGAGTTCTGCTGAAGTTTAAAAAGGCTACGGAACTCTTCCATTGTTCTTCGGAATTCTGATGAAGTTTAAAACTGCAACGGAACTCTTCCATTGTTCTTCGGAATTCTGCTGAAGTTTAAAAATGCTATGGAACTCTTCCATTGTTCTTCGGAATTCTGCTGAAGTTTAAAAATGCTACGGAACTCTTCCATTGTTCTCGGAATTCTGGTGAAGTTTAAAAATGCTGCGGAACTCATCCATTGTTCTTGGAATTCTGCTGAAGTTTCAAAATGCTACGGAACTCTTCCATTGTTATTCGGAATTCTGCTGTAATTTAAAAATGCTACGGAACTCTTCCATTGTTCTTCGGAATTCTGCTGAAGTTTAAAAATGCTACGGAACTCTTCCATTGTTCTTCGGAATTCTGCTGAAGTTTAAAAATGCTATGGAACTCTTCCATTGTTTTTCGGAATTCTGCTGAAGTTTAAAAATGCTGTGGAACTCTTCCATTTTTCTTGGAATTCTTCTGAAGTTTGAAAATGCTACGGAGCTCTTCCATTGTTCTTCAGAATACTGCTGAAGTTTAAAAATGCTACGGAACACTTCCTTTGTTCTTCGGAATTCTGCTGAAGTTTAAAAATGCTACAGAACTCTTCTCTTGTTCTTCAGAATTCTGCTGAAGTTTAAAAATGCTACGGAACACTTCCTTTGTTCTTCGGAATTCTGCTGAAGTTTAAAAATGCTACAGAACTCTTCCATTGTTCACTGTATTCTGGTGAAGTTTAAAAATGCTACGGAACTCTTCCATTGTTCTTCGGAATTCTGCTGAAGTTTAAAAATGCTACGGAACTCTTCCATTGTTCTTCGGAATTCTGATGAAGTTTAAAACTGCAACGGAACTCTTCCATTGTTCTTCGGAATTCTGCTGAAGTTTAAAAATGCTACGGAACACTTCCATTGTTCTTCGGAATTCTGCTGAAGTTTAAAAATGCTACGGAACTCTTCCATTGTTCTCGGAATTCTGGTGAAGTTTAAAAATGCTACGGAACTCTTCCATTGTTCTTCTGAGTTCTGCTGAAGTTTAAAAATGCTGTGGAACTCTTCCATTGTTCTTCGGATTTCTGATGAAGTTTAAAACTGCAACGGAACTCTTCCATTGTTCTTCGGAATTCTGCTGAAGTTTAAAAATGCTACGGAACTCTCCCATTGTTTTTCGGAATTCTGCTGAAGTTTAAAAATGCTGTGGAGCTCTTCCATTGTTCTCGGAATTCTTCTGAAATTTGAATATGCTACGGAACTCTTCCATTGTTCTTCAGAATACTGCTGAAATTTAAAAATGCTACGGAACACTTCCTTTGTTCTTCGGAATTCTGCTGAAGTTTAAAAATGCTACGGAACTCTTCCATTGTTCACGGAATTCTGGTGAAGTTTAAAAATGCTACGGAACTCTTCCATTGTTATTCTTAATTCTGCTGAAGTTTACAAATGCTACGGAACTCTTCCATTGTTCTTCGGAATTCTGCTGAAGTTTAAAAATGCTATGGAACTCTTCCATTGTTCTTCTGAATTCTGCTGAAGTTTAAAAATGCTACGGAACTCTTCCATTGTTCACGGAATTCTGGTGAAGTTTAAAAATGCTACGGAACTCTTCCATTGTTATTCTTAATTCTGCTGAAGTTTAAAAATGCTACGGAACTCTTCCATTGTTCTTCGGAATTCTGCTGAAGTTTAAAAATGCTATGGAACTCTTCCATTGTTCTTCTGAATTCTGCTGAAGTTTAAAAATGCTACGGAACTCTTCCATTGTTCTCGGAATTCTGTTGAAGTTTAAAAATGCTACGGAACACTTCCATTGTTCTCGGAATTCTGGTGAAGTTTAAAAATGCTACGGAACTCTTCCATTGTTCTCAGAATTCTGCTGAAGTTTAAAAATGTTATGGAACTCTTCCATTGTTCTTCGGAATTCTGCTGAATTTTAAAAATGCTACGGAACTTTTCCATTGTTCTTCGGAATTCTGATGAAGTTTAAAAATGCTACAGAACTCTTCCATTGTTCTTTGCAATTCTGCTGAAGTTTAAAAATGCTACGGAACTCTTCCATTGTTCTTCGGAATTCTGCAGTAGTTTAAAAATGCTACGGAACTCTTCCATTGTTCTTGGAATTCTGGTGAAGTTTAAAAATGCTACGGAACTCTTCCATTGTTCTCAGAATTCTGCTGAAGTTTATAAATTCTACGGTACTCTTCCATTGTTCTTGGGAATTCTGCTGAAGTTTAAAAATGTTACGGATCATTTCCATTGTTCTTCGGAATTCTGCTGAAGTTTAAATATGCTACGGAACTCTTCCATTGTTCTTCGGAATTCTGCTGAAGTTTAAAAATGCTACGGAACTCTTTGATTGTTCTTCGGAATTCTGCTGAAGTTTAAAAATGCTACGGAACTCTTCCATTGTTCTTCTGAGTTCTGCTGAAGTTTAAAAATGCTACGGAACTCTTCCATTGTTATTCTTAATTCTGCTGAAGTTTAAAAATGCTACGGAACTCTTCCATTGTTCTTCGGAATTCTGCTGAAGTTTAAAAATGCTGTGGAACTCTTCCATTGTTCTTCGGAATTCTGCTGAAGTTTAAAAATGCTACGGAACTCTTCCATTGTTCTTCGGAATTCTGCAGAAGTTTAAAAATGCTACGGAACTCTTCCATTGTTCTTGGAATTCTGGTGAAGTTTAAAAATGCTACGGAACTCTTCCATTGTTCTCAGATTTCTGATGAAGTTTATAAATTCTACGGTACTCTTCCATTGTTCTTGGGAATTCTGCTGAAGTTTAAAAATGTTACGGATCATTTCCTTTGTTCTTCGGAATTCTGCTGAAGTTTAAACATGCTACGGAACCCTTCCATTGTTCTTCGGAATTCTGCTGAAGTTTAAAAATGCTACGCAACTCTTCGATTGTTCTTCGGAATTCTGCTGAAGTATAAAAATGCTACGGAACTCTTCCATTGTTCTTCTGAGTTCTGCTGAAGTTTAAAAATGCTGTGGAACTCTTCCATTGTTCTTCGGAATTCTGATGAAGTTTAAAACTGCAACGGAACTCTTCCATTGTTCTTCGGAATTCTGCTGAAGTTTAAAAATGCTACGGAACTCTTCCATTGTTCTTCGGAATTCTACAGAAGTTTAAAAATGCTATGGAACTCTTCCATTGTTCTCGGAATTCTGGTGAAGTTTAAAAATGCTACGGAACTCTTTCATTGTTCTCGGAATTCTGGTGAAGTTTAAAAATGCTACGGAACTCATCCATTGTTCTCGGAATTCTGCTGAAGTTTAAAAATGCTATGGAACTCTTCCATTGTTCTTCGGAATTCTGCTGAAGTTTAAAAATGGTACGGAACTTTTCCATTGTTCTTCGGAATTCTGACGAAGTTTAAAAAGGCTACGGAACTCTTCCATTGTTCTTCGGAATTCTGCTGCAGTTTAAAAATGCTACAGAACTCTTCCATTGTTCTTCGGAATTCTGCAGAAGTTTAAAAATGCTACGGAACTCTTCCATTGTTCTTGGAATTCTGGTGAAGTTTAAAAATGCTACGGAACTCTTCCATTGTTCTCAGAATTCTGCTGAAGCTTATAAATTCTACGGTGCACTTCCATTGTTCTTGGGAATGCTGCTGAAGTTTAAAAATGTTACGGATCAATTCCATTGTTCTTCGGAATTCTGCTGAAGTTTAAAAATGCTACGGAACTCTTCCATTGTTCTTCGGAATTCTGCTGAAGTTTAAAAATGCTGTGGAGCTCTTCCATTGTTCTCGGAAATCTTCTGAAGTTTGAAAATGCTACGGAACTCTTCCATTGTTTTTCAGAATTCTGCTGAAGTTTAAAAATCCTACGGAACACTTCCTTTGTTCTTCGGAATTCTGCTGAAGTTTAAAAATGCTACAGAACTCTTCCATTGTTCACGGTATTCTGGTGAAGTTTAAAAATGCTACGGAACTCTTCCATTGTTCTTCGGAATTCTGCTGAAGTTTAAAAATGCTACGTAACTCTTCCATTGTTTTGCGGAATTCTTCTGAAGTTTATAAATGCTACAGAACTCTTCTCTTGTTCTTCACAATTCTGCTGAAGTTTAAAAATGCTCCGGAACACTTCCTTTGTTCTTCGGAATTCTGCTGAAGTTTAAAAATGCTACAGAACTCTTCCATTGTTCACGGTATTCTGGTGAAGTTTAAAAATGCTACGGAACTCTTCCATTGTTCTTCGGAATTCTGCTGAAGTTTAAAATTGCTACGGGACTCTTCCATTGTTCTTCTGAGTTCTGCTGAAGTTTAAAAAGGCTACGGAACTCTTCCATTGTTCTTCGGAATTCTGATGAAGTTTAAAACTGCAACGGAACTCTTCCATTGTTCTTCGGAATTCTGCTGAAGTTTAAAAATGCTACGGAACTCTTCCATTGTTCTTCGGAATTCTGCTGAAGTTTAAAAATGCTACGGAACTCTTCCATTGTTCTCGGAATTCTGGTGAAGTTTAAAAATGCTGCGGAACTCATCCATTGTTCTTGGAATTCTGCTGAAGTTTCAAAATGCTACGGAACTCTTCCATTGTTATTCGGAATTCTGCTGTAATTTAAAAATGCTACGGAACTCTTCCATTGTTCTTCGGAATTCTGCTGAAGTTTAAAAATGCTACGGAACTCTTCCATTGTTCTTCGGAATTCTGCTGAAGTTTAAAAATGCTATGGAACTCTTCCATTGTTTTTCGGAATTCTGCTGAAGTTTAAAAATGCTGTGGAACTCTTCCATTTTTCTTGGAATTCTTCTGAAGTTTGAAAATGCTACGGAGCTCTTCCATTGTTCTTCAGAATACTGCTGAAGTTTAAAAATGCTACGGAACACTTCCTTTGTTCTTCGGAATTCTGCTGAAGTTTAAAAATGCTACAGAACTCTTCTCTTGTTCTTCAGAATTCTGCTGAAGTTTAAAAATGCTACGGAACACTTCCTTTGTTCTTCGGAATTCTGCTGAAGTTTAAAAATGCTACAGAACTCTTCCATTGTTCACTGTATTCTGGTGAAGTTTAAAAATGCTACGGAACTCTTCCATTGTTCTTCGGAATTCTGCTGAAGTTTAAAAATGCTACGGAACTCTTCCATTGTTCTTCGGAATTCTGATGAAGTTTAAAACTGCAACGGAACTCTTCCATTGTTCTTCGGAATTCTGCTGAAGTTTAAAAATGCTACGGAACACTTCCATTGTTCTTCGGAATTCTGCTGAAGTTTAAAAATGCTACGGAACTCTTCCATTGTTCTCGGAATTCTGGTGAAGTTTAAAAATGCTACGGAACTCTTCCATTGTTCTTCTGAGTTCTGCTGAAGTTTAAAAATGCTGTGGAACTCTTCCATTGTTCTTCGGATTTCTGATGAAGTTTAAAACTGCAACGGAACTCTTCCATTGTTCTTCGGAATTCTGCTGAAGTTTAAAAATGCTACGGAACTCTCCCATTGTTTTTCGGAATTCTGCTGAAGTTTAAAAATGCTGTGGAGCTCTTCCATTGTTCTCGGAATTCTTCTGAAATTTGAATATGCTACGGAACTCTTCCATTGTTCTTCAGAATACTGCTGAAATTTAAAAATGCTACGGAACACTTCCTTTGTTCTTCGGAATTCTGCTGAAGTTTAAAAATGCTACGGAACTCTTCCATTGTTCACGGAATTCTGGTGAAGTTTAAAAATGCTACGGAACTCTTCCATTGTTATTCTTAATTCTGCTGAAGTTTACAAATGCTACGGAACTCTTCCATTGTTCTTCGGAATTCTGCTGAAGTTTAAAAATGCTATGGAACTCTTCCATTGTTCTTCTGAATTCTGCTGAAGTTTAAAAATGCTACGGAACTCTTCCATTGTTCACGGAATTCTGGTGAAGTTTAAAAATGCTACGGAACTCTTCCATTGTTATTCTTAATTCTGCTGAAGTTTAAAAATGCTACGGAACTCTTCCATTGTTCTTCGGAATTCTGCTGAAGTTTAAAAATGCTATGGAACTCTTCCATTGTTCTTCTGAATTCTGCTGAAGTTTAAAAATGCTACGGAACTCTTCCATTGTTCTCGGAATTCTGTTGAAGTTTAAAAATGCTACGGAACACTTCCATTGTTCTCGGAATTCTGGTGAAGTTTAAAAATGCTACGGAACTCTTCCATTGTTCTCAGAATTCTGCTGAAGTTTAAAAATGTTATGGAACTCTTCCATTGTTCTTCGGAATTCTGCTGAATTTTAAAAATGCTACGGAACTTTTCCATTGTTCTTCGGAATTCTGATGAAGTTTAAAAATGCTACAGAACTCTTCCATTGTTCTTTGCAATTCTGCTGAAGTTTAAAAATGCTACGGAACTCTTCCATTGTTCTTCGGAATTCTGCAGTAGTTTAAAAATGCTACGGAACTCTTCCATTGTTCTTGGAATTCTGGTGAAGTTTAAAAATGCTACGGAACTCTTCCATTGTTCTCAGAATTCTGCTGAAGTTTATAAATTCTACGGTACTCTTCCATTGTTCTTGGGAATTCTGCTGAAGTTTAAAAATGTTACGGATCATTTCCATTGTTCTTCGGAATTCTGCTGAAGTTTAAATATGCTACGGAACTCTTCCATTGTTCTTCGGAATTCTGCTGAAGTTTAAAAATGCTACGGAACTCTTTGATTGTTCTTCGGAATTCTGCTGAAGTTTAAAAATGCTACGGAACTCTTCCATTGTTCTTCTGAGTTCTGCTGAAGTTTAAAAATGCTACGGAACTCTTCCATTGTTATTCTTAATTCTGCTGAAGTTTAAAAATGCTACGGAACTCTTCCATTGTTCTTCGGAATTCTGCTGTAATTTAAAAATGCTACGGAACTCTTCCATTGTTCTTCGGAATTCTGCTGAAGTTTAAAAATGCTACGGAACTCTTCCATTGTTATTCTTAATTCTGCTGAAGTTTAAAAATGCTGCGGAACTCTTCCATTGTTCTTCGGAATTCTGATGAAGTTTAAAAATGCTACGGAACTCTTCCATTGTTCTTCGGAATTCTGCAGAAGTTTAAAAATGCTATGGAACTTTTCCATTGTTCTTGGAATTCTGGTGAAGTTTAAAAATGCTACGGAACTCTTCCATTGTTCTCAGAATTCTGCTGAAGTTTATAAATTCTACGGTACTCTTCCATTGTTCTTGGGAATTCTGCTGAAGTTTAAAAATGTTACGGATCATTTCCATTGTTCTTTGGAATTCTGCTGAAGTTTAAATATGCTACGGAACTCTTCCATTGTTCTTCGGAATTCTGCTGAAGTTTAAAAATGCTACGGAACTCTTCGATTGTTCTTCGGAATTCTGCTGAAGTTTAAAAATGCTACGGAACTCTTCCATTGTTCTTCTGAGTTCTGCTGAAGTTTAAAAATGCTACCGAACTCTTCCATTATTTTTCTTAATTCTGCTGAAGTTTAAAAATGCTACGGAACTCTTCCATTGTTTTTCGGAATTCTGCTGTAATTTAAAAATGCTACGGAACTCTTCCATTGTTCTTCGGAATTCTGCTGAAGTTTAAAAATGCTAGGGAACTCTTCCATTGTTATTCTTAATTCTGCTGAAGTTTAAAAATGCTGCGGAAGTCTTCCATTGTTCTTCGGAATTCTGATGAAGTTTAAAACTGCAACGGAACTCTTCCATTGTTCTTCGGAATTCTGGTGAAGTTTAAAAATGCTACGGAACTCTTCCATTGTTCTCGGAATTCTGCTGAAGTTTAAAAATGCTACGGAACTCATCCATTGTTCTTGGAATTCTGCTGAAGTTTAAAAATGCTACAGAACTCTTCCATTGCTCTTCGGAATTCTGCTGAAGTTTAATAATGGTACGGAACTTTTCCATTGTTCTTCGGAATTCTGACGAAGTTTAAAAAGGCTACGGAACTCTTCCATTGTTCTTCGGAATTCTGCTGAAGTTTAAAAATGCTACGGAACTCTTCCATTTTTCTTCGGAATTCTGCAGAAGTTTAAAAATGCTATGGAACTCTTCCATTTTTCTTGGAATTCTGGTGAAGTTTAAAAATGCTATGGAACTCTTCCATTGTTCTCAGAATTCTGCTGAAGCTCATAAATTCTACGGTGCTCTTCCATTGTTCTTGGGAATTCTGCTGAAGTTTAAAAATGTTACGGATCAATTCCATTGTTCTTTGGAATTCTGCTGAAGTTTAAAAATGCTACGGAACTCTTCCATTGTTCTTCGGAATTCTGCTGAAGTTTAAAAATGCTACAGAACTCATCCATTGTTCTTTGGAATTCTGCTGAAGTTTAAAAATGCTACGGAACTCTTCCATTGTTTTGCGGAATTCTTCTGAAGTTTAAAAATGCTACAGAACTCTTCTCTTGTTCTTCAGAATTCTGCTGAAGTTTAAAAATGCTACGGAACTCTTCCATTGTTTTTCGGAATTCTGCTGAAGTTTGAAAATGCTACGGAACTCTTCCATTGTTCTTTAGAATACTGCTGAAGTTTAAAAATGCTACGGAACACTTCCTTTGTTCTTCGGAATTCTGCTGAAGTTTAAAAATGCTACGGAACTCTTCCATTGTCCACGGAATTCTGGTGAAGTTTAAAAATGCTACGGAACTCTTCCATTGTTATTCTTAATTCTGCTGAAGTTTACAAATGCTACAGAACTCTTCCATTGTTCTTCGGAATTCTGCTGAAGTTTAAAAATGTTACGGATCATTTCCATTGTTCTTCGGAATTCTGCTGAAGTTTAAATATGCTACGGAACTCTTCCATTGTTATTCTTAATTCTGCTGAAGTTTACAAATGCTACGGAACTCTTCCATTGTTCTTCAGAATTCTGCTGAAGATTAAAAATGCTATGGAACTCTTCCATTGTTCTTCTGAATTCTGCTGAAGTTTAAAAATGCTACGGAACTGTTCCATTGTTCACGGAATTCTGGTGAAGTTTAAAAATGCCACGGATCTCTTCCATTGTTATTCTTAATTCTGCTGAAGTTTAAAAATGCTACGGAACTCTTCCATTGTTCTTCGGAATTCTGCTGAAGTTTAAAAATGCTATGGAACTCTTCCATTGTTCTTCTGAATTCTGAAGTTTAAAAATGCTACGGAACTCTTCCATTGTTCTCGGAATTCTGTTGAAGTTTAAAAATGCTACGGAACACTTCCATTGTTCTCGGAATTCTGTTGAAGTTTAAAAATGCTACGGAACTCTTCCATTGTTCTCGGAATTCTGCTGAAGTTTAAAAATGCTATGGAACTCTTCCATTGTTCTTCGGAATTCTGCTGAAGTTTAAAAATGCTACGGAACTCTTCCATTGTTTTTCGGAATTCTGCTGAAGTTTAAAAATGCTACGGAACTCACCCATTGTTCTTCGGAATTCTGAAGTTTAAAAATGCTACGGAACTCTTCCATTGTTTTGCTGAATTCTTCTGAAGTTTAAAAATGCTACAGAACTCTTCTCTTGTTCTTCAGAATTCTGCTGAAGTTTAAAAATGCTACGGAACACTTCCTTTGTTCTTCGGAATTCTGCTGAAGTTTAAAAATGCTACAGAACTCTTTCATTGTTCACGGTATTCTTGTGAAGTTTAAAAATGCTACGGAACTCTTCCATTGTTCTTCAGAATTCTGCTGAAGTTTAAAATTGCTACGGGACACTTCCATTGTTCTTCTGAGTTCTGCTGAAGTTTAAAAAGGCTAAAGAACTCTTCCATTGTTCTTCGGAATTCTGATGAAGTTTAAAACTGCAACGGAACTCTTCCATTGTTCTTCGGAATTCTGCTGAAGTTTAAAAATGCTACGGAACTCTTCCATTGTTCCTCGGAATTCTGCTGAAGTTTAAAAATGCTACGGAACTCTTCCATTGTTCTCGGAATTCTGGTGAAGTTTAAAAATGCTGCGGAACTCATCCATTGTTCTTGGAATTCTGCTGAAGTTTAAAAATGCTGCGGAACTCTTCCATTGTTCTTCGGAATTCTGCTGTAATTTAAAAATGCTACGGAACTCTTCCATTGTTTTTCGGAATTGTGCTGAAGTTTAAAAATGCTACGGAACTCTTCCATTGTTCTTCGGAATTCTGCTGAAGTTTAAAAATGCTACGGAACTCTTCCATTGTTATTCTTAATTCTGCTGAAGTTTAAAAATGCTGCGGAACTCTTCCATTGTTCTTCGGAATTCTGAAGAAGTTTAAAAATGCTACGGAACTCTTCCATTGTTATTCTTAATTCTGCTGAAGTTTAAAAATGCTACGGAACTCTTCCATTGTTTTTCGGAATTCTGCTGTAATTTAAAAATGCTACGGAACTCTTCCATTGTTCTTCGGAATTCTGCTGAAGTTTAAAAATGCTACGGAACTCTTCCATTGTTATTCTTAATTCTGCTGAAGTTTAAAAATGCTGTGGAACTCTTCCATTGTTCTTCGGAATTCTGATGAAGTTTAAAACTGCAACGGAACTCTTTCATTGTTCTTCGGAATTCTGCTGAAGTTTACAAATGCTACGGAACTCTTCCATTGTTCTTCGGAATTCTGCTGAAGTTTAAAAATGCTATGGAACTCTTCCATTGTTCTCGGAATTCTGGTGAAGTTTAAAAATGCTATGGAACTCTTCCAATGTTCTCGGAATTCTGCTGAAGTTTAAAAATGCTACGGAACTCATCCATTGTTCTCGGAATTCTGCTGAAGTTTAAAAATGCTACGGAACTCTTCCATTGCTCTTCGGAATTCTGCTGAAGTTTAAAAATGGTACGGAACTTTTCCATTGTTTTTCGGAATTCTGACAAAGTTTAAAAAGGCTACGGAACTCTTCCATTGTTCTTCGGAATTCTGCTGAAGTTTAAAAATGCTACGGAACTTTTCCATTGTTCTTCGGAATTCTGCAGAAGTTTAAAAATGCTACGGAACTTCTGAATTGTTCTTGGAATTCTGGTGAAGTTTAAAAATGCTACGGAACTCTTCCATTGTTCTCAGAATTCTGCTGAATCTCATAAATTCTACGGTGCTCTTCCATTGTTCTTGGGAATTCTGCTGAAGTTTAAAAATGTTACGGATCAATTCCATTGTTCTTTGGAATTCTGCTGAAGTTTAAAAATGCTACGGAACTCTTCCATTGTTCTTCGGAATTCTGCTGAAGTTTAAAAATGCTACAGAACTCATCCATTGTTCTTCGGAATTCTGCTGAAGTTTAAAAATGCTACGGAACTCTTCCATTGTTTTGCGGAATTCTTCTGAAGTTTAAAAATGCTACAGAACTCTTCTCTTGTTCTTCAGAATTCTGCTGAAGTTTAAAAATGCTACGGAACTCTTCCATTGTTTTTCAGAATTCTGCTGAAGTTTAAAAATGCTGTGGAGCTCTTCCATTGTCCTCGGAATTCTTCTGAAGTTTGAAAATGCTACGGAACTCTTCCATTGTTCTTCAGAATACTGCTGAAGTTTAAAAATGCTACGGAACACTTCCTTTGTTCTTCGGAATTCTGCTGAAGTTTAAAAATGCTACGGAACTCTTCCATTGTTCACGGAATTCTGGTGAAGTTTAAAAATGCTACGGAACTCTTCCATTGTTATTCTTAATTCTGCTGAAGTTTACAAATGCTACAGAACTCTTCCATTGTTCTTCGGAATTCTGCTGAAGGTTAAAAATGCTATGGAACTCTTCCATTGTTCTTCTGAATTCTGCTGAAGTTTAAAAATGCTACGGAACTCTTCCATTGTTCACGGAATTCTGCTGAAGTTTAAAAATGCTACGGAACTCTTCCATTGCTATTCATAATTCTGCTGAAGTTTAAAAATGCTACGGAACTCTTCCATTGTTCTTCGGAATTTCGGGTGAAGTTTAAAATTGCTATGGAACTCTTCCATTGTTCTTCGGAATTCTGCTGAAGTTTAAAAATGCTACGGAACTCTTCCATTGTTTTGCGGAATTCTTCTGAAGTTTAAAAATGCTACAGAACTCTTCTCTTGTTCTTCAGAATTCTGCTGAAGTTTAAAAATGCTACGGAACTCTTCCATTGTTTTTCAGAATTCTGCTGAAGTTTAAAAATGCTGTGGAGCTCTTCCATTGTTCTCGGAATTCTTCTGAAGTTTGAAAATGCTACGGAACTCTTCCATTGTTCTTTAGAATACTGCTGAAGTTTAAAAATGCTACGGAACACTTCCTTTGTTCTTCGGAATTCTGCTGAAGTTTAAAAATGCTACGGAACTCTTCCATTGTTCACGGAATTCTGGTGAAGTTTAAAAATGCTATGGAACTCTTCCATTGTTATTCTTAATTCTGCTGAAGTTTACAAATGCTACAGAACTCTTCCATTGTTCTTCGGAATTCTGCTGAAGTTTAAAAATGCTATGGAACTCTTCCATTGTTCTTCTGAATTCTGCTGAAGTTTAAAAATGCTACGGAACTCTTCCATTGTTCACGGAATTCTGCTGAAGTTTAAAAATGCTACGGAACTCTTCCATTGCTATTCATAATTCTGCTGAAGTTTAAAAATGCTACGGAACTCTTCCATTGTTCTTCGGAATTCGGGTGAAGTTTAAAATTGCTATGGAACTCTTCCATTGTTCTTCGGAATTCTGCTGAAGTTTAAAAATGCTACGGAACTCTTCCATTGTTCTCGGAATTCTGTTGAAGTTTAAAAATGCTACGGAGCTCTTCCATTGTTCTCGGAATTCTGGTGAAGTTTAAAAATGCTACGGAACTCTTCCATTGTTCTCGGAATTCTGCTGAAGTTTAAAAATGCTATGGAACTCTTCCATTTTTCTTTGGAATTCTGCTGAAGTTTAAAAATGCTACGGAAATTTTCCATTGTTCTTCGGAATTCTGATGAAGTTTAAAAATGCTACGGAACTCTTCCATTGTTCTTCGGAATTCTGATGAAGTTTAAAAATGCTACGGAACTCTTCCATTGTTCTTCGGAATTCTGCAGAAGTTTAAAAATGCTACGGAACTCGTCCATTGTTCTTGGAATTCTGGTGAAGTTTAAAAATGCTACGGAACTCTTCCATTGTTCTCAGAATTCTGCTGAAGTTTATAAATTCTACGGTACTCTTCCATTGTTCTTGGGAATTCTGCTGAAGTTTAAAAATGTTACGGATCATTTCCATTGTTCTTCGGAATTCTGCTGAAGTTTAAATATGCTATGGAACTCTTCCATTGTTCTTCGGAATTCTGCTGAAGTTTAAAAATGCTACGGAACTCTTCGATTGTTCTTCGGAATTCTGCTGAAGTTTAAAAATGCTACGGAACTCTTCCATTGTTCTTCTGAGTTCTGCTGAAGTTTAAAAATGCTACGGAACCCTTCCATTGTTATTCTTAATTCTGCTGAAGTTTAAAAATGCTACGGAACTCTTCCATTGTTATTCTTAATTCTGCTGAAGTTTAAAAATGCTACGAAACTCTTCCATTGTTCTTCGGAATTCTGCTGTAATTTAAAAATGCTACGGAACTCTTCCATTGTTCTTCGGAATTCTGCTGAAGTTTAAAAATGCTACGGAACTCTTCCATTGTTATTCTTAATTCTGCTGAAGTTTAAAAATGCTGCGGAACTCTTCCATTGTTCTTCGCAATTCTGATGAAGTTTAAAACTGCAACGGAACTCTTCCATTGTTCTTCGGAATTCTGCTGAAGTTTAAAAATGCTACGGAACTCTTCCATTGTTCTTCGGAATTCTGCTGAAGTTTAAAAATGCTACGGAACTCTTCCATTGTTCTCGGAATTCTGGTGAAGTTTAAAAATGCTACGGAACTCTTCCATTGTTCTCGGAATTTTGGTGAAGTTTAAAAATGCTACGGAACTCATCCATTGTTCTCGGAATTCTGCTGAAGTTTAAAAATGCTACGGAACTCTTCCATTGTTCTTCGGAATTCTGCTGAAGTTTAAAAATGGTACGGAACTTTTCCATTGTTCTTCGGAATTCTGACGAAGTTTAAAAAGGCTACGGAACTCTTCCATTGTTCTTCGGAATTCTGCTGAAGTTTAAAAATGCTACGGAACTCTTCCATTGTTCTTCGGAATTCTGCAGAAGTTTAAAAATGCTACGGAACTCTTCCATTGTTCTTGGAATTCTGGTGAAGTTTAAAAATGCTACGGAACTCTTCCATTGTTCTCAGAATTCTGCTGAAGCTTATAAATTCTACGGTGCTCTTCCATTGTTCTTGGGAATTCTGCTGAAGTTTAAAAATGTTACGAATCAATTCCATTGTTCTTCGGAATTCTGCTGAAGTTTAAAAATGCTACGGAACTCTTCCATTGTTCTTCGGAATTCTGCTGAAGTTTAAAAATGCTACGGAACTCATCCATTGTTCTTCGGAATTCTGAAGTTTAAAAATGCTACGGAACTCTTCCATTGTTTTGCTGAATTCTTCTGAAGTTTAAAAATGCTACAGAACTCTTCTCTTGTTCTTCAGAATTCTGCTGAAGTTTAAAAATGCTACGGAACACTTCCTTTGTTCTTCGGAATTCTGCTGAAGTTTAAAAATGCTACAGAACTCTTTCATTGTTCACGGTATTCTTGTGAAGTTTAAAAATGCAACGGAACTCTTCCATTGTTCTTCAGAATTCTGCTGAAGTTTAAAATTGCTACGGGACTCTTCCATTGTTCTTCTGAGTTCTGCTGAAGTTTAAAAAGGCTAAGGAACTCGTCCATTGTTCTTCGGAATTCTGATGAAGTTTAAAACTGCAACGGAACTCTTCCATTGTTCTTCGGAATTCTGCTGAAGTTTAAAAATGCTACAGAACTCTTCCATTGTTCACGGTAGTCTGGTGAAGTTTAAAAATGCTACGGAACTCTTCCATTGTTCTTCGGAATTCTGCTGAAGTTTAAAATTGCTACGGGACTCTTCCATTGTTCTTCTGAGTTCTGCTGAAGTTTAAAAAGGCTACGGAACTCTTCCATTGTTCTTCGGAATTCTGATGAAGTTCAAAAGTGCAACAGAACTCTTCCATTGTTCTCGGAATTCTGCTGAAGTTTAAAAATGCTATGGAACTCTTCCATTGTTCTTCGGAATTCTGCTGAAGTTTAAAAATGCTACGGAACTTTTCCATTGTTCTTCGGAATTCTGATGAAGTTTAAAAATGCTACGGAACTCTTCCATTGTTCTTCGGAATTCTGCTGAAGTTTAAAAATGCTACGGAACTCTTCCATTGTTCTTCTGAGTTCTGCTGAAGTTTAAAAATGCTGCGGAACTCTTCCATTGCTCTTCGGAATTCTGATGAAGTTTAAAACTGCAACGGAACTCTTCCATTGTTCTTCGGAATTCTGCTGAAGTTTAAAAATGCTACGGAACTCTTCCATTGTTCTTCGGAATTCTGCTGAAGTTTAAAAATGCTACGGAACTCTTCCATTGTTCTCGGAATTCTGCTGAAGTTTAAAAATGCTACGGAACTCTTCCATTGTTCTTCGGAATTCTGCTGAAGTTTAAAAATGCTACGGAACTCTTCCATTGTTCTTCGGAATTCTGCTGAAGTTTAAAAATGCTATGGAACTCTTCCATTGTATTCTTAATTCTGCTGAAGTTTAAAAATGCTACGGAACACTTCCATTGTTCTTCGGAATTCTGCTGAAGTTTAAAAATGCTATGGAACTCTTCCATTGTTCTTCTGAATTCTGCTGAAGTTTAAAAATGCTACGGAACTCTTCCATTGTTCTCGGAATTCTGGTGAAGTTTAAAAATGCTACGGAACTCATCCATTGTTCTCGGAATTCTGCTGAAGTTTAAAAATGCTACGGAACTCTTCCATTGTTCTTCGGAATTCTGCTGAAGTTTAAAAATGGTACGGAACTTTTCCATTGTTCTTCGGAATGCTGACGAAGTTTAAAAAGGCTACGGAACTCTTCCATTGTTCTTCGGAATTCTGCTGAAGTTTAAAAATGCTACGGAACTCTTCCATTGTTCTTCGGAATTCTGCAGAAGTTTAAAAATGCTACGGAACTCTTCCATTGTTATTGGAATTCTGGTGAAGTTTAAAAATGCTACGGAACTCTTCCATTGTTCTCAGAATTCTGCTGAAGCTTATAAATTCTACGGTGCTCTTCCATTGTTCTTGGGAATTCTGCTGAAGTTTAAAAATGTTACGGATCAATTCCATTGTTCTTCGGAATTCTGCTGAAGTTTAAAAATGCTACGGATCTCTTCCATTTTTCTTCGGAATTCTGCTGAAGTTTAAAAATGCTACGGAACTCATCCATTGTTCTTCGGAATTTTGCTGAAGTTTAAAAATGCTACGGAACTCTTCCATTGTTTTGCGGAATTCTTCTGAAGTTTAAAAATGCTACAGAACTCTTCTCTTGTTCTTCAGAATTCTGCTGAAGTTTAAAAATGCTACGGAACACTTCCTTTGTTCTTCGGAATTCTGCTGAAGTTTAAAAATGCTACAGAACTCTTCCATTGTTCACGGTATTCTGGTGAAGTTTAAAAATGCTACGGAACTCTTCCACTGTTCTTCGGAATTCTGCTGAAGTTTAAAATTGCTACGGGACTCTTCCATTGTTCTTCTGAGTTCTGCTGAAGTTTAAAAAGGCTACGGAACTCTTCCATTGTTCTTCGGAATTCTGATGAAGTTTAAAACTGCAACGGAACTCTTCCATTGTTCTTCGGAATTCTGCTGAAGTTTAAAAATGCTACGGAACTCTTCCATTGTTCTTCGGAATTCTGCTGAAGTTTAAAAATGCTACGGAACTCTTCCATTGTTCTCGGAATTCTGGTGAAGTTTAAAAATGCTGCGGAACTCATCCATTGTTCTTGGAATTCTGCTGAAGTTTAAAAATGCTGCGGAACTCTTCCATTGTTCTTCGGAATTCTGCTGTAATTTAAAAATGCTACGGAACTCTTCCATTGTTCTTCGGAATTCTGCTGAAGTTTAAAAATGCTACGGAACTCTTCCATTGTTCTCAGAATTCTGCTGAAGCTTATAAATTCTACGGTGCTCTTCCATTTTTCTTGGGAATTCTGCTGAAGTTTAAAAATGTTACGAATCAATTCCATTGTTCTTCGGAATTCTGCTGAAGTTTAAAAATGCTACGGAACTCTTCCATTGTTCTTCGGAATTCTGCTGAAGTTTAAAAATGCTACGGAACTCATCCATTGTTCTTCGGAATTCTGAAGTTTAAAAATGCTACGGAACTCTTCCATTGTTTTGCTGAATTCTTCTGAAGTTTAAAAATGCTACAGAACTCTTCTCTTGTTCTTCAGAATTCTGCTGAAGTTTAAAAATGCTACGGAACACTTCCTTTGTTCTTCGGAATTCTGCTGAAGTTTAAAAATGCTACAGAACTCTTTCATTGTTCACGGTATTCTTGTGAAGTTTAAAAATGCTACGGAACTCTTCCATTGTTCTTCAGAATTCTGCTGAAGTTTAAAATTGCTACGGGACTCTTCCATTGTTCTTCTGAGTTCTGCTGAAGTTTAAAAAGGCTAAGGAACTCTTCCATTGTTCTTCGGAATTCTGATGAAGTTTAAAACTGCAACGGAACTCTTCCATTGTTCTTCGGAATTCTGCTGAAGTTTAAAAATGCTACAGAACTCTTCCATTGTTCACGGTATTCTGGTGAAGTTTAAAAATGCTACGGAACTCTTCCATTGTTCTTCGGAATTCTGCTGAAGTTTAAAATTGCTACGGGACTCTTCCATTGTTCTTCTGAGTTCTGCTGAAGTTTAAAAAGGCTACGGAACTCTTCCATTGTTCTTCGGAATTCTGATGAAGTTCAAAACTGCAACGGAACTCTTCCATTGTTCTCGGAATTCTGCTGAAGTTTAAAAATGCTATGGACCTCTTCCATTGTTCTTCGGAATTCTGCTGAAGTTTAAAAATGCTACGGAACTTTTCCATTGATCTTCGGAATTCTGATGAAGTTTAGAAATGCTACGGAACTCTTCCATTGTTCTTCGGAATTCTGCTGAAGTTTAAAAATGCTACGGAACTCTTCCATTGTTCTTCTGAGTTCTGCTGAAGTTTAAAAATGCTGCGGAACTCTTCCATTGCTCTTCGGAATTCTGATGAAGTTTAAAACTGCAACGGAACTCTTCCATTGTTCTTCGGAATTCTGCTGAAGTTTAAAAATGCTACGGAACTCTTCCATTGTTCTTCGGAATTCTGCTGAAGTTTAAAAATGCTACGGAACTCTTCCATTGTTCTCGGAATTCTGCTGAAGTTTAAAAATGCTACGGAACTCTTCCATTGTTCTTCGGAATTCTGCTGAAGTTTAAAAATGCTACGGAACTCTTCCATTGTTCTTCGGAATTCTGCTGAAGTTTAAAAATGCTATGGAACTCTTCCATTGTATTCTTAATTCTGCTGAAGTTTAAAAATGCTACGGAACACTTCCATTGTTCTTCGGAATTCTGCTGAAGTTTAAAAATGCTATGGAACTCTTCCATTGTTCTTCTGAATTCTGCTGAAGTTTAAAAATGCTACGGAACTCTTCCATTGTTCTCGGAATTCTGGTGAAGTTTAAAAATGCTACGGAACTCATCCATTGTTCTCGGAATTCTGCTGAAGTTTAAAAATGCTACGGAACTCTTCCATTGTTCTTCGGAATTCTGCTGAAGTTTAAAAATGGTACGGAACTTTTCCATTGTTCTTCGGAATGCTGACGAAGTTTAAAAAGGCTACGGAACTCTTCCATTGTTCTTCGGAATTCTGCTGAAGTTTAAAAATGCTACGGAACTCTTCCATTGTTCTTCGGAATTCTGCAGAAGTTTAAAAATGCTAAGGAACTCTTCCATTGTTATTGGAATTCTGGTGAAGTTTAAAAATGCTACGGAACTCTTCCATTGTTCTCAGAATTCTGCTGAAGCTTATAAATTCTACGGTGCTCTTCCATTGTTCTTGGGAATTCTGCTGAAGTTTAAAAATGTTACGGATCAATTCCATTGTTCTTCGGAATTCTGCTGAAGTTTAAAAATGCTACGGATCTCTTCCATTTTTCTTCGGAATTCTGCTGAAGTTTAAAAATGCTACGGAACTCATCCATTGTTCTTCGGAATTTTGCTGAAGTTTAAAAATGCTACGGAACTCTTCCATTGTTTTGCGGAATTCTTCTGAAGTTTAAAAATGCTACAGAACTCTTCTCTTGTTCTTCAGAATTCTGCTGAAGTTTAAAAATGCTACGGAACACTTCCTTTGTTCTTCGGAATTCTGCTGAAGGTTAAAAATGCTACAGAACTCTTCCATTGTTCACGGTATTCTGGTGAAGTTTAAAAATGCTACGGAACTCTTCCATTGTTCTTCGGAATTCTGCTAAAGTTTAAAATTGCTACGGGACTCTTCCATTGTTCTTCTGAGTTCTGCTGAAGTTTAAAAAGGCTACCGAACTCTTCCATTGTTCTTCGGAATTCTGATGAAGTTTAAAACTGCAATGGAACTCTTCCATTGTTCTTCGGAATTCTGCTGAAGTTTAAAAATGCTACGGAACTCTTCCATTGTTCTCGGAATTCTGGTGAAGTTTAAAAATGCTGCGGAACTCATCCATTGTTCTTGGAATTCTGCTGAAGTTTAAAAATGCTGCGGAACTCTTCCATTGTTCTTCGGAATTCTGCTGTAATTTAAAAATGCTACGGAACTCTTCCATTGTTCTTCGGAATTCTGATGAAGTTTAAAAATGCTACGGAACTCTTCCATTGTTCTTCGGAATTCTGCTGAAGTTTAAAAATGCTACGGAACTCTTCCATTGCTTTTCGGAATTCTGCTGAAGTTTAAAAATGCTGTGGAACTCTTCCATTGTTCTCGGAATTCTTCTGAAGTTTGAAAATGCAACGGAACTCTTACATTGTTCTTCAGAATACTGCTGAAGTTTAAAAATGCTACGGAACACTTCCTTTGTTCTTCGGAATTCTGCTGAAGTTTAAAAATGCTACAGAACTCTTCTCTTGTTCTTCAGAATTCTGCTGAAGTTTAAAAATGTTACGGAACACTTCCTTTGTTCTTCGGAATTCTGCTGAAGTTTAAAAATGCTACCGAAATCTTCCATTGTTCACGGTATTCTGGTGAAGTTTAAAAATGCTACGGAACTCTTCCATTGTTCTTCGGAATTCTGCTGAAGTTTAAAAATGCTACGGGACTCTTCCATTGTTCTTCTGAGTTCTGCTGAAGTTTAAAAAGGATACGGAACTCTTCCATTGTTCTTCGGAATTCTGATGAAGTTTAAAACTGCAACGGAACTCTTCCATTGTTTTTCGGAATTCTGCTGAAGTTTAAAAATGCTGTGGAACTCTTCCATTGTTCTTGGAATTCTTCTGAAGTTTGAAAATGCTACGGAGCTCTTCCATTGTTCTTCAGAATACTGCTGAAGTTTAAAAATGCTACGGAACACTTCCTTTGTTCTTCGGAATTCTGCTGAAGTTTAAAAATGCTACAGAACTCTTCTCTTGTTCTTCAGAATTCTGCTGAAGTTTAAAAATGCTACGGAACACTTCCTTTGTTCTTCGGAATTCTGCTGAAGTTTAAAAATGCTACAGAACTCTTCTATTGTTCACTGTATTCTGGTGAAGTTTAAAAATGCTACGGAACTCTTCCATTGTTCTTCGGAATTCTGCTGAAGTTTAAAAATGCTACGGAACTCTTCCATTGTTCTTCGGAATTCTGATGAAGTTTAAAACTGCAACGGAACTCTTCCATTGTTCTTCGGAATTCTGCTGAAGTTTAAAAATGCTACGGAACACTTCCATTGTTCTTCGGAATTCTGCTAAAGTTTAAAAATGCTACGGAACTCTTCCATTGTTCTCGGAATTCTGGTGAAGTTTAAAAATGCTACGGAACTCTTCCATTGTTCTTCTGAGTTCTGCTGAAGTTTAAAAATGCTGTGGAACTCTTCCATTGTTCTTCGGATTTCTGATGAAGTTTAAAACTGCAACGGAACTCTTCCATTGTTCTTCGGAATTCTGCTGAAGTTTAAAAATGCTACGGAACTCTCCCATTGTTTTTCGGAATTCTGCTGAAGTTTAAAAATGCTGTGGAGCTCTTCCATTGTTCTCGGAATTCTTCTGAAGTTTGAAAATGCTACGGAACTCTTCCATTGTTCTTCAGAATACTGCTGAAATTTAAAAATGCTACGGAACACTTCCTTTGTTCTTCGGAATTCTGCTGAAGTTTAAAAATGCTACGGAACTCTTCCATTGTTCACGGAATTCTGGTGAAGTTTAAAAATGCTACGGAACTCTTCCATTGTTATTCTTAATTCTGCTGAAGTTTACAAATGCTACGGAACTCTTCCATTGTTCTTCGGAATTCTGCTGAAGTTTAAAAATGCTATGGAACTCTTCCATTGTTCTTCTGAATTCTGCTGAAGTTTAAAAATGCTACGGAACTCTTCCATTGTTCACGGAATTCTGGTGAAGTTTAAAAATGCTACGGAACTCTTCCATTGTTATTCTTAATTCTGCTGAAGTTTAAAAATGCTACGGAACTCTTCCATTGTTCTTCGGAATTCTGCTGAAGTTTAAAAATGCTATGGAACTCTTCCATTGTTCTTCTGAATTCTGCTGAAGTTTAAAAATGCTACGGAACTCTTCCATTGTTCTCGGAATTCTGTTGAAGTTTAAAAATGCTACGGAACACTTCCATTGTTCTCGGAATTCTGGTGAAGTTTAAAAATGCTACGGAACTCTTCCATTGTTCTCAGAATTCTGCTGAAGTTTAAAAATGTTATGGAACTCTTCCATTGTTCTTCGGAATTCTGCTGAATTTTAAAAATGCTACGGAACTTTTCCATTGTTCTTCGGAATTCTGATGAAGTTTAAAAATGCTACGGAACTCTTCCATTGTTCTTTGCAATTCTGCTGAAGTTTAAAAATGCTACGGAACTCTTCCATTGTTCTTCGGAATTCTGCAGTAGTTTAAAAATGCTACGGAACTCTTCCATTGTTCTTGGAATTCTGGTGAAGTTTAAAAATGCTACGGAACTCTTCCATTGTTCTCAGAATTCTGCTGAAGTTTATAAATTCTACGGTACTCTTCCATTGTTCTTGGGAATTCTGCTGAAGTTTAAAAATGTTACGGATCATTTCCATTGTTCTTCGGAATTCTGCTGAAGTTTGAAAATGCTACGGAGCTCTTCCATTGTTCTTCAGAATTCTGCTGAAGTTTAAAAATGCTACGGAACACTTCCTTTGTTCTTCGGAATTCTGCTGAAGTTTAAAAATGCTACAGAACTCTTCTCTTGTTCTTTAGAATTCTGCTGAAGTTTAAAAATGCTACGGAACACTTCCTTTGTTCTTCGGAATTCTGCTGAAGTTTAAAAATGCTACAGAACTCTTCTATTGTTCACTGTATTCTGGTGAAGTTTAAAAATGCTACGGAACTCTTCCATTGTTCTTCGGAATTCTGCTGAAGTTTAAAAATGCTACGGAACTCTTCCATTGTTCTTCGGAATTCTGATGAAGTTTAAAACTGCAACGGAACTCTTCCATTGTTCTTCGGAATTCTGCTGAAGTTTAAAAATGCTACGGAACACTTCCATTGTTCTTCGGAATTCTGCTAAAGTTTAAAAATGCTACGGAACTCTTCCATTGTTCTCGGAATTCTGGTGAAGTTTAAAAATGCTACGGAACTCTTCCATTGTTCTTCTGAGTTCTGCTGAAGTTTAAAAATGCTGTGGAACTCTTCCATTGTTCTTCGGATTTCTGATGAAGTTTAAAACTGCAACGGAACTCTTCCATTGTTCTTCGGAATTCTGCTGAAGTTTAAAAATGCTACGGAACTCTCCCATTGTTTTTCGGAATTCTGCTGAAGTTTAAAAATGCTGTGGAGCTCTTCCATTGTTCTCGGAATTCTTCTGAAGTTTGAAAATGCTACGGAACTCTTCCATTGTTCTTCAGAATACTGCTGAAATTTAAAAATGCTACGGAACACTTCCTTTGTTCTTCGGAATTCTGCTGAAGTTTAAAAATGCTACGGAACTCTTCCATTGTTCACGGAATTCTGGTGAAGTTTAAAAATGCTACGGAACTCTTCCATTGTTATTCTTAATTCTGCTGAAGTTTACAAATGCTACGGAACTCTTCCATTGTTCTTCGGAATTCTGCTGAAGTTTAAAAATGCTATGGAACTCTTCCATTGTTCTTCTGAATTCTGCTGAAGTTTAAAAATGCTACGGAACTCTTCCATTGTTCACGGAATTCTGGTGAAGTTTAAAAATGCTACGGAACTCTTCCATTGTTATTCTTAATTCTGCTGAAGTTTAAAAATGCTACGGAACTCTTCCATTGTTCTTCGGAATTCTGCTGAAGTTTAAAAATGCTATGGAACTCTTCCATTGTTCTTCTGAATTCTGCTGAAGTTTAAAAATGCTACGGAACTCTTCCATTGTTCTCGGAATTCTGTTGAAGTTTAAAAATGCTACGGAACACTTCCATTGTTCTCGGAATTCTGGTGAAGTTTAAAAATGCTACGGAACTCTTCCATTGTTCTCAGAATTCTGCTGAAGTTTAAAAATGTTATGGAACTCTTCCATTGTTCTTCGGAATTCTGCTGAATTTTAAAAATGCTACGGAACTTTTCCATTGTTCTTCGGAATTCTGATGAAGTTTAAAAATGCTACGGAACTCTTCCATTGTTCTTTGCAATTCTGCTGAAGTTTAAAAATGCTACGGAACTCTTCCATTGTTCTTCGGAATTCTGCAGTAGTTTAAAAATGCTACGGAACTCTTCCATTGTTCTTGGAATTCTGGTGAAGTTTAAAAATGCTACGGAACTCTTCCATTGTTCTCAGAATTCTGCTGAAGTTTATAAATTCTACGGTACTCTTCCATTGTTCTTGGGAATTCTGCTGAAGTTTAAAAATGTTACGGATCATTTCCATTGTTCTTCGGAATTCTGCTGAAGTTTGAAAATGCTACGGAGCTCTTCCATTGTTCTTCAGAATTCTGCTGAAGTTTAAAAATGCTACGGAACACTTCCTTTGTTCTTCGGAATTCTGCTGAAGTTTAAAAATGCTACAGAACTCTTCTCTTGTTCTTTAGAATTCTGCTGAAGTTTAAAAATGCTACGGAACACTTCCTTTGTTCTTCGGAATTCTGCTGAAGTTTAAAAATGCTACAGAACTCTTCTATTGTTCACTGTATTCTGGTGAAGTTTAAAAATGCTACGGAACTCTTCCATTGTTCTTCGGAATTCTGCTGAAGTTTAAAAATGCTACGGAACTCTTCCATTGTTCTTCGGAATTCTGATGAAGTTTAAAACTGCAACGGAACTCTTCCATTGTTCTTCGGAATTCTGCTGAAGTTTAAAAATGCTACGGAACACTTCCATTGTTCTTCGGAATTCTGCTAAAGTTTAAAAATGCTACGGAACTCTTCCATTGTTCTCGGAATTCTGGTGAAGTTTAAAAATGCTACGGAACTCTTCCATTGTTCTTCTGAGTTCTGCTGAAGTTTAAAAATGCTGTGGAACTCTTCCATTGTTCTTCGGATTTCTGATGAAGTTTAAAACTGCAACGGAACTCTTCCATTGTTCTTCGGAATTCTGCTGAAGTTTAAAAATGCTACGGAACTCTCCCATTGTTTTTCGGAATTCTGCTGAAGTTTAAAAATGCTGTGGAGCTCTTCCATTGTTCTCGGAATTCTTCTGAAGTTTGAAAATGCTACGGAACTCTTCCATTGTTCTTCAGAATACTGCTGAAATTTAAAAATGCTACGGAACACTTCCTTTGTTCTTCGGAATTCTGCTGAAGTTTAAAAATGCTACGGAACTCTTCCATTGTTCACGGAATTCTGGTGAAGTTTAAAAATGCTACGGAACTCTTCCATTGTTATTCTTAATTCTGCTGAAGTTTACAAATGCTACGGAACTCTTCCATTGTTCTTCGGAATTCTGCTGAAGTTTAAAAATGCTATGGAACTCTTCCATTGTTCTTCTGAATTCTGCTGAAGTTTAAAAATGCTACGGAACTCTTCCATTGTTCACGGAATTCTGGTGAAGTTTAAAAATGCTACGGAACTCTTCCATTGTTATTCTTAATTCTGCTGAAGTTTAAAAATGCTACGGAACTCTTCCATTGTTCTTCGGAATTCTGCTGAAGTTTAAAAATGCTATGGAACTCTTCCATTGTTCTTCTGAATTCTGCTGAAGTTTAAAAATGCTACGGAACTCTTCCATTGTTCTCGGAATTCTGTTGAAGTTTAAAAATGCTACGGAACACTTCCATTGTTCTCGGAATTCTGGTGAAGTTTAAAAATGCTACGGAACTCTTCCATTGTTCTCAGAATTCTGCTGAAGTTTAAAAATGTTATGGAACTCTTCCATTGTTCTTCGGAATTCTGCTGAATTTTAAAAATGCTACGGAACTTTTCCATTGTTCTTCGGAATTCTGATGAAGTTTAAAAATGCTACGGAACTCTTCCATTGTTCTTTGCAATTCTGCTGAAGTTTAAAAATGCTACGGAACTCTTCCATTGTTCTTCGGAATTCTGCAGTAGTTTAAAAATGCTACGGAACTCTTCCATTGTTCTTGGAATTCTGGTGAAGTTTAAAAATGCTACGGAACTCTTCCATTGTTCTCAGAATTCTGCTGAAGTTTATAAATTCTACGGTACTCTTCCATTGTTCTTGGGAATTCTGCTGAAGTTTAAAAATGTTACGGATCATTTCCATTGTTCTTCGGAATTCTGCTGAAGTTTAAATATGCTACGGAACTCTTCCATTGTTCTTCGGAATTCTGCTGAAGTTTAAAAATGCTACGGAACTCTTCGATTGTTCTTCGGAATTCTGCTGAAGTTTAAAAATGCTACGGAACTCTTCCATTGTTCTTCTGAGTTCTGCTGAAGTTTAAAAATGCTACAGAACTCTTCCATTGTTATTCTTAATTCTGCTGAAGTTTAAAAATGCTACGGAACTCTTCCATTGTTCTTCGGAATTCTGCTGTAATTTAAAAATGCTACGGAACTCTTCCATTGTTCTTCGGAATTCTGCTGAAGTTTAAAAATGCTACGGAACTCTTCCATTGTTATTCTTAATTCTGCTGAAGTTTAAAAATGCTGCGGAACTCTTCCGTTGTTCTTCGGAATTCTGATGAAGTTTAAAAATGATACGGAACTCTTCCATTGTTCTTCGGAATTCTGCAGAAGTTTAAAAATGCTATGGAACTTTTCCATTGTTCTTGGAATTCTGGTGAAGTTTAAAAATGCTACGGAACTCTTCCATTGTTCTCAGAATTCTGCTGAAGTTTATAAATTCTACGGTACTCTTCCATTGTTCTTGGGAATTCTGCTGAAGTTTAAAAATGTTACGGATCATTTCCATTGTTCTTCGGAATTCTGCTGAAGTTTAAATATGCTACGGAACTCTTCCATTGTTCTTCGGAATTCTGCTGAAGTTTAAAAATGCTACGGAACTCTTCGATTGTTCTTCGGAATTCTGCTGAAGTTTAAAAATGCTACGGAACTCTTCCATTGTTCTTCTGAGTTCTGCTGAAGTTTAAAAATGCTACCGAACTCTTCCATTGTTTTTCTTAATTCTGCTGAAGTTTAAAAATGCTACGGAACTCTTCCATTGTTTTTCGGAATTCTGCTGTAATTTAAAAATGCTACGGAACTCTTCCATTGTTCTTCGGAATTCTGCTGAAGTTTAAAAATGCTAGGGAACTCTTCCATTGTTATTCTTAATTCTGCTGAAGTTTAAAAATGCTGCGGAAGTCTTCCATTGTTCTTCGGAATTCTGATGAAGTTTAAAACTGCAACGGAACTCTTCCATTGTTCTTCGGAATTCTGCTGAAGTTTACAAATGCTACGGAACTCTTCCATTGTTCTTCGGAATTCTGCTGAAGTTTAAAAATGCTATGGAACTCTTCCATTGTTCTCGGAATTCTGGTGAAGTTTAAAAATGCTACGGAACTCTTCCATTGTTCTCGGAATTCTGCTGAAGTTTAAAAATGCTACGGAACTCATCCATTGTTCTTGGAATTCTGCTGAAGTTTAAAAATGCTACAGAACTCTTCCATTGCTCTTCTGAATTCTGCTGAAGTTTAAAAATAGTACGGAACTTTTCCATTGTTCTTCGGAATTCTGACGAAGTTTAAAAAGGCTACGGAACTCTTCCATTGTTCTTCGGAATTCTGCTGAAGTTTAAAAATGCTACGGAACTCTTCCATTTTTCTTCGGAATTCTGCAGAAGTTTAAAAATGCTATGGAACTCTTCCATTTTTCTTGGAATTCTGGTGAAGTTTAAAAATGCTATGGAACTCTTCCATTGTTCTCAGAATTCTGCTGAAGCTCATAAATTCTACGGTGCTCTTCCATTGTTCTTGGGAATTCTGCTGAAGTTTAAAAATGTTACGGATCAATTCCATTGTTCTTTGGAATTCTGCTGAAGTTTAAAAATGCTACGGAACTCTTCCATTGTTCTTCGGAATTCTGCTGAAGTTTAAAAATGCTACAGAACTCATCCATTGTTCTTTGGAATTCTGCTGAAGTTTAAAAATGCTACGGAACTCTTCCATTGTTTTGCGGAATTCTTCTGAAGTTTAAAAATGCTACAGAACTCTTCTCTTGTTCTTCAGAATTCTGCTGAAGTTTAAAAATGCTACGGAACTCTTCCATTGTTTTTCGGAATTCTGCTGCAGTTTGAAAATGCTACGGAACTCTTCCATTGTTCTTTAGAATACTGCTGAAGTTTAAAAATGCTACGGAACACTTCCTTTGTTCTTCGGAATTCTGCTGAAGTTTAAAAATGCTACGGAACTCTTCCATTGTCCACGGAATTCTGGTGAAGTTTAAAAATGCTACGGAACTCTTCCATTGTTATTCTTAATTCTGCTGAAGTTTACAAATGCTACAGAACTCTTCCATTGTTCTTCGGAATTCTGCTGAAGTTTAAAAATGTTACGGATCATTTCCATTGTTCTTCGGAATTCTGCTGAAGCTTAAATATGCTACGGAACTCTTCCATTGTTATTCTTAATTCTGCTGAAGTTTACAAATGCTACGGAACTCTTCCATTGTTCTTCGGAATTCTGCTGAAGATTAAAAATGCTATGGAACTCTTCCATTGTTCTTCTGAATTCTGCTGAAGTTTAAAAATGCTACGGAACTGTTCCATTGTTCACGGAATTCTGGTGAAGTTTAAAAATGCCACGGAACTCTTCCATTGTTATTCTTAATTCTGCTGAAGTTTAAAAATGCTACGGAACTCTTCCATTGTTCTTCGGAATTCTGCTGAAGTTTAAAAATGCTACGGAACTCTTCCATTGTTCTTCGGAATTCTGCTGAAGTTTAAAAATGCTACGGAACTCACCCATTGTTCTTCGGAATTCTGAAGTTTAAAAATGCTACGGAACTCTTCCATTGTTTTGCTGAATTCTTCTGAAGTTTAAAAATGCTACAGAACTCTTCTCTTGTTCTTCAGAATTCTGCTGAAGTTTAAAAATGCTACGGAACACTTCCTTTGTTCTTCGGAATTCTGCTGAAGTTTAAAAATGCTACAGAACTCTTTCATTGTTCACGGTATTCTTGTGAAGTTTAAAAATGCTACGGAACTCTTCCATTGTTCTTCAGAATTCTGCTGAAGTTTAAAATTGCTACGGGACACTTCCATTGCTCTTCTGAGTTCTGCTGAAGTTTAAAAAGGCTAAAGAACTCTTCCATTGTTCTTCGGAATTCTGATGAAGTTTAAAACTGCAACGGAACTCTTCCATTGTTCTTCGGAATTCTGCCGAAGTTTAAAAATGCTACGGAACTCTTCCATTGTTCCTCGGAATTCTGCTGAAGTTTAAAAATGCTACGGAACTCTTCCATTGTTCTCGGAATTCTGGTGAAGTTTAAAAATGCTGCGGAACTCATCCATTGTTCTTGGAATTCTGCTGAAGTTTAAAAATGCTACGGAACTCTTCCATTGTTCTTCGGAAATCTGCTGTAATTTAAAAATGCTACGGAACTCTTCCATTGTTTTTCGGAATTCTGCTGAAGTTTAAAAATGCTACGGAACTCTTCCATTGTTCTTCGGAATTCTGCTGAAGTTTAAAAATGCTACGGAACTCTTCCATTGTTATTCTTGATTCTGCTGAAGTTTAAAAATGCTGTGGAACTCTTCCATTGTTCTTCGGAATTCTGATGAAGTTTAAAACTGCAACGGAACTCTTTCATTGTTCTTCGGAATTCTGCTGAAGTTTACAAATGCTACGGAACTCTTCCATTGTTCTTCGGAATTCTGCTGAAGTTTAAAAATGCTATGGAACTCTTCCATTGTTCTCGGAATTCTGGTGAAGTTTAAAAATGCTATGGAACTCTTCCAATGTTCTCGGAATTCTGCTGAAGTTTAAAAATGCTACGGAACTCATCCATTGTTCTCGGAATTCTGCTGAAGTTTAAAAATGCTACGGAACTCTTCCATTGCTCTTCGGAATTCTGCTGAAGTTTAAAAATGGTACGGAACTTTTCCATTGTTCTTCGGAATTCTGACGAAGTTTAAAAAGGCTACGGAACTCTTCCATTGTTCTTCGGAATTCTGCTGAAGTTTAAAAATGCTACGGAACTTTTCCATTGTTCTTCGGAATTCTGCAGAAGTTTAAAAATGCTACGGAACTTCTGAATTGTTCTTGGAATTCTGGTGAAGTTTAAAAATGCTACGGAGCTCTTCCATTGTTCTCAGAATTCTGCTGAAGCTCATAAATTCTACGGTGCTCTTCCATTGTTCTTGGGAATTCTGCTGAAGTTTAAAAATGTTACGGATCAATTCCATTGTTCTTTGGAATTCTGCTGAAGTTTAAAAATGCTACGGAACTCTTCCATTGTTCTTCGGAATTCTGCTGAAGTTTAAAAATGCTACAGAACTCATCCATTGTTCTTCGGAATTCTGCTGAAGTTTAAAAATGCTACGGAACTCTTCCATTGTTTTGCGGAATTCTTCTGAAGTTTAAAAATGCTACAGAACTCTTCTCTTGTTCTTCAGAATTCTGCTGAAGTTTAAAAATGCTACGGAACTCTTCCATTGTTTTTCAGAATTCTGCTGAAGTTTAAAAATGCTGTGGAGCTCTTCCATTGTCCTCGGAATTCTTCTGAAGTTTGAAAATGCTACGGAACTCTTCCATTGTTCTTCAGAATACTGCTGAAGTTTAAAAATGCTACGGAACACTTCCTTTGTTCTTCGGAATTCTGCTGAAGTTTAAAAATGCTACGGAACTCTTCCATTGTTCACGGAATTCTGGTGAAGTTTAAAAATGCTACGGAACTCTTCCATTGTTATTCTTAATTCTGCTGAAGTTTACAAATGCTACAGAACTCTTCCATTGTTCTTCGGAATTCTGCTGAAGTTTAAAAATGCTATGGAACTCTTCCATTGTTCTTCTGAATTCTGCTGAAGTTTAAAAATGCTACGGAACTCTTCCATTGTTCACGGAATTCTGCTGAAGTTTAAAAATGCTACGGAACTCTTCCATTGCTATTCATAATTCTGCTGAAGTTTAAAAATGCTACGGAACTCTTCCATTGTTCTTCGGAATTTCGGGTGAAGTTTAAAATTGCTATGGAACTCTTCCATTGTTCTTCGGAATTCTGCTGAAGTTTAAAAATGCTACGGAACTCTTCCATTGTTTTGCGGAATTCTTCTGAAGTTTAAAAATGCTACAGAACTCTTCTCTTGTTCTTCAGAATTCTGCTGAAGTTTAAAAATGCTACGGAACTCTTCCATTGTTTTTCAGAATTCTGCTGAAGTTTAAAAATGCTGTGGAGCTCTTCCATTGTTCTCGGAATTCTTCTGAAGTTTGAAAATGCTACGGAACTCTTCCATTGTTCTTTAGAATACTGCTGAAGTTTAAAAATGCTACGGAACACTTCCTTTGTTCTTCGGAATTCTGCTGAAGTTTAAAAATGTTACGGAACTCTTCCATTGTTCACGGAATTCTGGTGAAGTTTAAAAATGCTATGGAACTCTTCCATTGTTATTCTTAATTCTGCTGAAGTTTACAAATGCTACAGAACTCTTCCATTGTTCTTCGGAATTCTGCTGAAGTTTAAAAATGCTGTGGAACTCTTCCATTGTTCTTCTGAATTCTGCTGAAGTTTAAAAATGCTACGGAACTCTTCCATTGTTCACGGAATTCTGCTGAAGTTTAAAAATGCTACGGAACTCTTCCATTGCTATTCATAATTCTGCTGAAGTTTAAAAATGCTACGGAACTCTTCCATTGTTCTTCGGAATTCGGGTGAAGTTTAAAATTGCTATGGAACTCTTCCATTGTTCTTCGGAATTATGCTGAAGTTTAAAAATGCTACGGAACTCTTCCATTGTTCTCGGAATTCTGTTGAAGTTTAAAAATGCTACGGAGCTCTTCCATTGTTCTCGGAATTCTGGTGAAGTTTAAAAATGCTACGGAACTCTTCCATTGTTCTCGGAATTCTGCTGAAGTTTAAAAATGCTATGGAACTCTTCCATTTTTCTTTGGAATTCTGCTGAAGTTTAAAAATGCTACGGAAATTTTCCATTGTTCTTCGGAATTCTGATGAAGTTTAAAAATGCTACGGAACTCTTCCATTGTTCTTCGGAATTCTGATGAAGTTTAAAAATGCTACGGAACTCTTCCATTGTTCTTCGGAATTCTGCAGAAGTTTAAAAATGCTACGGAACTCGTCCATTGTTCTTGGAATTCTGGTGAAGTTTAAAAATGCTACGGAACTCTTCCATTGTTCTCAGAATTCTGCTGAAGTTTATAAATTCTACGGTACTCTTCCATTGTTCTTGGGAATTCTGCTGAAGTTTAAAAATGTTACGGATCATTTCCATTGTTCTTCGGAATTCTGCTGAAGTTTAAATATGCTATGGAACTCTTCCATTGTTCTTCGGAATTCTGCTGAAGTTTAAAAATGCTACGGAACTCTTCGATTGTTCTTCGGAATTCTGCTGAAGTTTAAAAATGCTACGGAACTCTTCCATTGTTCTTCTGAGTTCTGCTGAAGTTTAAAAATGCTACAGAACCCTTCCATTGTTATTCTTAATTCTGCTGAAGTTTAAAAATGCTACGGAACTCTTCCATTGTTATTCTTAATTCTGCTGAAGTTTAAAAATGCTACGAAACTCTTCCATTGTTCTTCGGAATTCTGCTGTAATTTAAAAATGCTACGGAACTCTTCCATTGTTCTTCGGAATTCTGCTGAAGTTTAAAAATGCTACGGAACTCTTCCATTGTTATTCTTAATTCTGCTGAAGTTTAAAAATGCTGCGGAACTCTTCCATTGTTCTTCGCAATTCTGATGAAGTTTAAAACTGCAACGGAACTCTTCCATTGTTCTTCGGAATTCTGCTGAAGTTTAAAAATGCTACGGAACTCTTCCATTGTTCTTCGGAATTCTGCTGAAGTTTAAAAATGCTACGGAACTCTTCCATTGTTCTCGGAATTCTGCTGAAGTTTAAAAATGCTACGGAACTCTTCCATTGTTCTCGGAATTCTGGTGAAGTTTAAAAATGCTACGGAACTCATCCATTGTTCTCGGAATTCTGCTGAAGTTTAAAAATGCTACGGAACTCTTCCATTGTTCTTCGGAATTCTGCTGAAGTTTAAAAATGGTACGGAACTTTTCCATTGTTCTTCGGAATTCTGACGAAGTTTAAAAAGGCTACGGAACTCTTCCATTGTTCTTCGGAATTCTGCTGAAGTTTAAAAATGCTACGGAACTCTTCCATTGTTCTTCGGAATTCTGCAGAAGTTTAAAAATGCTACGGAACTCTTCCATTGTTCTTGGAATTCTGCTGAAGTTTAAAAATGCTACGGAACTCTTCCATTGTTCTTCGGAATTCTGCTGAAGTTTAAAAATGCTACGGAACTCATCCATTGTTCTTCGGAATTCTGAAGTTTAAAAATGCTACGGAACTCTACCATTGTTTTGCTGAATTCTTCTGAAGTTTAAAAATGCTACAGAACTCTTCTCTTGTTCTTCAGAATTCTGCTGAAGTTTAAAAATGCTACGGAACACTTCCTTTGTTCTTCGGAATTCTGCTGAAGTTTAAAAATGCTACAGAACTCTTTCATTGTTCACGGTATTCTTGTGAAGTTTAAAAATGCAACGGAACTCTTCCATTGTTCTTCAGAATTCTGCTGAAGTTTAAAATTGCTACGGGACTCTTCCATTGTTCTTCTGAGTTCTGCTGAAGTTTAAAAAGGCTAAGGAACTCGTCCATTGTTCTTCGGAATTCTGATGAAGTTTAAAACTGCAACGGAACTCTTCCATTGTTCTTCGGAATTCTGCTGAAGTTTAAAAATGCTACAGAACTCTTCCATTGTTCACGGTATTCTGGTGAAGTTTAAAAATGCTACGGAACTCTTCCATTGTTCTTCGGAATTCTGCTGAAGTTTAAAATTGCTACGGGACTCTTCCATTGTTCTTCTGAGTTCTGCTGAAGTTTAAAAAGGCTACGGAACTCTTCCATTGTTCTTCGGAATTCTGATGAAGTTCAAAAGTGCAACAGAACTCTTCCATTGTTCTTCGGAATTCTGCTGAAGTTTAAAAATGCTACGGAACTTTTGCATTGTTCTTCGGAATTCTGATGAAGTTTAAAAATGCTACGGAACTCTTCCATTGTTCTTCGGAATTCTGCTGAAGTTTAAAAATGCTACGGAACTCTTCCATTGTTCTTCTGAGTTCTGCTGAAGTTTAAAAATGCTGCGGAACTCTTCCATTGCTCTTCGGAATTCTGATGAAGTTTAAAACTGCAACGGAACTCTTCCATTGTTCTTCGGAATTCTGCTGAAGTTTAAAAATGCTACGGAACTCTTCCATTGTTCTTCGGAATTCTGCTGAAGTTTAAAAATGCTACGGAACTCTTCCATTGTTCTCGGAATTCTGCTGAAGTTTAAAAATGCTACGGAACTCTTCCATTGTTCTTCGGAATTCTGCTGAAGTTTAAAAATGCTACGGAACTCTTCCATTGTTCTTCGGAATTCTGCTGAAGTTTAAAAATGCTATGGAACTCTTCCATTGTATTCTTAATTCTGCTGAAGTTTAAAAATGCTACGGAACACTTCCATTGTTCTTCGGAATTCTGCTGAAGTTTAAAAATGCTATGGAACTCTTCCATTGTTCTTCTGAATTCTGCTGAAGTTTAAAAATGCTACGGAACTCTTCCATTGTTCTCGGAATTCTGGTGAAGTTTAAAAATGCTACGGAACTCATCCATTGTTCTCGGAATTCTGCTGAAGTTTAAAAATGCTACGGAACTCTTCCATTGTTCTTCGGAATTCTGCTGAAGTTTAAAAATGGTACGGAACTTTTCCATTGTTCTTCGGAATGCTGACGAAGATTAAAAAGGCTACGGAACTCTTCCATTGTTCTTCGGAATTCTGCTGAAGTTTAAAAATGCTACGGAACTCTTCCATTGTTCTTCGGAATTCTGCAGAAGTTTAAAAATGCTACGGAACTCTTCCATTGTTATTGGAATTCTGGTGAAGTTTAAAAATGCTACGGACCTCTTCCATTGTTCTCAGAATTCTGCTGAAGCTTATAAATTCTACGGTGCTCTTCCATTGTTCTTGGGAATTCTGCTGAAGTTTAAAAATGTTACGGATCAATTCCATTGTTCTTCGGAATTCTGCTGAAGTTTAAAAATGCTACGGATCTCTTCCATTTTTCTTCGGAATTCTGCTGAAGTTTAAAAATGCTACGGAACTCATCCATTGTTCTTCGGAATTTTGCTGAAGTTTAAAAATGCTACGGAACTCTTCCATTGTTTTGCGGAATTCTTCTGAAGTTTAAAAATGCTACAGAACTCTTCTCTTGTTCTTCAGAATTCTGCTGAAGTTTAAAAATGCTACGGAACACTTCCTTTGTTCTTCGGAATTCTGCTGAAGTTTAAAAATGCTACAGAACTCTTCCATTGTTCACGGTATTCTGGTGAAGTTTAAAAATGCTACGGAACTCTTCCATTGTTCTTCGGAATTCTGCTGAAGTTTAAAATTGCTACGGGACTCTTCCATTGTTCTTCTGAGTTCTGCTGAAGTTTAAAAAGGCTACGGAACTCTTCCATTGTTCTTCGGAATTCTGATGAAGTTTAAAACTGCAACGGAACTCTTCCATTGTTCTTCGGAATTCTGCTGAAGTTTAAAAATGCTACGGAACTCTTCCATTGTTCTTCGGAATTCTGCTGAAGTTTAAAAATGCTACGGAACTCTTCCATTGTTCTCGGAATTCTGGTGAAGTTTAAAAATGCTGCGGAACTCATCCATTGTTCTTGGAATTCTGCTGAAGTTTAAAAATGCTGCGGAACTCTTCCATTGTTCTTCGGAATTCTGCTGTAATTTAAAAATGCTACAGAACTCTTCCATTGTTCTTCGGAATTCTGCTGAAGTTTAAAAATGCTACGGAACTCTTCCATTGTTCTCAGAATTCTGCTGAAGCTTATAAATTCTACGGTGCTCTTCCATTTTTCTTGGGAATTCTGCTGAAGTTTAAAAATGTTACGAATCAATTCCATTGTTCTTCGGAATTCTGCTGAAGTTTAAAAATGCTACGGAACTCTTCCATTGTTTTGCGGAATTCTTCTGAAGTTTAAAAATGCTACAGAACTCTTCTCTTGTTCTTCAGAATTCTGCTGAAGTTTAAAAATGCTACGGAACTCTTCCATTGTTTTTCAGAATTCTGCTGAAGTTTAAAAATGCTGTGGAGCTCTTCCATTGTCCTCGGAATTCTTCTGAAGTTTGAAAATGCTACGGAACTCTTCCATTGTTCTTCAGAATACTGCTGAAGTTTAAAAATGCTACGGAACACTTCCTTTGTTCTTCGGAATTCTGCTGAAGTTTAAAAATGCTACGGAACTCTTCCATTGTTCACGGAATTCTGGTGAAGTTTAAAAATGCTACGGAACTCTTCCATTGTTATTCTTAATTCTGCTGAAGTTTACAAATGCTACAGAACTCTTCCATTGTTCTTCGGAATTCTGCTGAAGTTTAAAAATGCTACGGAACTCTTCCATTGTTCTTCTGAATTCTGCTGAAGTTTAAAAATGCTACGGAACTCTTCCATTGTTCACGGAATTCTGCTGAAGTTTAAAAATGCTACGGAACTCTTCCATTGCTATTCATAATTCTGCTGAAGTTTAAAAATGCTACGGAACTCTTCCATTGTTCTTCGGAATTTCGGGTGAAGTTTAAAATTGCTATGGAACTCTTCCATTGTTCTTCGGAATTCTGCTGAAGTTTAAAAATGCTACGGAACTCTTCCATTGTTTTGCGGAATTCTTCTGAAGTTTAAAAATGCTACAGAACTCTTCTCTTGTTCTTCAGAATTCTGCTGAAGTTTAAAAATGCTACGGAACTCTTCCATTGTTTTTCAGAATTCTGCTGAAGTTTAAAAATGCTGTGGAGCTCTTCCATTGTTCTCGGAATGCTTCTGAAGTTTGAAAATGCTACGGAACTCTTCCATTGTTCTTTAGAATACTGCTGAAGTTTAAAAATGCTACGGAACACTTCCTTTGTTCTTCGGAATTCTGCTGAAGTTTAAAAATGCTACGGAACTCTTCCATTGTTCACGGAATTCTGGTGAAGTTTAAAAATGCTATGGAACTCTTCCATTGTTATTCTTAATTCTGCTGAAGTTTACAAATGCTACAGAACTCTTCCATTGTTCTTCGGAATTCTGCTGAAGTTTAAAAATGCTGTGGAACTCTTCCATTGTTCTTCTGAATTCTGCTGAAGTTTAAAAATGCTACGGAACTCTTCCATTGTTCACGGAATTCTGCTGAAGTTTAAAAATGCTACGGAACTCTTCCATTGCTATTCATAATTCTGCTGAAGTTTAAAAATGCTACGGAACTCTTCCATTGTTCTTCGGAATTCGGGTGAAGTTTAAAATTGCTATGGAACTCTTCCATTGTTCTTCGGAATTCTGCTGAAGTTTAAAAATGCTACGGAACTCTTCCATTGTTCTCGGAATTCTGTTGAAGTTTAAAAATGCTACGGAGCTCTTCCATTGTTCTCGGAATTCTGGTGAAGTTTAAAAATGCTACGGAACTCTTCCATTGTTCTCGGAATTCTGCTGAAGTTTAAAAATGCTATGGAACTCTTCCATTTTTCTTTGGAATTCTGCTGAAGTTTAAAAATGCTACGGAAATTTTCCATTGTTCTTCGGAATTCTGATGAAGTTTAAAAATGCTACGGAACTCTTCCATTGTTCTTCGGAATTCTGATGAAGTTTAAAAATGCTACGGAACTCTTCCATTGTTCTTCGGAATTCTGCAGAAGTTTAAAAATGCTACGGAACTCGTCCATTGTTCTTGGAATTCTGGTGAAGTTTAAAAATGCTACGGAACTCTTCCATTGTTCTCAGAATTCTGCTGAAGTTTATAAATTCTACGGAACTCTTCCATTGTTCTTGGGAATTCTGCTGAAGTTTAAAAATGTTACGGATCATTTCCATTGTTCTTCGGAATTCTGCTGAAGTTTAAATATGCTATGGAACTCTTCCATTGTTCTTCGGAATTCTTCTGAAGTTTAAAAATGCTACGGAACTCTTCGATTGTTCTTCGGAATTCTGCTGAAGTTTAAAAATGCTACGGAACTCTTCCATTGTTCTTCTGAGTTCTGCTGAAGTTTAAAAATGCTACGGAACCCTTCCATTGTTATTCTTAATTCTGCTGAAGTTTAAAAATGCTACGGAACTCTTCCATTGTTATTCTTAATTCTGCTGAAGTTTAAAAATGCTACGAAACTCTTCCATTGTTCTTCGGAATTCTGCTGTAATTTAAAAATGCTACGGAACTCTTCCATTGTTCTTCGGAATTCTGTTGAAGTTTAAAAATGCTACGGAACTCTTCCATTGTTATTCTTAATTCTGCTGAAGTTTAAAAATGCTGCGGAACTCTTCCATTGTTCTTCGCAATTCTGATGAAGTTTAAAACTGCAACGGAACTCTTCCATTGTTCTTCGGAATTCTGCTGAAGTTTAAAAATGCTACGGAACTCTTCCATTGTTCTTCGGAATTCTGCTGAAGTTTAAAAATGCTACGGAACTCTTCCATTGTTCTCGGAATTCTGCTGAAGTTTAAAAATGCTACGGAACTCTTCCATTGTTCTCGGAATTCTGGTGAAGTTTAAAAATGCTACGGAACTCATCCATTGTTCTCGGAATTCTGCTGAAGTTTAAAAATGCTACGGAACTCTTCCATTGTTCTTCGGAATTCTGCTGAAGTTTAAAAATGGTACGGAACTTTTCCATTGTTCTTCGGAATTCTGACGAAGTTTAAAAAGGCTACGGAACTCTTCCATTGTTCTTCGGAATTCTGCTGAAGTTTAAAAATGCTACGGAACTCTTCCATTGTTCTTCGGAATTCTGCAGAAGTTTAAAAATGCTACGGAACTCTTCCATTGTTCTTGGAATTCTGGTGAAGTTTAAAAATGCTACGGAACTCTTCCATTGTTCTCAGAATTCTGCTGAAGCTTATAAATTCTACGGTGCTCTTCCATTGTTCTTGGGAATTCTGCTGAAGTTTAAAAATGTTACGAATCAATTCCATTGTTCTTCGGAATTCTGCTGAAGTTTAAAAATGCTACGGAACTCTTCCATTGTTCTTCGGAATTCTGCTGAAGTTTAAAAATGCTACGGAACTCATCCATTGTTCTTCGGAATTCTGAAGTTTAAAAATGCTACGGAACTCTTCCATTGTTTTGCTGAATTCTTCTGAAGTTTAAAAATGCTACAGAACTCTTCTCTTGTTCTTCAGAATTCTGCTGAAGTTTAAAAATGCTACGGAACACTTCCTTTGTTCTTCGGAATTCTGCTGAAGTTTAAAAATGCTACAGAACTCTTTCATTGTTCACGGTATTCTTGTGAAGTTTAAAAATGCAACGGAACTCTTCCATTGTTCTTCAGAATTCTGCTGAAGTTTAAAATTGCTACGGGACTCTTCCATTGTTCTTCTGAGTTCTGCTGAAGTTTAAAAAGGCTAAGGAACTCGTCCATTGTTCTTCGGAATTCTGATGAAGTTTAAAACTGCAACGGAACTCTTCCATTGTTCTTCGGAATTCTGCTGAAGTTTAAAAATGCTACAGAACTCTTCCATTGTTCACGGTATTCTGGTGAAGTTTAAAAATGCTACGGAACTCTTCCATTGTTCTTCGGAATTCTGCTGAAGTTTAAAATTGCTACGGGACTCTTCCATTGTTCTTCTGAGTTCTGCTGAAGTTTAAAAAGGCTACGGAACTCTTCCATTGTTCTTCGGAATTCTGATGAAGTTCAAAAGTGCAACAGAACTCTTCCATTGTTCTCGGAATTCTGCTGAAGTTTAAAAATGCTATGGAACTCTTCCATTGTTCTTCGGAATTCTGCTGAAGTTTAAAAATGCTACGGAACTTTTCCATTGTTCTTCGGAATTCTGATGAAGTTTAAAAATGCTACGGAACTCTTCCATTGTTCTTCGGAATTCTGCTGAAGTTTAAAAATGCTACGGAACTCTTCCATTGTTCTTCTGAGTTCTGCTGAAGTTTAAAAATGCTGCGGAACTCTTCCATTGCTCTTCGGAATTCTGATGAAGTTTAAAACTGCAACGGAACTCTTCCATTGTTCTTCGGAATTCTGCTGAAGTTTAAAAATGCTACGGAACTCTTCCATTGTTCTTCGGAATTCTGCTGAAGTTTAAAAATGCTACGGAACTCTTCCATTGTTCTCGGAATTCTGCTGAAGTTTAAAAATGCTACGGAACTCTTCCATTGTTCTTCGGAATTCTGCTGAAGTTTAAAAATGCTACGGAACTCTTCCATTGTTCTTCGGAATTCTGCTGAAGTTTAAAAATGCTATGGAACTCTTCCATTGTATTCTTAATTCTGCTGAAGTTTAAAAATGCTACGGAACACTTCCATTGTTCTTCGGAATTCTGCTGAAGTTTAAAAATGCTATGGAACTCTTCCATTGTTCTTCTGAATTCTGCTGAAGTTTAAAAATGCTACGGAACTCTTCCATTGTTCTCGGAATTCTGGTGAAGTTTAAAAATGCTACGGAACTCATCCATTGTTCTCGGAATTCTGCTGAAGTTTAAAAATGCTACGGAACTCTTCCATTGTTCTTCGGAATTCTGCTGAAGTTTAAAAATGGTACGGAACTTTTCCATTGTTCTTCGGAATGCTGACGAAGATTAAAAAGGCTACGGAACTCTTCCATTGTTCTTCGGAATTCTGCTGAAGTTTAAAAATGCTACGGAACTCTTCCATTGTTCTTCGGAATTCTGCAGAAGTTTAAAAATGCTACGGAACTCTTCCATTGTTATTGGAATTCTGGTGAAGTTTAAAAATGCTACGGAACTCTTCCATTGTTCTCAGAATTCTGCTGAAGCTTATAAATTCTACGGTGCTCTTCCATTGTTCTTGGGAATTCTGCTGAAGTTTAAAAATGTTACGGATCAATTCCATTGTTCTTCGGAATTCTCCTGAAGTTTAAAAATGCTACGGATCTCTTCCATTTTTCTTCAGAATTCTGCTGAAGTTTAAAAATGCTACGGAACTCATCCATTGTTCTTCGGAATTTTGCTGAAGTTTAAAAATGCTACGGAACTCTTCCATTGTTTTGCGGAATTCTTCTGAAGTTTAAAAATGCTACAGAACTCTTCTCTTGTTCTTCAGAATTCTGCTGAAGTTTAAAAATGCTACGGAACACTTCCTTTGTTCTTCGGAATTCTGCTGAAGTTTAAAAATGCTACAGAACTCTTCCATTGTTCACGGTATTCTGGTGAAGTTTAAAAATGCTACGGAACTCTTCCATTGTTCTTCGGAATTCTGCTGAAGTTTAAAATTGCTACGGGACTCTTCCATTGTTCTTCTGAGTTCTGCTGAAGTTTAAAAAGGCTACGGAACTCTTCCATTGTTCTTCGGAATTCTGATGAAGTTTAAAACTGCAACGGAACTCTTCCATTGTTCTTCGGAATTCTGCTGAAGTTTAAAAATGCTACGGAACTCTTCCATGGTTCTTCGGAATTCTGCTGAAGTTTAAAAATGCTACGGAACTCTTCCATTGTTCTCGGAATTCTGGTGAAGTTTAAAAATGCTGCGGAACTCATCCATTGTTCTTGGAATTCTGCTGAAGTTTAAAAATGCTGCGGAACTCTTCCATTGTTCTTCGGAATTCTGCTGTAATTTAAAAATGCTACGGAACTCTTCCATTGTTCTTCGGAATTCTGCTGAAGTTTAAAAATGCTACGGAACTCTTCCATTGTTCTCAGAATTCTGCTGAAGCTTATAAATTCTACGGTGCTCTTCCATTTTTCTTGGGAATTCTGCTGAAGTTTAAAAATGTTACGAATCAATTCCATTGTTCTTCGGAATTCTGCTGAAGTTTAAAAATGCTACGGAACTCTTCCATTGTTCTTCGGAATTCTGCTGAAGTTTAAAAATGCTACGGAACTCATCCATTGTTCTTCGGAATTCTGAAGTTTAAAAATGCTACGGAACTCTTCCATTGTTTTGCTGAATTCTTCTGAAGTTTAAAAATGCTACAGAACTCTTCTCTTGTTCTTCAGAATTCTGCTGAAGTTTAAAAATGCTACGGAACACTTCCTTTGTTCTTCGGAATTCTGCTGAAGTTTAAAAATGCTACAGAACTCTTTCATTGTTCACGGTATTCTTGTGAAGTTTAAAAATGCTACGGAACTCTTCCATTGTTCTTCAGAATTCTGCTGAAGTTTAAAATTGCTACGGGACTCTTCCATTGTTCTTCTGAGTTCTGCTGAAGTTTAAAAAGGCTAAGGAACTCTTCCATTGTTCTTCGGAATTCTGATGAAGTTTAAAACTGCAACGGAACTCTTCCATTGTTCTTCGGAATTCTGCTGAAGTTTAAAAATGCTACAGAACTCTTCCATTGTTCACGGTATTCTGGTGAAGTTTAAAAATGCTACGGAACTCTTCCATTGTTCTTCGGAATTCTGCTGAAGTTTAAAATTGCTACGGGACTCTTCCATTGTTCTTCTGAGTTCTGCTGAAGTTTAAAAAGGCTACGGAACTCTTCCATTGTTCTTCGGAATTCTGATGAAGTTCAAAACTGCAACGGAACTCTTCCATTGTTCTCGGAATTCTGCTGAAGTTTAAAAATGCTATGGACCTCTTCCATTGTTCTTCGGAATTCTGCTGAAGTTTAAAAATGCTACGGAACTTTTCCATTGATCTTCGGAATTCTGATGAAGTTTAAAAATGCTACGGAACTCTTCCATTGTTCTTCGGAATTCTGCTGAAGTTTAAAAATGCTACGGAACTCTTCCATTGTTCTTCTGAGTTCTGCTGAAGTTTAAAAATGCTGTGGAACTCTTCCATTGCTCTTCGGAATTCTGATGAAGTTTAAAACTGCAACGGAACTCTTCCATTGTTCTTCGGAATTCTGCTGAAGTTTAAAAATGCTACGGAACTCTTCCATTGTTCTTCGGAATTCTGTTGAAGTTTAAAAATGCTACGGAACTCTTCCATTGTTCTCGGAATTCTGCTGAAGTTTAAAAATGCTACGGAACTCTTCCATTGTTCTTCGGAATTCTGCTGAAGTTTAAAAATGCTACGGAACTCTTCCATTGTTCTTCGGAATTCTGCTGAAGTTTAAAAATGCTATGGAACTCTTCCATTGTATTCTTAATTCTGCTGAAGTTTAAAAATGCTACGGAACACTTCCATTGACCTTCGGAATTCTGCTGAAGTTTAAAAATGCTATGGAACTCTTCCATTGTTCTTCTGAATTCTGCTGAAGTTTAAAAATGCTACGGAACTCTTCCATTGTTCTCGGAATTCTGGTGAAGTTTAAAAATGCTACGGAACTCATCCATTGTTCTCGGAATTCTGCTGAAGTTTAAAAATGCTACGGAACTCTTCCATTGTTCTTCGGAATTCTGCTGAAGTTTAAAAATGGTACGGAACTTTTCCATTGTTCTTCGGAATGCTGACGAAGTTTAAAAAGGCTACGGAACTCTTCCATTGTTCTTCGGAATTCTGCTGAAGTTTAAAAATGCTACGGAACTCTTCCATTGTTCTTCGGAATTCTGCAGAAGTTTAAAAATGCTACGGAACTCTTCCATTGTTATTGGAATTCTGGTGAAGTTTAAAAATGCTACGGAACTCTTCCATTGTTCTCAGAATTCTGCTGAAGCTTATAAATTCTACGGTGCTCTTCCATTGTTCTTGGGAATTCTGCTGAAGTTTAAAAATGTTACGGATCAATTCCATTGTTCTTCGGAATTCTGCTGAAGTTTAAAAATGCTACGGATCTCTTCCATTTTTCTTCGGAATTCTGCTGAAGTTTAAAAATGCTACGGAACTCATCCATTGTTCTTCGGAATTTTGCTGAAGTTTAAAAATGCTACGGAACTCTTCCATTGTTTTGCGGAATTCTTCTGAAGTTTAAAAATGCTACAGAACTCTTCTCTTGTTCTTCAGAATTCTGCTGAAGTTTAAAAATGCTACGGAACACTTCCTTTGTTCTTCGGAATTCTGCTGAAGTTTAAAAATGCTACAGAACTCTTCCATTGTTCACGGTATTCTGGTGAAGTTTAAAAATGCTACGGAACTCTTCCATTGTTCTTCGGAATTCTGCTAAAGTTTAAAATTGCTACGGGACTCTTCCATTGTTCTTCTGAGTTCAGCTGAAGTTTAAAAAGGCTACCGAACTCTTCCATTGTTCTTCGGAATTCTGATGAAGTTTAAAACTGCAACGGAACTCTTCCATTGTTCTTCGGAATTCTGCTGAAGTTTAAAAATGCTACGGAACTCTTCCATTGTTCTTCGGAATTCTGCTGAAGTTTAAAAATGCTACGGAACTCTTCCATTGTTCTCGGAATTCTGGTGAAGTTTAAAAATGCTGCGGAACTCATCCATTGTTCTTGGAATTCTGCTGAAGTTTAAAAATGCTGCGGAACTCTTCCATTGTTCTTCGGAATTCTGCTGTAATTTAAAAATGCTACGGAACTCTTCCATTGTTCTTCGGAATTCTGATGAAGTTTAAAAATGCTACGGAACTCTTCCATTGTTCTTCGGAATTCTGCTGAAGTTTAAAAATGCTACGGAACTCTTCCATTGCTTTTCGGAATTCTGCTGAAGTTTATAAATGCTGTGGAACTCTTCCATTGTTCTCGGAATTCTTCTGAAGTTTGAAAATGCTACGGAACTCTTACATTGTTCTTCAGAATACTGCTGAAGTTTAAAAATGCTACGGAACACTTCCTTTGTTCTTCGGAATTCTGCTGAAGTTTAAAAATGCTACAGAACTCTTCTCTTGTTCTTCAGAATTCTGCTGAAGTTTAAAAATGCTACGGAACACTTCCTTTGTTCTTCGGAATTCTGCTGAAGTTTAAAAATGCTACCGAAATCTTCCATTGTTCACGGTATTCTGGTGAAGTTTAAAAATGCTACGGAACTCTTCCATTGTTCTTCGGAATTCTGCTGAAGTTTAAAAATGCTACGGAACTCTTCCATTGTTATTCTTAATTCTGCTGAAGTTTAAAAATGCTACGGAACTCTTCCATTGTTCTTCGGAATTCTGCTGAAGTTTAAAAATGCAATGGAACTCTTCCATTGTTCTTTTGAATTCTGCTGAAGTTTAAAAATGCTACGGAACTCTTCCATTGTTCTCGGAATTCTGTTGAAGTTTAAAAATGCTATGGAACTCTTCTATTGTATTCTTAATTCTGCTGAAGTTTAAAAATGCTGCAGAACTCTTCCATTGTTCTTCGGAATTCTGCTGAAGTTTAAAAATGCTACGGAACTCTTCCATTGTTCTTGGAATTCTGCTGAAGTTTAAAAATGCTACGGAACTCTTCCATTGTTCTTCGGAATTCTGCTGAAGTTTAAAAATGCTACGGAACTCTTCCATTGTTCTTCGGAATTCTGCTGATGTTTAAAAATGCTATGGAACTCTTCCATTGTTCTTCGGAATTCTGGTGAAGTTTAAAAATGCTACGGAACTCTTCCATTGTTCTCGGAATTCTGGTGAAGTTTAAAAATGCTACGGAACTCATCCATTGTTCTCGGAATTCTGCTGAAGTTTAAAAATGCTACGGAACTCTTCCATTGTTCTTCGGAATTCTGCTGAAGTTTAAAAATGGTACGGAACTTTTCCATTGTTCTTCGGAATTCTGACGAAGTTTAAAAAGGCTACGGAACTCTTCCATTGTTCTTCGGAATTCTGCTGAAGTTTAAAAATGCTACGGAACTCTTCCATTGTTCTTCGGAATTCTGCAGAAGTTTAAAAATGCTACGGAACTCTTCCATTGTTCTTGGAATTCTGGTGAAGTTTAAAAATGCTACGGAACTCATCCATTGTTCTCAGAATTCTGCTGAAGCTTATAAATTCTACGGTGCCCTTCCATTGTTCTTGGGAATTCTGCTGAAGTTTAAAAATGTTACGGATCAATTCCATTGTTCTTCAGAATTCTGCGGAAGTTTAAAAATCCTACGGAACTCTTCCATTGTTCTTAGAATTCTGCTGAAGTTTAAAAATGCTACGGAACTCATCCATTGTTCTTCGGAATTCTGCTGAAGTTTAAAAATGCTACGGAACTCTTCCATTGTTTTGCGGAATTCTTCTGAAGTTTAAAAATGCTACAGAACTCTTCTCTTGTTCTTCAGAATTCTGCTGAAGTTTAAAAATGCTACGGAAAACTTCCTTTGTTCTTCGGAATTCTGCTGAAGTTTAAAAATGCTACAGAACTCTTCCATTGTTCACGGTATTCTGGTGAAGTTTAAAAATGCTACGGAACTCTTCCATTGTTCTTCGGAATTCTGTTGAAGTTTAAAAATGCTACGGGACTCTTCCATTGTTCTTCTGAGTTCTGCTGAAGTTTAAAAAGGCTACGGAACTCTTCCATTGTTCTTCGGAATTCTGATGAAGTTTAAAACTGCAACGGAACTCTTCCATTGTTCTTCAGAATTCTGCTGAAGTTTAAAAATGCTACGGAACTCTTCCATTGTTCTTCGGAATTCTGCTGAAGTTTAAAAATGCTACGGAACTCTTCCATTGTTCTTGGAATTCTGTTGAAGTTTAAAAATGCTACGGAACTCTTCCATTGTTCTCGGAATTCTGGTGAAGTTTAAAAATGCTACTGAACTCTTCCATTGTTCCCGGAATTCTGCTGAAGTTTAAAAATGCTACGGAACTCTTCCATTGTTCTTCGGAATTCTGATGAAGTTTAAAAATGCTACGGAACTTTTCCATTGTTCTTCGGAATTCTAATGAAGTTTAAAAATGCTAAGGAACTCTTCCATTGTTCTTCAGAATTCTGCTGAAGTTTAAAAATGCTATGTAACACTTCCATTGTTCTTCGGAATTCTGCTGAAGTTTAAAAATGCTACGGAACTCTTCCATTGTTCTTCGGAATTCTGGTGAAGTTTAAAAATGCTATGGAACTCTTCCATTGTTCTCAGAATTCTGCTGAAGTTTATAAATTCTACGGTACTCTTCCATTGTTCTTGGGAATTCTGCTGAAGTTTAAATATGCTACGGAACTCTTCCATTGTTCTTCGGAATTCTGCTGAAGTTTAAAAATGCTACGGAACTCTTCCATTGTTCTTGGAATTCTGTTGAAGTTTAAAAATGCTACGGAACTCTTCCATTGTTCTCGGAATTCTGGTGAAGTTTAAAAATGCTACTGAACTCTTCCATTGTTCCCGGAATTCTGCTGAAGTTTAAAAATGCTACGGAACTCTTCCATTGTTCTTCGGAATTCTGATGAAGTTTAAAAATGCTACGGAACTTTTCCATTGTTCTTCGGAATTCTAATGAAGTTTAAAAATGCTAAGGAACTCTTCCATTGTTCTTCAGAATTCTGCTGAAGTTTAAAAATGCTATGTAACACTTCCATTGTTCTTCGGAATTCTGCTGAAGTTTAAAAATGCTACGGAACTCTTCCATTGTTCTTCGGAATTCTGGTGAAGTTTAAAAATGCTATGGAACTCTTCCATTGTTCTCAGAATTCTGCTGAAGTTTATAAATTCTACGGTACTCTTCCATTGTTCTTGGGAATTCTGCTGAAGTTTAAATATGCTACGGAACTCTTCCATTGTTCTTCGGAATTCTGCTGAAGTTTAAAAATGCTACGGAACTCTTCCATTGTTCTTCTGAGTTCTGTTGAAGTTTAAAAATGCTGCGCAACTCCTCCATTGTTCTTCGGAATTCTGATGAAGTTTAAAACTGCAACGGAACTCTTCCATTGTTCTTCGGAATTCTGCTGAAGTTTAAAAATGCTACGGAACTCTTCCATTGTTCTTCGGAATTCTGATGAAGCTTAAAACTGCAACGGAACTCTTCCATTGTTCTTCGGAATTCTGCTGAAGTTTAAAAATGCTACGTAACTCTTACATTGTTCTTCTGAATTCTGCTGAAGTTTAAAAATGCTACGGAACTCTTCCATTGTTCTTCGGAATTCTGATGAAGCTTAAAACTGCAACGGAACTCTTCCATTGTTCTTCGGAATTCTGCTGAAGTTTAAAAATGCTACGGAACTCTTCCATTGTTCTCGGAATTCTGCTGAAGTTAAAAAATGCTACGGAACTCTTCCATTGTTCTCGGAATTCTGGTGAAGTTTAAAAATGCTACGGAACTCTTCCATTGTTCTCGGAATTCTGCTGAAGTTTAAAAATGCTACGGAACTCTTCCATTGTTCTTCGGAATTCTGCTGAAGATTAAAAATGCTACGGAACTCTTCCATTGTTCTTCGGAATTCTGCTGTAGTTTAAAAATGCTATGGAACTCTTCCATTGTTCTCGGAATTCTGGTGAAGTTTAAAAATGCTACGGAACTCTTCCATTGTTCTCGGAATTCTGGTGAAGTTTAAAAATGCTACGGAACTCATCCATTGTTCTCAGAATTCTGCTGAAGTTTAAAAATGCTACGGAACTCTTCCATTGTTCTTCGGAATTCTGCTGAAGTTTAAAAATGGTACGGAACTTTTCCATTGTTCTTCAGAATTCTGACGAAGTTTAAAAAGGCTACGGAACTCTTCCATTGTTCTTCGGAATTCTGCTGAAGTTTAAAAATGCTACGGAACTCTTCCATTGTTCTTCGGAATTCTGCAGAAGTTTAAAAATGCTACGGAACTCTTCCATTGTTCTTGGAATTCTGGTGAAGTTTAAAAATGCTACGGAACTCTTCCATTGTTCTCAGAATTCTGCTGAATCTTATAAATTCTACGGTGCTCTTCCATTGTTCTTGGGAATTCTGCTGAAGTGTAAAAATGTTACGGATTAATTCCATTGTTCTTCAGAATTCTGCTGAAGTTTAAAAATGCTACGGAACTCTTCCATTGTTCTTTGGAATTCTGCTGAAGTTTAAAAATGCTACTGAACTCTTCCATTGTTCTTCGGAATTCTGCTGAAGTTTAAAAATGCTACGGAACTCTTCCATTGTTCTTTGGAATTCTGCTGAAGTTTAAAAATGCTACGGAACTCTTCCATTGTTCTTCTGAGTTCTGCTGAAGTTTAAAAATGCTGCGGAACTCTTCCATTGTTCTTCGGCATTCTGGTGAAGTTTAAAACTGCAACGGAACTCTTCCATTGTTCTTCGGAATTCTGCTGAAGTTTAAAAATGCTACGGAACTCTTCCATTGTTCTTTGGATTTCTGCTGAAGTTTAAAAATGCTACGGAACTCTTCTATTGTTCTTCGGAATTCTGCTGAAGTTTAAAAATGCACGGAACTCTTACGTTGTTCTTCGGAATTCTGCTGAAGTTTAAAAATGCTACGGAACTCTTCCATTGTTCTTCGGAATTCTGATGAAGCTTAAAACTGCAACGGAACTCTTCCATTGTTCTTCGGAATTCTGCTGAAGTTTAAAAATGCTACGGAACTCTTCCATTGTTCTTCGGAATTCTGCTGAAGTTTAAAAATGCTACGGAACTCTTCCATTGTTCTCGGAATTCTGCTGAAGTTAAAAAATGCTACGGAACTCTTCCATTGTTCTCGGAATTCTGGTGAAGTTTAAAAATGCTACGGAACTCTTCCATTGTTCTCGGAATTCTGCTGAAGTTTAAAAATGCTACGGAACTCTTCCATTGTTCTTCGGAATTCTGCTGAAGTTTAAAAATGCAATGGAACTCTTCCATTGTTCTTTTGAATTCTGCTGAAGTTTAAAAATGCTACGGAACTCTTCCATTGTTCTCGGAATTCTGTTGAAGTTTAAAAATGCTATGGAACTCTTCTATTGTATTCTTAATTCTGCTGAAGTTTAAAAATGCTGCAGAACTCTTCCATTGTTCTTCGGAATTCTGCTGAAGTTTAAAAATGCTACGGAACTCTTCCATTGTTCTTGGAATTCTGCTGAAGTTTAAAAATGCTACGGAACTCTTCCATTGTTCTTCGGAATTCTGCTGAAGTTTAAAAATGCTACGGAACTCTTCCATTGTTCTTCGGAATTCTGCTGATGTTTAAAAATGCTATGGAACTCTTCCATTGTTCTTCGGATTTCTGGTGAAGTTTAAAAATGCTACGGAACTCTTCCATTGTTCTCGGAATTCTGGTGAAGTTTAAAAATGCTACGGAACTCATCCATTGTTCTCGGAATTCTGCTGAAGTTTAAAAATGCTACGGAACTCTTCCATTGTTCTTCGGAATTCTGCTGAAGTTTAAAAATGGTACGGAACTTTTCCATTGTTCTTCGGAATTCTGACGAAGTTTAAAAAGGCTACGGAACTCTTCCATTGTTCTTCGGAATTCTGCTGAAGTTTAAAAATGCTACGGAACTCTTCCATTGTTCTTCGGAATTCTGCAGAAGTTTAAAAATGCTACGGAACTCTTCCATTGTTCTTGGAATTCTGGTGAAGTTTAAAAATGCTACGGAACTCATCCATTGTTCTCAGAATTCTGCTGAAGCTTATAAATTCTACGGTGCCCTTCCATTGTTCTTGGGAATTCTGCTGAAGTTTAAAAATGTTACGGATCAATTCCATTGTTCTTCAGAATTCTGCGGAAGTTTAAAAATCCTACGGAACTCTTCCATTGTTCTTAGAATTCTGCTGAAGTTTAAAAATGCTACGGAACTCATCCATTGTTCTTCGGAATTCTGCTGAAGTTTAAAAATGCTACGGAACTCTTCAATTGTTTTGCGGAATTCTTCTGAAGTTTAAAAATGCTACAGAACTCTTCTCTTGTTCTTCAGAATTCTGCTGAAGTTTAAAAATGCTACGGAAAACTTCCTTTGTTCTTCGGAATTCTGCTGAAGTTTAAAAATGCTACAGAACTCTTCCATTGTTCACGGTATTCTGGTGAAGTTTAAAAATGCTACGGAACTCTTCCATTGTTCTTCGGAATTCTGTTGAAGTTTAAAAATGCTACGGGACTCTTCCATTGTTCTTCTGAGTTCTGCTGAAGTTTAAAAAGGCTACGGAACTCTTCCATTGTTCTTCGGAATTCTGATGAAGTTTAAAACTGCAACGGAACTCTTCCATTGTTCTTCAGAATTCTGCTGAAGTTTAAAAATGCTACGGAACTCTTCCATTGTTCTTCGGAATTCTGCTGAAGTTTAAAAATGCTACGGAACTCTTCCATTGTTCTTGGAATTCTGTTGAAGTTTAAAAATGCTACGGAACTCTTCCATTGTTCTCGGAATTCTGGTGAAGTTTAAAAATGCTACTGAACTCTTCCATTGTTCCCGGAATTCTGCTGAAGTTTAAAAATGCTACGGAACTCTTCCATTGTTCTTCGGAATTCTGATGAAGTTTAAAAATGCTACGGAACTTTTCCATTGTTCTTCGGAATTCTAATGAAGTTTAAAAATGCTAAGGAACTCTTCCATTGTTCTTCAGAATTCTGCTGAAGTTTAAAAATGCTATGTAACACTTCCATTGTTCTTCGGAATTCTGCTGAAGTTTAAAAATGCTACGGAACTCTTCCATTGTTCTTCGGAATTCTGGTGAAGTTTAAAAATGCTATGGAACTCTTCCATTGTTCTCAGAATTCTGCTGAAGTTTATAAATTCTACGGTACTCTTCCATTGTTCTTGGGAATTCTGCTGAAGTTTAAATATGCTACGGAACTCTTCCATTGTTCTTCGGAATTCTGCTGAAGTTTAAAAATGCTACGGAACTCTTCCATTGTTCTTGGAATTCTGTTGAAGTTTAAAAATGCTACGGAACTCTTCCATTGTTCTCGGAATTCTGGTGAAGTTTAAAAATGCTACTGAACTCTTCCATTGTTCCCGGAATTCTGCTGAAGTTTAAAAATGCTACGGAACTCTTCCATTGTTCTTCGGAATTCTGATGAAGTTTAAAAATGCTACGGAACTTTTCCATTGTTCTTCGGAATTCTAATGAAGTTTAAAAATGCTAAGGAACTCTTCCATTGTTCTTCAGAATTCTGCTGAAGTTTAAAAATGCTATGTAACACTTCCATTGTTCTTCGGAATTCTGCTGAAGTTTAAAAATGCTACGGAACTCTTCCATTGTTCTTCGGAATTCTGGTGAAGTTTAAAAATGCTATGGAACTCTTCCATTGTTCTCAGAATTCTGCTGAAGTTTATAAATTCTACGGTACTCTTCCATTGTTCTTGGGAATTCTGCTGAAGTTTAAATATGCTACGGAACTCTTCCATTGTTCTTCGGAATTCTGCTGAAGTTTAAAAATGCTACGGAACTCTTCCATTGTTCTTCTGAGTTCTGTTGAAGTTTAAAAATGCTGCGCAACTCCTCCATTGTTCTTCGGAATTCTGATGAAGTTTAAAACTGCAACGGAACTCTTCCATTGTTCTTCGGAATTCTGCTGAAGTTTAAAAATGCTACGGAACTCTTCCATTGTTCTTCGGAATTCTGATGAAGCTTAAAACTGCAACGGAACTCTTCCATTGTTCTTCGGAATTCTGCTGAAGTTTAAAAATGCTACGTAACTCTTACATTGTTCTTCTGAATTCTGCTGAAGTTTAAAAATGCTACGGAACTCTTCCATTGTTCTTCGGAATTCTGATGAAGCTTAAAACTGCAACGGAACTCTTCCATTGTTCTTCGGAATTCTGCTGAAGTTTAAAAATGCTACGGAACTCTTCCATTGTTCTCGGAATTCTGCTGAAGTTAAAAAATGCTACGGAACTCTTCCATTGTTCTCGGAATTCTGGTGAAGTTTAAAAATGCTACGGAACTCTTCCATTGTTCTCGGAATTCTGCTGAAGTTTAAAAATGCTACGGAACTCTTCCATTGTTCTTCGGAATTCTGCTGAAGATTAAAAATGCTACGGAACTCTTCCATTGTTCTTCGGAATTCTGCTGTAGTTTAAAAATGCTATGGAACTCTTCCATTGTTCTCGGAATTCTGGTGAAGTTTAAAAATGCTACGGAACTCTTCCATTGTTCTCGGAATTCTGGTGAAGTTTAAAAATGCTACGGAACTCATCCATTGTTCTCAGAATTCTGCTGAAGTTTAAAAATGCTACGGAACTCTTCCATTGTTCTTCGGAATTCTGCTGAAGTTTAAAAATGGTACGGAACTTTTCCATTGTTCTTCAGAATTCTGACGAAGTTTAAAAAGGCTACGGAACTCTTCCATTGTTCTTCGGAATTCTGCTGAAGTTTAAAAATGCTACGGAACTCTTCCATTGTTCTTCGGAATTCTGCAGAAGTTTAAAAATGCTACGGAACTCTTCCATTGTTCTTGGAATTCTGGTGAAGTTTAAAAATGCTACGGAACTCTTCCATTGTTCTCAGAATTCTGCTGAATCTTATAAATTCTACGGTGCTCTTCCATTGTTCTTGGGAATTCTGCTGAAGTGTAAAAATGTTACGGATTAATTCCATTGTTCTTCAGAATTCTGCTGAAGTTTAAAAATGCTACGGAACTCTTCCATTGTTCTTTGGAATTCTGCTGAAGTTTAAAAATGCTACTGAACTCTTCCATTGTTCTTCGGAATTCTGCTGAAGTTTAAAAATGCTACGGAACTCTTCCATTGTTCTTTGGAATTCTGCTGAAGTTTAAAAATGCTACGGAACTCTTCCATTGTTCTTCTGAGTTCTGCTGAAGTTTAAAAATGCTGCGGAACTCTTCCATTGTTCTTCGGCATTCTGGTGAAGTTTAAAACTGCAACGGAACTCTTCCATTGTTCTTCGGAATTCTGCTGAAGTTTAAAAATGCTACGGAACTCTTCCATTGTTCTTTGGATTTCTGCTGAAGTTTAAAAATGCTACGGAACTCTTCTATTGTTCTTCGGAATTCTGCTGAAGTTTAAAAATGCACGGAACTCTTACGTTGTTCTTCGGAATTCTGCTGAAGATTAAAAATGCTACGGAACTCTTCCATTGTTCTTCGGAATTCTGATGAAGCTTAAAACTGCAACGGAACTCTTCCATTGTTCTTCGGAATTCTGCTGAAGTTTAAAAATGCTACGGAACTCTTCCATTGTTCTTCGGAATTCTGCTGAAGTTTAAAAATGCTACGGAACTCTTCCATTGTTCTCGGAATTCTGCTGAAGTTAAAAAATGCTACGGAACTCTTCCATTGTTCTCGGAATTCTGGTGAAGTTTAAAAATGCTACGGAACTCTTCCATTGTTCTCGGAATTCTGCTGAAGTTTAAAAATGCTACGGAACTCTTCCATTGTTCTTCGGAATTCTGCTGAAGTTTAAAAATGCTACGGAACTCTTCCATTGTTCTTCGGAATTCTGCTGAAGTTTAAAAATGTTACGGATCAATTCCATTGTTCTTCAGAATTCTGCTGAAGTTTAAAAATGCTACGGAACTCTTCCATTGTTCTTTGGAATTCTGCTGAAGTTTAAAAATGCTACGGAACTCTTCCATTGTTCTTCGGAATTCTGCTGAAGTTTAAAAATGCTACGGAACTCTTCCATTGTTCTTTGGAATTCTGCTGAAGTTTAAAAATGCTACGGAACTCTTCCATTGTTCTTCTGAGTTCTGCTGAAGTTTAAAAATGCTGCGGAACTCTTCCATTGTTCTTCGGCATTCTGGTAAAGTTTAAAACTGCAACGGAACTCTTCCATTGTTCTTCGGAATTCTGCTGAAGTTTAAAAATGCTACGGAACTCTTCCATTGTTCTTTGGATTTCTGCTGAAGTTTAAAAATGCTACGGAACTCTTCTATTGTTCTTCGGAATTCTGCTGAAGTTTAAAAATGCACGGAACTCTTACGTTGTTCTTCGGAATTCTGCTGAAGTTTAAAAATGCTACGGAACTCTTCCATTGTTCTTCGGAATTCTGCTGAAGTTTAAAAATGCTACGGAACTCTTCCATTGTTCTCGGAATTCTGCTGAAGTTAAAAAATGCTACGGAACTCTTCCATTGTTCTCGGAATTCTGGTGAAGTTTAAAAATGCTACGGAACTCTTCCATTGTTCTCGGAATTCTGCTGAAGTTTAAAAATGCTACGGAACTCTTCCATTGTTCTTCGGAATTCTGCTGAAGTTTAAAAATGCTACGGAACTCTTCCATTGTTCTTCGGAATTCTGCTGAAGTTTAAAAATGCTATGGAACTCTTCCATTGTTCTCGGAATTCTGCTGAAGTTTAAAAATGCTACGGAACTCTTCCATTGTTCTCGGAATTCTGGTGAAGTTTAAAAATGCTACGGAACCCATCCATTGTTCTCGGAATTCTGCTGAAGTTTAAAAATGCTACGGAACTCTTCCATTGTTCTTCGGAATTCTGCTGAAGTTTAAAAATGGTACGGAACTTTTCCATTGTTCTTCGGAATTCTGACGAAGTTTAAAAAGGCTACGGAACTCTTCCATTGTTCTTCGGAATTCTGCTGAAGTTTAAAAATGCTACGGAACTCTTCCATTATTCTTCGGAATTCTGCAGAAGTTTAAAAATGCTACGGAACCCATCCATTGTTCTCGGAATTCTGCTGAAGTTTAAAAATGCTACGGAACTCTTCCATTGTTCTTCGGAATTCTGCTGAAGTTTAAAAATGGTACGGAACTTTTCCATTGTTCTTCGGAATTCTGACGAAGTTTAAAAAGGCTGCGGAACTCTTCCATTGTTCTTCGGAATTCTGCTGAAGTTTAAAAATGCTACGGAACTCTTCCATTATTCTTCGGAATTCTGCAGAAGTTTAAAAATGCTACGGAACTCTTCCATTGTTCTTGGAATTCTGGTGAAGTTTAAAAATGCTACGGAACTCTTCCATTGTTCTCAGAATTCTGCTGAAGCTTATAAATTCTACGGTGCTCTTCCATTGTTCTTGGGAATTCTGCTGAAGTTTAAAAATGTTACAGATCAATTCCATTGTTCTTCGGAATTCTGCTGAAGTTTAAAAATGCTACGGAACTCTTCCATTGTTTTGCGGAATTCTGCTGAAGTTTAAAAATGCTACGGAACTCTTCCATTTTTCTCGGAATTCTTCTGAAGTTTAAAAATGCTACAGAACTCTTCCATTGTTCTTCAGAATTCTGCTGAAGTTTAAAAATGCTACGGAACACTTCCTTTGTTATTCGGAATTCTGCTGAAGTTTAAAAATGCTACAGAACTCTTCCATTGTTCACGGTATTCTGGTGAAGTTTAAAAATGCTACGGAACTCTTCCATTGTTCTTCGGAATTCTGCTGAAGTTTAAAAATGCTACGGGACTCTTCCATTGTTCTTCTGAGTTCTGCTGAAGTTTAAAAAGGCTACGGAACTCTTCCATTGTTCTTTGGAATTCTGATGAAGTTTAAAACTGCAACAGAACTCTTCCATTGTTCTTCGGAATTCTGCTGAAGTTTAAAAATGCTACGGAACTCTTCCATTGTTCTTCGGAATTCTGCTGAAGTTTAAAAATGCTACGGAACTCTTCCATTGTTCTCGGAATTCTGGTGAAGTTTAAAAATGCTGCGGAACTCATCCATTGTTCTCGGAATTCTGCTGAAGTTTAAAAATGCTACGGAACTCTTCCATTGTTCTTCGGAATTCTGCTGTAATTTAAAAATGCTACGGAACTCTTCCATTGTTCTTCGGAATTCTGCTGAAGTTTAAAAATGCTACGGAACTCTTCCATTGTTCTTCGGAATTCTGCTGAAGTTTAAAAATGCTGTGGAACTCTTCCATTGTTCTCGGAATTCTTCTGAAGTTTGAAAATGCTATGGAACTCTTCCATTGTTCTCGGAATTCTTCTGAAGTTTGAAAATGCTACGGAACTCTTCCATTGTTCTTCTGAATTCTGCTGAAGTTTAAAAATACTACGAAACTCTTCCATTGTTCTTCGGAATTCTGATGAAGCTTAGAACTGCAACGGAACTCTTCCATTGTTCTTCGGAATTCTGCTGAAGTTTAAAAATGCTACGGAATTCTTCCATTGTTCTCGGAATTCTGGTGAAGTTTAAAAATGCTACGGAATTCTTCCATTGTTCTCGGAATTCTGGTGAAGTTTAAAAATGGTACGGAACTCTTCCATTGTTCTCGGAATTCTGGTGAAGTTAAAAACTGCTGCGGAACTCTTCCATTGTTCTTCGGAAATCTGCTGAAGTTTAAAAATGCTACGGAACTTTTCCATTGTTCTTCAGAATTCAGCTGAAGTTTAAAAATGCTACGGAACTCTTCCATTGTTCTTCGGAATTCTGCTGAAGTTTAAAAATGCTACGGAACTCTTCCATTATTCTTCGGAATTCTGCAGAAGTTTAAAAATGCTACGGAACTCTTCCATTGTTCTTGGAATTCTGGTGAAGTTTAAAAATGCTACAGAACTCTTCCATTGTTCTCAGAATTCTGCTGAAGCTTATAAATTCTACGGTGCTCTTCCATTGTTCTTGGGAATTCTGCTGAAGTTTAAAAATGTTACGGATCAATTCCATTGTTCTTCGGAATTCTGCTGAAGTTTAAAAATGCTACGGAACTCTTCCATTGTTCTTTGGAATTCTGCTGAAGTTTAAAAATGCTACGGAACTCTTCCATTGATTTGCGGAATTCTGCTGAAGTTTAAAAATGCTACGGAACTCTTCCATTTTTCTCGGAATTCTTCTGAAGTTTAAAAATGCTACAGAACTCTTCCATTGTTCTTCAGAATTCTGCTGAAGTTTAAAAATGCTACGGAACACTTCCTTTGTTATTCGGAATTCTGCTGAAGTTTAAAAATGCTACAGAACTCTTCCATTGTTCACGGTATTCTGGTGAAGTTTAAAAATGCTACGGAACTCTTCCATTGTTCTTCGGAATTCTGCTGAAGTTTAAAAATGCTACGGGACTCTTCCATTGTTCTTCTGAGTTCTGCTGAAGTTTAAAAAGGCTTCGGAACTCTTCCATTGTTCTTCGGATTTCTGATGAAGTTTAAAACTGCAACAGAACTCTTCCATTGTTCTTCGGAATTCTGCTGAAGTTTAAAAATGCTACGGAACTCTTCCATTGTTCTTCGGAATTCTGCTGAAGTTTAAAAATGCTACGGAACTCTTCCATTGTTCTCGGAATTCTGGTGAAGTTTAAAAATGCTGCGGAACTCATCCATTGTTCTCGGAAGTCTGCTGAAGTTTAAAAATGCTACGGAACTCTTCCATTGTTCTTCGGAATTCTGCTGTAATTTAAAAATGCTACGGAACTCTTCCATTGTTCTTCGGAATTCTGCTGAAGTTTAAAAATGCTACGGAACTCTTCCATTGTTCTTCGGAATTCTGCTGAAGTTTAAAAATGCTGTGGAACTCTTCCATTGTTCTCGGAATTCTTCTGAAGTTTGAAAATGCTACGGAACTCTTCCATTGTTCTCGGAATTCTTCTGAAGTTTGAAAATGCTACGGAACTCTTCCTTTGTTCTTCGGAATTCTGCTGAAGTTTAAAAATGCTACGGAACTCTTCCATTGTTCACGGAATTCTGGTGAAGTTTAAAAATGCTACAGAACTCTTCCATTGTTATTCTTAATTCTGCTGAAGTTTAAAAATGCTACGGAACTCTTCCATTGTTCTTCGGAATTCTGCTGAAGTTTAAAAATGCTACGGAACTCTTCCATTGTTCTTCTGAATTCTGCTGAAGTTTAAAAATGCTATGAAACTCTTCCATTGTTCTTCGGAATTCTGATGAAGCTTAGAACTGCAACGGAACTCTTCCATTGTTCTTCGGAATTCTGCTGAAGTTTAAAAATGCTACGGAACTCTTCCATTGTTTTGCGGAATTCTGCTGAAGTTTAAAAATGCTACGGAACTCTTCCATTTTTCTCGGAATTCTTCTGAAGTTTAAAAATGCTACAGAACTCTTCCATTGTTCTTCAGAATTCTGCTGAAGTTTAAAAATGCTACGGAACACTTCCTTTGTTATTCGGAATTCTGCTGAAGTTTAAAAATGCTACAGAACTCTTCCATTGTTCACGGTATTCTGGTGAAGTTTAAAAATGCTACGGAACTCTTCCATTGTTCTTCGGAATTCTGCTGAAGTTTAAAAATGCTACGGAACTCTTCCATTGTTCTCGGAATTCTGGTGAAGTTTAAAAATGCTGCGGAACTCATCCATTGTTCTCGGAATTCTGCTGAAGTTTAAAAATGCTACGGAACTCTTCCATTGTTCTTCGGAATTCTGCTGTAATTTAAAAATGCTACGGAACTCTTCCATTGTTCTTCGGAATTCTGCTGAAGTTTAAAAATGCTACGGAACTCTTCCATTGTTCTTCGGAATTCTGCTGAAGTTTAAAAATGCTGTGGAACTCTTCCATTGTTCTCGGAATTCTTCTGAAGTTTGAAAATGCTACGGAACTCTTCCATTGTTCTTGGAATTCTTCTGAAGTTTGAAAATGCTACGGAACTCTTCCTTTGTTCTTCGGAATTCTGCTGAAGTTTAAAAATGCTACGGAACTCTTCCATTGTTCACGGAATTCTGGTGAAGTTTAAAAATGCTACGGAACTCTTCCATTGTTATTCTTAATTCTGCTGAAGTTTAAAAATGCTACGGAACTCTTCCATTGTTCTTCGGAATTCTGCTGAAGTTTAAAAATGCTACGGAACTCTTCCATTGTTCTTCTGAATTCTGCTGAAGTTTAAAAATGCTACGAAACTCTTCCATTGTTCTGCGGAATTCTGATGAAGCTTAGAACTGCAACGGAACTCTTCCATTGTTCTTCGGAATTCTGCTGAAGTTTAAAAATGCTACGGAATTCTTCCATTGTTCTCGGAATTCTGGTGAAGTTTAAAAATGCTACGGAATTCTTCCATTGTTCTCGGAATTCTGGTGAAGTTTAAAAATGGTACGGAACTCTTCCATTGTTCTCGGAATTCTGGTGAAGTTAAAAACTGCTGCGGAACTCTTCCATTGTTCTTCGGAAATCAGCTGAAGTTTAAAAATGCTACGGAACTTTTCCATTGTTCTTCAGAATTCAGCTGAAGTTTAAAAATGCTACGGAACTCTTCCATTGTTCTTCGGAATTCTGCTGAAGTTTAAAAATGCTACGGAACTCTTCCATTATTCTTCGGAATTCTGCAGAAGTTTAAAAATGCTACGGAACTCTTCCATTGTTCTTGGAATTCGGGTGAAGTTTAAAAATGCTACGGAACTCTTCCATTGTTCTCAGAATTCTGCTGAAGCTTATAAATTCTACGGTGCTCTTCCATTGTTCTTGGGAATTCTGCTGAAGTTTAAAAATGTTACGGATCAATTCCATTGTTCTTCGGAATTCTGCTGAAGTTTAAAAATGCTACGGAACTCTTCCATTGTTCTTTGGAATTCTGCTGAAGTTTAAAAATGCTACGGAACTCTTCCATTGTTTTGCGGAATTCTGCTGAAGTTTAAAAATGCTACGGAACTCTTCCATTTTTCTCGGAATTCTTCTGAAGTTTAAAAATGCTACAGAACTCTTCCATTGTTCTTCAGAATTCTGCTGAAGTTTAAAAATGCTACGGAACACTTCCTTTGTTATTCGGAATTCTGCTGAAGTTTAAAAATGCTACAGAACTCTTCCATTGTTCACGGTATTCTGGTGAAGTTTAAAAATGCTACGGAACTCTTCCATTGTTCTTCGGAATTCTGCTGAAGTTTACAAATGCTACGGGACTCTTCCATTGTTCTTCTGAGTTCTGCTGAAGTTTAAAAAGGTTTCGGAACTCTTCCATTGTTCTTCGGTATTCTGATGAAGTTTAAAACTGCAACAGAACTCTTCCATTGTTCTTCGGAATTCTGCTGAAGTTTAAAAATGCTACGGAACTCTTCCATTGTTCTTCGGAATTCTGCTGAAGTTTAAAAATGCTACGGAACTCTTCCATTGTTCTCGGAATTCTGGTGAAGTTTAAAAATGCTGCGGAACTCATCCATTGTTCTCGGAATTCTGCTGAAGTTTAAAAATGCTACGAAACTCTTCCATTGTTCTTCGGAATTCTGATGAAGCTTAGAACTGCAACGGAACTCTTCCATTGTTCTTCGGAATTCTGCTGAAGTTTAAAAATGCTACGGAATTCTTCCATTGTTCTCGGAATTCTGGTGAAGTTTAAAAATGCTACGGAATTCTTCCATTGTTCTCGGAATTCTGGTGAAGTTTAAAAATGGTACGGAACTCTTCCATTGTTCTCGGAATTCTGGTGAAGTTAAAAACTGCTGCGGAACTCTTCCATTGTTCTTCGGAAATCTGCTGAAGTTTAAAAATGCTACGGAACTTTTCCATTGTTCTTCAGAATTCAGCTGAAGTTTAAAAATGCTACGGAACTCTTCCATTGTTCTTCGGAATTCTGCTGAAGTTTAAAAATGCTACGGAACTCTTCCATTATTCTTCGGAATTCTGCAGAAGTTTAAAAATGCTACGGAACTCTTCCATTGTTCTTGGAATTCTGGTGAAGTTTAAAAATGCTACGGAACTCTTCCATTGTTCTCAGAATTCTGCTGAAGCTTATAAATTCTACGGTGCTCTTCCATTGTTCTTGGGAATTCTGCTGAAGTTTAAAAATGTTACGGATCAATTCCATTGTTCTTCGGAATTCTGCTGAAGTTTAAAAATGCTACGGAACTCTTCCATTGTTCTTTGGAATTCTGCTGAAGTTTAAAAATGCTACGGAACTCTTCCATTGTTTTGCGGAATTCTGCTGAAGTTTAAAAATGCTACGGAACTCTTCCATTTTTCTCGGAATTCTTCTGAAGTTTAAAAATGCTACAGAACTCTTCCATTGTTCTTCAGAATTCTGCTGAAGTTTAAAAATGCTACGGAACACTTCCTTTGTTATTCGGAATTCTGCTGAAGTTTAAAAATGCTACAGAACTCTTCCATTGTTCACGGTATTCTGGTGAAGTTTAAAAATGCTACGGAACTCTTCCATTGTTCTTCGGAATTCTGCTGAAGTTTAAAAATGCTACGGGACTCTTCCATTGTTCTTCTGAGTTCTGCTGAAGTTTAAAAAGGCTTCGGAACTCTTCCATTGTTCTTCGGAATTCTGATGAAGTTTAAAACTGCAACAGAACTCATCCATTGTTCTTCGGAATTCTGCTGAAGTTTAAAAATGCTACGGAACTCTTCCATTGTTCTTCGGAATTCTGCTGAAGTTTAAAAATGCTACGGAACTCTTCCATTGTTCTCGGAATTCTGGTGAAGTTTAAAAATGCTGCGGAACTCATCCATTGTTCTCGGAATTCTGCTGAAGTTTAAAAATGCTACGGAACTCTTCCATTGTTCTTCGGAATTCTGCTGTAATTTAAAAATGCTACGGAACTCTTCCATTGTTCTTCGGAATTCTGCTGAAGTTTAAAAATGCTACGGAACTCTTCCATTGTTCTTCGGAATTCTGCTGAAGTTTAAAAATGCTGTGGAACACTTCCATTGTTCTCGGAATTCTTCTGAAGTTTGAAAATGCTACGGAACTCTTCCATTGTTCTCGGAATTCTTCTGAAGTTTGAAAATGCTACGGAACTCTTCCTTTGTTCTTCGGAATTCTGCTGAAGTTTAAAAATGCTACGGAACTCTTCCATTGTTCACGGAATTCTGGTGAAGTTTAAAAATGCTACGGAACTCTTCCATTGTTATTCTTAATTCTGCTGAAGTTTAAAAATGCTACGGAACTCTTCCATTGTTCTTCGGAATTCTGCTGAAGTTTAAAAATGCTACGGAACTCTTCCATTGTTCTTCTGAATTCTGCTGAAGTTTAAAAATGCTACGAAACTCTTCCATTGTTCTTCGGAATTCTGATGAAGCTTAGAACTGCAACGGAACTCTTCCATTGTTCTTCGGAATTCTGCTGAAGTTTAAAAATGCTACGGAACTTTTCCATTGTTCTTCAGAATTCAGCTGAAGTTTAAAAATGCTACGGAACTCTTCCATTGTTCTCGGAATTCTGGTGAAGTTTAAAAATGGTACGGAACTCTTCCATTGTTCTCGGAATTCTGGTGAAGTTAAAAACTGCTGCGGAACTCTTCCATTGTTCTTCGGAATTCTGCTGAAGTTTAAAAATGCTACGGAACTCTTCCATTGTTCTTCGGAATTCTGCTGAAGTTTAAAAATGCTACGGAACTCTTCCATTGTTCTTCTGAATTCTGCTGAAGTTTAAAAATGCTACGGAACTCTTCTATTGTTCTTCGGAATTCTGATGAAGCTTAAAACTGCAACGGAACTCTTCCATTGTTCTTCGGAATTCTGCTGAAGTTTAAAAATGCTACGGAACTCTTCCATTGTTCTTCGGAATTCTGCTGAAGTTTAAAAATGCTACGGAACTCTTCCATTGTTCTCGGAATTCTGCTGAAGTTTAAAAATGCTACGGAACTCTTCCATTGTTCTCGGAATTCTGGTGAAGTTTAAAAATGCTACGGAACTCTTCCATTGTTCTCGGAATTCTGCTGAAGTTTAAAAATGCTACGGAACTCTTCCATTGTTCTTCGGAATTCTGCTGAAGTTTAAAAATGCTACGGAACTCTTCCATTGTTCTCGGAATTCTGGTGAAGTTTAAAAATGCTACGGGACTCTTCCATTGTTCTTCTGAGTTCTGCTGAAGTTTAAAAAGGCTTCGGAACTCTTCCATTGTTCTTCGGAATTCTGATGAAGTTTAAAACTGCAACAGAACTCTTCCATTGTTCTTCGGAATTCTGCTGAAGTTTAAAAATGCTACGGAACTCTTCCATTGTTCTTCGGAATTCTGCTGAAGTTTAAAAATGCTACGGAACTCTTCCATTGTTCTCGGAATTCTGGTGAAGTTTAAAAATGCTGCGGAACTCATCCATTGTTCTCGGAATTCTGCTGAAGTTTAAAAATGCTACGAAACTCTTCCATTGTTCTTCGGAATTCTGATGAAGCTTAGAACTGCAACGGAACTCTTCCATTGTTCTTCGGAATTCTGCTGAAGTTTAAAAATGCTACGGAATTCTTCCATTGTTCTCGGAATTCTGGTGAAGTTTAAAAATGCTACGGAATTCTTCCATTGTTCTCGGAATTCTGGTGAAGTTTAAAAATGGTACGGAACTCTTCCATTGTTCTCGGAATTCTGGTGAAGTTAAAAACTGCTGCGGAACTCTTCCATTGTTCTTCGGAAATCTGCTGAAGTTTAAAAATGCTACGGAACTTTTCCATTGTTCTTCAGAATTCAGCTGAAGTTTAAAAATGCTACGGAACTCTTCCATTGTTCTTCGGAATTCTGCTGAAGTTTAAAAATGCTACGGAACTCTTCCATTATTCTTCGGAATTCTGCAGAAGTTTAAAAATGCTACGGAACTCTTCCATTGTTCTTGGAATTCTGGTGAAGTTTAAAAATGCTACGGAACTCTTCCATTGTTCTCAGAATTCTGCTGAAGCTTATAAATTCTACGGTGCTCTTCCATTGTTCTTCGGAATTCTGCTGAAGTTTAAAAATGCTACGGAACTCTTCCATTGTTCTTTGGAATTCTGCTGAAGTTTAAAAATGCTACGGAACTCTTCCATTGTTTTGCGGAATTCTGCTGAAGTTTAAAAATGCTACGGAACTCTTCCATTTTTCTCGGAATTCTTCTGAAGTTTAAAAATGCTACAGAACTCTTCCATTGTTCTTCAGAATTCTGCTGAAGTTTAAAAATGCTACGGAACACTTCCTTTGTTATTCGGAATTCTGCTGAAGTTTAAAAATGCTACAGAACTCTTCCATTGTTCACGGTATTCTGGTGAAGTTTAAAAATGCTACGGAACTCTTCCATTGTTCTTCTGAGTTCTGCTGAAGTTTAAAAAGGCTTCGGAACTCTTCCATTGTTCTTCGGAATTCTGATGAAGTTTAAAACTGCAACAGAACTCTTCCATTGTTCTTCGGAATTCTGCTGAAGTTTAATAATGCTACGGAACTCTTCCATTGTTCTTCGGAATTCTGCTGAAGTTTAAAAATGCTACGGAACTCTTCCATTGTTCTCGGAATTCTGGTGAAGTTTAAAAATGCTGCGGAACTCATCCATTGTTCTCGGAATTCTGCTGAAGTTTAAAAATGCTACGGAACTCTTCCATTGTTCTTCGGAATTCTGCTGTAATTTAAAAATGCTACGGAACTCTTCCATTGTTCTTCGGAATTCTGCTGAAGTTTAAAAATGCTACGGAACTCTTCCATTGTTCTTCGGAATTCTGCTGAAGTTTAAAAATGCTGTGGAACACTTCCATTGTTCTCGGAATTCTTCTGAAGTTTGAAAATGCTACGGAACTCTTCCATTGTTCTCGGAATTCTTCTGAAGTTTGAAAATGCTACGGAACTCTTCCTTTGTTCTTCGGAATTCTGCTGAAGTTTAAAAATACTACGGAACTCTTCCATTGTTCACGGAATTCTGGTGAAGTTTAAAAATGCTACGGAACTCTTCCATTGTTATTCTTAATTCTGCTGAAGTTTAAAAATGCTACGGAACTCTTCCATTGTTCTTCGGAATTCTGCTGAAGTTTAAAAATGCTACGGAACTCTTCCATTGTTCTTCTGAATTCTGCTGAAGTTTAAAAATGCTACGAAACTCTTCCATTGTTCTTCGGAATTCTGATGAAGCTTAGAACTGCAACGGAACTCTTCCATTGTTCTTCGGAATTCTGCTGAAGTTTAAAAATGCTACGGAACTTTTCCATTGTTCTTCAGAATTCAGCTGAAGTTTAAAAATGCTACGGAACTCTTCCATTGTTCTCGGAATTCTGGTGAAGTTTAAAAATGGTACGGAACTCTTCCATTGTTCTCGGAATTCTGGTGAAGTTAAAAACTGCTGCGGAACTCTTCCATTGTTCTTCGGAATTCTGCTGAAGTTTAAAAATGCTACGGAACTCTTCCATTGTTCTTCGGAATTCTGCTGAAGTTTAAAAATGCTACGGAACTCTTCCATTGTTCTTCTGAATTCTGCTGAAGTTTAAAAATGCTACGGAACTCTTCTATTGTTCTTCGGAATTCTGATGAAGCTTAAAACTGCAACGGAACTCTTCCATTGTTCTTCGGAATTCTGCTGAAGTTTAAAAATGCTACGGAACTCTTCCATTGTTCTTCGGAATTCTGCTGAAGTTTAAAAATGCTACGGAACTCTTCCATTGTTCTCGGAATTCTGCTGAAGTTTAAAAATGCTACGGAACTCTTCCATTGTTCTCGGAATTCTGGTGAAGTTTAAAAATGCTACGGAACTCTTCCATTGTTCTCGGAATTCTGCTGAAGTTTAAAAATGCTACGGAACTCTTCCATTGTTCTCGGAATTCTGGTGAAGTTTAAAAATGCTACGGAACTCATCCATTGTTCTCGGAATTCTGCTGAAGTTTAAAAATGCTACGGAACTCTTCCATTGTTCTTCGGAATTCTGCTGAAGTTTAAAAATGCTACGGAACTCTTCCATTATTCTTCGGAATTCTGCAGAAGTTTAAAAATGCTACGGAACTCTTCCATTGTTCTTGGAATTCTGGTGAAGTTTAAAAATGCTACGGAACTCTTCCATTGTTCTCAGAATTCAGCTGAAGCTTATAAATTCTACGGTGCTCTTCCATTGTTCTTGGGAATTCTGCTGAAGTTTAAAAATGTTACGGATCAATTCCATTGTTCTTCGGAATTCTGCTGAAGTTTAAAAATGCTACGGAACTCTTCCATTGTTTTGCGGAATTCTGCTGAAGTTTAAAAATGCTACGGAACTCTTCCATTTTTCTCGGAATTCTTCTGAAGTTTAAAAATGCTACAGAACTCTTCCATTGTTCTTCAGAATTCTGCTGAAGTTTAAAAATGCTACGGAACACTTCCTTTGTTATTCGGAATTCTGCTGAAGTTTAAAAATGCTACAGAACTCTTCCATTGTTCACGGTATTCTGGTGAAGTTTAAAAATGCTACGGAACTCTTCCATTGTTCTTCGGAATTCTGCTGAAGTTTAAAAATGCTACGGGACTCTTCCATTGTTCTTCTGAGTTCTGCTGAAGTTTAAAAAGGCTACGGATCTCTTCCATTGTTCTTCGGAATTCTGATGAAGTTTAAAACTGCAACAGAACTCTTCCATTGTTCTTCGGAATTCTGCTGAAGTTTAAAAATGCTACGGAACTCTTCCATTGTTCTTCGGAATTCTGCTGAAGTTTAAAAATGCTACGGAACTCTTCCATTGTTCTCGGAATTCTGGTGAAGTTTAAAAATGCTGCGGAACTCATCCATTGTTCTCGGAATTCTGCTGAAGTTTAAAAATGCTACGGAACTCTTCCATTGTTCTTCGGAATTCTGCTGTAATTTAAAAATGCTACGGAACTCTTCCATTGTTCTTCGGAATTCTGCTGAAGTTTAAAAATGCTACGGAACTCTTCCATTGTTCTTCGGAATTCTGCTGAAGTTTAAAAATGCTGTGGAACTCTTCCATTGTTCTCGGAATTCTTCTGAAGTTTGAAAATGCTACGGAACTCTTCCATTGTTCTCGGAATTCTTCTGAAGTTTGAAAATGCTACGGAACTCTTCCTTTGTTCTTCGGAATTCTGCTGAAGTTTAAAAATGCTACGGAACTCTTCCATTGTTCACGGAATTCTGGTGAAGTTTAAAAATGCTACGGAACTCTTCCATTGTTATTCTTAATTCTGCTGAAGTTTAAAAATGCTACGGAACTCTTCCATTGTTCTTCGGAATTCTGCTGAAGTTTAAAAATGCTACGGAACTCTTCCATTGTTCTTCTGAATTCTGCTGAAGTTTAAAAATGCTACGAAACTCTTCCATTGTTCTTCGGAATTCTGATGAAGCTTAGAACTGCAACGGAACTCTTCCATTGTTCTTCGGAATTCTGCTGTAATTTAAAAATGCTACGGAACTCTTCCATTGTTCTTCGGAATTCTGCTGAAGTTTAAAAATGCTACGGAACTCTTCCATTGTTCTTCGGAATTCTGCTGAAGTTTAAAAATGCTGTGGAACACTTCCATTGTTCTCGGAATTCTTCTGAAGTTTGAAAATGCTACGGAACTCTTCCATTGTTCTCGGAATTCTTCTGAAGTTTGAAAATGCTACGGAACTCTTCCTTTGTTCTTCGGAATTCTGCTGAAGTTTAAAAATGCTACGGAACTCTTCCATTGTTCACGGAATTCTGGTGAAGTTTAAAAATGCTACGGAACTCTTCCATTGTTATTCTTAATTCTGCTGAAGTTTAAAAATGCTACGGAACTCTTCCATTGTTCTTCGGAATTCTGCTGAAGTTTAAAAATGCTACGGAACTCTTCCATTGTTCTTCTGAATTCTGCTGAAGTTTAAAAATGCTACGAAACTCTTCCATTGTTCTTCGGAATTCTGATGAAGCTTAGAACTGCAACGGAACTCTTCCATTGTTCTTCGGAATTCTGCTGAAGTTTAAAAATGCTACGGAACTTTTCCATTGTTCTTCAGAATTCAGCTGAAGTTTAAAAATGCTACGGAACTCTTCCATTGTTCTCGGAATTCTGGTGAAGTTTAAAAATGGTACGGAACTCTTCCATTGTTCTCGGAATTCTGGTGAAGTTAAAAACTGCTGCGGAACTCTTCCATTGTTCTTCGGAATTCTGCTGAAGTTTAAAAATGCTACGGAACTCTTCCATTGTTCTTCGGAATTCTGCTGAAGTTTAAAAATGCTACGGAACTCTTCCATTGTTCTTCTGAATTCTGCTGAAGTTTAAAAATGCTACGGAACTCTTCTATTGTTCTTCGGAATTCTGATGAAGCTTAAAACTGCAACGGAACTCTTCCATTGTTCTTCGGAATTCTGCTGAAGTTTAAAAATGCTACGGAACTCTTCCATTGTTCTTTGGAATTCTGCTGAAGTTTAAAAATGCTACGGAACTCTTCCATTGTTCTCGGAATTCTGCTGAAGTTTAAAAATGCTACGGAACTCTTCCATTGTTCTTCGGAATTCTGCTGAAGTTTAAAAATGCTACGGAACTCTTCCATTATTCTTCGGAATTCTGCAGAAGTTTAAAAATGCTACGGAACTCTTCCATTGTTCTTGGAATTCTGGTGAAGTTTAAAAATGCTACGGAACTCTTCCATTGTTCTCAGAATTCTGCTGAAGCTTATAAATTCTACGGTGCTCTTCCATTGTTCTTGGGAATTCTGCTGAAGTTTAAAAATGTTACGGATCAATTCCATTGTTCTTCGGAATTCTGCTGAAGTTTAAAAATGCTACGGAACTCTTCCATTGTTTTGCGGAATTCTGCTGAAGTTTAAAAATGCTACGGAACTCTTCCATTTTTCTCGGAATTCTTCTGAAGTTTAAAAATGCTACAGAACTCTTCCATTGTTCTTCAGAATTCTGCTGAAGTTTAAAAATGCTACGGAACACTTCCTTTGTTATTCGGAATTCTGCTGAAGTTTAAAAATGCTACAGAACTCTTCCATTGTTCACGGTATTCTGGTGAAGTTTAAAAATGCTACGGAACTCTTCCATTGTTCTTCGGAATTCTGCTGAAGTTTAAAAATGCTACGGGACTCTTCCATTGTTCTTCTGAGTTCTGCTGAAGTTTAAAAAGGCTACGGATCTCTTCCATTGTTCTTCGGAATTCTGATGAAGTTTAAAACTGCAACAGAACTCTTCCATTGTTCTTTGGAATTCTGCTGAAGTTTAAAAATGCTACGGAACTCTTCCATTGTTCTTCGGAATTCTGCTGAAGTTTAAAAATGCTACGGAACTCTTCCATTGTTCTCGGAATTCTGGTGAAGTTTAAAAATGCTGCGGAACTCATCCATTGTTCTCGGAATTCTGCTGAAGTTTAAAAATGCTACGGAACTCTTCCATTGTTCTTCGGAATTCTGCTGTAATTTAAAAATGCTACGGAACTCTTCCATTGTTCTTCGGAATTCTGCTGAAGTTTAAAAATGCTACGGAACTCTTCCATTGTTCTTCGGAATTCTGCTGAAGTTTAAAAATGCTGTGGAACTCTTCCATTGTTCTCGGAATTCTTCTGAAGTTTGAAAATGCTACGGAACTCTTCCATTGTTCTCGGAATTCTTCTGAAGTTTGAAAATGCTACGGAACTCTTCCTTTGTTCTTCGGAATTCTGCTGAAGTTTAAAAATGCTACGGAACTCTTCCATTGTTCACGGAATTCTGGTGAAGTTTAAAAATGCTACGGAACTCTTCCATTGTTATTCTTAATTCTGCTGAAGTTTAAAAATGCTACGGAACTCTTCCATTGTTCTTCGGAATTCTGCTGAAGTTTAAAAATGCTACGGAACTCTTCCATTGTTCTTCTGAATTCTGCTGAAGTTTAAAAATGCTACGAAACTCTTCCATTGTTCTTCGGAATTCTGATGAAGCTTAGAACTGCAACGGAACTCTTCCATTGTTCTTCGGAATTCTGCTGTAATTTAAAAATGCTACGGAACTCTTCCATTGTTCTTCGGAATTCTGCTGAAGTTTAAAAATGCTACGGAACTCTTCCATTGTTCTTCGGAATTCTGCTGAAGTTTAAAAATGCTGTGGAACACTTCCATTGTTCTCGGAATTCTTCTGAAGTTTGAAAATGCTACGGAACTCTTCCATTGTTCTCGGAATTCTTCTGAAGTTTGAAAATGCTACGGAACTCTTCCTTTGTTCTTCGGAATTCTGCTGAAGTTTAAAAATGCTACGGAACTCTTCCATTGTTCACGGAATTCTGGTGAAGTTTAAAAATGCTACGGAACTCTTCCATTGTTATTCTTAATTCTGCTGAAGTTTAAAAATGCTACGGAACTCTTCCATTGTTCTTCGGAATTCTGCTGAAGTTTAAAAATGCTACGGAACTCTTCCATTGTTCTTCTGAATTCTGCTGAAGTTTAAAAATGCTACGAAACTCTTCCATTGTTCTTCGGAATTCTGATGAAGCTTAGAACTGCAACGGAACTCTTCCATTGTTTTTCGGAATTCTGCTGAAGTTTAAAAATGCTACGGAACTTTTCCATTGTTCTTCAGAATTCAGCTGAAGTTTAAAAATGCTACGGAACTCTTCCATTGTTCTCGGAATTCTGGTGAAGTTTAAAAATGGTACGGAACTCTTCCATTGTTCTCGGAATTCTGGTGAAGTTAAAAACTGCTGCGGAACTCTTCCATTGTTCTTCGGAATTCTGCTGAAGTTTAAAAATGCTACGGAACTCTTCCATTGTTCTTCGGAATTCTGCTGAAGTTTAAAAATGCTACGGAACTCTTCCATTGTTCTTCTGAATTCTGCTGAAGTTTAAAAATGCTACGGAACTCTTCCATTGTTCTTCGGAATTCTGATGAAGCTTAAAACTGCAACGGAACTCTTCCATTGTTCTTCGGAATTCTGCTGAAGTTTAAAAATGCTACGGAACTCTTCCATTGTTCTTCGGAATTCTGCTGAAGTTTAAAAATGCTACGGAACTCTTCCATTGTTCTCGGAATTCTGCTGAAGTTTAAAAATGCTACGGAACTCTTCCATTGTTCTCGGAATTCTGGTGAAGTTTAAAAATGCTACGGAACTCTTCCATTGTTCTCGGAATTCTGCTGAAGTTTAAAAATGCTACGGAACTCTTCCATTGTTCTCGGAATTCTGGTGAAGTTTAAAAATGCTACGGAACTCATCCATTGTTCTCGGAATTCTGCTGAAGTTTAAAAATGCTACGGAACTCTTCCATTGTTCTTCGGAATTCTGCTGAAGTTTAAAAATGCTACGGAACTCTTCCATTATTCTTCGGAATTCTGCAGAAGTTTAAAAATGCTACGGAACTCTTCCATTATTCTTGGAATTCTGGTGAAGTTTAAAAATGCTACGGAACTCTTCCATTGTTCTCAGAATTCTGCTGAAGCTTATAAATTCTACGGTGCTCTTCCATTGTTCTTGGGAATTCTGCTGAAGTTTAAAAATGTTACGGATCAATTCCATTGTTCTTCGGAATTCTGCTGAAGTTTAAAAATGCTACAGAACTCTTCCATTGTTTTGCGGAATTCTGCTGAAGTTTAAAAATGCTACGGAACTCTTCCATTTTTCTCGGAATTCTTCTGAAGTTTAAAAATGCTACAGAACTCTTCCATTGTTCTTCAGAATTCTGCTGAAGTTTAAAAATGCTACGGAACACTTCCTTTGTTATTCGGAATTCTGCTGAAGTTTAAAAATGCTACAGAACTCTTCCATTGTTCACGGTATTCTGGTGAAGTTTAAAAATGCTACGGAACTCTTCCATTGTTCTTTGGAATTCTGCTGAAGTTTAAAAATGCTACGGGACTCTTCCATTGTTCTTCTGAGTTCTGCTGAAGTTTAAAAAGGCTACGGATCTCTTCCATTGTTCTTCGGAATTCTGATGAAGTTTAAAACTGCAACAGAACTCTTCCATTGTTCTTCGGAATTCTGCTGAAGTTTAAAAATGCTACGGAACTCTTCCATTGTTCTTCGGAATTCTGCTGAAGTTTAAAAATGCTACGGAACTCTTCCATTGTTCTCGGAATTCTGGTGAAGTTTAAAAATGCTGCGGAACTCATCCATTGTTCTCGGAATTCTGCTGAAGTTTAAAAATGCTACGGAACTCTTCCATTGTTCTTCGGAATTCTGCTGTAATTTAAAAATGCTACGGAACTCTTCCATTGTTCTTCGGAATTCTGCTGAAGTTTAAAAATGCTACGGAACTCTTCCATTGTTCTTCGGAATTCTGCTGAAGTTTAAAAATGCTGTGGAACTCTTCCATTGTTCTCGGAATTCTTCTGAAGTTTGAAAATGCTACGGAACTCTTCCATTGTTCTCGGAATTCTTCTGAAGTTTGAAAATGCTACGGAACTCTTCCTTTGTTCTTCGGAATTCTGCTGAAGTTTAAAAATGCTACGGAACTCTTCCATTGTTCACGGAATTCTGGTGAAGTTTAAAAATGCTACGGAACTCTTCCATTGTTATTCTTAATTCTGCTGAAGTTTAAAAATGCTACGGAACTCTTCCATTGTTCTTCGGAATTCTGCTGAAGTTTAAAAATGCTACGGAACTCTTCCATTGTTCTTCTGAATTCTGCTGAAGTTTAAAAATGCTACGAAACTCTTCCATTGTTCTTCGGAATTCTGATGAAGCTTAGAACTGCAACGGAACTCTTCCATTGTTCTTCGGAATTCTGCTGAAGTTTAAAAATGCTACGGAATTCTTCCATTGTTCTCGGAATTCTGGTGAAGTTTAAAAATGCTACGGAATTCTTCCATTGTTCTCGGAATTCTGGTGAAGTTTAAAAATGGTACGGAACTCTTCCATTGTTCTCGGAATTCTGGTGAAGTTAAAAACTGCTGCGGAACTCTTCCATTGTTCTTCGGAAATCTGCTGAAGTTTAAAAATGCTACGGAACTTTTCCATTGTTCTTCAGAATTCAGCTGAAGTTTAAAAATGCTACGGAACTCTTCCATTGTTCTTCGGAATTCTGCTGAAGTTTAAAAATGCTACGGAACTCTTCCATTATTCTTCGGAATTCTGCAGAAGTTTAAAAATGCTACGGAACTCTTCCATTGTTCTTGGAATTCTGGTGAAGTTTAAAAATGCTACGGAACTCTTCCATTGTTCTCAGAATTCTGCTGAAGCTTATAAATTCTACGGTGCTCTTCCATTGTTCTTGGGAATTCTGCTGAATTTTAAAAATGTTACGGATCAATTCCATTGTTCTTCGGAATTCTGCTGAAGTTTAAAAATGCTACGGAACTCTTCCATTGTTCTTTGGAATTCTGCTGAAGTTTAAAAATGCTACGGAACTCTTCCATTGTTTTGCGGAATTCTGCTGAAGTTTAAAAATGCTACGGAACTCTTCCATTTTTCTCGGAATTCTTCTGAAGTTTAAAAATGCTACAGAACTCTTCCATTGTTCTTCAGAATTCTGCTGAAGTTTAAAAATGCTACGGAACACTTCCTTTGTTATTCGGAATTCTGCTGAAGTTTAAAAATGCTACAGAACTCTTCCATTGTTCACGGTATTCTGGTGAAGTTTAAAAATGCTACGGAACTCTTCCATTGTTCTTCGGAATTCTGCTGAAGTTTAAAAAGGCTACGGAACTCTTCCATTGTTCTTCGGAATTCTGATGAAGTTTAAAACTGCAACAGAACTCTTCCATTGTTCTTCGGAATTCTGCTGAAGTTTAAAAATGCTACGGAACTCTTCCATTGTTCTTCGGAATTCTGCTGAAGTTTAAAAATGCTACGGAACTCTTCCATTGTTCTCGGAATTCTGGTGAAGTTTAAAAATGCTGCGGAACTCATCCATTGTTCTCGGAATTCTGCTGAAGTTTAAAAATGCTACGGAACTCTTCCATTGTTCTTCGGAATTCTGCTGTAATTTAAAAATGCTACGGAACTCTTCCATTGTTCTTCGGAATTCTGCTGAAGTTTAAAAATGCTACGGAACTCTTCCATTGTTCTTCGGAATTCTGCTGAAGTTTAAAAATGCTGTGGAACTCTTCCATTGTTCTCGGAATTCTTCTGAAGTTTGAAAATGCTACGGAACTCTTCCATTGTTCTCGGAATTCTTCTGAAGTTTGAAAATGCTACGGAACTCTTCCTTTGTTCTTCGGAATTCTGCTGAAGTTTAAAAATGCTACGGAACTCTTCCCTTGTTCACGGAATTCTGGTGAAGTTTAAAAATGCTACGGAACTCTTCCATTGTTATTCTTAATTCTGCTGAAGTTTAAAAATGCTACGGAACTCTTCCATTGTTCTTCGGAATTCTGCTGAAGTTTAAAAATGCTACGGAACTCTTCCATTTTTCTTCGGAATTCTGCTGAAGTTTAAAAATGCTACGGAACTCTTCCATTGTTCTCGGAATTCTGCTGAAGTTTAAAAATGCTACGGAACTCTTCCATTGTTCTCGGAATTCTGGTGAAGTTTAAAAATGCTACGGAACTCTTCCATTGTTCTCGGAATTCTGCTGAAGTTTAAAAATGCTACGGAACTCTTCCATTGTTCTCAGAATTCTGCTGAAGCTTATAAATTCTACGGTGCTCTTCCATTGTTCTTGGGAATTCTGCTGAAGTTTAAAAATGTTACGGATCAATTCCATTGTTCTTCGGAATTCTGCTGAAGTTTAAAAATGCTACGGAACTCTTCCATTGTTCTTTGGAATTCTGCTGAAGTTTAAAAATGCTACGTAACTCTTCCATTGTTTTGCGGAATTCTGCTGAAGTTTAAAAATGCTACGGAACTCTTCCATTTTTCTCGGAATTCTTCTGAAGTTTAAAAATGCTACAGAACTCTTCCATTGTTCTTCAGAATTCTGCTGAAGTTTAAAAATGCTACGGAACACTTCCTTGGTTATTCGGAATTCTGCTGAAGTTTAAAAATGCTACAGAACTCTTCCATTGTTCACGGTATTCTGGTGAAGTTTAAAAATGCTACGGAACTCTTCCATTGTTCTTTGGAATTCTGCTGAAGTTTAAAAATGCTACAGAACTCATCCATTGTTCTCGGAATTCTGCTGAAGTTTAAAAATGCTACGGAACTCTTCCATTGTTCTTTGGAATTCTGCTGTAATTTAAAAATGCTACGGAACTCTTCCATTGCTCTTCGGAATTCTGCTGAAGTTTAAAAATGCTACGGAACTCTTCCATTGTTCTTCTGAATTCTGCTGAAGTTTAAAAATGCTGTGGAACTCTTCCATTGTTCTCGGAATTCTTCTGAAGTTTGAAAATGCTACGGAACTCTTCCATTGTTCTCGGAAGTCTTCTGAAGTTTGAAAATGCTACGGAACTCTTCCTTTGTTCTTCGGAATTCTGGTGAAGTTTAAAAATGCTACGGAACTCTTCCATCGTTATTCTTAATTCTGCTGAAGTTTAAAAATGCTACGGAACTCTTCCATTGTTCTTCGGAATTCTGCTGAAGTTTAAAAATGCTACGGAACTCTTCCATTGTTCTTCTGAATTCTGCTGAAGTTTAAAAATGCTACGAAACTCTTCCATTGTTCTTCGGAATTCTGATGAAGCTTAGAACTGCAACGGAACTCTTCCATTGTTCTTCGGAATTCTGCTTAAGTTTAAAAATGCTACGGAACTTTTCCATTTTTCTTCAGAATTCAGCTGAAGTTTAAAAATGCTACGGAACTCTTCCATTGTTCTCGGAATTCTGGTGAAGTTTAAAAATGGTACGGAACTCTTCCATTGTTCTCGGAATTCTGGTGAAGTTAAAAACTGCTGCGGAACTCTTCCATTGTTCTTCGGAATTCTGCTGAAGTTTAAAAATGCTACGGAACTTTTCCATTGTTCTTCGGAATTCTGACGAAGTTTAAAAAGGCTACGGAACTCTTCCATTCTTCTTCGGAATTCTGCTGAAGTTTAAAAATGCTACGGAACTCTTCCATTATTCTTCGGAATTCTGCAGAAGTTTAAAAATGCTACGGAACCCATCCATTGTTCTCGGAATTCTGCTGAAGTTTAAAAATGCTACGGAACTCTTCCATTGTTCTTCGGAATTCTGCTGAAGTTTAAAAATGGTACGGAACTTTTCCATTGTTCTTCGGAATTCTGACGAAGTTGAAAAAGGCTACGGAACTCTTCCATTGTTCTTCGGAATTCTGCTGAAGTTTAAAAATGCTACGGAACTCTTCCATTATTCTTCGGAATTCTGCAGAAGTTTAAAAATGCTACGGAACTCTTCCATTGTTCTTGGAATTCTGGTGAAGTTTAAAAATGCTACGGAACTCTTCCATTGTTCTCAGAATTCTGCTGAAGCTTATAAATTCTACGGTGCTCTTCCATTGTTCTTGGGAATTCTGCTGAAGTTTAAAAATGTTACGGATCAATTCCATTGTTCTTCGGAATTCTGCTGAAGTTTAAAAATGCTACGGAACTCTTCCATTGTTTTGCGGAATTCTGCTGAAGTTTAAAAATGCTACGGAACTCTTCCATTTTTCTCGGAATTCTTCTGAAGTTTAAAAATGCTACAGAACTCTTCCATTGTTCTTCAGAATTCTGCTGAAGTTTAAAAATGCTACGGAACACTTCCTTTGTTATTCGGAATTCTGCTGAAGTTTAAAAATGCTACAGAACTCTTCCATTGTTCACGGTATTCTGGTGAAGTTTAAAAATGCTACGGAACTCTTCCATTGTTCTTCGGAATTCTGCTGAAGTTTAAAAATGCTACGGGACTCTTCCATTGTTCTTCTGAGTTCTGCTGAAGTTTAAAAAGGCTACGGAACTCTTCCATTGTTCTTCGGAATTCTGATGAAGTTTAAAACTGCAACAGAACTCTTCCATTGTTCTTCGGAATTGTGCTGAAGTTTAAAAATGCTACGGAACTCTTCCATTGTTCTTCGGAATTCTGCTGAAGTTTAAAAATGCTACGGAACTCTTCCATTGTTCTCGGAATTCTGGTGAAGTTTAAAAATGCTGCGGAACTCATCCATTGTTCTCGGAATTCTGCTGAAGTTTAAAAATGCTACGGAACTCTTCCATTGTTCTTTGGAATTCTGCTGTAATTTAAAAATGCTACGGAACTCTTCCGTTGCTCTTCGGAATTCTGCTGAAGTTTAAAAATGCTACGGAACTCTTCCATTGTTCTTCTGAATTCTGCTGAAGTTTAAAAATGCTGTGGAACTCTTCCATTGTTCTCGGAATTCTTCTGAAGTTTGAAAATGCTACGGAACTCTTCCATTGTTCTCGGAAGTCTTCTGAAGTTTGAAAATGCTACGGAACTCTTCCTTTGTTCTTCGGAATTCTGCTGAAGTTTAAAAATGCTACGGAACTCTTCCATTGTTCACGGAATTCTGGTGAAGTTTAAAAATGCTACGGAACTCTTCCATCGTTATTCTTAATTCTGCTGAAGTTTAAAAATGCTACGGAACTCTTCCATTGTTCTTCGGAATTCTGCTGAAGTTTAAAAATGCTACGGAACTCTTCCATTGTTCTTCTGAATTCTGCTGAAGTTTAAAAATGCTACGAAACTCTTCCATTGTTCTTCGGAATTCTGATGAAGCTTAGAACTGCAACGGAACTCTTCCATTGTTCTTCGGAATTCTGCTTAAGTTTAAAAATGCTACGGAACTTTTCCATTTTTCTTCAGAATTCAGCTGAAGTTTAAAAATGCTACGGAACTCTTCCATTGTTCTCGGAATTCTGGTGAAGTTTAAAAATGGTACGGAACTCTTCCATTGTTCTCGGAATTCTGGTGAAGTTAAAAACTGCTGCGGAACTCTTCCATTGTTCTTCGGAATTCTGCTGAAGTTTAAAAATGCTACGGAACTTTTCCATTGTTCTTCGGAATTCTGACGAAGTTTAAAAAGGCTACGGAACTCTTCCATTCTTCTTCGGAATTCTGCTGAAGTTTAAAAATGCTACGGAACTCTTCCATTATTCTTCGGAATTCTGCAGAAGTTTAAAAATGCTTCGGAACCCATCCATTGTTCTCGGAATTCTGCTGAAGTTTAAAAATGCTACGGAACTCTTCCATTGTTCTTCGGAATTCTGCTGAAGTTTAAAAATGGTACGGAACTTTTCCATTGTTCTTCGGAATTCTGACGAAGTTGAAAAAGGCTACGGAACTCTTCCATTGTTCTTCGGAATTCTGCTGAAGTTTAAAAATGCTACGGAACTCTTCCATTATTCTTCGGAATTCTGCAGAAGTTTAAAAATGCTACGGAACTCTTCCATTGTTCTTGGAATTCTGGTGAAGTTTAAAAATGCTACGGAACTCTTCCATTGTTCTCAGAATTCTGCTGAAGCTTATAAATTCTACGGTGCTCTTCCATTGTTCTTGGGAATTCTGCTGAAGTTTAAAAATGTTACGGATCAATTCCATTGTTCTTCGGAATTCTGCTGAAGTTTAAAAATGCTACGGAACTCTTCCATTGTTTTGCGGAATTCTGCTGAAGTTTAAAAATGCTACGGAACTCTTCCATTTTTCTCGGAATTCTTCTGAAGTTTAAAAATGCTACAGAACTCTTCCATTGTTCTTCAGAATTCTGCTGAAGTTTAAAAATGCTACGGAACACTTCCTTTGTTATTCGGAATTCTGCTGAAGTTTAAAAATGCTACAGAACTCTTCCATTGTTCACGGTATTCTGGTGAAGTTTAAAAATGCTACGGAACTCTTCCATTGTTCTTCGGAATTCTGCTGAAGTTTAAAAATGCTACGGGACTCTTCCATTGTTCTTCTGAGTTCTGCTGAAGTTTAAAAAGGCTACGGAACTCTTCCATTGTTCTTCGGAATTCTGATGAAGTTTAAAACTGCAACAGAACTCTTCCATTGTTCTTCGGAATTCTGCTGAAGTTTAAAAATGCTACGGAACTCTTCCATTGTTCTTCGGAATTCTGCTGAAGTTTAAAAATGCTACGGAACTCTTCCATTGTTCTCGGAATTCTGGTGAAGTTTAAAAATGCTGCGGAACTCATCCATTGTTCTCGGAATTCTGCTGAAGTTTAAAAATGCTACGGAACTCTTCCATTGTTCTTTGGAATTCTGCTGTAATTTAAAAATGCTACGGAACTCTTCCATTGCTCTTCGGAATTCTGCTGAAGTTTAAAAATGCTACGGAACTCTTCCATTGTTCTTCTGAATTCTGCTGAAGTTTAAAAATGCTGTGGAACTCTTCCATTGTTCTCGGAATTCTTCTGAAGTTTGAAAATGCTACGGAACTCTTCCATTGTTCTCGGAAGTCTTCTGAAGTTTGAAAATGCTACGGAACTCTTCCTTTGTTCTTCGGAATTCTGCTGAAGTTTAAAAATGCTACGGAACTCTTCCATTGTTCACGGAATTCTGGTGAAGTTTAAAAATGCTACGGAACTCTTCCATCGTTATTCTTAATTCTGCTGAAGTTTAAAAATGCTACGGAACTCTTCCATTGTTCTTCGGAATTCTGCTGAAGTTTAAAAATGCTACGGAACTCTTCCATTGTTCTACTGAATTCTGCTGAAGTTTAAAAATGCTACGAAACTCTTCCATTGTTCTTCGGAATTCTGATGAAGCTTAGAACTGCAACGGAACTCTTCCATTGTTCTTCGGAATTCTGCTTAAGTTTAAAAATGCTACGGAACTTTTCCATTTTTCTTCAGAATTCAGCTGAAGTTTAAAAATGCTACGGAACTCTTCCATTGTTCTCGGAATTCTGGTGAAGTTTAAAAATGGTACGGAACTCTTCCATTGTTCTCGGAATTCTGGTGAAGTTAAAAACTGCTGCGGAACTCTTCCATTGTTCTTCGGAATTCTGCTGAAGTTTAAAAATGCTACGGAACTTTTCCATTGTTCTTCGGAATTCTGACGAAGTTTAAAAAGGCTACGGAACTCTTCCATTCTTCTTCGGAATTCTGCTGAAGTTTAAAAATGCTACGGAACTCTTCCATTATTCTTCGGAATTCTGCAGAAGTTTAAAAATGCTACGGAACCCATCCATTGTTCTCGGAATTCTGCTGAAGTTTAAAAATGCTACGGAACTCTTCCATTGTTCTTCGGAATTCTGCTGAAGTTTAAAAATGGTACGGAACTTTTCCATTGTTCTTCGGAATTCTGACGAAGTTGAAAAAGGCTACGGAACTCTTCCATTGTTCTTCGGAATTCTGCTGAAGTTTAAAAATGCTACGGAACTCTTCCATTATTCTTCGGAATTCTGCAGAAGTTTAAAAATGCTACGGAACTCTTCCATTGTTCTTGGAATTCTGGTGAAGTTTAAAAATGCTACGGAACTCTTCCATTGTTCTCAGAATTCTGCTGAAGCTTATAAATTCTACGGTGCTCTTCCATTGTTCTTGGGAATTCTGCTGAAGTTTAAAAATGTTACGGATCAATTCCATTGTTCTTCGGAATTCTGCTGAAGTTTAAAAATGCTACGGAACTCTTCCATTGTTTTGCGGAATTCTGCTGAAGTTTAAAAATGCTACGGAACTCTTCCATTTTTCTCGGAATTCTTCTGAAGTTTAAAAATGCTACAGAACTCTTCCATTGTTCTTCAGAATTCTGCTGAAGTTTAAAAATGCTACGGAACACTTCCTTTGTTATTCGGAATTCTGCTGAAGTTTAAAAATGCTACAGAACTCTTCCATTGTTCACGGTATTCTGGTGAAGTTTAAAAATGCTACGGAACTCTTCCATTGTTCTTCGGAATTCTGCTGAAGTTTAAAAATGCTACGGGACTCTTCCATTGTTCTTCTGAGTTCTGCTGAAGTTTAAAAAGGCTACGGAACTCTTCCATTGTTCTTCGGAATTCTGATGAAGTTTAAAACTGCAACAGAACTCTTCCATTGTTCTTCGGAATTCTGCTGAAGTTTAAAAATGCTACGGAACTCTTCCATTGTTCTTCGGAATTCTGCTGAAGTTTAAAAATGCTACGGAACTCTTCCATTGTTCTCGGAATTCTGGTGAAGTTTAAAAATGCTGCGGAACTCATCCATTGTTCTCGGAATTCTGCTGAAGTTTAAAAATGCTACGGAACTCTTCCATTGTTCTTCGGAATTCTGCTGTAATTTAAAAATGCTACGGAACTCTTCCATTGTTCTTCGGAATTCTGCTGAAGTTTAAAAATGCTACGGGACTCTTCCATTGTTCTTCTGAGTTCTGCTGAAGTTTAAAAAGGCTACGGAACTCTTCCATTGTTCTTCGGAATTCTGATGAAGTTTAAAACTGCAACAGAACTCTTCCATTGTTCTTCGGAATTCTGCTGAAGTTTAAAAATGCTACGGAACTCTTCCATTGTTCTTCGGAATTCTGCTGAAGTTTAAAAATGCTACGGAACTCTTCCATTGTTCTCGGAATTCTGGTGAAGTTTAAAAATGCTGCGGAACTCATCCATTGTTCTCGGAATTCTGCTGAAGTTTAAAAATGCTACGGAACTCTTCCATTGTTCTTCGGAATTCTGCTGTAATTTAAAAATGCTACGGAACTCTTCCATTGTTCTTCGGAATTCTGCTGAAGTTTAAAAATGCTACGGAACTCTTCCATTGTTCTTCAGAATTCTGCTGAAGTTTAAAAATGCTGTGGAACTCTTCCATTGTTCTCGGAATTCTTCTGAAGTTTGAAAATGCTACGGAACTCTTCCATTGTTCTCGGAATTCTTCTGAAGTTTGAAAATGCTACGGAACTCTTCCTTTGTTCTTCGGAATTCTGCTGAAGTTTAAAAATGCTACGGAACTCTTCCATTGTTCACGGAATTCTGGTGAAGTTTAAAAATGCTACGGAACTCTTCCATTGTTATTCTTAATTCTGCTGAAGTTTAAAAATGCTACGGAACTCTTCCATTGTTCTTCGGAATTCTGCTGAAGTTTAAAAATGCTACGGAACTCTTCCATTGTTCTTCTGAATTCTGCTGAAGTTTAAAAATGCTACGAAACTCTTCCATTGTTCTTCGGAATTCTGATGAAGCTTAGAACTGCAACGGAACTCTTCCATTGTTCTTCGAAATTCTGCTGAAGTTTAAAAATGCTACGGAATTCTTCCATTTTTCTCGGAATTCTGGTGAAGTTTAAAAATGCTACGGAATTCTTCCATTGTTCTCGGAATTCTGGTGAAGTTTAAAAATGGTACGGAACTCTTCCATTGTTCTCGGAATTCTGGTGAAGTTAAAAACTGCTGCGGAACTCTTCCATTGTTCTTCGGAAATCTGCTGAAGTTTAAAAATGCTACGGAACTTTTCCATTGTTCTTCAGAATTCAGCTGAAGTTTAAAAATGCTACGGAACTCTTCCATTGTTCTTCGGAATTCTGCTGAAGTTTAAAAATGCTACGGAACTCTTCCATTATTCTTCGGAATTCTGCAGAAGTTTAAAAATGCTACGGAACTCTTCCATTGTTCTTGGAATTCTGGTGAAGTTTAAAAATGCTACGGAACTCTTCCATTGTTCTCAGAATTCTGCTGAAGCTTATAAATTCTACGGTGCTCTTCCATTGTTCTTGGGAATTCTGCTGAAGTTTAAAAATGTTACGGATCAATTCCATTGTTCTTCGGAATTCTGCTGAAGTTTAAAAATGCTACGGAACTCTTCCATTGTTCTTTGGAATTCTGCTGAAGTTTAAAAATGCTACGGAACTCTTCCATTGTTTTGCGGAATTCTGCTGAAGTTTAAAAATGCTACGGAACTCTTCCATTTTTCTCGGAATTCTTCTGAAGTTTAAAAATGCTACAGAACTCTTCCATTGTTCTTCAGAATTCTGCTGAAGTTTAAAAATGCTACGGAACACTTCCTTTGTTATTCGGAATTCTGCTGAAGTTTAAAAATGCTACAGAACTCTTCCATTGTTCACGGTATTCTGGTGAAGTTTAAAAATGCTACGGAACTCTTCCATTGTTCTTCGGAATTCTGCTGAAGTTTAAAAATGCTACGGGACTCTTCCATTGTTCTTCTGAGTTCTGCTGAAGTTTAAAAAGGCTTCGGAACTCTTCCATTGTTCTTCGGAATTCTGATGAAGTTTAAAACTGCAACAGAACTCTTCCATTGTTCTTCGGAATTCTGCTGAAGTTTAAAAATGCTACGGAACTCTTCCATTGTTCTTCAGAATTCTGCTGAAGTTTAAAAATGCTACGGAACTCTTCCATTGTTCTCGGAATTCTGGTGAAGTTTAAAAATGCTGCGGAACTCATCCATTGTTCTCGGAATTCTGCTGAAGTTTAAAAATGCTACGGAACTCTTCCATTGTTCTTCGGAATTCTGCTGTAATTTAAAAATGCCACGGAACTCTTCCATTGTTCTTCTGATTTCTGCTGAAGTTTAAAAATGCTACGGAACTCTTCCATTGTTCTTCGGAATTCTGCTGAAGTTTAAAAATGCTGTGGAACTCTTCCATTGTTCTCGGAATTCTTCTGAAGTTTGAAAATGCTACGGAACTCTTCCATTGTTCTCGGAATTCTTCTGAAGTTTGAAAATGCTACGGAACTCTTCCTTTGTTCTTCGGAATTCTGCTGAAGTTTAAAAATGCTACGGAACTCTTCCATTGTTCACGGAATTCTGGTGAAGTTTAAAAATGCTACGGAACTCTTCCATTGTTATTCTTAATTCTGCTGAAGTTTAAAAATGCTACGGAACTCTTCCATTTTTCTTTGGAATTCTGCTGAAGTTTAAAAATGCTACGGAACTCTTCCATTGTTCCTCTGAATTCTGCTGAAGTTTAAAAATGCTACGAAACTCTTCCATTGTTCTTCGGAATTCTGATGAAGCTTAGAACTGCAACGGAACTCTTCCATTGTTCTTCGGAATTCTGCTGAAGTTTAAAAATGCTACGGAACTCTTCCATTGTTCTTGGAATTCTGGTGAAGTTTAAAAATGGTACGGAACTCTTCCATTGTTCTCAGAATTCTGCTGAAGCTTATAAATTCTACTGTGCTCTTCCATTGTTCTTGGGAATTCTGCTGAAGTTTAAAAATGTTACGGATCAATTCCATTGTTCTTCGGAATTCTGCTGAAGTTTAAAAATGCTACGGAACTCTTCCATTGTTCTTTGGAATTCTGCTGAAGTTTAAAAATGCTACGGAACTCTTCCATTGTTTTGCGGAATTCTGATGAAGTTTAAAAATGCTACGGAACTCTTCCATTTTTCTCGGAATTCTTCTGAAGTTTAAAAATGCTACAGAACTCTTCCATTGTTCTTCAGAATTCTGCTGAAGTTTAAAAATGCTACGGAACACTTCCTTTGTTATTCGGAATTCTGCTGAAGTTTAAAAATGCTACAGAACTCTTCCATTGTTCACGGTATTCTGGTGAAGTTTAAAAATGCTACGGAACTCTTCCATTGTTCTTCGGAATTCTGCTGAAGTTTAAAAATGCTACGGGACTCTTCCATTGTTCTTCTGAGTTCTGCTGAAGTTTAAAAAGGCTTCGGAACTCTTCCATTGTTCTTCGGAATTCTGATGAAGTTTAAAACTGCAACAGAACTCTTCCATTGTTCTTCGGAATTCTGCTGAAGTTTAAAAATGCTACGGAACTCTTCCATTGTTCTTCAGAATTCTGCTGAAGTTTAAAAATGCTACGGAACTCTTCCATTGTTCTCGGAATTCTGGTGAAGTTTAAAAATGCTGCGGAACTCATCCATTGTTCTCGGAATTCTGCTGAAGTTTAAAAATGCTACGGAACTCTTCCATTGTTCTTCGGAATTCTGCTGTAATTTAAAAATGCTACGGAACTCTTCCATTGTTCTTCTGAATTCTGCTGAAGTTTAAAAATGCTACGGAACTCTTCCATTGTTCTTCGGAATTCTGCTGAAGTTTAAAAATGCTGTGGAACTCTTCCATTGTTCTCGGAATTCTTCTGAAGTTTGAAAATGCTACGGAACTCTTCCATTGTTCTCGGAATTCTTCTGAAGTTTGTAAATGCTACGGAACTCTTCCTTTGTTCTTCGGAATTCTGCTGAAGTTTAAAAATGCTACGGAACTCTTCCATTGTTCACGGAATTCTGGTGAAGTTTAAAAATGCTACGGAACTCTTCCTTTGTTATTCTTAATTCTGCTGAAGTTTAAAAATGCTACGGAACTCTTCCATTGTTCTTCAGAATTCTGATGAAGTTTAAAAATGCTATGGAACACTTCCATTGTTCTTCGGAATTCTGCTGAAGTTTAAAAATGCTACGGAACTCTTCCATTGTTCTTCGGAATTCTGCTGAAGTTTAAAAATGCTACGGAACTTTTCCATTGTTCTTCGGAATTCTGATGAAGTTTAAAAATGCTACGGAACTCTTCCATTGTTCTTCGGAATTCTGCTGAAGTTTAAAAATGCTACGGAACTCTTCCATTGTTCTTCGGAATTCTGCTGAAGTTTAAAAATGCTACGGAACTTTTCCATTGTTCTCCGGAATTCTGATGAAGTTTAAAAATGCTACGGAACTCTTCCATTGTTCTTCGGAATTCTGCTGAAGTTTAAAAATGCTACGGAACTCTTCCATTGTTCTCGGAATTCTGTTGAAGTTTAAAAATGCTACGGAACTCTTCCATTGTTCTCGTAATTCTGGTGAAGTTTAAAAATGCTACGGAACTCTTCCATTGTTCTCGGAATTCTGCTGAAGTTTAAAAATGCTACGGAACTCTTCCATTGTTCTTTGGAATTCTGCTGAAGTTTAAAAATGCTACGGAACTTTTCCATTGTTCTTTGGAATTCTGATGAATTTTAAAAATGCTACGGAACTCTTCCATTGTTCTTCGGAATTCTGCTGAAGTTTAAAAATGCTACGGAACTCTTCCATTGTTCTTCGGAATTCTGCAGAAGTTAAAAAATGCTACGGAACTCTTCCATTGTTCTCAGAATTCTTCTGAAGTTTATAAATTCTATGGTACTCTTCCATTGTTCTTGGGAATTCTGCTGAAGTTTAAAAATGTTACGGATCATTTCCATTGTTCTTCAGAATTCTGATGAAGTTTAAAAATGCTATGGAACACTTCCATTGTTCTTCGGAATTCTGCTGAAGTTTAAAAATGCTACGGAACTCTTCCATTGTTCTTCGGAATTCTGCTGAAGTTTAAAAATGCTACGGAACTTTTCCATTGTTCTTCGGAATTCTGCTGAAGTTTAAAAATGCTACGGAACTCTTCCATTGTTCTTCGGAATTCTGCTGAAGTTTAAAAATGCTACGGAACTCTTCCATTGTTCACGGAATTCTGGTGAAGTTTAAAAATGCTACGGAACTCTTCCATTGTTATTCTTAATTCTACTGAAGTTTAAAAATGCTACGGATATCTTCCATTGTTCTTCGGAATTCTGCTGAAGTTTAAAAATGCTACGGAACTCTTCCATTGTTCTCGGAATTCTGGTGAAGTTTAAAAATGCTACGGAACTCTTCCATTGTTCTCGGAATTCTGGTGAAGCTTAAAAATGGTACGGAACTCTTCCATTGTTCTCGGAATTCTGGTGAAGTTTAAAACTGCTGCGCAACTCTTCCATTGTTCTCGGATTTCTGCTGAAGTTTAAAAATGCTACGGAACTCTTCCATTGTTCTTGGAATTCTGTTGAAGTTTAAAATGCTACGGAACTCTTCCATTGTTCTTGGAATTCTGCTGAAGTTTATAAATGCTACGGTACTCTTCCATTGTTCTTGGGTATTCTGCTGAAGTTTAAAAATGTTACGGATCACTTCCATTGTTCTTCAGAATTCTGATGAAGTTTAAAAATGCTATGGAACACTTCCATTGTTCTTCGCAATTCTGCTGAAGTTTAAAAATGCTACGGAACTCTTCCATTGTTCTTCAGAATTCTGCTGAAGTTTAAAAATGCTACGGAACTCTTCCATTGTTCTCGGAATTCTGGTGAAGTTTAAAAATGGTACGGAACTCTTCCATTGTTCTCGGAATTCTGGTGAAGTTTAAAAATGGTACGGAACTCTTCCATTGTTCTCGGAATTCTGGTGAAGTTTAAAACTGCTGCGGAACTCTTCCATTGTTCTAGGATTTCTGCTGAAGTTTAAAAATGCTACGGAACTCTTCCATTGTTCTTGGAATTCTGTTGAAGTTTAAAATGCTACGGAACTCTTCCATTGTTCTCAGAATTCTGCTGAAGTTTATAAATGCTACGGTACTCTTCCATTGTTCTTGGGTATTCTGCTGAAGTTTAAAAATGTTACGGATCACTTCCATTGTTCTTCAGAATTCTGATGAAGTTTAAAAATGCTATGGAACACTTCCATTGTTCTTCGGAATTCTGCTGAAGTTTAAAAATGCTACGGAACTCTTCCATTGTTCTTCGGAATTCTGCTGAAGTTTAAAAATGCTACGGAACTTTTCCATTGTTCTTCGGAATTCTGATGAAGTTTAAAAATGCTACGGAACTCTTCCATTGTTCTTCGGAATTCTGCTGAAGTTTAAAAATGCTACGGAACTCTTCCATTGTTCTCGGAATTCTGTTGAAGTTTAAAAATGCTACGGAACTCTTCCATTGTTCTCGTAATTCTGGTGAAGTTTAAAAATGCTACGGAACTCTTCCATTGTTCTCGGAATTCTGCTGAAGTTTAAAAATGCTACGGAACTCTTCCATTGTTCTTCGGAATTCTGCTGAAGTTTAAAAATGCTACGGAACTCTTCCATTGTTCTTTGGAATTCTGATGAATTTTAAAAATGCTACGGAACTCTTCCATTGTTCTTCGGAATTCTGCTGAAGTTTAAAAATGCTATGGAACTCTTCCATTGTTCTTCGGAATTCTGCAGAAGTTAAAAAATGCTACGGAACTCTTCCATTGTTCGTGGAATTCTGGTGAAGTTTAAAAATGCTACGGAACTCTTCCATTGTTCTCAGAATTCTTCTGAAGTTTATAAATTCTATGGTACTCTTCCATTGTTCTCGTAATTCTGGTGAAGTTTAAAAATGCTACGGAACTCTTCCATTGTTCTCGGAATTCTGCTGAAGTTTAAAAATGCTACGGAACTCTTCCATTGTTCTTTGGAATTCTGCTGAAGTTTAAAAATGCTACGGAACTTTTCCATTGTTCTTTGGAATTCTGATGAATTTTAAAAATGCTACGGAACTCTTCCATTGTTCTTCGGAATTCTGCTGAAGTTTAAAAATGCTACGGAACTCTTCCATTGTTCCTCGGAATTCTGCAGAAGTTAAAAAATGCTACGGAACTCTTCCATTGTTCTCAGAATTCTTCTGAAGTTTATAAATTCTATGGTACTCTTCCATTGTTCTTGGGAATTCTGCTGAAGTTTAAAAATGTTACGGATCATTTCCATTGTTCTTCAGAATTCTGATGAAGTTTAAAAATGCTATGGAACACTTCCATTGTTCTTCGGAATTCTGCTGAAGTTTAAAAATGCTACGGAACTTTTCCATTGTTCTTCGGAATTCTGCTGAAGTTTAAAAATGCTACGGAACTCTTCCATTGTTCTTCGGAATTCTGCTGAAGTTTAAAAATGCTACGGAACTCTTCCATTGTTCACGGAATTCTGGTGAAGTTTAAAAATGCTACGGAACTCTTCCATTGTTATTCTTAATTCTACTGAAGTTTAAAAATGCTACGGAAATCTTCCATTGTTCTTCGGAATTCTGCTGAAGTTTAAAAATGCTACGGAACTCTTCCATTGTTCTCGGAATTCTGGTGAAGTTTAAAAATGCTACGGAACTCTTCCATTATTCTTCGGAATTCTGCAGAAGTTTAAAAATGCTACGGAACTCTTCCATTGTTCTTGGAATTCTGGTGAAGTTTAAAAATGCTACGGAACTCTTCCATTGTTCTCAGAATTCTGCTGAAGCTTATAAATTCTACGGTGCTCTTCCATTGGTCTTGGGAATTCTGCTGAAGTTTAAAAATGTTACGGATCAATTCCATTGTTCTTCGGAATTCTGCTGAAGTTTAAAAATGCTACGGAACTCTTCCATTGTTCTTTGGAATTCTGCTGAAGTTTAAAAATGCTACGGAACTCTTCCATTGTTTTGCGGAATTCTGATGAAGTTTAAAAATGCTACGGAACTCTTCCATTTTTCTCAGAATTCTTCTGAAGTTTAAAAATGCTACAGAACTCTTCCATTGTTCTTCAGAATTCTGCTGAAGTTTAAAAATGCTACGGAACACTTCCTTTGTTATTCGGAATTCTGCTGAAGTTTAAAAATGCTACAGAACTCTTCCATTGTTCACGGTATTCTGGTGAAGTTTAAAAATGCTACGGAACTCTTCCATTGTTCTTCGGAATTCTGCTGAAGTTTAAAAATGCTACGGGACTCTTCCATTGTTCTTCTGAGTTCTGCTGAAGTTTAAAAAGGCTTCGGAACTCTTCCATTGTTCTTCGGAATTCTGATGAAGTTTAAAACTGCAACAGAACTCTTCCATTGTTCTTCGGAATTCTGCTGAAGTTTAAAAATGCTACGGAACTCTTCCATTGTTCTTCGGAATTCTGCTGAAGTTTAAAAATGCTACGGAACTCTTCCATTGTTCTCGGAATTCTGGTGAAGTTTAAAAATGCTGCGGAACTCATCCATTGTTCTCGGAATTCTGCTGAAGTTTAAAAATGCTACGGAACTCTTCCATTGTTCTTCGGAATTCTGCTGTAATTTAAAAATGCTACGGAACTCTTCCATTGTTCTTCTGAATTCTGCTGAAGTTTAAAAATGCTACGGAACTCTTCCATTGTTCTTCGGAATTCTGCTGAAGTTTAAAAATGCTGTGGAACTCTTCCATTGTTCTCGGAATTCTTCTGAAGTTTGAAAATGCTACGGAACTCTTCCATTGTTCTCGGAATTCTTCTGAAGTTTGTAAATGCTACGGAACTCTTCCTTTGTTCTTCGGAATTCTGCTGAAGTTTAAAAATGCTACGGAACTCTTCCATTGTTCACGGAATTCTGGTGAAGTTTAAAAATGCTACGGAACTCTTCCTTTGTTATTCTTAATTCTGCTGAAGTTTAAAAATGCTACGGAACTCTTCCATTGTTCTTCAGAATTCTGATGAAGTTTAAAAATGCTATGGAACACTTCCATTGTTCTTCGGAATTCTGCTGAAGTTTAAAAATGCTACGGAACTCTTCCATTGTTCTTCGGAATTCTGCTGAAGTTTAAAAATGCTACGGAACTTTTCCATTGTTCTTCGGAATTCTGATGAAGTTTAAAAATGCTACGGAACTCTTCCATTGTTCTTCGGAATTCTGCTGAAGTTTAAAAATGCTACGGAACTCTTCCATTGTTCTTCGGAATTCTGCTGAAGTTTAAAAATGCTACGGAACTTTTCCATTGTTCTTCGGAATTCTGATGAAGTTTAAAAATGCTACGGAACTCTTCCATTGTTCTTCGGAATTCTGCTGAAGTTTAAAAATGCTACGGAACTCTTCCATTGTTCTCAGAATTCTTCTGAAGTTTATAAATTCTATGGTACTCTTCCATTGTTCTTGGGAATTCTGCTGAAGTTTAAAAATGTTACGGATCATTTCCATTGTTCTTCAGAATTCTGATGAAGTTTAAAAATGCTATGGAACACTTCCATTGTTCTTCGGAATTCTGCTGAAGTTTAAAAATGCTACGGAACTCTTCCATTGTTCTTCGGAATTCTGCTGAAGTTTAAAAATGCTACGGAACTTTTCCATTGTTCTTCAGAATTCTGCTGAAGTTTAAAAATGCTACGGAACTCTTCCATTGTTCTTCGGAATTCTGCTGAAGTTTAAAAATGCTACGGAACTCTTCCATTGTTCACGGAATTCTGGTGAAGTTTAAAAATGCTACGGAACTCTTCCATTGTTATTCTTAATTCTACTGAAGTTTAAAAATGCTACGGATATCTTCCATTGTTCTTCGGAATTCTGCTGAAGTTTAAAAATGCTACGGAACTCTTCCATTGTTCTCGGAATTCTGGTGAAGTTTAAAAATGCTACGGAACTCTTCCATTGTTCTCGGAATTCTGGTGAAGCTTAAAAATGGTACGGAACTCTTCCATTGTTCTCGGAATTCTGGTGAAGTTTAAAACTGCTGCGCAACTCTTCCATTGTTCTCGGATTTCTGCTGAAGTTTAAAAATGCTACGGAACTCTTCCATTGTTCTTGGAATTCTGTTGAAGTTTAAAATGCTACGGAACTCTTCCATTGTTCTTGGAATTCTGCTGAAGTTTATAAATGCTACGGTACTCTTCCATTGTTCTTGGGTATTCTGCTGAAGTTTAAAAATGTTACGGATCACTTCCATTGTTCTTCAGAATTCTGATGAAGTTTAAAAATGCTATGGAACACTTCCATTGTTCTTCGCAATTCTGCTGAAGTTTAAAAATGCTACGGAACTCTTCCATTGTTCTTCAGAATTCTGCTGAAGTTTAAAAATGCTACGGAACTCTTCCATTGTTCTCGGAATTCTGGTGAAGTTTAAAAATGGTACGGAACTCTTCCATTGTTCTCGGAATTCTGGTGAAGTTTAAAAATGGTACGGAACTCTTCCATTGTTCTCGGAATTCTGGTGAAGTTTAAAACTGCTGCGGAACTCTTCCATTGTTCTCGGATTTCTGCTGAAGTTTAAAAATGCTACGGAACTCTTCCATTGTTCTTGGAATTCTGTTGAAGTTTAAAATGCTACGGAACTCTTCCATTGTTCTCAGAATTCTGCTGAAGTTTATAAATGCTACGGTACTCTTCCATTGTTCTTGGGTATTCTGCTGAAGTTTAAAAATGTTACGGATCACTTCCATTGTTCTTCAGAATTCTGATGAAGTTTAAAAATGCTATGGAACACTTCCATTGTTCTTCGGAATTCTGCTGAAGTTTAAAAATGCTACGGAACTCTTCCATTGTTCTTCGGAATTCTGCTGAAGTTTAAAAATGCTACGGAACTTTTCCATTGTTCTTCGGAATTCTGATGAAGTTTAAAAATGCTACGGAACTCTTCCATTGTTCTTCGGAATTCTGCTGAAGTTTAAAAATGCTACGGAACTCTTCCATTGTTCTCGGAATTCTGTTGAAGTTTAAAAATGCTACGGAACTCTTCCATTGTTCTCGTAATTCTGGTGAAGTTTAAAAATGCTACGGAACTCTTCCATTGTTCTCGGAATTCTGCTGAAGTTTAAAAATGCTACGGAACTCTTCCATTGTTCTTCGGAATTCTGCTGAAGTTTAAAAATGCTACGGAACTCTTCCATTGTTCTTTGGAATTCTGATGAATTTTAAAAATGCTACGGAACTCTTCCATTGTTCTTCGGAATTCTGCTGAAGTTTAAAAATGCTATGGAACTCTTCCATTCTTCTTCGGAATTCTGCAGAAGTTAAAAAATGCTACGGAACTCTTCCATTGTTCGTGGAATTCTGGTGAAGTTTAAAAATGCTACGGAACTCTTCCATTGTTCTCAGAATTCTTCTGAAGTTTATAAATTCTATGGTACTCTTCCATTGTTCTCGTAATTCTGGTGAAGTTTAAAAATGCTACGGAACTCTTCCATTGTTCTCGGAATTCTGCTGAAGTTTAAAAATGCTACGGAACTCTTCCATTGTTCTTTGGAATTCTGCTGAAGTTTAAAAATGCTACGGAACTTTTCCATTGTTCTTTGGAATTCTGATGAATTTTAAAAATGCTACGGAACTCTTCCATTGTTCTTCGGAATTCTGCTGAAGTTTAAAAATGCTACGGAACTCTTCCATTGTTCCTCGGAATTCTGCAGAAGTTAAAAAATGCTACGGAACTCTTCCATTGTTCTCAGAATTCTTCTGAAGTTTATAAATTCTATGGTACTCTTCCATTGTTCTTGGGAATTCTGCTGAAGTTTAAAAATGTTACGGATCATTTCCATTGTTCTTCAGAATTCTGATGAAGTTTAAAAATGCTATGGAACACTTCCATTGTTCTTCGGAATTCTGCTGAAGTTTAAAAATGCTACGGAACTTTTCCATTGTTCTTCGGAATTCTGCTGAAGTTTAAAAATGCTACGGAACTCTTCCATTGTTCTTCGGAATTCTGCTGAAGTTTAAAAATGCTACGGAACTCTTCCATTGTTCACGGAATTCTGGTGAAGTTTAAAAATGCTACGGAACTCTTCCATTGTTATTCTTAATTCTACTGAAGTTTAAAAATGCTACGGAAATCTTCCATTGTTCTTCAGAATTCTGCTGAAGTTTAAAAATGCTACGGAACTCTTCCATTGTTCTCGGAATTCTGGTGAAGTTTAAAAATGCTACGGAACTCTTCTATTGTTCTCGGAATTCTGGTGAAGCTTAAAAATGGTACGGAACTCTGCCATTGTTCTCGGAATTCTGGTGAAGTTTAAAACTGCTGCGGAACTCTTCCATTGTTCTCGGATTTCTGCTGAAGTTTAAAAATGCTACGGAACTCTTCCATTGTTCTTGGAATTCTGTTGAAGTTTAAAATGCTACGGAACTCTTCCATTGTTCTTGGAATTCTGCTGAAGTTTATAAATGCTACGGTACTCTTCCATTGTTCTTGGGTATTCTGCTGAAGTTTAAAAATGTTACGGATCACTTCCATTGTTCTTCAGAATTCTGATGAAGTTTAAAAATGCTATGGAACACTTCCATTGTTCTTCGCAATTCTGCTGAAGTTTAAAAATGCTACGGAACTCTTCCATTGTTCTCGGAATTCTGGTGAAGTTTAAAAATGGTACGGAACTCTTCCATTGTTCTCGGAATTCTGGTGAAGTTTAAAAATGGTACGGAACTCTTCCATTGTTCTCGGAATTCTGGTGAAGTTTAAAACTGCTGCGGAACTCTTCCATTGTTCTCGGATTTCTGCTGAAGTTTAAAAATGCTACGGAACTCTTCCATTGTTCTTGGAATTCTGTTGAAGTTTAAAATGCTACGGAACTCTTCCATTGTTCTCAGAATTCTGCTGAAGTTTATAAATGCTACGGTACTCTTCCATTGTTCTTGGGTATTCTGCTGAAGTTTAAAAATGTTACGGATCACTTCCATTGTTCTTCAGAATTCTGATGAAGTTTAAAAATGCTATGGAACACTTCCATTGTTCTTCGGAATTCTGCTGAAGTTTAAAAATGCTACGGAACTCTTCCATTGTTCTTCGGAATTCTGCTGAAGTTTAAAAATGCTACGGAACTTTTCCATTGTTCTTCGGAATTCTGATGAAGTTTAAAAATGCTACGGAACTCTTCCATTGTTCTTCGGAATTCTGCTGAAGTTTAAAAATGCTACGGAACTCTTCCATTGTTCTCGGAATTCTGTTGAAGTTTAAAAATGCTACGGAACTCTTCCATTGTTCTCGTAATTCTGGTGAAGTTTAAAAATGCTACGGAACTCTTCCATTGTTCTCGGAATTCTGCTGAAGTTTAAAAATGCTACGGAACTCTTCCATTGTTCTTCGGAATTCTGCTGAAGTTTAAAAATGCTACGGAACTTTTCCATTGTTCTTTGGAATTCTGATGAATTTTAAAAATGCTACGGAACTCTTCCATTGTTCTTCGGAATTCTGCTGAAGTTTAAAAATGCTACGGAACTCTTCCATTGTTCTTCGGAATTCTGCAGAAGTTAAAAAATGCTACGGAACTCTTCCATTGTTCGTGGAATTCTGGTGAAGTTTAAAAATGCTACGGAACTCTTCCATTGTTCTCAGAATTCTTCTGAAGTTTATAAATTCTATGGTACTCTTCCATTGTTCTTGGGAATTCTGCTGAAGTTTAAAAATGTTACGGATCATTTCCATTGTTCTTCGGAATTCTGCTGAAGTTTAAAAATGCTACGGAACTCTTCCATTGTTCTTCGGAATTCTGCTGAAGTTTAAAAATGCTACGGAACTCTTCGATTGTTCTTCGGAATTCTGCTGAAGTTTAAAAATGCTACGGAACTCTTCCATTGCTTTGCAGAATTCTGCTGAAGTTTAAAAATTCTACGGAACTCTTCCATTGTTCTTCGGAAATCTGCTGAAGTTTAAAAATGCTACGGAACTCTTCCATTCTTCACGGAATTCTGGTGAAGTTTAAAAATGCTACGGAACTCTTCCATTGTTCTCGGAATTCTGGTGAAGCTTAAAAATGGTACGGAACTCTTCCATTGTTCTCGGAATTCTGGTGAAGTTTAAAACTGCTGCGGAACTCTTCCATTGTTCTCGGATTTCTGCTGAAGTTTAAAAATGCTACGGAACTCTTCCATTGTTCTTGGAATTCTGTTGAAGTTTAAAATGCTACGGAACTCTTCCATTGTTCTTGGAATTCTGCTGAAGTTTATAAATGCTACGGTACTCTTCCATTGTTCTTGGGTATTCTGCTGAAGTTTAAAAATGTTACGGATCACTTCCATTGTTCTTCAGAATTCTGATGAAGTTTAAAAATGCTATGGAACACTTCCATTGTTCTTCGCAATTCTGCTGAAGTTTAAAAATGCTACGGAACTCTTCCATTGTTCTTCAGAATTCTGCTGAAGTTTAAAAATGCTACGGAACTCTTCCATTGTTCTCGGAATTCTGGTGAAGTTTAAAAATGGTACGGAACTCTTCCATTGTTCTCGGAATTCTGGTGAAGTTTAAAAATGGTACGGAACTCTTCCATTGTTCTCGGAATTCTGGTGAAGTTTAAAACTGCTGCGGAACTCTTCCATTGTTCTCGGATTTCTGCTGAAGTTTAAAAATGCTACGGAACTCTTCCATTGTTCTTGGAATTCTGTTGAAGTTTAAAATGCTACGGAACTCTTCCATTGTTCTCAGAATTATGCTGAAGTTTATAAATGCTACGGTACTCTTACATTGTTCTTGGGTATTCTGCTGAAGTTTAAAAATGTTACGGATCACTTCCATTGTTCTTCAGAATTCTGATGAAGTTTAAAAATGCTATGGAACACTTCCATTGTTCTTCGGAATTCTGCTGAAGTTTAAAAATGCTACGGAACTCTTCCATTGTTCTTCGGAATTCTGCTGAAGTTTAAAAATGCTACGGAACTTTTCCATTGTTCTTCGGAATTCTGATGAAGTTTAAAAATGCTACGGAACTCTTCCATTGTTCTTCGGAATTCTGCTGAAGTTTAAAAATGCTACGGAACTCTTCCATTGTTCTCGGAATTCTGTTGAAGTTTAAAAATGCTACGGAACTCTTCCATTGTTCTCGTAATTCTGGTGAAGTTTAAAAATGCTACGGAACTCTTCCATTGTTCTCGGAATTCTGCTGAAGTTTAAAAATGCTACGGAACTCTTCCATTGTTCTTCGGAATTCTGCTGAAGTTTAAAAATGCTACGGAACTCTTCCATTGTTCTTTGGAATTCTGATGAATTTTAAAAATGCTACGGAACTCTTCCATTGTTCTTCGGAATTCTGCTGAAGTTTAAAAATGCTACGGAACTCTTCCATTGTTCTTCGGAATTCTGCAGAAGTTAAAAAATGCTACGGAACTCTTCCATTGTTCGTGGAATTCTGGTGAAGTTTAAAAATGCTACGGAACTCTTCCATTGTTCTCGGAATTCTGCTGAAGTTTAAAAATGCTACGGAACTCTTCCATTGTTCTTTGGAATTCTGCTGAAGTTTAAAAATGCTACGGAACTTTTCCATTGTTCTTTGGAATTCTGATGAATTTTAAAAATGCTACGGAACTCTTCCATTGTTCTTCGGAATTCTGCTGAAGTTTAAAAATGCTACGGAACTCTTCCATTGTTCTTCGGAATTCTGCTGAAGTTTAAAAATGCTACGGAACTCTTCCATTGTTCTCGGAATTCTGTTGAAGTTTAAAAATGCTACGGAACTCTTCCATTGTTCTCGTAATTCTGGTGAAGTTTAAAAATGCTACGGAACTCTTCCATTGTTCTTGGAATTCTGCTGAAGTTTAAAAATGCTACGGAACTCTTCCATTGTCCTTGGGAATTCTGCTGAAGTTTAAAAATGCTACGGAACTTTTCCATTGTTCTTTGGAATTCTGATGAATTTTAAAAATGCTACGGAACTCTTCCATTGTTCTTCGGAATTCTGCTGAAGTTTAAAAATGCTACGGAACTCTTCCATTGTTCTTCGGAATTCTGCAGAAGTTAAAAAATGCTACGGAACTCTTCCATTGTTCGTGGAATTCTGGTGAAGTTTAAAAATGCTACGGAACTCTTCCATTGTTCTCAGAATTCTTCTGAAGATTATAAATTCTATGGTACTCTTCCATTGTTCTTGGGAATTCTGCTGAAGTTTAAAAATGTTACGGATCATTTCCATTGTTCTTCGGAATTCTGCTGAAGTTTAAAAATGCTACGGAACTCTTCCATTGTTCTTTGGAATTCTGCTGAAGTTTAAAAATGCTACGGAACTCTTCGATTGTTCTTCGGAATTCTGCTGAAGTTTAAAAATGCTACGGAACTCTTCCATTGCTTTGCAGAATTCTGCTGAAGTTTAAAAATGCTACGGAACTCTTCCATTGTTCTTCGGAAATCTGCTGAAGTTTAAAAATGCTACGGAACACTTTCTTTGTTCTTCGGAATTCTGCTGAAGTTTAAAAATGCTACGGAACTCTTCCATTCTTCACGGAATTCTGGTGAAGTTTAAAAATGCTACGGAACTCTTCCATTGTTCTCGGAATTCTGGTGAAGCTTAAAAATGGTACGGAACTCTTCCATTGTTCTCGGAATTCTGGTGAAGTTTAAAACTGCTGCGGAACTCTTCCATTGTTCTCGGATTTCTGCTGAAGTTTAAAAATGCGACGGAACTCTTCCATTGTTCTTGGAATTCTGTTGAAGTTTAAAATGCTACGGAACTCTTCCATTGTTCTTGGAATTCTGCTGAAGTTTATAAATGCTACGGTACTCTTCCATTGTTCTTGGGTATTCTGCTGAAGTTTAAAAATGTTACGGATCACTTCCATTGTTCTTCAGAATTCTGATGAAGTTTAAAAATGCTATGGAACACTTCCATTGTTCTTCGCAATTCTGCTGAAGTTTAAAAATGCTACGGAACTCTTCCATTGTTCTTCAGAATTCTGCTGAAGTTTAAAAATGCTACGGAACTCTTCCATTGTTCTCGGAATTCTGGTGAAGTTTAAAAATGGTACGGAACTCTTCCATTGTTCTCGGAATTCTGGTGAAGTTTAAAAATGGTACGGAACTCTTCCATTGTTCTCGGAATTCTGGTGAAGTTTAAAACTGCTGCGGAACTCTTGCATTGTTCTCGGATTTCTGCTGAAGTTTAAAAATGCTACGGAACTCTTCCATTGTTCTTGGAATTCTGTTGAAGTTTAAAATGCTACGGAACTCTTCCATTGTTCTCAGAATTCTGCTGAAGTTTATAAATGCTACGGTACTCTTCCATTGTTCTTGGGTATTCTGCTGAAGTTTAAAAATGTTACGGATCACTTCCATTGTTCTTCAGAATTCTGATGAAGTTTAAAAATGCTATGGAACACTTCCATTGTTCTTCGGAATTCTGCTGTAGTTTAAAAATGCTACGGAACTCTTCCATTGTTCTTCGGAATTCTGCTGAAGTTTAAAAATGCTACGGAACTTTTCCATTGTTCTTCGGAATTCTGATGAAGTTTAAAAATGCTACGGAACTCTTCCATTGTTCTTCGGAATTCTGCTGAAGTTTAAAAATGCTACGGAACTCTTCCATTGTTCTCGGAATTCTGTTGAAGTTTAAAAATGCTACGGAACTCTTCCATTGTTCTCGTAATTCTGGTGAAGTTTAAAAATGCTACGGAACTCTTCCATTGTTCTCGGAATTCTGCTGAAGTTTAAAAATGCTACGGAACTCTTCCATTGTTCTTCGGAATTCTGCTGAAGTTTAAAAATGCTACGGAACTCTTCCATTGTTCTTTGGAATTCTGATGAATTTTAAAAATGCTACGGAACTCTTCCATTGTTCTTCGGAATTCTGCTGAAGTTTAAAAATGCTACGGAACTCTTCCATTGTTCTTCGGAATTCTGCAGAAGTTAAAAAATGCTACGGAACTCTTCCATTGTTCGTGGAATTCTGGTGAAGTTTAAAAATGCTACGGAACTCTTCCATTGTTCTCAGAATTCTTCTGAAGTTTATAAATTCTATGGTACTCTTCCATTGTTCTCGTAATTCTGGTGAAGTTTAAAAATGCTACGGAACTCTTCCATTGTTCTCGGAATTCTGCTGAAGTTTAAAAATGCTACGGAACTCTTCCATTGTTCTTTGGAATTCTGCTGAAGTTTAAAAATGCTACGGAACTTTTCCATTGTTCTTTGGAATTCTGATGAATTTTAAAAATGCTACGGAACTCTTCCATTGTTCTTCGGAATTCTGCTGAAGTTTAAAAATGCTACGGAACTCTTCCATTGTTCTTCGGAATTCTGCAGAAGTTAAAAAATGCTACGGAACTCTTCCATTGTTCTCAGAATTCTTCTGAAGTTTATAAATTCTATGGTACTCTTCCATTGTTCTTGGGAATTCTGCTGAAGTTTAAAAATGTTACGGATCATTTCCATTGTTCTTCAGAATTCTGATGAAGTTTAAAAATGCTATGGAACACTTCCATTGTTCTTCGGAATTCTGCTGAAGTTTAAAAATGCTACGGAACTCTTCCATTGTTCTTCGGAATTCTGCTGAAGTTTAAAAATGCTACGGAACTTTTCCATTGTTCTTCGGAATTCTGCTGAAGTTTAAAAATGCTACGGAACTCTTCCATTGTTCTTCGGAATTCTGCTGAAGTTTAAAAATGCTACGGAACTCTTCCATTGTTCACGGAATTCTGGTGAAGTTTAAAAATGCTACGGAACTCTTCCATTGTTATTCTTAATTCTACTGAAGTTTAAAAATGCTACGGAAATCTTCCATTGTTCTTCGGAATTCTGCTGAAGTTTAAAAATGCTACGGAACTCTTCCATTGTTCTCGGAATTCTGGTGAAGTTTAAAAATGCTACGGAACTCTTCCATTGTTCTCGGAATTCTGGTGAAGCTTAAAAATGGTACGGAACTCTTCCATTGTTCTCGGAATTCTGGTGAAGTTTAAAACTGCTGCGGAACTCTTCCATTGTTCTCGGATTTCTGCTGAAGTTTAAAAATGCTACGGAACTCTTCCATTGTTCTTGGAATTCTGTTGAAGTTTAAAATGCTACGGAACTCTTCCATTGTTCTTGGAATTCTGCTGAAGTTTATAAATGCTACGGTACTCTTCCATTGTTCTTGGGTATTCTGCTGAAGTTTAAAAATGGTACGGATCACTTCCATTGTTCTTCAGAATTCTGATGAAGTTTAAAAATGCTATGGAACACTTCCATTGTTCTTCGCAATTCTGCTGAAGTTTAAAAATGCTACGGAACTCTTCCATTGTTCTTCAGAATTCTGCTGAAGTTTAAAAGTGCTACGGAACTCTTCCATTGTTCTCGGAATTCTGGTGAAGTTTAAAAATGGTACGGAACTCTTCCATTGTTCTCGGAATTCTGGTGAAGTTTAAAAATGGTACGGAACTCTTCCATTGTTCTCGGAATTCTGGTGAAGTTTAAAACTGCTGCGGAACTCTTCCATTGTTCTCGGATTTCTGCTGAAGTTTAAAAATGCTACGGAACTCTTCCATTGTTCTTGGAATTCTGTTGAAGTTTAAAATGCTACGGAACTCTTCCATTGTTCTCAGAATTCTGCTGAAGTTTATAAATGCTACGGTACTCTTCCATTGTTCTTGGGTATTCTGCTGAAGTTTAAAAATGTTACGGATCACTTCCATTGTTCTTCAGAATTCTGATGAAGTTTAAAAATGCTATGGAACACTTCCATTGTTCTTCGGAATTCTGCTGAAGTTTAAAAATGCTACGGAACTCTTCCATTGTTCTTCGGAATTCTGCTGAAGTTTAAAAATGCTACGGAACTTTTCCATTGTTCTTCGGAATTCTGATGAAGTTTAAAAATGCTACGGAACTCTTCCATTGTTCTTCGGAATTCTGCTGAAGTTTAAAAATGCTACGGAACTCTTCCATTGTTCTCGGAATTCTGTTGAAGTTTAAAAATGCTACGGAACTCTTCCATTGTTCTCGTAATTCTGGTGAAGTTTAAAAATGCTACGGAACTCTTCCATTGTTCTCGGAATTCTGCTGAAGTTTAAAAATGCTACGGAACTCTTCCATTGTTCTTCGGAATTCTGCTGAAGTTTAAAAATGCTACGGAACTTTTCCATTGTTCTTTGGAATTCTGATGAATTTTAAAAATGCTACGGAACTCTTCCATTGTTCTTCGGAATTCTGCTGAAGTTTAAAAATGCTACGGAACTCTTCCATTGTTCTTCGGAATTCTGCAGAAGTTAAAAAATGCTACGGAACTCTTCCATTGTTCGTGGAATTCTGTTGAAGTTTAAAAATGCTACGGAACTCTTCCATTGTTCTCAGAATTCTTCTGAAGTTTATAAATTCTATGGTACTCTTCCATTGTTCTTGGGAATTCTGCTGAAGTTTAAAAATGTTACGGATCATTTCCATTGTTCTTCGGAATTCTGCTGAAGTTTAAAAATGCTACGGAACTCTTCCATTGTTCTTCGGAATTCTGCTGAAGTTTAAAAATGCTACGGAACTCTTCGATTGTTCTTCGGAATTCTGCTGAAGTTTAAAAATGCTACGGAACTCTTCCATTGCTTTGCAGAATTCTGCTGAAGTTTAAAAATGCTACGGAACTCTTCCATTGTTCTTCGGAAATCTGCTGAAGTTTAAAAATGCTACGGAACACTTTCTTTGTTCTTCGGAATTCTGCTGAAGTTTAAAAATGCTACGGAACTCTTCCATTCTTCACGGAATTCTGGTGAAGTTTAAAAATGCTACGGAACTCTTCCATTGTTATTCTTAATTCTACTGAAGTTTAAAAATGCTACGGAACTCTTCCATTGTTCTTCGGAATTCTGCTGAAGTTTAAAAATGCTACGGAACTCTTCCATTGTTCTTCTGAGTTCTGCTGAAGTTTAAAAATGCTACGGAACTCTTCCATTGTTCTTCGGAATTCTGATGAAGTTTAAAACTGCAACGGAACTCTTCCATTGTTCTTCGGAATTCTGCTGAAGTTTAAAAATGCTACGGAACTCTTCCATTGTTCTTCGGAATTCTGCTGGCTATGGAACTCTTACATTGTTCTTCTGAATTCTGCTGAAGTTTAAAAATGCTACGGAACTCTTCCATTGTTCTTCGGAATTCTGCTGAAGTTTAAAAATGCTACGGAACTCTTCCATTGTTCTTCGGAATTCTGCTGAAGTTTAAAAATGCTACGGAACTCTTCCATTGTTCACGGAATTCTGGTGAAGTTTAAAAATGCTACGGAACTCTTCCGTTGTTATTCTTAATTCTACTGAAGTTTAAAAATGCTACGGAACTCTTCCATTGTTCTTCGGAATTCTGCTGAAGTTTAAAAATGCTACGGGACTCTTCCATTGTTCTTCTGAGTTCTGCTGAAGTTTAAAAAGGCTACGGAACTCTTCCATTGTTCTTCGGAATTCTGATGAAGTTTAAAACTGCAACGGAACTCTTCCATTGTTCTTTGGAATTCTGCTGAAGTTTAAAAATGCTACGGAACTCTTCCATTGTTCTTCGGAATTCTGCTGAAGATTAAAAATGCTACGGAACTCTTCCATTGTTCTCGTAATTCTGGTGAAGTTTAAAAATGCTACGGAACTCTTCCATTGTTCTCGGAATTCTGCTGAAGTTTAAAAATGCTACGGAACTCTTCCATTGTTCTTCGGAATTCTGCTGAAGTTTAAAAATGCTACGGAACTTTTCCATTGTTCTTTGGAATTCTGATGAATTTTAAAAATGCTACGGAACTCTTCCATTGTTCTTCGGAATTCTGCTGAAGTTTAAAAATGCTACGGAACTCTTCCATTGTTCTTCGGAATTCTGCAGAAGTTAAAAAATGCTACGGAACTCTTCCATTGTTCGTGGAATTCTGTTGAAGTTTAAAAATGCTACGGAACTCTTCCATTGTTCTCAGAATTCTTCTGAAGTTTATAAATTCTATGGTACTCTTCCATTGTTCTTGGGAATTCTGCTGAAGTTTAAAAATGTTACGGATCATTTCCATTGTTCTTCGGAATTCTGCTGAAGTTTAAAAATGCTACGGAACTCTTCCATTGTTCTTCGGAATTCTGCTGAAGTTTAAAAATGCTACGGAACTCTTCGATTGTTCTTCGGAATTCTGCTGAAGTTTAAAAATGCTACGGAACTCTTCCATTGCTTTGCAGAATTCTGCTGAAGTTTAAAAATGCTACGGAACTCTTCCATTGTTCTTCGGAAATCTGCTGAAGTTTAAAAATGCTACGGAACACTTTCTTTGTTCTTCGGAATTCTGCTGAAGTTTAAAAATGCTACGGAACTCTTCCATTCTTCACGGAATTCTGGTGAAGTTTAAAAATGCTACGGAACTCTTCCATTGTTATTCTTAATTCTACTGAAGTTTAAAAATGCTACGGAACCCTTCCATTGTTCTTCGGAATTCTGCTGAAGATTAAAAATGCTACGGAACTCTTCCATTGTTCTCGTAATTCTGGTGAAGTTTAAAAATGCTACGGAACTCTTCCATTGTTCTCGGAATTCTGCTGAAGTTTAAAAATGCTACGGAACTCTTCCATTGTTCTTCGGAATTCTGCTGAAGTTTAAAAATGCTACGGAACTTTTCCATTGTTCTTTGGAATTCTGATGAATTTTAAAAATGCTACGGAACTCTTCCATTGTTCTTCGGAATTCTGCTGAAGTTTAAAAATGCTACGGAACTCTTCCATTGTTCTTCGGAATTCTGCAGAAGTTAAAAAATGCTACGGAACTCTTCCATTGTTCGTGGAATTCTGTTGAAGTTTAAAAATGCTACGGAACTCTTCCATTGTTCTCAGAATTCTTCTGAAGTTTATAAATTCTATGGTACTCTTCCATTGTTCTTGGGAATTCTGCTGAAGTTTAAAAATGTTACGGATCATTTCCATTGTTCTTCGGAATTCTGCTGAAGTTTAAAAATGCTACGGAACTCTTCCATTGTTCTTCGGAATTCTGCTGAAGTTTAAAAATGCTACGGAACTCTTCGATTGTTCTTCGGAATTCTGCTGAAGTTTAAAAATGCTACGGAACTCTTCCATTGCTTTGCAGAATTCTGCTGAAGTTTAAAAATGCTACGGAACTCTTCCATTGTTCTTCGGAAATCTGCTGAAGTTTAAAAATGCTACGGAACACTTTCTTTGTTCTTCGGAATTCTGCTGAAGTTTAAAAATGCTACGGAACTCTTCCATTCTTCACGGAATTCTGGTGAAGTTTAAAAATGCTACGGAACTCTTCCATTGTTATTCTTAATTCTACTGAAGTTTAAAAATGCTACGGAACTCTTCCATTGTTCTTCGGAATTCTGCTGAAGTTTAAAAATGCTACGGAACTCTTCCATTGTTCTTCTGAGTTCTGCTGAAGTTTAAAAATGCTACGGAACTCTTCCATTGTTCTTCGGAATTCTGATGAAGTTTAAAACTGCAACGGAACTCTTCCATTGTTCTTCGGAATTCTGCTGAAGTTTAAAAATGCTACGGAACTCTTCCATTGTTCTTCGGAATTCTGCTGGCTATGGAACTCTTACATTGTTCTTCTGAATTCTGCTGAAGTTTAAAAATGCTACGGAACTCTTCCATTGTTCTTCGGAATTCTGCTGAAGTTTAAAAATGCTACGGAACTCTTCCATTGTTCTTCGGAATTCTGCTGAAGTTTAAAAATGCTACGGAACTCTTCCATTGTTCACGGAATTCTGGTGAAGTTTAAAAATGCTACGGAACTCTTCCGTTGTTATTCTTAATTCTACTGAAGTTTAAAAATGCTACGGAACTCTTCCATTGTTCTTCGGAATTCTGCTGAAGTTTAAAAATGCTACGGGATTCTTCCATTGTTCTTCTGAGTTCTGCTGAAGTTTAAAAAGGCTACGGAACTCTTCCATTGTTCTTCGGAATTCTGATGAAGTTTAAAACTGCAACGGAACTCTTCCATTGTTCTTTGGAATTCTGCTGAAGTTTAAAAATGCTACGGAACTCTTCCATTGTTCTTCGGAATTCTGCTGAAGATTAAAAATGCTACGGAACTCTTCCATTGTTCTCGGAATTCTGGTGAAGTTTAAAAATGCTGCGGAACTCATCCATTGTTCTCGGAATTCTGCTGAAGTTTAAAAATGCTACGGAACTCTTCCATTGTCCTTCGGAATTCTGCTGTAATTTAAAAATGCTACGGAACTCTTCCATTGTTCTTCGGAATTCTGCTGAAGTTTAAAAATGCTACGGAACTCTTCCATTGTTCTTCGGAATTCTGCTGAAGTTTAAAAATGCTACGGAACTCTTCCATTGTTTTTCGGAATTCTGCTGAAGTTAAAAAATGCTGTGGAGCTCTTCCATTGTTCTCGGAATTCTTCTGAAGTTTGAAAATGCTACAGAACTCTTCCATTGTTCTTCAGAATACTGCTGAAGTTTAAAAATGCTACGGAACACTTCCTTTGTTCTTCGGAATTCTGCTGAAGTTTGAAAATGCTACGGAACTCTTCCATTGTTCACGGAATTCTGGTGAAGTTTAAAAATGCTACAGAACTCTTCCATTGTTATTCTTAATTCTGCTGAAGTTTAAAAATGCTACTGAACTCTTCCATTGTTCTTCGGAATTCTGCTGAAGTTTAAAAATGCTACGGAACTCTTCCATTGTTCTTCTGAATTCTGCTGAAGTTTAAAAATGCTACGAAACTCTTCCATTGTTCTTCGGAATTCTGATGAAGCTTAGAACTGCAAAGGAACTCTTCCATTGTTCTTCGGAATTCTGCTGAAGTTTAAAAATGCTACGGAACTCTTCCATTGTTCTTCAGAATTCTGCTGTAGTTTAAAAATGCTACGGAACTCTTCCATTGTTCTCGGAATTCTGGTGAAGTTTAAAAATGGTACGGAACTCTTCCATTGTTCTCGGAATTCTGGTGAAGTTTAAAACTGCTGCGGAACTCTTCCATTGTTCTCGGATTTCTGCTGAAGTTTAAAAATGCTACGGAATTCTTCCATTGTTCTTGGAATTCTGCTGAAGTTTATAAATGCTACGGTACTCTTCCATTGTTCTTGGGTATTCTGCTGAAGTTTAAAAATGTTACGGATCACTTCCATTGTTCTTCAGAATTCTGATGAAGTTTAAAAATGCTATGGAACACTTCCATTGTTCTTCGGAATTCTGCTGAAGTTTAAAAATGCTACGGAACTCTTCCATTGTTCTTCGGAATTCTGCTGAAGTTTAAAAATGCTACGGAACTTTTCCATTGTTCTTCGGAATTCTGATGAAGTTTAAAAATGCTACGGAACTCTTCCATTGTTCTTCGGAATTCTGCTGAAGTTTAAAAATGCTACGGAACTCTTCCATTGTTCTCGGAATTCTGTTGAAGTTTAAAAATGCTACGGAACTCTTCCATTGTTCTCGTAATTCTGGTGAAGTTTAAAAATGCTACGGAACTCTTCCATTGTTCTCGGAATTCTGCTGAAGTTTAAAAATGCTACGGAACTCTTCCATTGTTCTTTGGAATTCTGCTGAAGTTTAAAAATGCTACGGAACTTTTCCATTGTTCTTTGGAATTCTGATGAATTTTAAAAATGCTACGGAACTCTTCCATTGTTCTTCGGAATTCTGCTGAAGTTTAAAAATGCTACGGAACTCTTCCATTGTTCTTCGGAATTCTGCAGAAGTTAAAAAATGCTACGGAACTCTTCCATTGTTCTCAGAATTCTTCTGAAGTTTATAAATTCTATGGTACTCTTCCATTGTTCTTGGGAATTCTGCTGAAGTTTAAAAATGTTACGGATCATTTCCATTGTTCTTCAGAATTCTGATGAAGTTTAAAAATGCTATGGAACACTTCCATTGTTCTTCGGAATTCTGCTGAAGTTTAAAAATGCTACGGAACTCTTCCATTGTTCTTCGGAATTCTGCTGAAGTTTAAAAATGCTACGGAACTTTTCCATTGTTCTTCGGAATTCTGCTGAAGTTTAAAAATGCTACGGAACTCTTCCATTGTTCTTCGGAATTCTGCTGAAGTTTAAAAATGCTACGGAACTCTTCCATTGTTCACGGAATTCTGGTGAAGTTTAAAAATGCTACGGAACTCTTCCATTGTTATTCTTAATTCTACTGAAGTTTAAAAATGCTACGGATATCTTCCATTGTTCTTCGGAATTCTGCTGAAGTTTAAAAATGCTACGGAACTCTTCCATTGTTCTCGGAATTCTGGTGAAGTTTAAAAATGCTACGGAACTCTTCCATTGTTCTCGGAATTCTGGTGAAGCTTAAAAATGGTACGGAACTCTTCCATTGTTCTCGGAATTCTGGTGAAGTTTAAAACTGCTGCGGAACTCTTCCATTGTTCTCGGATTTCTGCTGAAGTTTAAAAATGCTACGGAACTCTTCCATTGTTCTTGGAATTCTGTTGAAGTTTAAAATGCTACGGAACTCTTCCATTGTTCTTGGAATTCTGCTGAAGTTTATAAATGCTACGTTACTCTTCCATTGTTCTTGGGTATTCTGCTGAAGTTTAAAAATGTTACGGATCACTTCCATTGTTCTTCAGAATTCTGATGAAGTTTAAAAATGCTATGG